>NC_080690.1:34363819-35046213 GCF_030445035.2 Dasypus novemcinctus
GATCTAAAGCTTACAGTCTATATTCCAATTTTTTCTTATATCCCAATAACACCCTTTTGAGCATTTTCTCCTCAACTATCAGACCCTTTCCAGGAAAACATATTGCATTTGTAAATCTTTTTTTGAAGGCTAAATAAGCCTCTCGCAAATTTCACAACTCAAAAACATTTCCTCTCAAAGACATGGAAGTCATTTTTTTAAAACTATAATCAGGAAGGAAGATAGTATCCTTTCCTGTGAAGAGATGAGTATAAATTCAGCTGCTCCCAGCCCTAGACTGCGAACCTACCTCTGCTCATAAAGGTAAGAGAAATTAGTAATTGCTTATCTTGTGAACATGTATGTAATAGGTTGTATCACTGAGCTACATGAAAAGGGTGAGCTTTCTTTACGTCTTTGCAATTCCTTGAGTGGATTGCCATCACTGTGCATCACATTTTTGCTTAATGTTTATTTAACAATGAAACTGTTTTCCCTTTTTCCTTTGTAGACAGGTATTGCTGGGTTGGCAGGAGATTTTGTTTTTAATTATAATTCTCCAACAATACACACATTTGACAGGTTTCTAAAACTTTACCATTCCTAAATCATTCCTTGGAGTTAAGACATGCCTTTTTAAAATGCAAAATGCAAATATTAGTCGAGCACTTACTATGTAAAAGGCTTTGTGCTGGAATACCACTTTGTGGCCTTTTAAAAAATGAGGAAGATCTCCAAAGCATATTGTTACATAAAAAAAGTAAAATATAAAACTGCGTCTAGTATGCTATGATATACAGAGTAATAAAAAACTGGGGAGAAGGAGATATATATATGGAGAGAGACAGAGAGAGACAGAGACAGAGAGAGACAGAGAGAACTTACCTGCATAACCACAGAGAATTTGTGGAAGGAGACCCAGGGAACTGGTCTCTGTGGGGGCCTGGGAGAGGGGGAATGGGACATTGGTGGCCAAAGACAGGGATGGGACTTCTGAATTTGGTAGGATATCAAAGTCTTATCTATTCAAATAATAAATTAAGCAAAATAGTTTTGAAATGCATTGCGCTGAAAGGGTTGAGCTGTGAAAGTACGAGGACAGCAACAGTAAAATAAGAAGTAGCCCTGATGTGCATGGCTAGAATCAGGAGAGTTGAATTTTATTCTTGACTCCACATTTATTGTCATGGCCCCTGTGTGGGTGAAATGAAACCATTGGCTTAGGTCTCCTGAGTCCCTTCCTGTCTGTCCACTGAAGACCCCACGAAGATAGGTTATGAGAGAAGGGTGGACAACTCATCCCTCCGGGTGGACAGGTTATTCTCTATCTGCATCGCCCATCTCCCGTGAAGTAGGCTTTAGTCAATGCAGGAGATTGGAGGATGGGAAGAGAGAGAGGTCCGGGTCTTCAGTGCCTGCCCCCTCCCTGCATTGCCACCTCCTGCAGCCATGCACCCCTCTCCCTGGGCTCCTGCAACATTGTTCCCTCCTTTTTTTTTTTAAGATTTATTTATTTATTTATTTCTCTCCCCTCCCCCCCCGCCCTGGTTGTCTGTTCTCTGTGTCTATTTGCTGCGTCTTCTTTGTCCACTTCTGTTGTTGTCAGCGGCACGGGAATCTGTGTCTCTTTTTGTTGTGTCATCTTGTTGTGTCAGTTCTCCGTATGTGCAGCGCCATTCCTGGGCAGGCTGCACTTTCTTTCGCGCTGGTCGGCGCTCCTTACGGGGTGCACTCCTTGTGCGTGGGGGGTCCCCTATGCGGGGGACACCCCTGCGTGGCAGGGCACTCTTTGCGTGCATCAGCACTGCACGTGGGCCAGCTGCACACGGGCGAAGGAGGCCCAGGGTTTGAACCATGGACCTCCCATGTGGTAGGCAGACGCCCTAACCACTGGGCCAAGTCCGCCGCCCCCTGTTCCCTTCCCTTGTCCCTTTAGGGCCAGGGGTGGTGGCGGCTTCTGCTGTTGTCTCCACATCCCGTGTTGATTTCCCAAGCTCTGCCCACGATACTGTAAATCGTCCCTCCATTCCAATTTCTTCACCCTCCTAGTTGAGCTGGTCTGTTTGCTGCAGGGACCCATCAAGTCTTGGCACCTTGGCCGGTTCGCTTTTTTGTCTCTAAAAAACAAGCCCCGATCTTTGCTTCCTGGTGTCTTCTTCTGCTGGAGAATCCCATGGCTCCCACACACCCTTGTTCTCCGTGTTAAACTAGCGTCGTCACCCCTGGCTTACACCCGGGGAGCCTCGGGCATGTGGGGATAAAGGCCTGCTGTGTGTGTGTGTGTGCACGCGCATGTGCGTGTGGTTTCACAATGTGTCCGTGTCTGCTTCAAAGTTCTGTTCCTTCCGGAGGAGGCCCCTCAAGGAAGATGTACTGGCAAAGTCTGCCCAGGTTGGCGCAGGAACCAAGAATCCCATCCTCCGAGGCACCCAACGGTCTGCCTAAGAGTGCTCTGCATGGAGAAGGCTAGAGGGTGAATGACCCATCTTCAAGCCCCGAACTGCTGACACAGAAGAGTGATGAAGCCATATGTCCCTATCCAGAGATGGAGAACGTGGCTCAATATAAGCAAGAGATTTCTGAGAATCTCTTTAAATGTAATGGCCTCCATGTGACTCCTATGCCCTGCAATCACTAGAAGTGTTCAAACAGGGGCTGCGTGGTGATTCCCACCACGGCCGCGGCCTCTTCCTGCTTGGAAATGCCACGATTGTAGAAATGGAATTTGTGATTGCCTTTCGCTGCTCTGCCCGTGGAAGACATGACTTTCCACAAAGCTGCACACTGCTTTCCTCATGGCTTTCAGCTACGGGTGGCTGGAGTCCATGCAAAGGCAGAAAAACGCAAAGGGTCTTCCAAAACTGTTGCTCCAGAGGTTGGCTTCCCGCCTAAATAGGCCGTTTACGAAAGCTGAGTCAGCCTCAGCCAGCGTCGGATGCTGCTCACACCCTGGGCTGGCTCCAGGAGGCTATAAACTGGGGCAGACTCCAGCTATCAGCTTTGATCTGAACTTGGAAGTGGGCTCAGGCAGGAGCCGGTTCCTCTGGTCGGTAGGTGATACTGCTGTGGCCTCCTCATCCCTCTGTGGCCTCCTGTAATTTCAAAACTCCCAACTGTCATTGTCAGCACGCCTCTGGTTGCGCCTCCTCGTTAAGGCCATTTACCACTCTGGGCTTGGCAGGTGGAGATGAAAGTGGCAGGAGTTTTTTTCATGAATCATAAAAACTCAAAGATTAAGGAGAGTAGATAGATTTTTTTCTTAAGAAATCACAACTTAGGTAAGTTATATTGACATTTCCAAATCAGAGGCTTATGCTTAAAGGTAGAGATTGTCAGAAAGAACAGTATCAACAAAAATTAATCAACATGTGTTTGTGTGAATTGTTTTGGAAGGCCATGATGATATTTGAATCCTGGCTAGACCAAATCTTTTCTTTTCTTTTCCTAAAGAGCCTTTAAGCATAGTCCACTGAAAAAGTCTTGGAGTAGCTGAGGTTGTGAGGTATAGCATTGCTTTACTGTTGATTATTTTAAAAATTAAATCCTGGCCCTCCTATGTGTACACGTGGTGATCATTCCCTCATGGCCTCCCTTCCCAGAGGAGTCTCTGGCTCACCCATGTTGCTCAAAATCTCAGGTATGGTGCAGTGGTTGTCATGGTGCAAAACAAGAAAATGAAAAAGCCACCATGTCTCAATGCTTATTAATGCAAAGTGATATGATCTGTTTTGTGTTTTTCAGAGAACAGAAGTTATGTAGGTCAGTCCTACCTACAGGGTGGGATTGATAAATCAGGGTGATGTAGGAGCTGTCCAGGTTCAGGCAGGTCTTCCTGAGGAAGGGAGGATTGAGCTGAGATCTGTGGACACGTTGGAGCCAATCGTAAAAGCATCTAGGGGCAGGGCATTCCAGGAAGAGGACTGCAAAGTGGCATATTAGGTCCTGCCAAATGAGTTATCCAGGATGTGAATATTGATTTATTTGAATAGATAACCACTCACCTAATATCCAAAGAGTACCTAGTACCCTTCAGGAACTGCTGAAGGTGCTTGGAAGATGTTAGGCTGGAACATTTCTCTGTGGAGGGAGAGCCATTGCAAACCAAACCTGACATCCTTCATCCCTGCTACTCCAAACTTACTCCTAGCACTTACTGATTTTCGTAGCTGGGGCGAAGATCAGGGTGTGTCCAGCCCAGCTCCTCTTGAGAGCTGGCCTGCCTGCTCCCTGACATGGGTGCCCCCAAGATTTGGTCTATGGTTTTCCACAGATGGTCATGTCTCATGTGGTTCAGGATTAGGAAACAGGTTTTCCAGCACACAGAAGTCACATGCTCCATTACCAACTCTTATCAGGGATAAAGTGGTATTTCAAGCTCCATCTGCCTTGCCAGACTCCTGTCTTTCTCTCTCCCTCCCTCGGTGGGGTTTGGTAGTTATTGGGCCCCAACCAGAAGTGAGCAAGACTTTTGCTAGTGTGGAGAGACAGAAAAAAACATGTAAAGAAATAACAAGATGATCTCAGAGGGCAATAATGCTGGGAAGAAAACAAAATGGGGTGAAGTGAGAGAGAAACCTGGGGCTCAGGGCAGGCCTCTCTGAGAAGGGGAGCATTGGGCTGACATCTAGACACATCGGAGCCAGTCTATCTGGGGACAGAACATTCCAGGAAGAGGGAACCGTGCGTGCAAAGGCCCAGAGGTGAGACCCAACTTGGTACGTGGGGAAGATTCACAGACACGGAGCTCTGTAGGTCAGGTCAGGAATTAGGATTTTATTTGATGTGCATAGGAAAGTCGTTGAAGGATTTTATGAATGGGAGTGACATCATTTTATTTTTTGATTAAAAACCTTTATTGAGGCATACTTCGCTTACAAAAAAATGTACTTATTTTGAACATACAGTTTGAGTTTTGGTAAATGAATATATCTATGTAACCACCATCACACTCAAAATATACAATACTTCTATCACCCCAAAGATTCCCTCATGCCCCTTTGCAGTCCTCCCCCCACATCCCAATCCCCAACACCAGCTGGGAGTTCCTATAGACTCTTCACCCAGCCTCCCCTGATGCTACCATCTTACAAAACCACAGGTTTGTCAAAACTTAGACATTAACACTGGTATGAAACTATTAAGTAAACTACGACTCTAATCAAATTTCACCAGTTTTCTCACTAATCTCCTTTTTCTGTTTCAGCATCCAGGGTGGCATTGTGCCAGCATTTCAGTCTTTTCTTGTTTTTCATGACCTATGCAGTTTTGAGAAGTACTGGTCAGGTATTCTGTAGAATGTCCCTCAATTGACATTTATCCAAAGTTATCTTTTTTTTTTTAGGAGTTACTGGGAATTGAATCCAGGACCTCATACATGGGAAGCACGTGCTTAACCACTTGAGCTACATCTGCTTCCCTGAAGTTATCTTATGATTAGAATGGTTTGTGGTTTCGGAGGAAGATTTCCACAGAGGACACAGGATATCAGTGTGATTATCCCTGGTGTTGTGAATCTTGATAACTTGGTTAAAATGGTGTCTGCCAAGTTGCTTTCCTATAAAGTAACTATTTTTCCCTTTCCATATTCTACTACCTATTTGGAAGAGTCATCGAGTCCCGCCCACACTCAAAGGGAAGGGTGGTTAACCCCACCTCTTGGAGGGGGAGTACCTGCATATATATTTTGGAATTCTTCTTTAGGGAAGATAAGTCCATCTTCCCTCATTTATTTATTTATTCAGTCATTTGTTCATAGGGAAACATTTTTTAAAAATATATAGGAATAGAAATAACAGCATATTTGTATATTAGTGGGAATGATTCAACAGAGAGCAAATTACTGTGAAAGTAAGCATTGGAAGTATTTTTCACTTTTAGTCTCCAACAGGCATTTTATCAGTTAAAAACTCTTAATACTATATTTTATTCAACTCAATATATCAAAAATATTATCAGTTACTTTAAAATACAATTGATAGGGTAGCGGTTGTGGTTCAACTGATGAGTGTCGGCCTACCATGTGGAGGGTCCAGGGCCTCCTGACCCGTGTGGTGAACTGGCCCACGCGCAGTGCCGCCACACGCAAGGAATGCCGTGCCATGCAGGGGTGTCCCCCGAGTATGGGTGCCCCACACTCAAGGAGTGCGCCCCACAAGGAGAGTCGCCCTGTGCAAAAAAAGCACAGCCCACCCAGGAGTGGCGCCACACACAGGGAGAGCTGACGCAGCAAGATGACGCAACAAAAAAAGCAATATAGTTTCTGGTGTCGCATGACAAGAATGCAAGTGGACACAGAAGACCACACAGTGAATAAACAAAGAGAGCAGACAATGGGGGGAAGGGGAGAGAAATAAAATACATCTTAAAAAAAAAAACATGAAATATTATCAAGTCTTTTATATTCCTTATAGTCTTACCAAATCTTCAAAATGCAGTATGTATTTTACACTTACAGCGCGTCTCAGTTTGGACCAATCACATTTTGAGTACCGGGCAGCCTCAGGTGCCTCGTGGCTGCTACTTTGGGGAGTAAAAGCTCCAGACGTCTTTGGAACCAGCACAGGGTGGGGGGAACCCCGGCGAGTGTGTGCATTTCAAGTTTCAGTCTCTTGTCTTAGCCATCTTTGTTCCTCTATGGCTGTGATTCTAAGGTTTGTGTGGAGGAAGCACCTTGACACGAATTTTGAAGGGCTAATTTTGGGCACTTACATAAAGCTGACCATGGGCTGCACATGTTCCCAGAGTGGTGACAATTCTTCTGGCTTCCCCAGCATAGTGAGTTCACAGTGCTTTCTTTCTGTGTTTTCTTTGTAATGTCTTGCTTGCCGTTCCCTGATCTCCTCCGTTCTCACCTTTGAATTTCTTAAAATTAAACTTGCTATTTTGAGATAACTGTAGAGTCACATCCAAGTATAATAAAAAGGCAGTTCCCATGGGCCCTATGCCCAGTTTCCCCCAAAAGTAACATCTTGCAAAAGATTGTTTTAAAAATTTACTTATTTTTAATTTTAATAAGGACACACCGGCTGTGGTGTGGCGGTAAAGTGAGAGCAGAGAGACAGCCAGGAGGCTATCATGGCCCGACAGAGATTTGTACTGGAGAGGTGGGAGAAGATGGGTGTGGAACGGAGGTGGAGGCGTGCTGTACCCACGTGAGCCGCACAGAGCCCACAGAGGCGCAGTTCCAGAGAAAACTTCCCCTGACCGCGGCCGTGAGAGGCCCGTGTATCCCTCAGGCTCCTGCAGGAAAGAGAGGGCTCGGGTATTTCCTGGAGGAATGTTTCATGAAGGGACAGTGATGGAGGTGTGGGCAGAGTTAGGGGACACCCAGAGGGCCTGAAGGAGGGAGCCAAGGCGGAGGGACTGCTAGAACGCCGTGAGGGCCGCGGTTGAGCCTGATGAACTGCCGGCGGGAGCTGAGGCGGTAGGCAGAGGAATCAGCCGCCACCAAAATTACTCCCCCGCAGTGCAATGAGGGAAGACCCCTTTGTCCTCCCATCCTGGGATCTCCCGGCAGTGCAGCAGAGCCTGGATGGGTGATGAAGTCTGCAGAGGCCAGCCTTCCTGGGGCGCTGATGATGGCCGAGGAGGGAGAAAATGGGTCTGGGGAGGCAAACTGAGAATATTAACTACATAATTGCAAAAATTCAATAGTGGGAGGACTTTTTTTTTTTTTAACATTTTAGGGTAATTTTATTTTTCATGTGCATTTTAAAATATGGCAGTAAATTTTGAGCTAATTACCTGAATTAGAACTCATTATTTCTTTTTTATTTTAAAAAATTATTTATTTTTAATATTGTCTTTTTTTAAAAAAAGATAAATAGATCACACAGAATGTTACATTAGAAAGCACAAGAGGGGAAGCAGATTTGGCTCAACAGATAGAGCGTCCACCTTCCACATGGGAGGGCCAGGGTTCAAACCCAGGGCCTCCTGACCCATGTGATGAGCTGGCCCATGTGCAGTGCTGATGCACGCAAGGAGTGCCCTGCCATGCAGGGGTGTCCCCCGTGTAGGGGAGCCCCACGCGCAAGGAGTGCGTCCCGTAAGGAGAGCTGCCCCGCATGAAAAAAGTGCAGCCTGCCCAGGTGTGGTGCTGCACACACAGAGCTGACGCAGCAAGATGATGCAACAAAAAGAGACACAGATTCCCAGTACCATTGACAAGAATGCAAGCAGACACAGAAGAACAGACAGCGAATGGACACAGAGAGCAGACAACGGGGGGGGGGGGGGGGGGGAAGGCGAGAGAAATAAATAAAAGAAATAAACAATAAATCTTTAAAAAAAAAAAGGGACATCTAAGAGGTTGCTGTATACCCTACTCCCTACCCCACCCTCCCACCCCCACTCCTCCCACATCAGCATCTCCTTTCACCAGTAAGGCACATTCATTGCATTCATTGCATTTGGTGAAATCACCCTGGAGCACTGCCATACCGTGTGGACCATAGTTTACATTGTAGTTCACACTTTCCCCCAGTCCATCCAGTGGGTTATGGCAGGATATACAATGTCCTGCATCTATCCCTGCAATATTAGTCAGGACAACTCCAAGACCCGCAAATGCCCCGTATCACACCTCTTCCTCCCTCTCCCAGTCCTCAGCAATTCCCGTGGCCACCGTCTCCACATCAATGGTACAAGCACTTCCATTGTTAGAGTCATAACAGTTCTATAACAGAATACCAGCAAGTCCACTCCAATCCATATTACATCCCTCTGTCCTGTGGACCCTGGGATGGTAGGGCTTTTGAAACAACTCCCTATATGGGACAAATTTTAGATCCACAGTAATTCAGCTTTTTCCCCCAGAGTGATTTAATTTTACTCTGTGTTTCTCACACGTATAACTTTCAGCTTCTTCTTCCTGAGATTACTCACAGAGTCAAGCTACAAGCATCTGGGAACCACTGTGGTCCCTGGCCTTACCTGGAGTCTGCAGCAAGAGCCCCAGGAGGCGGCATGATGCTTCCAAGGATATGGGACTCTCAGCACAAGGGTTTGTGGCCTCTCCAGGGAGTGCCAGATCCCAGGGAAGTATCAGAGCAACCCCATAACAAGAGAACCCCAGGAGCTCAGACAACAAGGAAATTGGTGGTGGCCACAAGAAATGAGGCCAGAGGCCCCCCTCCCACTTTTCTGGCATCACTAAGCCTCCCTGGTTCTGATGGGTCTCTGGGGTATTGGGATGGGAGGGTCAGGGCAAGGGGAGAAGACCCAACACTGACTGCCGTGGCATTTTCCACCAGTTCAGTGGGAAATGGGGGGTGGATTGGGGTTGAAATTAGTTTCTGCATCTGAAAAATGGGAAACATGATATATTGCCTATGTCATAGGGTTGTTATGAGGATTGAGATAATAATATAAGAACTTAGAGCAGTATGACACATAGTAAGTGCTCAAAAAATGTTAGCTCATGGGAAGTGAACGTGGCTCAATTGATAGAGTGTCTGCCTACCATATGGAGGGTCCAGGGTTCAATACCCAGGGCCTCCTGACCCATATGGTAAGCTGGCCCATGGGTGGTGCTGCCATGCACAAGGAGTGCCCTGCCACGCAGGGGTGCCCCCGCATAGGGGTGCCCCATGCACAAGGAGTGTGCCCCACAAGGAGAGCCACCCCATGTGAAAAAAGTGCAGCCCACCCAGGAGTGGCACCGCACACAGGGAGAGCTGACGCAGCAAGATGACGCAACAAAAAGAAACAGATTCCCAGTGCCACCTGATGATGCAGGTGGATACAGAAGAACACACAGAAAGCAGACAGTGGGGGGGAGGGGAGGGAAATAAATAAAATAAATCTTAAAAATAAATGCTAGCTCATGTTTTTGTTGTAGATGGCTGTCTCTGTAGTTTCGTATGTGGCATGCTGCTAAGTGGCTCTGAACATAGGATTCTTCCTTTCCTCATTGCCCACATCTGTGAAACGGGCTGACAGAGGAGACCAGCCCGGTCAGCTTCACCCCACAGCCCGCAGCAGACATCGCAGAGTAGCCAGGAATTCTAGAAGGGAGTCAGGAGATGAAAGACCGCAGGATAGCACCTTGGGGAGAGCTGCTCCTGAGGGGAAGCCGGGGTGAATGGTTCCCAGAAGCCTGGCTCTGGGCTGCCCCCTCTACTCCTGCTGCCTCCCCAGCCAGGCCCTTTCTGCACTGGGGCAGGACCCTAAAGGCTGTTTTCCTTCAACCCTCCTTTAGGGAGTAGGGAGAAACTAAGACTGGGGTCCATTATCGGCTAGTTCTGGGCCAACCCGGGTGAGAGGAGGCTGTGGATCCCGAGCCCTGAAATCCACAGAAAGCCCCCACCCTCCCGCTATTTTGAATTTTTGTTTTATTTTGTAATCATTATTACAAAAGTAAAATGAGCTTGCTGTAAAAACAGCAGCCACCACAGTGCATTAAAAAAAAAACGTCAAAGTCTTTCTGCAGCTGGGTCTTCTGCCTGCCCCACTCCCCAGGGGTACGCTCTGCGGCTGCGGGGTCCCCGGGCCCTCTCGCCCGCCGCCCTCCAGGCCCTTACTCCTGAGCCCGCGCGCGCGATCTCGGTTCTTTACTCCCGCACACCCTCTAGCGGGGGTGCTTGGCACGCGCCAGGCGAGGACCAGGACGGGCGTGGCCTTAAAATCAGGATCTAAATTCTTGGTCTCGACTTAGTCCCCTCTGACCATAGCTGGCTAGGTTGGTTTTTTTGACCCCAGGGCTGAACGTGGACCCGGAGCAGGGCTACCTGCTCAAAACAAAAAGACACCAAATTCATCACAATAGCGATCTTGACTAGTCAGAAGCAGCCCTTTCACTTAAAGGTAATAACAAAAATAAGAAACATTTTTGGGAACTCTTATTAAGTGCCAGGTACTGCTTTAAGCACTTTTTATTAGATCACCTGATTCTCACAACAGCACTCCTTTGAGGTAGTACTATCATTGCTGTTTCTCTTTTCTAGAAGAGCCCACAGGTGCTCAGGAGGTCCAACCCAGCAGGCAGTGTGTGTGGTTGGGAATGAGCTCAGGCTCTGGGGCTGGAGCACTCGGGTTCACCCTCCTGGCTCCGCCACTTAACAGCTGTGCAACCGTGGGCTTACGTTATATAATCCTCCCATGACTCAGTTTCCACTCTTGTAAAATGGGGATAATGACATTCTCTCCCTCAGAAGGTGGCTGTGAGGATTATATGAGTTAGTGTGTGGCAAGGGCCTGGCACAGAGCAGGCACTCCATGAACGAGAGCCTTCTGAGTAAATACTGCACTCAGGCTTCAGCTAGTTGCTGTTGAGGCTTGAGAGTTTAATTGTTACATAGCGCTGCATCCCTGGACCCTACCGACTCCCTACTGGCCTGGTTCTCACTGATAAGAAGATGACGGGTGTCTCCTCTGGACAGCCAGTGATTTCTGGGGGTCATGGAGTGGTTCAGAAGACTCTCGGATTGGGCAGGCAGGGGTCTGCTCTGGGTCAGTCTCTCCCAGCAGTCGTTCCTTCCTCCTCAGAGGAAAGCCTCCTATTTCCCTTCCCTCATCAGTGCTTGGTAGGGAGGAGTGGGGGAGGGTTTCTATCCTCATGAGGATCCTTTCTGATTATAATTAGGGTAGTGATTCAAATATTCAAATACTCCCAATATGACAAGTGGTGTGATTCTGGGGGACTGATGAAAGCATAGAGGAAGTGTGGCTACCTCCTAAGTGTGGGAGCAGCAGTGAGACAGGCCATCAGACGACTCCCTGGAGTGGTGATGTCCAACCTGAGTCTTCAGATGGTAGGGCGTTAGCAGGGGAAGTGAGGGGAAGGACATTCAGGGCAGAGGGCACAGTGGGGCAAAAGCAGACAGGCTGGAAACAGCCTCTGGGAAGGGTTCAAGTCTTAGACAAGAAGAGACAAAAGATAAGGCTGCAAAGGTCAAAGGTGGTCAGAATTTGGAGATCTTTGTTAGAGATCTTTTAGAGAGTATGGGCTTTCTTTGTTTGGCGTTGGGGAGCCAATGAAGAGTTATAAAAATAGGAGGTGACACAAGAAAGGTTTGTTACCTGTAAAATGGGATGACAACAGGGCCTACTTTATAGGATCATTTTGAGGACTGAGTAAGGTGACCCATGAAAAGTACTTAGAATGGTACCTAGAAAATGCTCAGTAATGTTAATGGTGATGATGATGATGATGATAATGATTGTAATTTCCTAATGGGAAGAGCAGTTGTAAAGTCACAGGCCAGAGTGAAATAGGTTTGCCCAGGTGGATGGAGGCCAAGACCAAAGAAACCCAAAAGGCCATGAACTTGTCAGCCTGCTAAAGAGTAGAATCCAAACTCCTTGGTGTGGCCCACAAGCCCTGGGTGATCTGGCCCCTGCTGACCTCTTTCCTTCTCACTCACTAGGCTCAAGTCATGTTGTCTTCCTTTTGATCTTCAAATACGCCCAACACGGGCATTTGCCCTCACTGCTCCCCCCACATTTTCTAATAACTGCCACTTTCTTTCTTTTTTTTTTTTTTTTAGTATAGGAGGTTCCCATATGCCTCACTTCCCACCCACCCCCACTTCTCCCACATCAACAACTTCCTTCATTAGTGTGGTACTTTCATTGCAATTGATGAATAAATTTTGGAGCACTGCTACTCTGCATGGATTATAGTTTACATTGTAATTTACACTATCTCCCAGTCCATTCAGTGGGTTCAGGCAGAATATATAATGTCCCACATCTGTCCCTGCAACATCATTCAGGACAATTCCAAGTCCCGAAAATGCCCCCATATCATACCTTCTTTTCCCTCTTTCTGCCTTCAGCAACTCACGTGACCACTGTCTCCACATCAATGATTCTTCCATTGCTAGAGTCACTATAATTCTATAGTAGAATACCAGTAAGTCCACTCTAATCCATATTTTATTCCTCGATCCTGAGAACCCATGGGTGGTGATGCCCACTCCACCACTCAATTGAGAGAGGGCTTCAATCCCACATGGTTGGTGGATGGGACTCTCGTGCCCACAGTTGTAGACTCTCTTGGTTCCCTGGTGTGGTTGTTGTCCATCCTCACCTCCCTGTCAGCTGACCTGGGTAAGTCCAATGACCTGGAGAGTAGGTGCTGCAACACCACTGAGGCTCAGGGCCCAGCTGGCTCATCAACAGCCCAGAGATTCAAGTCTCCTGGTCATACACCAACCCCAGCACCAACCACAGGTCCAATACAAGGGACAGAAGAGGCACGTGCAGAGAAGCCACATCCTAGTGCAACTTCATTATACTTACGAGCACAAATTCTAAAGTAGGGCCCACTGGCAAGACACCGAACTTTGGAGCCATCCACCATGACTGCAGGACCTGGGCATCCCTGTAGCCCCCAAGAGCACCACTACCCAGGGTTGCTACAGCTGAGATCCTGCTGAGATGTGCATAAGCACAGTCGCTCTGATGACCTCCCAACTCATTGTGAAGTCTCTTAGCCATACAAACTCATTTGTCTTTGCCATTTCCCCCTTTTATTCAAGGTCTTTTTCTAGTTGCATCACCAGCTGGTGCTTGGTAGTAATCCCTCGGTGCCAGTGAGCATCAACACTAGGAGTCAAGTCCCACGCTGGGGGGAAAGCAATGTATTTACATGCTGAGTTTGGTTTAGAGAGTGGACACAGTTGAGCAACATGGAGGCTCTCAGGAAGTAACTCTTAGGCACCCTGCAGCTCTAGGCCAAGTTGAAATTTCGGGCGCAACAGGCTCATAAGCACAGTCACCAGTATCAAGGGCTCTCCATTGGGCCATCTTTCTTCGCTGGTCATTGCCCTTGCACTTGGGGGATTGTTGATATTCCATTGAGGAATGCGACAGAGCTCCTCAGGATGGGAATTCAGCACTCCCTCAGTTGTGTGAATCTCTGCTCACTGTTTCAATACCCAAGGAACATCCAAACATATCTATAGATGCTATGTGCATGTCCAGGTGAACACACTCCCATGCATCCCCCATTAATGACACCCCACACCAATGCTCCTCCTCTGCCATAGTTGAACCCCTCTGTGATCCAAAACTTCTTAAAAAATGAATCCAAATATATTGCCAAACTCAATAGGAAAATGAAATAGTAATGATAGGTTTAAACATTAGAAATAAAATACATAATAATTTAGAAAAATTATTATGTATTTTGGAGTATTAAAAAATGAAAAATATTATAAAAATTTTTTTCATCACTGTAATAGGTGTTGTCCTGTATGTGTACTGGCAAGGCAATCTCTTCCATTTCTTCTTGAGTGTCTTATCTCCTTTTTTTTTTTTTTCATTACGTCTTCAAAGAAGTTTTAAGTCACAGTAAAGTCACATACAGAATATATGGGACTCCCAAATACTCAACATCCTCCCCTTTTCCCCCCTTCCCAACTATGATCTTTTTACATGTGGATGTTACATTTGCTACAACTGATGTACAAATATTGAAACAAAGCTACTAACCATGGTCAGTAGTTTACATTATAGTTTACATTTTAGACAGTACACTTTTATAAATTTTTGGTGAAATTTAACATGGCCTGTATCCATCATTGCATGATCATGCAGAATACTTCCATTGCCCCCAATTACCCCTCTTCCATCTATTCTATTCCTCTTTCCCCCTCTCCTAAGGGCCCACAGTGACAACCAAGCTTCACTGCTTGAAGGACAAGATTCATAGATACTTGAAACAATGCAGACGGCTTGACACACTAGGCTGTCCTCTCTCATTAGGAGCCATCCATGCTCTCGTGAGATACCCTCCCCTCTGTGTGAGAACATAGGGCCTCCCCAGGATGAGAGTACAACACCTTCCTGCTCATTGTATTGGTCTCCACCCACTGATGTAACACACTATGACAAGATGAGCACTCACACACTCCCTAGCAGCCTGCCCCAGGTGCACCCTGTGCTGGATGCTTCCTGTCCAACACCCTAAACCAGTAACCCTTCCTTATTATATTGTCAAAGTAGTTTTCTCAACATTATAGTTTCAACCACCTACATGCCAATCCCCCGTGTTCACCTGCTCCCCCCCCCGCCCTCCCCCCTGCAACTTTCTTGTTAATAAGCTCTTGCTCAAAGACTAAGACCAGGAGGTCTTCCCTGATACCTGTTATATCAGTCCAATCTCTAATAAAATTATTTTATTTGTTTTCATGTTTAATATCTGTTGCACTCCTCTAAGCTGTTAACTCTGTGAAGGCACAAATAATGTCTCTCTTTTTTTTTAAAGACTTATTTATTTATTTCTCTCCCCTCCCGCCCGCCCCCCCCCCGTTGTCTGGGTTGTCTGTTCTCTGTGTCTATTTGCTGCATCTTGTTTCTTCGTCCGCTTCTCTTGTGGTCAGCGACACGGGAATCTGTGTCTCTTTTTGTTGAGTCATCTTATTGTGTCAGCTCTCTGTGTGGGCGGTGCCATTCCTGGGCAGGCTGCACTTTCTTTCGTGCTGGGTGGCTCTCCTTATGGGTGCACTCCTTGCGCATGGGGCTCCCCTACGCGGGGGACACCCCTGCATAGCAGGGCACTCCTTGCGCGCTTCAGCACAGCGCATGGGCCAGCTCCACACGGGTCAAGGAGGCCCGGTGTTTGAACCGCGGACCTCCCATGTGGTAGACGGATGCCCTAACCACTGGGCCAAGTCCGTTTCCCTGTCTTTCTTGTTCATTGCTATTTCCTATCATGTGGAGACTCTCAATAAATGTTTGAAAATGAGGGCTTGAAATCATCTCTATTGGAGATCGCTAGGAGAGGTGGCCTATCAAGCCACGATCAGCACGGTAGAGTGGATTCACTGAGCTGAGGACTGTGTAGGCAGTATCTGGAGGATGAAAGGAGGGACTGTCAAACTCAAAGTTAAGTTCTGATGGGCAAGGGCAGATGCACAGAGCCAGGACACTTTCCACTACAGGCTAGTCAGGGAGCCCATATAGGACTATGGCGTCTAGACAGATGCCAGAAGGAAAGGGTTGGTTTGGGGGAAAAAAGAGTGGAGAGAACTCAGTGACGGGATTTTAGGAGTGTCAATGGAGGGCTATTGGCTCAGGTGTTACATTCCATTAAGGCCCTCAATTTTAGTTTTTGGCATTATCTCCAAAAGAGGTTATAACTAGCCACAGATATGCTTGAAAAGAGATGCTCATTTGTACAAATGTAACTGGAAAACACAAATATTGAGAATACTCCTGAATTCATCTTTCAGGACCTACCTGCAACATCTTCAACAGTTAGTATTTTCCTCCTCCTGGCAACACTCTAATTTTGCTTCTAGCACACCGTAATCTCCTGGTTCTACTTCTGCTGGCTTCTGGTTCCTGCTCACCTTCCTCCCCTCTTTTCTTCTGTTTCTAGTATGCAGCTGGAGTGAGCCCTAAGGGCTTTTGCATCTGCATTGCCTCTGTTGCAACACCCTTCCCCAAGGCTGGCTCCCTCATGTCCTTGTCGGAAAGTCAGAGTCAGTGACAGACTTATTTAAAACTGCGCCCCATTCAACCCTCTATCCTCTCTTCTGTCCCTTAATTTTCTTTATAGAGCTTATCACCAATTGACCTACAACTATATGTATTTCTTGTTTAGGGCTTGTCTGTCCTGACTAGAAAGTCAGCTCCAGGAGGGCAGAAGTGTGTCTTTTGTTTACTGCTATATCTTTATTGTCAAGAACAGTGCCTGACACTAGGCCCTCAAAAAAACATGTTGGTCAAAACTTTTGATTATGCATGCTTGAAACATATTGGCATTTTGACCCAGACTCTTTAAACCCGAGGGTCTAGAGCATTATTACATTAGTATTTATTTTTAGGGGACTGGTGTTCTTAGAGCAGGTAACGACAGTGGTTTGCATCGACATAGCTGCTAATACAAGGGTCAGAATAGACACTAAAGAAATAATTCTCGAACGAATGGCCCTTTGCAGTGGGTAGTGCTGTGTGAAGTGTGAAGGGGTGCAGCTAGACACCTCCAGTGCCCCCGGAGGTACACTGGCTCAGACACACCCACTGCAGACACGTTACTGCGGAGTCAAACGTTATTCAGGTAAGTTAAGGCAGCAAGAATCACCCAAAACAACCAAGCATGGAAGCCACACCGCGCAGCCGCAAAAGGCGCTGGGCGGGGCCTGCGCAGTCGCAGAAGGCGCGCGGTGGATTGATAGTGGAGCGCAGCCGCAGAAAGTATCGGCGGCGAGGTGGCGGCCCCGGCCCGGCGCCGTTTTGTGCCCGAGGTGAAATAGAGCCAGGCTGCTCTGGTTCTGGGGCCCGGGCCGAGGCGGGTGAGGACGGTTCCGCTACTACGGCCACGTGCTACTGGCCCTCCTCATTTGAGCTTTTGAGTCACTGTCATCATGCTGTTGCCCGTGTTCACCCTGAAACTGCGCCACAAAATCAGTCCCCGCATGGTGGCCGTAGGACGCTACGACGGGACCCACCCGTGCTTGGCGGCCGCCACCCAAGCAGGCAAGGTAACCGCTCCCTGCAGCACCGAGCCCGAGCCGCGGCACACACGACCCCCGAGCGCCGCGCCCCGGGCATCCCGCCGCTCGTCCTCCGGTCCCGCCCCCTGGCGGGGTTGCCCGGCAACCTGTATTCAGCCTGCAGTCTGGTGAAGAATATCTCGCACGTGTTTTCTTATCAGTTCACTCTTATCGCCAGGCACTTAGACGCCGACAGTGTTAGAGTTCTTGTACAGATAGGGAAACTGAGGCCCCGAGAAAAGGAGGGACTTGGTTAAGATTAGTTGGGGTAACAGACCTCGGACTCAAGCCCAGGGCCTCAGTCTATCGCTCTGGAACTCCTACCGCTATCTCACACTTTATTATAAAAGTAAAACTTTACAGAGAATAAAAAAAAAAAAAGGATACCTAAATTAAGTGACTCAACTTGTACTTTTTTCCATGTCTTTTTTCCATAATTTTTTCGCTAGTTACTCGGTATGTATTATGTGTCCGGTACATTCACACATGAAAAAGACATGGTTATTCAATATTCACCAGACTTTTATTAAATGCCTTTTTTGTACTAGATGTTGGGATGCAGAAATAAAGCTGGAGTCCTTGATGTCAGAAAATTTATAGTCCGAAAGTGCAGCAGACAAGGCAAAATCAAGGCACTGTGTGTTTTTGGAGGCATGCAAAGTACATGGAATATAGTGATACCAAAGATAATAACTGCTAACAGATAACAAATCCTTATTACATTAATTATTTTGGCATCCTTACTGCAAGGCTAAGGGCTGCAGTGTAGCCAGGATGGTGGTCCTGATTCCATACCTACTAATTACATGACCTTGAACAAGTACTTCATGGTAGTATCTACCACCTAGGGCTGTTTTTAGGATTAGATAAATTAATACATGTTAAGTGTTTGACCTTTAGAAAGTGTTCAATAATGCTAGCTGTTATTTTCTTTTTATTACTCTGACTTTACTGATTAGGAACAGGTTTAGACAAAGGTTCAAAGCAGTGCCTGAGGCTGGTCAACTATATTGGTGGTCTTGAGACTAGAATGTATATTCTCTGGCCCATTGTGGATTTAATAAGTTAGCATTTGCATAATGCTTTATTTTTTTCAAGATACTTCCACTTTTGTTCTATTTTCTTACATGTACATCTTGGGATACATAAGCAAAAAGAAATGGTTTATTTTCCTAAGTGGTATAATGGTGTAAAGCACTTAGCACGGTGTCTGGCATGGGGTAAAGTTAGTCGTTCTTGTTAGGAGCCATTGACAGATGCCAAAAGGAAATTTCTGCTTTAGGCATTTGGCAGCTAAATGAATGGTCTTAGAAGGTCCCACTTATATTTGCTTGGCCCTCACTTTATTAGGGACTTACTGTGTGTTGGCCACTCTTAGATCTGCAAGTGTGATGCTGAGTATGGACAGACAAGTCTCTCCTCCCTCATGGAGCTTACATTTGAGAGAGGGGCAGTTAACAAAACATTGATAAATATAATGTGTCCATAGGAGAAAAATACAGCAGGGTAAGGGAAAGGGGGTGATGGGAAATTGCTGTTTTGGACAGGGTGGTCAGATGACCCTCTGATAAGTGAACATTTGACCAGAGGTTTGAAGGAAATGAGGAAAGAAAAGTGTCCTGTGTAATCGGGTCATTTCTGTTGAGAACTTTAAACAAATCTGAAAAGTTCTGACGTGATCTCTTATCTCGAGACTTTAAAAAATATAGAATGGTAGTGTGTTATGATTCAAGTAATGCATGAATATATTCTCCTTTAGAAAAAAACAGTACAGGGGAGCAGATGTAGTTCAAGTTGTTGAGCACCTGCTTCCCCTGTACAATGTCCTGGTTCCTTTCCAGGTGTCTCCTAAAAACAAAAACAAACAGAAAACCTCCTCTCACTGGGGAGCAGGTGTAGCTCAGTGGTTCAGTCTCTGCTTCCCATGTACGAGGTCCTGGGTTCAATCCCTGGTACCTCCTAAAAACAAACAAACAAAAAAACAAACTTTATAGATGAGGCTTATCCTCTCCTAGGGTCTGCAACTCTGGTAAAATGACTTTTGAAATTATGGCTTCATTATTGTGAAGGTGTTGACCTCCTGGGATCTAGTCTCTGGTGTTGAGCAAGAATAATTTTTTCTTTTTTAAGTGTTTTTTCAGGATGAACATTTGTGCTGTCCTCTGGAGACATTTTTCTTCTCACCATAGAGCTGGGGGTATCATTTGAATTTATATTCTCAGCAGCACCCTCTCAGCTCCACCAAATGTTGTGTGAACTGCAGTCAGGCCTTTGGATGAAAACTAAAAACTAGGCTCTAGGAGTGGTTCATATGTGTGGGACTGGGTTTGGCTCTTTCCTCCCTGAGGACTCACTGCCCGCAGGCAGAGAGCAGTAGGAGGGGAGCTGGGGACTCTTCTTGCTCTTGGCAACAATCCCGTATCTCTTTCCATTCCAGTAACAGTGATTATGGTGTCCATTAGTTATTTCCCCTCCTGTTCTTTCTCAGCATATTTAATTCCTTTGTGCAGCCTGGCACTGTTATAAAAGGAAGTTGGATGTGTGACCAGAGCTTAGCTTCTAGAGCCAGAGCCCAGGCTTCCTGCCTCAGCCCTGCTCTTTGCAGTGACTTCAGCTTCCTTATCTGTAAACTAGGGGTTGTTGTGGGGATCAAATGCAATAACATTTGAAAAAGTGTGTTGTAAAGTAGTATACAAGTGAAAACTATTACGGAAACACGAAGTGGCTCTACACCTTTTCTATATGTTTCTGGTCAGTTCTTTTGAAACCTATTTTCACTTGAATAGGCTACCTTGTTTAAGTAATAATTTAAAATTAATCCTGTTTGGTTTATGCCAAAGGGATGAAATACTCAAAATGACCAAATTCTGGTTTAGTGTTTCCCAATCTTATTTTCATATGGTTCCCTGTGGAGCTTTTTTTTAGGCAATGAAAATTTCCCATTGAAATTTTGATACCACATATATACTGTGTGCCTCTTTTTGTACTGAGGTCCTTTGGTGGGTCACAAACTATGCTAACCCCTAAGGTAGCCAGGAGGCTACCTTCCACCCCAGTTTCTCCCTTGTGAACAGTATTGCCCCATTGAGAATGTGTGTTCTAGTCCAAACCTTCTTTTTACAGATGAAGCCCAAGAGCGTTGAATGATTTATGGAGAAATTCGGGTGATTATATTTATGATAGTCGAAGCTGCTGAATTAATTCTCTTTGGGTGCAATTATTTAATTCTCTGTTTTACCACTCCAGACTATGAAAGCCTTCAAAAACCTTGATCTTTGTGACTCAATTTAAGTTTGTGAAACAGATTTACTAAGTACCGGAGTATCTTAAGGGTTAAGTGAATTTATTAGGTATTTGGATGAAAGATCTAAGGGACTACTTCTTACTCCTTTTTGTGATCTCCTTGGTGTATAGCAATCACATTGTAGCTGGTAGCAGATTCCTCTAGGTTGATCAGGAGAAGGCTAGTTTGGAAGAATGCTTTGACATCTGGCTGTCGGGTAGCTTGTGAGCTCTGGTAAGCAACAACTAGGTCTTGTTTGTTACCTTGTTCTTCACAAGAACCACTGGATGTCCACAGTTCCTGACTGAAAGCTAGCCAGGTACAGAACCGGCTTTGAGTATTTTAGGCTTTGTAGGTGATTAAAGTAACTTGTTAATGTTGATGTCAGCTAATAACCCATTAAAAATGTATGCTGTTAATCTTACATTTTTGGTATTTTAAGGGAATGTATTTAACCGTTTTTGTTTTAGGTTTTTATTCACAATCCTCATACACGGAGCCAGCATTTCAGTGCATCCAGGGTCTTCCAGAGTCCCCTGGAATCTGACGTTTCTCTTCTCAACATTAACCAGGCAGTCAGCTGTCTGACTGCAGGAGTGCTGAGCCCAGAGCTTGGCTATGATGCTCTTTTAGTGGGGACACAGACTAATCTTCTGGCTTACGATGTCTACAATAATTCAGATTTGTTCTACAGAGAGGCAAGTATACCCCTTAGTAACCATAAAATTCCCATTACTCAATAATGCCTATTGGTTTTTATGCTTAAAAGAGATAATTTATTTTGTGATTATTAAAGTGTAGTTAAACAACATAGGGATTTTGGCTTTCGTATCTCCTTTATGTCTTTGGAGTTTATTTGGTCATGATTGGTAACCACTTGGTGACATTCCATCTTATCTTGCGTGAGATATATCTGTTTTGCCAACATCCGTAAAAATATCCTGTTGAGAATTCAGCCAAAAGTCAGGAAGCCAGCAAACAGGTCTCCTGGTAGCCTTGCATTAAAGTTTAGCACAGTAGTTTATAGGAGATGCCCTTTCTGTAGCCTTCCATTTACATCTCTAGGCTACTGCAGCTTTAATACAAGTAATTTATATTTATTATAGAAAAGATAGGGAAGCAAAAAGGAAAAAATATTACCCATATTTCTTCATCAGTACTGTTAACTCTTTTGAATTTATTTATCCAGACTTTTTACTGGATAAATATATATAATTTTTTTCACAAATGGATCATACTATATACATGGAACCTTTTACTTTAAAAAAATTTATTACAGTATTCACACCCCATACAATTCACCTGTTTAAAGTATACAATTGAACCTCTTATATTTTTATTTTTAAAATATTTATTTAATTTATTTAATTCTCTCCCCTTCCCCCCAACCCCATTGTCTGCTCTCTGTGTCCATTCACTGTGTGTTCTTCTGTGTCTGCTTGCATTCTTGTCAGTGGCACAAGGAATCTGTGTCTCATTTTTGGTGCATCATCTTGCTTCATCACCTCTCCACGTGTGTGGCGCCACTCCTGGGCAGGCTGCGCTTTTTTCATGCAGGGCGGCTCTCCTTACAGGGCACACTCCTTGTGCTCGGGGCTCCCCTATGTGGGGGACACCCGTGCGTGGCACAGCACTCCTTGCACGCCTCAGTGCTGCACGTGGGCCAGCTCACCACCAGGTCAGGAGGCCCTGGGTTTGAACCCTGGACCTCCCATGTGGTAGGCAGATGCTCTATCAGTTGAGCCAAATCCGCTTACCTCTTGTATTTTTTAATGTAACACTTTGTGTGATCTATGTATCTTTTTTAAAAAAAGGCAATAAAAATTAATTAATAAAAAAAAGAAACCAGTAAAAAAGTATACAATCAATGGTTTTTTAGTTTATACTCAGAGTTTTGCAACCATCTCCAAAATTAATTTTAGAACATTTCCATCACCCCACAAGAAACCCTGTACCCATTAACAGGCACTCTCCATTTGCCCACAATCTCCCAATCCTAAACGATCACTGATCTACTTTCTGTCTCAATAGATTTGCCTGTTCTGGACATTTCATATAAATGGAATCATCCAGTATGTGTCCTTTGTGTCTGGCTTCTTTCACTTTCCATGATGTTTTCAAGGTTGACCCACATCGTAGCATGTATCAGTATGTCATTCCTTTTTTTTTAATGGCCAAATAATATTCCATTGTATTGATAAACCACATTTTATTTATCCATTCATCAGTTGGTGGACATTTAGGTTTTTCCCACTCCCTGGTTATTACATGTAGCCTATTCATTAGATAATATATTGTGAAGTATATGAAGTAACTATGTATTTATGTATCATTCTCACTGATTTGAAAGTATTTCATTGTGTTAATATAGCAAAATTTGTTTAAACAATCCCTCATCTTTGAACATTTATTTCCATTGTTTCTCTCTTACAGTTGGTATTGTGATAAGTGTACATTTATGATTATTTCTTAAGTATAAATTCCTAGAAATGACAATTACTTTTTTTTAAAATTAGGGTAAAATGTACATATAAAATTAGGGTAAAGTGTACAAACCTTAAGCATGCAACTCAATGAGTTTTTTTTCTTAAGTAACACTCCTTTTTTTTCAAGATTTATTTTACATTTATTCCACCCACCCCCAACCCCCATTGTTTGTGCTCACTGTCTGCTCTCTCTCTGTTTCATTGTGTGCTCTCTATGTCTGCTAGTCTTCTTTTTAGGAGGCATTGGGAACTGAACCTGGGACCTTATATGTCACCCTCCAGGGTGTTTGTTTACCCTTTCTTATTTATTTGCTTTTTATATATTAAGGGTATTTACTCTTTGTCTTATATATTGCAGTTACTTCTTCCACTTAATTGTTTACCTTTTAACTTTATTAGTTTTTGTTTGACCATTTAGCATTTTTAATTTCTTATGCAGTCTTTTTTTTTCTAGCCAATCTATTCTTTATAGCTTTCCTACTTCAAGATTATATAAGTAAAGATTATTTTCCTCCACAATAAACCATTAGTGTTTACAAAGATGTCCTAAAAAAAAAAAAAAGATGTCCTGAACCTTCCACAAATAAGTTAAATTATACTTCTCTACTTTACTGAAGAAGCCTGAGATATTTATTTTAGATGGCAGGAGTATGGATGTTTGTTTTATTCTTATTATTTTGGTAATGTTACAATTTTAAAAAGTAGTATTGAGAGAACTGAGTAATAAGAATGAAAAGAGTTCCATCCAAAACTGGTTATAATAGATCAAAAAGTTTGGGTGCTTAAAGGTGTAAAGCCTTGATTCTCTTTGACCTCTAGAACTTGGAGGTCCTAGAGAGCGCTGGATTATTGTAGCAGTTTGGTGTGAGAGGCCAGTGGCCTGAGTTCAGCCTGGATCTGGGCTTATACATGCATAAGCCACAGGACTGTCCACAGTGGACAGCCCTTGCTAGGCTCTCAGAGACCAAGTGACTCCTCACAAATGATAACAAAGGCCGCTGAGTATCCAAATAAAAATACCGCTATGCAAGAGTTCCAGTGTACCCATATCACTAGATCTGAGATTGTGTCTTTTTTTTCTTCTTAGGTAGCAGATGGGGCTAATGCAGTTGTTTTGGGGACATTGGGAGACATTTCTTCTCCTCTTGCAATTATTGGTGGAAACTGTGCCCTGCAGGGTTTTGATCATGAAGGAAATGATCTCTTTTGGACGGTATGAGGAACAAAACATTATCTTTGGTATTCTTGAATATTTTTACCTTCAATTTTGACTTTTACTATCCTTTTGGTTTTTTCTTTTTTCCTTTGATCAATAGACTGTATTGCATGATTTAAAAAAAGCATTATGTATAAATCTGTGCATTAAAAAAGGATATGAATAATTTGAATAGCACCTAGTGGTGGTTTGTATAATTCTTTGTCTTGTGTAGCTAATATAATTGGACTAAGTGTAAAATAGATGGCATATTAATAATTTTTGGTTTTGTTTTTAGGTTACAGGAGATAATGTTCATTCCTTGGCCTTGTGTGACTTTGATGGTGATGGGAAGAAAGAGGTATGTGAGGGAGGAGATACTTCCCTTATATGTTCAGCTAAGTAATTTTTCTGTGACAGTGACATTACTTTGAGAGCAGTTTTAACTTTACATAGCAATTTTGGTGATCGTTGCCTAAGTTATGAGCTAACTGGCCTCATTTGTCTTTTCTCTTTCGAACAATAAACCACTTGTTTGTCTAATAGGAAAAACAAAGTCACAGTGTTTCAAAGACACAGGAGGGGGAGAGAAGGCACAGTAGTTAATGGGACCTCAGTCATACTCACAGTTTTGTAATTAGCTTTTGATGCTTTGAAACTGTATCAGTAAGTCATTTTTTATTTTAGCCAACTTTTTCAGGAATCTCAAAGTTTTAAAGATTGTCTCTTAGCCTTTGAAATGATTCTAATGGTTACTCTAGAAATTAGCTTCTTGAGGAGTCAGTTGGTAAGAAATGCTGTGTTGGGCACGGAATTATCCCCTCTCTTGTCTTTGGATACTAGGCTCTGGCATGTGAAACAGGGCTTCCATCTGCAGGCAGGGAAAGGAGATGGACCAGGGTGCTGGGGCTCCAGGTGCTGGGTGGAAGAGCATGTCTTGGCAGGACTTGTGGCCCATATGGCAGGATAAAATCTGCAGTAGCCACTTGTCCTCCCCTGACTGAATGTGTTGACCCTCCCATTGGAGGAAACCTTCCCAAGCACCGGATTATTGGGGGATTGGAATTCTTGGGTGGCAGTAGCAGCATACAAAGCATTATGATTTTTTGTTGTTGTTGTTGATTGAAATTTTGAAGTGTTCACTTAGTAAATTGAACATACATGATCTTCCCCTGCCACCCTACTTCAGCTTCTTGTTGGATCTGAAGATTTTGATATCAGAGTTTTTAAAGAAGATGAGATTGTGGCTGAAATGACAGAAACAGAGGTAAGAAGTGCCACATCAGAATTATCGTAGCTTTGGGCAAGATAGGTCAACACAGTCAAATGTAGTTGGGACATGTCACAACTCAGACAGTTTGTGGATGAGAACTCTAGTGGTTAAACAGAGCTGTACATTCAGAGAAAGAAGCATATAAAAAAAAATACCTGTATTGAGATGTATTTGAAAAGACTGATTAAACAGAATAATTGATATGATAAAGGCATTTCCTTTAATGAGTTAATACATGAAATAATAATAATGGCAACCATTTATTGTACACCTACTATATGTCAGACACTATTCTAAGTGCGTTACATGAACTAACTCATTTAATCGATATAGATTAAAAGAAACTGAGGCAGTGGATGTTAAGGTACTTGCTCAAGGTCACATGGCTGTTAAGTGGCATGGTGGCCTGGATTTAAACCTTTGAGCTTTCTCTTCCTCCTTCTCTTTATCATTTGTTGGGATTGAATGAAGTACCATAAGTGAGATGTTATACTTTTTTCTCTTCATTCAAATTAAGTACTTCGTAGGCACAGTTCTGTAGGTAAACTTAAAAATTAGATATTAGAGAACTTGGCTAGTTTGTGTTTAGAATCACTCATATAATTGAATCTGAGATGTTTCTTAAAAAATTTAAACTTCATTTCTTAAAAAAAGCATTTCTAAGGTTGCCCTTATTCTCTGTAGCTTTGACAGTCTTAGGATATTTATTTACTGCTAGTTTTCAGGGATTGAGCAAGACAGAAAAAAGAATTAGGATATTCTGAATTAAGGATGGAAATAAGTGGAAAGGAGCAATGGCTTGAGAATACTGCAGATGGAAAGAGAAAAAAACATCTGAAGGGAATCTTAAAGAGCAGGTGGTGTTGGGGTGGCAGTGTATCATAAAAGTTTGAGAACACTGGCTTTAAAGCTGACCTTGACCACTCATCCTTAAGTTGCTTACTTCTTGCCACTTCCTTACAAAAGCTGCCTAGGAAGGTCAGACTTCTCTGTTCCCTAACATCTCCAAAAGGAGCCCTGCAAGCAAAAACTTGCATACTCATAGACAAAGTGTTATCAGCAATTTTAACTAATTCACCTTTATCCTGTAACAAGCCTTAGATTTTTAAATAAATCTTCTTAAATGTTCACAGCTATTATAATTGTAAAATGATAGTTATGGATAGGGAAGAAGTAAAAGGGAGAATAAGTGCCAGAAGCAGCAGTCTGAATTTGTGTGTCTCCATAGGAGTTCTATTTTACATGTATGTGCTTAAGTGCATTTTTCTGGAGAGAGGGTCATTAGCTTTCATTAGTACCCTAAATGGTTTTGTGACACCACTCCCTCCACCCCAAAAAACAAACAAACAAAACAAAACAAGCAAAACTTGAGACTCCCCGGCCTGTAGGTGCTGTGTACTGCATTATCAGATCTCTTTCAATTCTATTTGAAGTAAATCTTTTCCCATTTGGTGGGAATTATTCAAGTTTTTCTGTATTTTGTTTGCTATCAGTATTAGATGTGAAGAGAGTACAATCTTTGAAAAAGCTTTTACCTAAATCCTAGAGAAGGACAAGGGATCCTCTAGTCTACAAAAGAGAGACTAATGAAGTAATGAAGGACCAATGAACTTGGGAATTGGGGGCTAAACTTAAAAAAAATGTGGAATTTATTAAATTATTTGTTTGCAGGGCCATTTTCCTGTCCTCTTGGTTTGATTTTGCTCCTGGCACAAATGCCTTTCCACATCAGCAAAATCATAATTTATTTGGCAGTGGAACAGTACAGAGTATTGCCAAAAGAATGCCTTGAGCTAAATAATTCTGGAATCCTACGCAGCACTTTGTATTCAAAGTTAAGTGAAGTGGGTGGTTTTGTAGAAAAACTGTAGGTGTAAAGGAAATTACCTAACTATTCTCTGCTTTATATGATTTATTTCTTAATATATCTTATATTAGAGTCAGAATTAGAAAGTAGATATGCAGGATCACAGATACCATTAAGCTTTGGTTTTAGGGTTAAAGGATAATTTTGTTCAGTATCTAAAATTTCTTCCTTTTAAGGAAGTCAAATCCCTTGAAAAGCCTTATAAATATTTCTGTATAACATACACATTCTATATATTGGTACATCCATATACAAACAAACCCGTGGGCTTGGGCTTCCACTTATCAAAGAATTTTTTCTTCTAAAAAAATCATCTGTCTCTAGCAAACAATAAATTATGTCATAAAAGTAGACATAATATAGTCGATTGTGGGTTCTTAAATCTTTTACTTTAGACTATACACTAAATTAAGGAAAAACCAGAATAACCATTAAAACCTTTTGTTGTTTTATAATTGATTTAAAAACACTTATTGTGGTAATGTTACATATAATGTAAAATTTCCCATTTCAATTTTTTTTTTTTAAATTAGAGAAGTTCTATGTTTTACAGAAAAATCATGTGAAAAATACAGCATTCCCATATACCTCCTAGTTGTTGACACTTTAATGTGGTACCTTTGTTACAATTGATGAAAGAATATTAAAATTGTACTGTTAACTATAGTTCATAGTTTACATAAGGTCTACTTACCCCTCATATAACACCCTATTGTTAAACTTTGCTTTATGATGGTACTTTTGTTATAATTCATGAAAGAATGTTTTTATACTAGTACTGTTAACTATAGTTCATCATTTACAGTAGGGTTCACTGTGTTATACAGTCCTATGTTTTATCTTTTAATTTTTATTCTAGTAACATATAAACAATCTAAGTTTTCCCCTTTTAACCTCTGTCAGATATATAATTCATTGCTGTTAATTACACTCACAATATTGTCCTACCATCACCACCATCCATTTCCAAAACTTTGCAATCAACCTACATAGAAATTCTGTACAAATTAAGCATTAATTCCCCATTCTCTACCCCCAACCCAGACCCTAGTAAGCTGTATTCTAGATTCTGTCTCTGTGAGTTTGCTTATTCTAATTATTTCATATCAGTGAGGTCATACTAATGTTCCTTTGTGTCTTGCTTATTTCACTCAGCATGTCTTCAAGGTTCATCATGTTGTCACATGTGTCAGAGCTTCATTCCTATTTATGGCTGAATAATAGTCTATCAAGTGTGTATATCATATTTTGTTTATCACTTCATTTGTTTCTGGACACTTGGGTTGTGTCCATCTTTTAGCAATTGTGGATATGCTATGAACCTTGGTGTGCAAATATCTGTTTGAGTCCCTGTTTTCAGTTCTTTTGGATATATACCTAGTAGTGGTATTCCTGGGTCATATGGTAATTCTGTATTTAGCTTTCTGAGGAACTGCCAAACTATCTTCCACAGCAGCTACCCCATTCTACATTCCCATCAGCAATGAATGTTTCTGTTTCTCCACATCTCCAACACTTGTAATTTTCTTTTTAAGATTTATTTTTTATTTTGTTCCCTCCCCCCCACCCTCGTTGTCTGCTCCCTGTGTCCATTTGCTATGTGTTCCTGTGTCCACCCATATTCTTGTCAGTGGCACTGGGAATCTGTCTCTTTCTGTTGCGTCATCTTGCTGCGTCAGCTCTTCATGTGTGCGGTGCCACTCCTGGGCAGGCTGTACTTTTTTCACTCGGGGCGGCTCTCCTTACAGGGCGCACTCCTTGCGCATGGGGCTCCCCTGCACAGGGGACACCCCTGTGTGGCACAGCACTGCTTGTGCGTATCAGCACTACACATGGGCCAGCTCATCACATGGGTCAGGAGGCCCTGTGTTTAAACCCTGGACCTCCCATATGGTAGGTGGACGCTCTTATCTGTTGAGCCAAATCCACTTCCCTAATTTTTTATTTTTTAAAAATAGCCATTTTAGAGGGTGTGAAATAGTATCTCATTGTGGTTTTGATTTCCATTTCCCTAATAGCTAATGATGACTGTCTTTTCATGTATTATTTAGCCATTCATATATCCTCTTTGGAGAATATCTATTCAAGTTGTTTGCCTCTTTATTGATTGGGTTGTCTTTTTATTGTTGAGTTGTAGGATTTATTTATATATTCTGGTTATTAAACCCTTACAAGATAGGTGTTTTCCAAATATTTTCTCACATTGAGTAGGTTATCTTTTCACTTTTGTGATAAAGTCTTTTGATCAAAAAGCTTTAAATTTTAGTTGTTTATTCCTTTGTTGCTGTGCTTTGGGTGTCTGGGTTTGGTTTGCTGTGCTTTTTCTGTTTCCTCTAGGTGCACAGTTAGGTCTTTTATTTTAGCATTCTTTTCTTTTAGGGCTATAAATTTCCCTCCCAGCACAGCCTTTGCTGCATCCCATAAGTTTTGGTATGTTATGTTCTTGTTTTCATTTATCTCAATATATTTCCTGATTTCCCTTGTAATGGCTTCTTTGACCCACTGATTGTTTACGAGTATGTTATTTAACTTCCATATGTAGTGGATTTCCCAGTTCTTCCTGTTACTGAATTCAGCTTCATTCCATTATGGTCAGAGAAGATGCTTTGTATAATTTCAGTCTTTTGAAATGTATTGAGTCTTGTTTTGTGACTTAACATGTGGTCTGTCCTGGAGAATGATCCATGTGCACTTGAGAAGAATGTATATCTTCCTGTCTTGAGGTACAGTGTTCCATATGTGTCTGTTAGGTCTAGTTAATTTATCAGATTATCCAAGTTCTCTGTTTCCTTATTTATCTGTTTTATCTATTGATAAGAGTGGTGTATTGAAGTCTCCAACTTTTATTGTAGAAATGTCTATTTCTCCCTTCAGTTTTGTGTTTGCACCATATATTTGGGACACCATGGATGAGAGCATAAATATTTATGATTGTTATTTCTTCTTGGTGGATTGCGCCTTTTATTAATATACAATGTTTTTCTTTGTCTCTTATAACAGCTTTGGACTTAAAGTCTGTTCATTTTGTTCAATATTAGGATAGCTTCCCCAGCTTTTTTTTCGCTTACTATTTGCATGGAATATCTTTTTTTTTTCCCATTTATTTATTTATTTCTCTCTTCTTCCTTCCCCCAACCTGGTTGTCTGTTCTTTGTGTTTATTTGCTGCATCTTCTTTGTCCGCTTCTGTTGTTGTCAGTGGCATGGGAATCTGTATTCCTTTTTGTTGCGTCATCTTGTTGTGTCAGCTCTCCGTGTGTGCAGCGCCATTCCTGGGCAGGCTGCACTTACTTTCGCACTGGGCGGCTCTCCTTAAGGGGCACAGTCCTTGCGCATGGGGCTTCCCTACGCGGGGACACCTCTGTGTGGCACAGCACTCCTTGCGTGCATCAGTACTGCGCGTGGGCCAGCTCCACACGGGTCAAGGAGGCCCAGGGTTTGAACCGCGGAACTCCCATGTGGTAGACGGATGCCCTAACCACTGGGCCAAGTCTGCTTCCCATGCATGAAATATCTTTTCCACCTTTTCATTTTCACCCTATTTGTGTCTTTGGGTCTAAGGTAAGTTTCTTGTAAACAACATATAGTTGGATCATGGTGTTTTAGCCATTCTCCCAATCTTTGTCTTTTGATTGGGGCATTTAACTCATTAATATTCAGTGTTACTATGGTAAAAGCAGTACTCACTTCAGCCAGTTTGCTCTTTGGTTTTTATATGTCATATCCTTTTTTTGTCTCTCTTCTTTATTGCAACCTCCTTTTCTGTATAGTTGATCTTTTGTGATGTATCTGACTCATTTCCTTTCTCATTTCTGTTCTGTGTATTTTTTTTATTCCCCCCCTTGTGACTTTTTGCATGCTGTCTGCTCTCTGTGTCCATTTCACTGTACCTTCTTCTGTGTCTATATTTATTATTTTCCCCTTCCCCCTGTGGCTTGCTTGCTGTCTGCTCTCTATGTTCATTCGCTGCTGGCTCTTCTGTGTTCTTGCTTGTCTCCCTTCTTTTGTTGCATCACCTTTGCTGAGTCAGCTCTGCTGCGCCTGCGGGTCAGGTGGTGCTCCTCAGCGTGCAGGTGAGCCTGCCTTCAAGAGGAGGCCCTGGGACGCAAACCGAGGGCCTTCCATATGGCAGATAGGAGCTCATCGGATTGAGCCACAGCTGCTGCCCCTCTGTTCTGTGTATTTTTAATACACATTCTTTGTGGTTGCCCTGGGGTTTATATTACACAATCTACATCCATAACCTACTAATTGGAAAAGATACCAACTTAGCGTCAATAACATACATACTTTCTGTTCCTACATCTCTTTGTTTCCACTCTTTTTTTTTTCTTTTCTTTTTTACTTTATTTTTAAAGAAGCTTTATATTACAGGAAAGTTACATAGAAAATATATGGGATTTGCATATATCCCTGCCTCCTCCCCTCTCACATTTTCCCTTATTAATAACATCTTTAATTAGTGTCCCCTTTATGTTGTTTTTGTCCCATTTACCTCTTTATGTTTTTCATGACCATTCTCAGGAAATAAGGCTTATTCTTGTTCAGTTGCATATTGAGGATACAGTACTATTGTATTTACCCTTTTGTTACCTTTACTGAAGATCTTCATTTCTTCTCATTATTCCAAGCCACTCTCTCCTGTCTTTTCCTTTCAACTTTTAGAACTCACTTTAGTAATTCTTGTAGGGCATATCCTTTGATGACGAACTCTCTCAGTTTCTGTTTACCTATGAATACTTTAAACTCTCCCTAATTTTTCAGGGACAGTTTTGATGGATAGAGAATTTTTGGCTGGCAGTTTTCTCTTTCAGTACCTTAAATATATCATAGCACTACCTTCCTGCCTCCATGGTTTCTGATGAGAAATTGGCACTTAGTTTTATTGAGCCTCCCTTGTATGTAACAAATTGCTTTTCTCTTGCTGCTTTCAGAATTATCTTTCTTCTTGGCATTTGACATTCTGATTAGTACTTGTCTCTGAGTAGGTCTCTTAGGATTTATTCTGTTTGGAATACATTGCACTACTTGGATGTATTTTTTATTTCCTAGAAGTTGGGAAATTTTTAGTCATTGTTTCCTCAAATATTCTTTCTGCCCCTTTTCCCTTCTTTTCTCATTCTGGGACACCCATAACATGGCCTCTTGGTATACTTCATGCTGTTACTTAAATCCCTGAGACACTGCTCAATTTTTTCCACTCTTTTCTCTGTCTGTTCTTCTGACTGTATGATTTCAATTGTCCTGTCTTCTGGTGATTCTTTCTTTGGCTTGTTCAAACCTGCTGTTGTATTCCTCTAGTGTCTTTTTTTAATTGTATTTTTTTGAAGATACATAGATCCCAAAAAATGTTACATTAAAAAATACGAGTCTAGTGTCTTTTTATTCACCATTTTCGTGCCTTTCAAATTCTACTTTATGCTCACACATTGTCTTCTTAATATCCTTTAGCTCTATATCTTTCATCTCCTTGAATTGATTTAGGAGATTTGTTTGAACTTCGTGGATTAGTTGTTCCAAATTCTGTGTTTCCTCTGAAGTTTTAATTTATTCCCTTGACTGAGCTGTATCTTCCTGTTTTTTTAGGTTGGCTTATACATTTTTGCTTATGTTTGGGCATTTGATTATCTTGATGAGTTAACCCTGAAGGTGAGTTTCTCCCTCTTGTCTAAGGTTTTGTTTTTTGTTGGATTTTTGTTAAGGCTCTTCTTTGATGTTGGTCCAACTCATCCTAGACTTTTAGAGTAGGCTGTGTTTGACTGTTCAGATTTTCTCAGCCCTCCTTCATCTGATTCTTGCCCTGGATATGCAATACTATTTTGAAGATTGCAGTTTTTGTGCAGTTGTTTGACTTTCAGGAGAAACCTTCCTTCCTGCTGTTCCTTTTCTAGGAATCTTGATCTGCTCTGTTTTTGTACAGAATTTTCTCCCCAGTTCTTATGATGTGTTTAGTTCTCCTTCATTCAGTACCCACTTTTCCTTATTCTGCTACTCGTCCTGTCTTATAGCAGTTCACTTTTTTTTTTAATGTGAGGTTTTTCTGCCTCTGTTTTCTTTCCCATTAGGTTATTCTGCCCTAGGGAGCTAGATAGGGTCAATCCAGAAAGGTGGGTCAATCTAGAAGTCTGTTTTCTGTGTAGGTGGTCCAGTCAACAGAAACTGGACTGAGTGAGTGCACCTCTTGCCAACAGTTCTGCCGTGGTTTCTCTCTCTTTATTATTTTTGTATGCAGTACAACTCAGTGGCTTGTGTTCTGCCCTGGGTCTCTCTGAGCTGGGGTCTCTGTGCCTGGATATGCATGGGGTTCTAACTTGCCACTGTCAGTGGCTTTTATAGCAGGGGTTCTTAACAAGGGGTCTGTGAGCTTGAATTGAAATTTTAAAAAAAGATTATTCTTCTGGGAAAGGTTGGTGTGGGTGTGATATATTTATTAAGTAATATACAGAATAGTATGGACTTAGTAAGGGATCCATGTTTTTACCTGACTGGCAGATGAAAAGGTTAAGAACTCCTGCTCTATAGTCTCCAAGAGGAAACTGGGCCAGATTAACTCTGCGTGATTCCCAAGCTTTGCAGAACTGAGTGAGGGGGAGTGATCTGTACCAGTGGGTCTGGGACAGAAATTTCCTATCTAATTTTGGAGGTTATTTTTCTGTTTCTTCAGTTCAGCATTTGTGGAGTCCTTCTCCATTTTCTATCATCCTCCAGAGTTCTAAGCAAGTGGGATTTCACCTTTTACTAGCTGATTCTGAGGGGCTGTTTCTAGGGGCTGTTTTACATCACCATGTTTATGATGCCACTTCTGGTAAATGTGTATAATATCTCTTGTACATATTCTAGATCTTGTGTACTTAGCTGGAATCCTCATCAATCCTTTAATTTTATTGCTTTCTTTTAATACTTGGCTGAAACTTGCCCCTTAAACTTGATCTACAGCACTAAACTTTGTGAGTTTAAATCTGATTACCCAGTTCTGAAATAGATGACCTGAATCAGAGAGAAGAGGAATATATTTCCCATTACTGGATTAGAAATACATTTAAATCTAATTTTACATACTTGTAAAAAGCATGCAATTTTATGAATCTATACTTTGCATTAAATTGAGCCTTGATGAAAAGATGTTGTATTTTTATGTATTATTTTTGCAGATAATCACCTCTCTCTGCCCTATGTATGGCAGTCGATTTGGTTATGCCCTTTCCAATGGCACAGTTGGAGTTTATGACAAAACAGCCCGATATTGGAGAATTAAAGTTAGTATGATTCAGCCTCTGATTTTCAGAGATTTTATAGTTATTGAGAAACTTCTGTACTAATTATTGGAATTCTTTTTCAGTCCAAAAATCATGCCATGAGCATTCATGCTTTTGACCTTAATTCTGATGGAGTGTGTGAGCTGATAACTGGTTGGTCCAATGGGAAGGTAAGTATAAGTAGCAGAGTTCAGGTCTAATTCAGAATAATAATTGCCTGAGATGTTTTGGCTATATGAATCAGATCAGTAACATGAAATTATCAATTTGAGTTCCTTAGCTATGCTTTCAAATTTAACTTTACAATCTCACATTTTTTTCTTCCTAGTACAGTTGTCAAGCATTACAGAGTAAGTGGTATCCTCTTGGTCTTATAAAAGCTCTGTTTGGAGGGATGTATCCAGGAAGATTCTTTATAAATCCCTTTTTTAAGGAAGGAGAATCCATTCAATTAGGTTGATTCTAGGTATAAACAGTAAAAAAAAAAAAAAAAGGTTTTTAATAACCTAATAATGAACTGTTTGAATTGTTCATTTTAAATAAATCTTCAAAATTGACTGAAAACTGAAAACTTAGAATTAATGGATGAACCATGCTAGTGTATTGTTTTCCCTGCTATACCTTTAAAATAAAGTCCTCTTTTTTCTTTCTTTATTTAACTTCAAATAAGAATTTTCTGCAGCCTTTTTGGCAAGTCAGGATTGCCTTGTGAGAAACTAAGTTGCTGCCAGATCGCTATGTGTTGGCCTCCGCTGCGGCACTGCAGGCGGGTCACTGCAGGCGAGTCGCTGCCGGGGATCGGGCCTACGCCACGGCCTGACCGGGGCGGCAGCGGGCGGCTCAAGGCTTGGTGGGGACGCGCGGTTCGATGGAGGAAAAACCACGGAGATGAGGTCTATGCGCAGGTCTGATTTTATTCGGGAAGTACATGGGATTTTATAGTGTCATGGAGGCGGGGAGGTTGTGGGAGGGGCATGTCCGCGGGGCAGCTGAGGATTGGCTGCAGAGGCAAGGGCGGACCTGCGGTTTATGACGTAAGCCATTGATGGCAGAGGGGGTTGTTTCCGAGGTTGTGCCGGGGCGGATACGGGATGAGGGCGGTTGAAATGAGGCGGGGAGAACAGCGATCGGCTGGGAGGGGGAAGATAACAGTGGCTGGGAGGAGGGGCGGAGGGAGGCAGCAGCACAAACTGCTGCTGAGAAGGGCCATAATACAGGGAGGTTACGAGGAACAGGCGGGCAAAGTATAAGGAAGCGAAAGGCAGGGTGGGAGCAGGGGACAATTGCTCCCTCTTTCAAAAATAAGAACGCACAGGTTTTGTGGGATTGACATTTTGTAGGGAGGAAAGATGAGGGGGGTGAGAGGAGGGGAAATAGGAGAGAAAGGAACGAGGAGGGGCTACCGGCAGGGGGCGTGGGGGCACGAGGGGGGCGTGAGCAGAGGGGAGGGCGGCTGAAATGCCCGATTCCCCATGCGGAGGGCAGAGAACCCGTACCCGCAGCTCGAGGCGACCACGATGGGCCCTATCGATGGCCGCCTCCTGCCACCTCCGTGAGCCACACCTGGGCGTGCCGGGCCTCCTCGGGAAGGGGATGGCTTTGGGAGAGGACTAGGACAGCTGTGGAAAGGTTGGTGACGAACTGCAAGGCGTCGAGGGGAATAGGGATGGAGACATTTGGCAACGACGAGGAGACAGGAAGGGCGAGGGGGTCGCAGCTTTCTGGGAGGAAGTCGCAGTTGGGGGAGTACATGGTGGGGAAGGTGGGGGAGTGAGGGGAGAGAAAGAGGAAACCAGGTGGTTGAAGAAGGGCGGCCCAAAGGGGCGTGGCCTGGGCTGAGGAGGCTAAGGAGAGCATAATGATGAGAAGGTGTAGGAGGGGGGGGTGGTAGGAGGGCGCGGGGCAGGGGAGGCGCGAGCACGACGGAGAAGCTGGAGAATTTGCTGCTCGATGGAGGCATCTTCGAGGGAGAGACGGCTCAAGCGGCGGACAAGAAGACGACGTCGATGTCGCTCGCGGCGGGAGAGAGCTGGCGTGGTCCCTGCGGGTGATGGTGCAGGAGGGGCAGACTCAGGCGGGCTCGACTGGGCGACTGGAGGCGTCATCTGCAATGACAAGAGGAGAAAAACCTCACGGGGGGGGGGTGAGGTGTGGAGAGGGGCCATCATTATGGCAGGGGGGAATCATCAGGGGGAAGGGGGTCGGGAGGTGGAAGGTCGGCAGGGCCGTGCGGGGTGCCTTTCCCGCATCGCGGGCAAGGAGTGGAGGGCGCGCGGGGAGCGGGGGCTGCTGATGGCGGCTCCATGCCCCGAGGGGCCGGGCGCGGCAGTGCCGGGAGGTTAGGGCACTCCCGTGCGAAGTGGCCTAGCTCGCCACAACGGAAACATGTATTGGTGGTTTGGACGGCGGCAACAAGGGCGGCAGCGAGGGCGGTGGTTTGGCCGGAGACTCCGGAGCAAGCAAGGACCCAGTTTTGGAGGGGCCTGTCACAAAGGGGACGGATAATGGCCTTGCAGGCTGGATTAGCTCCCTCTTGTAGGAGATCTTTGACGAAGGACTCCTTAGCAGCGGCGCCGGTGACGCGCCTTTCGGCTGCGGCTTGCACACGTGCGACGAACTCGTTGAAGGGCTCGTCAGGCTTTTGGAAGAGTTTGGCGAGGGGTTCAGGGGCGGCTGCGGTGCACGAACGGAAGGCTCGAAAAACACAGTCACGGAGCTGGATGAAAAACCCAGGCGGGGTGGCAGTGTAGGCGCTGGGATCGCCGTAAGGGCCGAACCCGAGAAATGCGTTTGCAGGGTAATGCACACCCTGACGAGCATTGTCGGCAATCTGATTGTCGATCAGGACACCGAGATGGGCTCGCCAGTCAATGAATTGCCCGGGGGAGAGAACCGCTCGGGCTAGAGAGATCCAATCGAAAGGGATGCAGCAAGGGATGGTCATACGCTCGAGAAGGTCTTGGGCATGAGGGCTGGCAAGGCCATCCTCTTTTATCGCGTTGCGGAGCATTTGGATGTCTTTGGGAGAAAAGGGCACCCACGCTTGTGGGCTCTGCGGAGTGCGAGCGGGATTGAGGGGGAACATCTGAGCCAGAGGCGGAGTGGGGGAGGTGAGAAAGGCGGTGTCGTACGCTGGTGGAGGAGGATTCCCGATGCTCCCGCTATTGCTGGGGCAGGCGGGATGCGAAGCGGGCCATGGAGGTGAGGCATGGGCGGTGCCACCGGGCGCCGGCCAGGAGGGCGCGGCGGCAACGGTGTTTCTGATTGGCCAAGATGGCGGCACGGTGACGTCACGCCTGACATCACTTCTGGCCTCGGGCCAAGATGGAGGAGTGGCCACGTCATTTCCAGGTACAGGCCAAGATGGCACCGGAGGCTCTGCCGGTTTAGCCGAAAATGGCGATCGGCAGGCATCCGGGACGGGACCGGATGGCGACGAGACAGGAAGAGGTGGGTAAAGGTGGGAAGAGGGCGCCGAGGAAGAAGAAGGAGGAGGTGTGCCATGTTGGCATTGTTTACAGGGCGCGGTGGGGGGAGGAGAATGCAGAGGGTCGCCATGTTGGTTGGGGTCCGGATCGGAGGCTGTGGGGGGATCCAGTTCGAGCGCGGCCTCTAGCTGGGCGGACAGAGAACGAGCATCGTCGTCTCCATCAGGATCGCAGGTGAGAGGGTGGCTAGGCTCACAGGCGAGAGCGGAGGCAGGGGAGGGCACACCTTGGAGACAGGCGCGGATAGCGACGAGGGTCGGGATAAGGCCGGGGGGAAACTGCTTGCGATCGTGCTCCATAGCGGACGTCACCCGCTGAATTAAACGTTCGTAGGTCTCTGGGCTCCACAGAGCACAGGTGACAAGCCAAGGGTTAAAGGGTAGGAGAAGGTCCCAATACCGCTGTAGCTGACGGAGAGAGACCTTCACGTGGTGAGTCTCTAAGAGGGCAGCGAGCAGGCGGACTTGAGGAACCTGACGGGATGAGAGGGAGGCCCCCATCGCGGCAGAGGGCTCAGGAGGGGGGTGAAGGGAGCAACGCCGGAGAGTCCCTACCTTGAGCAGCGGCACGGGAGGACGGCGATGGGTCCCGTGCGAGGGGTCAGCAGCGGGCTGGCCAGACAAGGGGCCGTAGCTGGGGTCCCTGTTCGGGCGCCACCTGTTGGCCTCCGCTGCGGCACTGCAGGCGGGTCACTGCAGGCGAGTCGCTGCCGGGGATCGGGCCTACGCCACGGCTGGACCGGGGCGGCAGCGGGCGGCTCAAGGCTTGGGGGACGCGCGGTTCGATGGAGGAAAAACCACGGAGATGAGGTCTATGCGCAGGTCTGATTTTATTCGGGAAGTACATGGGGTTTTATAGTGTCATGGAGGCGGGGAGGTTGTGGGAGGGGCATGTCCGCGGGGCAGCTGAGGATTGGCTGCAGAGGCAAGGGCGGACCTGCGGTTTATGACGTAAGCCATTGATGGCAGAGGGGGTTGTTTCCGAGGTTGTGCCGGGGCAGATACGGGATGAGGGCGGTTGAAATGAGGCGGGGAGAACAGCGATCGGCTGGGAGGGGGAAGATAACAGTGGCTGGGAGGAGGGGCGGAGGGAGGCAGCAGCACAAACTGCTGCTGAGAAGGGCCATAATACAGGGAGGTTACGAGGAACAGGCGGGCAAAGTATAAGGAAGCGAAAGGCAGGGTGGGAGCAGGGGACAGCTATGGATACCATTTGCCTGTGCTTTCTTTTCTGTCAGTGCTGGATCAGCTAATTCCTATCTTTCCTTCTTTGGTTTTTCTTTACGCTTAGACAGTGTCTTGTACTCTTCCTTTGTTGTTGTATGAACAGATTCTAAATAGCTGTTATGTTGGTTTCCTACTTCTCCACTCAGTTTTGTCTTTGGTATGAGTATTAAAAATTAAAAAGGAACACTGTATGGTTGCTTATTAGGAATTTGAAAATCCATAAAATAGACTATTTTCTGGGGATGTAGAAATTATTATGATTGATTCAAGAATTAGAAAACTGGTAATGATGAAATCAATAGAGTTATCAAAGAGTTACTTCCAAGTATGACCCTGGGCCTAGATATTTTTATGGTTAGGTGCTTTTAAATTTTTAAGGAATTTCTATTAAGTAATCTGTTCCAGAGCACCACCACCCCCCAAAAAAGAAAAGAAAAGAAAATTACTCATTTTATTATATAAGTGGAAAAACTGATACCTAAACTTAACAGAATAGCATAGAAGAGGAACATTTTCAGCTCTAATTTGTGAATGTAGGTGAAAAAAAATACTAAATTGGAGCTATTAGCAAACTGACTTCGTCTTTTGTATTTGGTGAGTTGGAGGGCCAACCTTTCTTCCAGGGTAAACCTCCATATTGAACAAAGCAAAAGAATAGAAAGTCTGTGAAATATTAATTTGGAGTCCAGCTTCTTATCAAATGAACCCTCTTTTTTGTTAAATATTCTAGAAATGCAGTATGAAAGGCTAATTAGCCAGGCTTTAAGTGGAGAGAAGCAAGTTCAGTCTGAGGCAGAGGATTATGTTAATGGGTCCAGCGCTATGGTAAAATACAGAGCACTTGTGAATTTCAGGCTTACATGATGTTGTTATTAGTAGCATGGATATTTGAATACAGTAGACTCCAGACATGTGGCAGAAGCTGGTGGTAGGATGTGACCTATTATACCTTATTTTTTTGTGATAAAGGTTTTACCCAAAGGATGTTTATGAAAAGAGAAAAATTGTTGCTGGCAATGATCATTGAAATGATTACTCTGCCATATTTTCTGTAGCTACCCTTTTATTGATAATCTCTGTGTCTCCCCAGGAACAAACTTATCATTCACTTGATTATCCTTTGTTATTGTTTTTGAGATGCATTTGTTTCTGATTAGTCAGTTATCTCTTTGTCCAGTCTCTTGGAAAGGAGACTCTAAGAGGATGGAAGCACTCCCTAAGGTACCTGAATAGTTTTAATGTAGAAGAGAAACTCTTACTGGAGTTATTGTAAGATGTTTTATGGGTGGAAGACAAGGCTAACTTGGCATTTTTCACATTTTATACATATAAACATTTTTATACATTTCTGTGTAAAATAGGTCTTGTTTTTTATAGAGCTAGTATTTATTGTGTATCTCTCTTAGCCAGGCACTGTTCTAAGTGCTTTACATGTGTGAACTGCTCTTGTACTCATTACACTCTTCTGAAGTATAGATGCTGTTTTCCCCGTGTTCTTGTAATTGAACTCCAGATGAGGAGACCAGGCACAGAATGGTTAAGAAATGTGCCCACAATCCCACAGATAGTAACAGATCTGGAATCTGAACCTGGGCAGTTTGGCTGTGGAGACCATGCCCTTTTGCACTATGCTATATGTATTGTATATACTGCCTTCCAGTAGACCATTTCTTCGAATGAAATATTATGTGGAAGGAAGACCAATATCTAAAACAACTTTTGTTTAAAAAAAAAAAGAGGGGAGCAGATGTAGCTCAGTGGCTGAACACCTGCTTCCCATCCATGAGGTCCCGGGTTCAATCCCTGTACTTCCTAAAAAAAAAAAAGAAAGAAAGAAAGAGGAGGAAGAAAGTAGAGCTAAAGCCTCACGTGGTCCCTGTCCCCTTGGTCCCAGGAGGTCTTAGGTAACTCCTGAGAAGCCTCAGGGCTCCATGGAGCATTCTCAAAAACTGCTAGATTAATGACCTTTCAAGCTGATTTTAACTTTAAAATTTTGGTTTTTAAAAAACTGTAGCATAAGTGAGTTTTCAAGTTCTTATTTATTTTTAGGTTGATGCACGAAGTGACCGAACTGGAGAGGTCATCTTTAAAGACAACTTTTCTTCTGCAATTGCCGGTGTGGTGGAGGGAGATTACCGGATGGATGGCCACGTACAGTTAATCTGCTGCTCAGTGGATGGGGAAAGTAAATTGGGAAGAGAAAAATCCTTGAAGAGTCAGAGTTTCAATCTGATTAGGAAATTCTACTCTAAAATGTTTGCACTGAGATGTGGGAATAATAAATTCACCTAAGTTGGGGAGAGAGAACTTAAATTTTTGGTTTTTAAGAACAGGTAGTTGAAGCCTTAAAAGTAGACCTGGCTGTTCTTGGGCTGTTCTATGGCTGAGGGAGTATTTTTTCCTTTCTTCAGTCCGGGGCTACCTGCCAGGCTCAGCGGAGATGAAGGGGAACCTCATGGACACCAGCGTGGAGCAGGACCTCATCCGGGAGCTTAGTCAGAAGAAACAGAATCTGTTGCTGGAACTCCGTAACTATGAGGAAAACAGCAAGGTAGGTCTTACTGGAAAGGGAAAGTGGACTTTGAAAAGTTGAGACTAATCGGGAGGATTGCAAAATACGAATGGACAAGAGTGTCATTGTCTGCCGGGAGCGCACTCCATCCTACCCACCGGCGGAAGAGCAGATCGCTTCAGGCTTTTTGCCAGTGTCAGAATTAAGAGGGTGTGTATCCTTTGATCTAGAAACTCTGCTTCTAGGCATCTAAACTATAGAATAGTTAAGTGAGTGTTCGAAGACATTAATTGTAGCGCTATTTGTAGTAGTGACAAGTTGGATGCAACCTAAATGTTCATCAGTAGGGAATATTAAGCAGCTCAACAGAATGAAGTATATATAGTTGGACTTACGTAGATAGATATCTGTGTCATTAAGTGAAAATAAGTGAGAGAACAATAAGTGTAGCATATATTTTATCTTTTTAAAAACAAGTTTAAAAAATTGACAACCACAAAAACTGCATGTGTGTGTGTGCATGCTCCTGTACCAAGCTGTGGCTGGAGATGGGCTGGGGAGTGGGACTTTAAATGTTCCTGTCATGCATTGCTGTATTTGAATTGGCTAGACCAAGTGAATTTATTTTGTAATTTTGAAAGAACAGTACAAAAAATTTTTTTTTCAAGGAATGATGAGGTCCAGTGGACCATACTACAGAAAAGGGCAAAGCTGTTTCCCACAGGAACATATGTAGAACAAGGGAGCACAAATTAGGTAAATTCTCTGAATTTTAAAGAATCAGCTTACTATAATAAGATGATGGGAGTCTGTCTTTTGAAGCTGAATAGCCATATTATTTAAAGTTAACATTCGTTCACTTTTTGTGGCTGAGTTATAAGTGGGTGGGTGTTTTGCAGGCCGAATCGAGCAGTCCAATGAATGAGGCTGATGGGCATCGGGGCATCATCCCAGCCAATACCAAGCTCCACACTGCCCTCTCAGTCAATCTGGGAAATGAGACTCAAGCTGCTCATGCAGAATTGTGCATTTCCACCTCTAATGGTAAGAGATTATTTACAGCTGGCATTTATAAGAGCTAATTCCATCTTGGAGTAGTTCTTGAACTGCTTTTTTCCCTCTTTCCTACAGACACCATCATCCGAGCAGTGTTGATTTTTGCAGAGGGAATTTTTATAGGGGAAAGCCACGTGGTGCATCCCAGTGCTCACAACCTCTCCAGCTCCATCCGCATCCCAATTACACCTCCCAAAGATGTCCCCGTGGATCTGCACTTGAAAACCTTCGTGGGTTACAGAAGCAGGTGACCCTTTGCAAGTCACAGTTCATTTCTAGATAGTGTTTAGAAGAGGGCAAGATAGGTAGATTTCCCATTATACGCTAGAGTCTTTGGGACCATAGAAGACACTTAATGGTTCTACCTTTTATTTCCCTAATTTTGAAATCTTTCAAAATGTAAAGAGTATGTAAGTTTTAGATGGTTATTTTCTGGTTTTAGTCAGTTGATCTCATGTTCACAGAAGTTTAAAAAATAAGATTGATGATTTGTTTAGTGTTGGTCACAAACACTATAAGGGTTTGAATACACTTTTATGTTAGGGTATATAACCTTAGCTAGTAAAACAAGCCCTAGGGGAGCACATGTAGTTCAGTGGTCGAGTGCCTGCTTCGCATGTAACGGGGTCCTGGGTTTAATCCCCATTACCTCCAAAAAAAAAAGGAAAGCCCTGTTAAATTTGTTACATTTGTGGAAGGTGAAAGCCTTACATATTCTTTTTAGGTTTTTTAAAGCCTTCGTACATGTGTGTATATACAGATGTTACCTCTAAATCCCAAACCCTCTTATTGTAGCACCTTAATCCTTAAGTTTTTGGGGTTGACTTCAGTGAAACCCTTAAATATCAACTTGATGACCCAGTCTTCAGTTTTTATTTATTTTCTGAGCCTTGCAGTTTTAAATAACATTGTACACAAAACAATTCTCTTGTACTCTGTTGGTGGCCGTAGCACCCATTTTCATGTGTTTGAGTTGACGAGGCAGCTCCCCCGATTCTCCATGTATGCGCTGACTAGCCCAGACTCTGCCAGTGAGCCACTCGGTTATGTTAACTTTATCATTGCAGAACGGGCACAGAGGGTGAGTATCCTGCATTATTCTTTCATTATTTTTGCACTTTGGAATCTTCTAGGTGATATTTCCTAGAAAGGGGGAAGTTATGTGAATGTGTTATGTTGTTCAGCAGTTAAGTTTGACATGAAAGAGTTAGATGTAGCTTGGAATAGGCTTGTAACCTGTAATAAAGTTTTTGCTAAAACTTTTTTCTCACTTTGAAGGAATACATGTTATTTCCTTGAGCAATTTTTGGTTCAAGGTTAATTCTTACCAGTTTTTAATTCCTCTTTTGTTGTGGCCTTGTATGGTTGTCCTAATCTAGTGTTTCATGAGGAACCTCTACAAAGATTGAAAGATAGTGGCAACTTCTTTGGGGTCAAGTGCTACTTTAACTAATTAAATTCTTTAGTGATCATGGAGAATTCTCCTCACCAATCTGCCTCTCGATGTGTGTCCATGAATACTTCATTTTAACATTTTTTGAAGAACAGAATGGTAGTTTTAAGCAGACTTCATTGTCAAGGATATACCCACAAAGGATCACCCATGCAAACAGAATTAGCATCATACCTGGATTCTTTATACATTTCATATAAGATTATGTCTAAGTAGAAAATGCTGCAGAAAGAATCATGTAAAACCTGTGTGTTAGGGAGCTAGATATAATTTTGAATGTTATTTGAGAACATGTTTGAGTTGGAAAAAGAGAGTGTGATTTGTTTTCTTGATGCAGGAGTGTGTGTGAAGTATAATTCTTTTTTCTTCTCCAAAGCCAAGAAGTAAAACTAGAATCTAGAATGATTGTATTTTAAAAAAGAATTAAAAAAAAAAAAAGAATTTCATTTCCTTGTGTTCATTTTTAAGGTTGTTATGTGGCTCAGCCAGAATTTTCTGTTACCGGAAGACACTAACATTCAGAATGCTCCATTTCAAGTGTGTTTCACATCCTTACGGAATGGCGGCCAGCTGTATATAAAAATAAAACTTAGTGGAGAGGTAATGTTTACTGTCATAGGGCATGGAGTTTTCACGTAAGGTTTCCCATTCAGTGCAAAGTGAGGCAGCATGTGTTTTGGATATTATGTGGAAGTTCTTTGGGTGGCGAGACACAAACAGCCAGTTGAGAATGCATGAAAGGACAGCTTAATTATTATAGGTTGGAGAGCCTGGAAGAGGAAGGGGCAGAATGAGGGTGGTGGAGCCTGGGGCTGACCTAACCTAGCTCCTGGGTGGGTCAGTTTGGGGGGTGGAGAGAAAAAGTTTGGGTCCCCAGCTCTTGCCTTTGCTGTGACCCAGAGGGGAGGAATAGGACTTTGCCGCTGGTGCTGGGGATTAGCAGGTTTAAATTATACGGTGTGGAAAGCAAAAGTGGCAAGGGCCATTTGGAGAAGCCAAGGATGACTTTTATCATTGAAACCATATGGAGGGAAGCAAATTTGGCTCAACTGATAGAGCTTCCGCCTACCACATAGGAGATCCAGGGTTCAAACTCAGGGCCTCCTGGCCCATGTGGTGAGCTGGCCCACACACACTCCTGACTGACAGAGCTTCTGCCTACCGCATAGGAGGTCTAGGGTTCAAACCCAGGGCCTCCTGGTCTGTGTGGTGAGCTGGCCCACGCACAATGCTGATGTGCGTAAGGGGTGCCATGCCATGCAGGGGTGTCCCCCGCATGCGGGAGCCCCACGTGCAAGGATTGCACCCCTCACAGAGAGCCACCCTGCACAAAAAAAGTACAGCCTGCCCAGGAGTGGCGCCGCACACACACAGAGCTGATGCAGCAAGATGATGCAGCCAAAAAAGACACGGATTCCTACTGCTGCTGACAAGAATGCAAACGGACACAGAAGAACACACAGCGAATAGACACAGAGAGCAGACAACACGGTCTTTAAAAAAAAAAACAAGAAACCATATGGAGGTATTGGTCTGGCTAGTTAATGGTTACGCCCAGGGCAGGGCTAACTGGGGAGGCCACTCAGGAGGAAAATTTATGGGGAGCAGGTGTAACTCGGTGGTGAGTGCTTGCTTCCCATGTACGAGGTTTAATCCCTGGTACTGCCTAAAAAAGAAAGTGTGTGGGGAGGACTTATAACTAAGCCAGGCAAGATGATGAGACACCAAATATAATTTATTTTATGCCATTACAGCATGACACCAGTCTCAAGGTCATAAATCATGTGTTTCAGCTTAGTCTATTAGTGTTATTATCTTAGACACTGAAGTATAATTTAGAACAGCACTTTTCTCCCTCCCTTCTTCCCTTCAGTTCTTCCTTGTCTAATTTGGGAAGGGGTAGGAATACAGAGGCAACCAAAAACATTTTCACTGTTTGAATTTTTTGTTGTTATTTAGTTGATAAGGCTGGAGGATTGCTCTTTGAGCCAGCAGCTGAAATAATGAATGTGGTTTGTAATTTCCTTGAAGACTAAACTTGATCTGATTCATCACCCCGTATAAATATATGTTACATAAATGTGTTGAATATGGGAAAATTTGTTTAATATCTGAGGATGCTTGTCTTTTTTTCTTGATAGATCACCATCAATACTGATGATATTGATTTGGCTGCTGATATCATCCAATCGATGGCATCATTTTTTGGTATTGAAGACCTTCAGGTAGAAGCGGATTTCCCTGCCTACTTTGAGGAATTACGGAAAGTGTTGGTTAAGGTGAGGGAGCATAGTGGTTGTGTTTGGGAGAACATGGCAGTATAATGTTTGAAACGTTTCTCTTAGGAAATTAATGGTGCTATAAAGGTACCTATGATATATGATAGTCATGTTGTAAAGAATTCTTGTAAATTAAAAAAAAATTAAAATTGAACTAGTGATCTGGGTCTCCCAGGTGGGGGTTGTCAGGGGTATGCTGGCGCTCTCTCTCTAGCGTTTGTGTTATTTTCACAGCTGTCCTGTAAGTTTGAAAGTATTTCAAAATAAAAAGTTAAAAAAATTGAGCTGGGGAGCCAGTGTGGCTCAGTGGTGGAGTGCCAGCTTCCCATATAAGAGGTCCCAGCTTCAATCATCAGCCCCAGTTCCTTAAAAAAAAATTGTAACTAGTATTGGATAGTTCACTAGCTAAAGGATCTCTTTTAGAAAAGCGAGTGGTTAGCTTAAAATTTTTTTTTATTAGAAGAGTTGTAGGCTTACAGAAGAATCATGTAGAAAATAGAGTTCCCATACCACCCCCTGCCCCACTCACCCACAGAGTTTTTCTTATTAATAACAGTTTGCGGTAGTGTGGTACGTTTGTTAGTTGATGAAACAATATTATAATTATACTGTTAATTATAGTCTGCAGTTTATTTTTATTGTGTTGTATAATCCTATGTTGTTTTTCTTTAATTTTTATTCTAGTAATATAAACACAACCTAAAATTTCCCTTGTTAAGCACAAATATATCATTCAGTGCTGTTAATTACATTTACAGTTGTACTTCCATCACCACCATCATTACCATAACTTTTCCATCACCTCAACGGAAGCTCTTTACCAATTAAGCAATAAACTCCCCACTCCCTACCCCCACTCCTGGCCTCCAGAACCTGTATTCTAGTTTCTGACTCTCTGAATTTGATTGTTCTAATTATTTCTTGCTGTGAGAGCATACAACATTTGTCCTTTTGTGTCTGGCTTATTTCACTCAACAGATGTCTTCAAGGTTCTTGAATAGTTAGCTTTTTTAAAAAAAGATTTTATTTTTTATTTATTTTTCTTCCCTTCCCCCCCATTGTCTGCTCTCTGTGTCCATTCGCTGTGTGTTCTTCTTTGTCTGCTTGCATTCTTGTCATTAGCATCAGGAATCTGTCTGCATCATCTTGCTGTATCAGCTCTCCATGTGTGCGGTGCCACTCCTGGGCAGGCTGCGCTTTTTTCGCGGCTCTTGAGGGGCACATTCCTTGTGCATGGGGCTCCCCTACACAGGGGACACTCCTGCGTGGCACGGCACTCCTTGCACGCATCAGCACTGTGTGTGGGCCAGCTCATCACACGGGTCAGGAGGCCCTGGGTTTGAACCCAGGATCTTCTGTGTGGTAGATGGACACTTTATCCACTTTCCAGTGGTTAGCTTTTGACCACTCTGCTTTCTTTGTTTGAGTTAGAGGGTTGCTTTAAAAAAAAATGTCCTATTACCATTTTACTTTATTAACCCTTCATCTTGTCTCTAGTATCTACTTTTGTGTTTAGCCTAGTGCTTTCTAACAACCCAGGTTCAAAATTAAAAAGCAGAATAAGGGGGGATTGTGATTGGCTTTAAATGATCAATTTTCACAACATTCTCACCCCAAATCCCTAAAATGTTAATGTGTATGTTAGTAGAACTCCTAGTGCTAAGACATGGGAAAGATCCAGATGGAGTATCATCTTGAGTAGTGGAGGCGGCATTGACTAATTTTGTTGAAGAGATGAAATAATGGGAGGTAGCTAAGATGATGGGAGGAAAGGGAAAAGGGCCTCTGTACCTGGAAGATGGTGTCTTCTCAGTCTGTCTAGTTTTCAAGAGGTTTCTGAAGCCCTTTTAATTCCTGAGTGTTCCTGGTCTCCAGGTGGATGAATATCATTCAGTGCATCAGAAGCTCAGTGCTGACATGGCTGATAATTCTAACCTGATCCGAAGTTTGCTGGTCCGAGCTGAGGATGCTCGTCTGATGAGGGACATGTAAGTATTCACCATAACTGGACAAGTGCCAGGCCAAAAACATGAGCAATATTGAATAATGGCAACTCTGAGCTGCTGCTAGTAGGAGTGTAAATTGGTACAACTACCTTGGAAAATAGCTTGGCATTTTTGGTGTATTTGAAAATCCAAATCCCTTTCGATACAGTAATCCTACTACTGGTTTATGGCTTAGAGAAATTTCTTCACACATAAACCAGGATAAATGTCATGAAGACATTGTTCATAAGAATCCGAACATGAAAACAATCCAAACTACCATCGACAGTTTAATGGATAAATTGTGATATATTCATGCACTGGAATACTATACAGCAAGGAGAATGAATTACCCTCATGGTATAGAACAACAAGGACAAATCTTACAAATGTAATGGAGACTGAAGGAAGCAAGATTCAAAAGAATTTGTACAAAATGCTTCCATTTATACAGTTTGAAAACAGATAAAACTAAACTATATTGTTTAGGAAGCTTATGTAGATTATAAAAATATAAAGAGATTATAAAAATAACAAGAGATTATCATCTAAAATGCTGTTTTTTGAAAAGATGAATGTGTAACTATGTGATTATACCAAATACCATTGATTATACACTTTGGATGAATTGTGTGCTTTATTAATATGTATCAGTAAAATTAAAAGTGCTCTTTTCTCCTAGGAGAAGAGATTATCATAAGATGCTATTTTCTTCCTAGGGGAAGAGGGATTGTGTTCAGAAAGGACACATGGGGAAGCTTCTGGGATGCTGGCAAGGTCCTGGTTTTTGACCTGGTTGACAAACATTTGTTCTAAGAATTTTTCTGAATATATATTATATTGCACAATAAAAAAGTTAAAAATAAAATTGTGCAGGTATAGCTTTTTTCTTGCTGAGATACAAAATTCATCTGGGAAATAAAGTACACTGCGGTGAATTTAGTGAAATAGTTAACCAGTGATGATAGATGAGGTTTATGTGTATATATTAGAGGCAAGAGTTCTACAGTGCTGATTTCTTTTCTTGAAAGGCCTGAATTATTGGCAAATAATTAAATGGTCTTTCTCATAAGTACGTGATTTTTCCAATAATTATATTATGGAAAATTTCAAACACATACAAAAGTAGATGTAATGAATTCCCATGCACCAGCCACCTAGTTTCAGGTTATCAAAATAATGGCTAAAAACAGAAAAAAAAATGGCTGATCTTGTGTCCTGTGTCCCCCCCAGGTCCCTTCCTGGTTCTGGATTTTTTTTTTTTTAAAGAAGATTTAGATTACTCTGGATTGTTTTGAAGCAAATTCTGGATATTGTTTAACTTCAGCCACAAATATTTTGGTGTGTATTTCTGAAGGACAATGAGCCTTTAAAAATATATACCTATAATACCTTTATCATCCTAAATAGAAAGTAAAATAATATATTATCACAAAATACCTAGTCAGTGTTTAAATTTCCCCAGTTGTCTCATGCTTGTGTATGTGTGTGTGTGTTTTAAGGTGGTTTGTTCAAATCAAGATCCAGAGACCATACCTTCATTGCATTTGGTCCATAGGTTTCTTAAATCTCTTTGAATTCATGTTTGCTTGCTCTTTTTTTTTTTTCTCCTTCTCTTCCTCTCCCACCTCTGTAGTTTCTCATTTTGGATTGTACTGTTCATATCATTGTTTAACATTATTCTCTGACCCTTGTGTTTATGTTAGAAAGTTAGCTATAGAGGCTCAATCAAATTCAGGTTGAGGTTTTGGCAAGAATGTTTCACAATGACGTTATGGTCCTGGGTTCAGTCTCTGGTACCTCCTAAAAACAAAACAAGCAAACAAACCAGAAAAACCAGCTCTCATTGGGGAGGGGATGTAGCTCAGTGGTACATCGTAATGGGATTGCTGGGTCATCTAGTAGGTATATGTTTAACTTTGTAAGAAACAAGTCAAGCCATTTTCTAAAGTTGCTTATCATTTTGCATTCCCATCAGCAAGTTCCAGTTGTTCCATATCCTTTCCATTATTTGGTTTCATGTTTTTTTTTAGTCATTTAAATTATAGTGTATTAATACCTCATTATGGTTTTAATTTTATGCTTTTGTTTTTTTAAAACCTTAATAAAACACGAAGATAAATCTGTTGTCTAAAAATATTTTATTTAGATCACTTTCATCTAATCAATATTAATCTGAAAGTTGGGGAATAGCTTATCCCTTTGCACACTTTTCCCTGCCTCCCAGCACAGTGAGCACTTGGTAATTCTTAGTTCCTGCCAATACCCAAGGTAGGCCACTTCCATTTATTTGGAAGAAATAGAATATTTTGATAAAACTTCTCAATATTCTCAAAGCAAACATTAGCAGTTACCTTTTTTTAAAAAAAAAATGGAAATACAGCTATGTGCTTAAAAAGTTTGTAAGTTTTTCCATTTAAGTCTGCTATATTGAGATAGGATGATGTTATATTTATACTGATTTACACAGGAAAACAATGAAGAATCGCTATATGGAACTCTATGACCTTAATAAGGACTTGCTAAATGGGTATAAAATTCGCTGTAACAATCACACAGAGCTCTTGGGAAACCTCAAAGCAGTAAATCAAGCAATACAAAGAGCAGGTCGTCTGCGTGGTAAGTCTCTTCGTAGCATATCTGTCTGTAATTTTTTTGGTGAGAATCCTTTGAAGATGGTGGTCAGCACCCAGGAATTCATATTGGAGCCTGGAGTACATTCCTTTAACCCTCAGGTTGGCACCAGTACCTTGAATTTCAGTCAATCAGCCTATTGTTTCACTTGAGTTTGTCTCCAAACTTCAAAGGGAAAGAAAGTCTTTGGCCCCTTTCTTTAGATCTTGCTGCATCCTCAAAAGAAACCTTGTGACATATACCCAAAAGGAAATGTATAGCCTTAAAGACCCCTGTTAGAGGGACTGAAAAATAATGTTAAGCACCCAACTTAAAAATTTAGAAAAAAACCAAAATAGGATGAACTCAAAGGATGGAAAAATAAAGCCAGAGATTTATAACAATGCTCTTGTTCTGAGTTAATGCTTTTGGCCTTTACAAGTAGCCTTTCTAGGTTAATTGTAGATTTGTTCCTTTTCTGTAAAACTGACTTTTGGCCTCTATGTTTGGCTTGTGATAGATTCCCTCACAAACTTATCTTTTTAGGCAGTAGTGAGATTTGGTTACATTTGCACTTCATATACCTCTTTACATCCCATTTTATGTTGTTTTAACATAAAACTGGAGTCTGATTTATAATTTTATCTTTAGTAATCATTTGGATCATACTAATTTGAAACCTCTTTTCATACAGTTGGAAAACCAAAGAATCAAGTGATCACTGCTTGTCGGGATGCCATTCGAAGTAACAACATCAATACCTTGTTCAGAATAATGCGTGTGGGGACAGCTTCTTCGTAGGAGAGGAAAGGATAAATAACACAGGTGCTGGAAAATGTTTTTCCTAAAACATCTAGGCAGGTTTGCTTTGGATCACATCCTGGTAAACTTAGTGTGCTGGGAATGAAAACAACCTTGGTGAATTGTACAAGTGAATAAAACATTTCATTGGAAAAATGTATTCACTTTCTATTTTTAAATCAGTAATCCTGTTGCAGAACAATGCTAGATTGGTGTAGAGAAAGAGATGAAGACCTTTGAAAGGGCTTTAAAGTGCAAGGGTTTATTATGTAAAGTCAGTGTATAGATACAACTTTTTTCTTGAAATTGTAATTGTATTTGTAATTTAAAAATAGATAATGTGCTTTTTCATTAAAATTTAAAGATGTTGACCTTTGTGTTGGCTTTTAGCTTTATCAGAATTTTATAAATCATTTGTATTTTGTGGAGAGAAATAAAAACATGGATATTTGTGTCTTCCTTTTAATCATGGAAAGAACATGTATGTACCAATTTTGGTTTAAAGGAGAATCAGTTTAGGGTGATCTGTTAGTGGGGGTAAAGCTAGCTGCTGTAACAGATAGACATCAAAATTCATTATGAATCATTTAGTTTTCATTTATATAAAGATTTCTTTATAGTTGTTCAGGGACCCAGGTTTTTTAAATCATATAGCTCCCTCATCTTCTAGGGCAGTCTTTCTCAGTGTGGGTACTCTAGAGAAATAAGCCCAAGGAACATACTCTCATCTTCTTTGTATATAATGGAGACCTAAGGACATTGGGTTTTAATTCTCTCATTTGTAACCCTATTTGAAAAGGCCTGTTCTAGGGCCTTTCAGTTACTTACTTAGAGCAGGTAGAAAAGGAAAAAGAGAACCAGGAGGAAACACATCTTTTAAAAGCTGTGGCCTGGAAATAGCCTATTATTTCCATTCCCGTTCTATTGATTATAGTTTAGCCACGGCAAGGGAGGCAAGGTAGTGAAATCTGGCTGCACCGAAGAGGAGAGAGCTGATGCTTATACCAACAGATAGCAACCCTCCCCTAGGAGCTAAAATTCTGCCCTAAGGTAGATTTCAGGATAGGTTTAATGACTAAATAGTAGTCAGTTGCCATGTCTTCATACTGTTCATAAGTAGTTAGAGGGAGTGGTGCCCTGCTCCTGAGGTTAGTGTAAATTAATTTTACTAGTCTACTCCATTTGGCCACTTAGGGTTCTTCTGTTTCTGAAACATGAGCTTTACTGGCATCTTAATTTTTATGGGAATATGCACTACAATAGTTTTATTTTGCATTTTCAACCTGTAATCTCAGAGACATTTACATAATATGTATTATTTTTTGGTAATCCCTGAAATAGTAAAATACCATTATATCTGTCAAAGATGAAGAAACTGAGGTTCAGAGATGAATTGGCTTTCAGATAGGAGTTCCTGGCAAATTCAGAGTCCCATTGTTGAGTCTGCTTTCTGTTTTAGCCATAGCCTAAACTGTACCTTTTGAAGTTGAACTCTCTAGTGGCTTCTAGTTTTAAATTGTATGGTGTGAAGGTAAGTATGAATTGAAAATGAAAAACCTATAAATTTTCCCTGGTGCAAAAAGGGGAAGAGACTTCCTCCCTCCCCACCCTTCTAGCATTCTTTAAAAAACTTATAAATACTTTCCCTGCTCCTTTGAGATGTAAGAGAATCTTACCCAGCCTGTCTTTCTCAAGGAACTAGAAGCATCTCTCTGAAATGTAAACGAGGAGGTTAGTGTCCTCTTTCTCCATTTCCTTGATAGTTTTTAACAGCATTTGCTCTATGTGGTCTCTTGAGGATTCTGGTATTTTAGAGAAAGCTTTTCAGCATTTGAGAGTGCTCTGTTAAAAATTTACACATCCCCCTCCCGTCACATTTCAAATACTTATTTTTTAAAAAATGAATATGGTTTTAATAGTTTTTTTTTTTTTTAAATACCAGGTCTGCCTATCCAAATATCAAGGCTTAGCTGAAATGCTCTCTCCTCAGGAGATCTTTCCTTCTTCCAAATTTATTCCCTAACTCTTAACTATATTCTGATATGTATTTGCTTGTATAAATCTCAGTCCTCTTACATTAAGTGAAAACAGGGGCTGCATCATTACAGCTTTAAGCCTAGAAAGCACAGGATAGCATTTGCTACTCTTCATGGGATTGTCTGTTGTCTATAAACCTGAAACTATATTATATAACCCTAGAAGTGTTTTCAAGAATGGTTTTTCAACATGGTCATTAATGTTTCAGATTTTCTAAGTAGCTTTTGCAAATCTGCTAATTCAGAATCCTGTGATTATATAACTAAATTATCTCTAATTTTACTTTGAAACTGAAGTACAAGAAGCCACCCATTGCAGCTTGGTCTTTAGTATTTTGCTCCAGATCTTGCAAGGAATGTGTGGCTTGCTCTAACCAGAAACAAAGGGAAAGGAATTCTGGGAAATATAGTTCAGTTTAGCTAACTTGATACATTACAAGCAACACAGTGGTTGTCATAAGATGGTGGGATTTCAAGTGACCTTTAGTTTATATGTGTTTTAATTTTCCATAGTGAACATGTATTATTTATATAATCTGAAAAAAAAAAGCTATTTGCTTTGGCCAAATAATCTCCCTTTACAAAAGTAAGTTACAACAATTGGAAGTTGATGGTGAAGAATTAAGAGAAAGATGTCATCTATCATAAAGGTGAACATCCAGTTTTTATCTGAAAGAGGTATATGATGCCCATCTTTTAGTTCATAGTCCAGTAGGTGCTGCTGGAGATGATGTAACTGACAGCAACATCAGTGTTTGGCTCCCAAGGCTTTTTTCCCCTTGGACACCTAATCCCTTTTTATAGTATGTAGATTTCATAAACATGTTAACAAAGGGGAAACTAATAAGCACATTTTAACTCTTGTATAGTATGCCAAAATTTAGATTTCACTGTCTAGTAGAAAGCTGGGTGACCTCTTAGATGTTGCCTAGAGCCATGAGTCTTAAACTATTTTCCAAGTTTGGCACACATGGCAGCTTCACCTGCCCAAAACTTTTCCCTGGCCCTTCCTAGAGTTACATGCCATTGATGGGGTGTTAGCTATAACCTCAGCCCTCTCTCCCACTCTTTAAAACATCAGCATATAAGTGAATGAAAGTAATATTACAAGTATGATCTTCAATCTACAGACATTTAAAAGAAGGCATGCTTTGAAATTTCTACCATTAGTAACAAAGTATTTATAATTCCACTTGAGCATCAGTCCACTGCAGTTAATAAAAATGTGGTCTCTAGTATGTATGTAAAACGGTCCATTAAGGTGTGGGAAGACAATATTAGAACTAGTTATGGGTGTATCTTTTTAACTTATCCTTTAAAAATTAGTGCTTATTTTATAATATTGAATGGTAGTATATGTGTAAAATATATAAATCAATATCCATATATTGGGTGTACATGCTAAAAGATTTTTTTACTGATGGTATTTTAAACCATCAACTAAATGGCAGAAAATGAAATTCATTCTCTTTGTTTCAATGCAAACTTTATAAAAGAATTAAGACCCAAAGGTTTAGGAGATAAAAGAGAAAGGTGAGAAGTTTAAATGCCCAATGTTTTTTCTATTAATTAGTAAAAACAAACAAACTAAAAGCCCTGAAGTGGCTAGAAATAAATGTAAAAAGACAAAGGAAACGGGGATAATCTTGGATTGGAATGAGAACAGCTTCTTTCAACTAAAGATAGAATAACATCTAATACCCACACAGATAGTTTATAACAGATAGTTATAAAACCCCCAAGGACAGTTCAGAAAAAAAAAAGATGTAACAAAATGGACAGCCTCTTGGTATTTTTTTGTTTTTTAGGCTGTACCAGGTATTGAACCCAGGACCTTGTATATGGGAAGCAGGCGCTCAAGCACTGAGCTACATCTGTTTCCCATCTTGGTAATTTGATGTGTCTTTTTAGCATTCAAACAAACAAAAAATAATGTCATACAAAAAAAGGTAGCTGGTTAGCTGGTTTTATAGTTGACCCTACTATATTCAGGAAATAAATTCAAGAAAATGAAAGCCACGTGAGGGGATAGAATCATTTAGTAATACAAAAGCTATTACTCCAAGATGGAGAGGCAGTAGGCCAGTGAACACGCCTACACATGGCGAAAGCAGTCTCTCTCACCAACCAAGTCTCTTGGGGCCTTGTGGTTTAGGCCAGATGTTTTCCAAGGGAACACAACATCCATGTCCACACTGTCCTGTGGGAGTTACAGCAGAACGAAGCCACAGGCAATAGGAGGAAGTATAGTGATTCAAATCATGTCAGAACACTAAGGCCCAGCATGAACAGGACGTAAAACTCTAGTTTACAAACCAGTGTGATTGGGAAGGGCAAAATCTGCAATCATTTGTAAGTATTAAAAAAAAATCACTAATGAAGCCAAAAATAACAAAAAACAAAGTTAAAAAAATTTTTTTTTTCTTTTTTTTAATCAAGAGATAAGTACCTAGCTTCAAGCTCAAGGTGTAAATTGAGGACAATTTATGAGTCCTGTTACAGAACAACTAAAATGCAGCATGTAAGACCACCATGTAGGTCTCTGGAAGCCTGGCTCTTCCAGACTTCCCAGCCCTGATGAAGGATTACTTCTTTGTTCAGCTTTGCCCAGCGCTGTTATTCAAAATAGACGAATGAAAAGTCCCAGAAACCTGTTCTGTGTGGGAAGGTTTTCTTTTGTTCTAAGCTTCGGTGGTTAATATGCTTGACAAATTTCAGAGTCTCTCTATCTCTGTAGATCAATGCCAAAGAATTGTTTTCTGGATTCACTGTTAGCAGCTGAAATAGGCAAATATAATGACACATCAGAACACAGAGCTAATTTACACTGTTTTCTCAATGATTCATCACTGAACAGATGGTTTCCATATCAAGTATTTAGACTGAGGATAGGGAATCCTTTGCAAAATCCTTTTTAAGGGAAGAGCTTTTGCTTTGGCTATTCAACTTTTCCAACACGCTCCATTCCAGCACATAACCAGAAATGGTTTACCTAATGCTTTTATTTTTACTACACTGAAAGATTAATAGGACTGTACCATTGGCTCTTAATTTATTTGTAATTTCTCAGTAAGACCTGACAAAGTAGAATAAACGCTTATTATCCTTTAGCTTCATAATTCCCTGCTGAGAATTTTCTGCTAGAAATCAGAACTACTGTTAGGCAGACCAACATGGATTTATTAGCCAAGGACAATGGCAGAGGTCATAAAAATTGGGTCTCTGAAGAATGAAACCTTCCTCAAGAACAAATAAGCATAGTTTTTCTATTAGAAATCAACTTACCTCTTCATCTTCACCTTTGGCAATGTAGGAAGTAAAGCCACCGTATTCTGGCTCCCAGCCTTACGAGGGGAAAACAAACTATTCAGAAAGCTCTCCTTCAAGAGTTATATAATCTGCTTAAATCACTGATCTCATGCTGTTTAAAACTGGAGGAGCTGTGAGTTTAGTAGTAGCCAACTTTATAACTTGTGAGGCTGAATTTATCATCCAACTTATCACAGATTCCCTCAATCTCCTGGGGTAGCTGAACTGGAATTTGGGCTTATTTCAACCAATATTGAATAAGAACTGAAAATAAAGAGAGAATTAAATGTAATATATACCCAGAGGGACAATTACATAAAAGCTGTAGAGCTGGAGGGTACTTGGGGAATTAATAGTATAGTCCATCTCCCCATACCCTAATCACAGATGAAAATCCTACTAGTTAGATGACTGAAATTCGATGCCCTCCAAAATCCCTTACAACTTTGAGATCTTGCCATTGGGATCCTAGGGGAGGCAAATTTTTCCCGAATTGGTTCAGATGGAGAAGGTCACTCAAGAGAGACTGCTCCTCTTAAGGAAGCAACCCATTACTTTCCTTCTTCACTCTTACCTTCACAACCACAGTAGAGAAGTAAGTCCAGGGCAAATTCAGTCTTGCTGTTGTCATGGATTAGAGTGTAGTGACCAGTCTTCCAATGCCTTAGTTCTCCCTGGCATGTGGGAACACTTGATTCTAAGAAAAAACCCAGAAGTACCATAAAACTTAGCCAAGGGTAAACAAATAACCTTGATACATCTGCTGAATTGCAGGGAGATGATAATTAGGAATGATGTAGCACTAAAGGGAAACCATTCCCTGAAACTTTCAGCTGAGGTCCTATATCAGTCCAGCCTTGAAAATGATTGTCAGAATTAACTGGGTTTGACTCTTTGGGGGAAAAAAGTTGAATTTCTATTTTTTTCTTTACAGGACAAATTTCAGATGGAGTAGAGATTTAGCTGCAAACAAAACAAACATTAAAACCTGAAAGTTATTTTATTTAATCTTGGAGTAGGGAGGAGATTTCTAAGCATGTTCCCACCAAACATAGAAGCTATGAATAGCAAAGATAGCTCTACTTATGAAAACATTTTATAAAATTTAAAATATACTAAACAAAGTTAAAAAGCAAACTATTATAACATGTAGAGGAGAAGACTAACATTCATATATACCTTTTTTTTTTTTTACAATTCTCTAAGAAAATGATAAACATCACAAAGGAAAAAATAGGCTGAGGTCATGAGAGGCAATTCATGAAAGAAAATCAAGAAACCAATAAATACAGGGGAAAATGTACAACTAAGCACTATTGATCAAAGAAAGGCAAAATGCAATTTTTACCTACAAAATAAGGAAAATTGGAAAAGTTTGCCAAGGAAATAGGAAAACAACTTGCTGCTGGATGTCAAGTTGATAGAATTGCCTAAAAATTTTGTGCAGGCTTTGATGACAACATCTGGATTTTTAAGAAGCTCTTCTGAAGAAATAATGGATATATCATTGTTTATTATGATGGCGAAGAATTAGAAACAATCTAAATGCCCAATCTGGGACTGATTAAAGCTATGTAATGAAATACTTTGCAGTCACTAAAAATTAAAATGTAAAACAGTGGTTGTCAAAACTTTCAAAGGAAAGCTTCTAGAAATGAACTCTTAAAAGGGCTTCCTAATCAGAGGAGTTGTGCAGACCTGTTACATTGCTATAAGGCTATCAAATGAAAAAAAAAAAAAAAGAGGGGCATGAGATATTTATTTATTTTTGTTTTTACTTTTTTTTCCCCGAGATATTAAGTAGAAAAAAGAAAGATTATAGAACAGTTTATATGGTATAACTCCTTTAAAAATATATGTACATATATACACACACATCTATATAAATGTACACATGAATATGTCTACATAACAAAAAGACTAGAAGGATATGCTCTAAAATCCTTGTGTAGGTGATTATTATTTTCCTTTTACTTGTTTTCCAAACATTCTAAAAATGGCATGTGTTATTTTTATAATATCATAATATTAATATTAGACATATTAAAATTATCAGTCTTTTCTGGTCATTTTACTAGATGTGCTCTAGTTATGCCAACATTTAACACTGTCATCATATGCCTCAGCAACTTCATAGCTTTTCTTCAATTGGTAAACTTTGTAAACAGTAACTTACTTCATTCATCTTTGTATTCTCCATTCTGCTTGGACCAGGCCTTGCATATAGAGAGGATGCTTAATAATAGACTAAAGTTTCTTTTGGTTGCCCACAGAGATTTTCTTTTAAGTTGCAGGTTTTCCATAGAAATGAAACCAAAAAGGAACAGAAGGAGACAAATGCAAAAGACAAAAACTCCAAATCTTTACCCTGATTCCTTTAGGCTCAAGGTATAGATACCAGGATCAATAAGTAAGAAAAATTAACCTTTCAGAGAAAGTCTGTCTTGTGTACTGAATAGCAGAGAAGAAGCCACCAGTCTTGCTTTTCTAAAAACTGTGGTGATCAAAGTGATTGGACAATCAGCTTTGGGAGGCCACAGAATATGAATTCTATTGCCTATAGTTGGCATCTCACACTGTTGGCTTTGTTTCCACAGGTATCTACTGCTTGTCTCTGCTTTCCTAACTGCACAGAGTCCTCAAGAAATTGAAGAGTGGGAGCAGGGATGGTAAAACTAAAGAGAAAAACTGGGTAACGTGTTCTAATGTGACTTAGTAGGAGCTCAAACATCTAAGTTGAATTTGTACCTGTTCTATTAACAGTGCCAACATTTCCATAGAAGTATTCTCTTAAATTTCCTATATTTTCTTTTTTCCATTGTGTTTATAGATGATTAAACCTCCTCTACTTGTAAAAATTTTGCTAAACTTCCTTTCCTTTATGTTCTTATGTTTTAGAGTAATTGTAAGCAATTACAGCCATTTTCCTCCCTATCTTTTGTACTATTCTTAGCCTAATAAAATGTACAGCTGTTCCTCCTGCAGATTCTTTTTGTCATTCATATCTGAGCTTAAATGATATCTCCTCAGAGAGACTTTTTCAGATCACCCATTTACCAAAGAGTCACTCATCATATCTTATCACACAACACCACTATTAAAATGTTCTGCATAGCACTTAACACTATTTGAGATTTTCTTGTTCTTCACATATATGTTTATCCTCTCCTACTGGAATAGAAGCTCCTAGAGAAGAGACGTTGTCTATTTTGCTATCCAGCTCCTGGAACAGAGACATGTAGGCATTCAAGAATTACTTGTTAATGGAGAAAGGATTGAATGTTGAATGCTTAATGGTAAATAAGGACAAATCATAACAACTTACCATCCTTTGCTTCATTTTCCTCTGGCTCTGAGTTTATCTTTATGTTACTCTTTTCGCTGTTGTTGCTGATGGCTGCCTGATTATTCTCTGCCTCAGAAGAGTTATAGCTAGTCCCTTCTTCAGTGCTATCTGCAGCAGAGGCTGCTTCTCCCTCTTCTCTGTCTTCAACCTCATCTTCTTCTGAAGGGGCCAAGAAGTGAAGCTTCAGACCTGTGAAGTTGGAGAGCAGCAAGAACAGTGCCTCGGAGCGAAATAAATTCATGCAGTCCTTCAGTACATCAGGAAGCTTACTCTCCTCAGCTTTCTCATAAAACCTGGAAAGCAACAAAGTCAAAGTGTTCAGCAAAGCCACAGATATAAAATTACTTAAGGAATAAAAGCTGATCATTAGCTTTGTACCCCATTTACCTAAATCTTGGTATAGCTTACTAAACTCAAGTTGTTACAACTGTGAGATTTTTTTAGGGCTGCTACTGGTTGTCCCTGGGGATGAAACATCATTAGGGCAAATATTGTCCTATTACTGGAGATAAGTCTTGCAGACAAAAAAGTAGATGCTGAGTGCAGAAGCAAGTGTTTTAGATGATGGATTGTACCTTTTATTAGGGGGACCTCGGCTGTTCCATCCCACATCTCCTTTCTCCAAAGCCTCACAGATCTTTGCAAACTTTTCAGGCTAGAAAATGAGCAAATAAAGAGTGAGCAAATTTCCTATGATCTGACATTGGTCTTGTAAGTGTAGCAATTCTACAGAACATCGGTCTAGTTGGTTCCTAAAAAGTCCAGGTATCTTACCTCTTTAATTCACAGGATCCCCTACTCCTGAAATGGTGAAGCCAGAGCAAAGACTGGAGACTTAGACTTAGCTAATAGACCTGAGTTCCAATTTGGACTAGTCCCTTAACTAGCTGTAATCTTATGTGATATTGCTAATCCACTCAAATTCCTGTTTTCTAAAATGAGGACCATAATACAGACTCTTTTTATTTTTTGAATTTATTTCTCTTCCATACCCGCCTCCCCACTCCCCCCATTGCCTGCTCTCTGTGTCTATTCGCTGTGTGTTCTTCTGTGTCTGCCTGCATTCTTGTCAGTGGCACCTGGAATCTGTGTCTCTTTTTGTTGTGTCATCTTGCTGTGTCAGCTCTCCGTGTGCGTGGTGCCACTCCTGGGCAGGCTGCGCTTTTTTTCACATGGGACAGCTCTCCTTGCAGAGCGCACTCCTTGCATGTTGGGCTCCCCTATGCAGGGGTCAACCCTGTGTGGTACGGCACTCCTTGAGTGCATCAGCACTGCATGTGGGCCAGCACACCACATGGGTCAGGAGGCCCCGGGTTTGAACCCTGGACCTCCCATATGGTAGGGAGATGCTCTATTAGTTGAGCCAAATCTGCTTCCCCAAATACAGACTCTTTAACTCACAAGATGTTGTGAGGGAAAACATTAAACTGCATTACAGTCAATTAATGCCATTACAACGAAAATATCTGTATTACAATAAAGATTCTTCAGGTCCCAGCCTGTTCCCCTCATTTAATCAGCATTCTAAATTTTTAAATTCTAGTAAAAGAAGGTGGTTCATCAATTGGAATGTTCTTCACAAGATGCTACAGGCCCCGCAAGATGTTGCTGTCTGTGTTGCTTGTATCCCTTCTCCAAGCTGATGGGCTTGGCTGGGTTCCCTAGCAGTCCTTTAGCATGGGCAAAGTTCTTTGTTCAGGAGCTGCCACATGGCAATACTGACTGCTGAAAGTTGGACTGACCTTGGACACCACCATGGTTCTGTGGGCCTATCTCATCAACCAACATAATGACAATGTTTTAGAGTATAAAGGAAGAAATGAAAAAAAACTTTTGAAATTATAGCAGTTCCTCTGAGTCAGCAATCTTTTACATTAAAAATGTAAACTTAAAAGTTGTATGTGAATATATAAAGTCAGCATTTGTGTGTCGCATAATTAAATGAAAAAAATCGCTATTCTGCAGATAATCCATAGTGTGACAACTTATAGAAAATATTAATTCTAAGGTACATTTCAATATGGAAAATACATTGGGTTAAATATACAAGTTGAAAAATTTAATCAACAAACAGAAAGTTCAATGGAAGTTCAACCTGATCCCTAATGTTGAATACTTACAGAGTGATTTTTTTTTAGAACATTGATTCTTTTACCATCTGATGACAGGGTCAGTAACAACTGAGGACATGGTAAGGTAACTTGTTATGAAGATATATCAACTTTTAATTTCCAATCAGAACACCTATTCTTTAGTTTCTTCTGACTCCATTGCATTAAAGTTGGATGACTTATACTTGGGTAATATTTTTTTATTCAACATCTATAAAAGTGCTAAGCCTGTTGTCCCTTTTTTTGCTAATATAACTTTCATCCAATGGTTTAGCAACTATTTTTTTTTTAGCAAATTCTTGATTGTTTAAAAAAGGGGTAAAGCAATGGAAAGTTTAAAAAAGTAGACACTAAAATGTTAAATAAACTTCATTTGTCCCTCATCAAAAAAAAAAAGAAGGCTTTACATTTGTTTAAAGTTTCCTAAGGAATGTTCTGAAAACATTAGTTCTAACAGCTGTAATATGTGAAAGAGGATTCTGTAGCATGGTTTAAGTAAACTGAATTAAAAAGGGTTAAACAAGTTTATTTATGATCAAGCTTCTTAACTTTAATATGCTCATGTCAGCTAAAATTTTTCAAGAGGGAGATACAGTATTCTTAGTGTCTCCCAACTTTTTTTTTCATTGAGAAACAGGTCTTGGGATTGTGATCCAATGGGACCTGTGGTCAATTGTGAAGCACAATTACCAGTAAACATTATTTCATTTGACCCTCATGACAACTCTTTAGGACAGGCAAGGCAGGTATTACCCCAGTTTAACTGATGAAGAAATAAAAACTCAGAAGAGATTGAGTGATTTGCTTGGGTTAGGAAAATGACAGAGCCAGGGCATGATGATTGCTGGTCTGACTTCTGATCTAGTCTTTTTACTATGAACTGTTGCTTCATCACTGTCAATATTCATTAATAGACACTGATCAATTAAAACTAATAATAAGCACCATATTCATCAAATAAATAGAAAGGCAACTACACACAGCTCCCTCTCAGAATGGAAACCTTTGTGTGTGTTTACCATTAAACTAGAGAACTGGTGAATACCCCAGGGATTCTTAACACACTAAACATGAAAGTGATACCAATGTTGGTTATCAATCCCACCATTTCTATATTTTACTGGAAGAAGAAAACTATGTAAACATTCTAAACAGGAGCAAAACAAAAACAAAGCCCCAAACTCTCCTAATGATAAAACTAGGAAGCAATAATGGATGCCAAACAAGATAAACAGAACAGTATATGCTGGCCTACCTTAAGAAACTCCTTCAGGAGAATTTCGGATCTTTCTTCAAACTCTTCTTGAATTTGAACTTGGTAATCCATGTCCAGATAAGTAGGGTTGATCCAATCATACAAAATTTCATGCTATAAAGTATCAGATGCAAGATGTGAGTTAATAATTCCTATAGCTTTGGTTCTTACATCATTTTGCACCAGTAAAATAGATGCCAATCATCACTTTATATGTTTCTCCCATTAAACATCAAGTGCTAGAAAACTGTTCCTGAGAAAGATACTTTCTAAAGCTTTAAGAAAAGTAGAAAGGGTAAGCTCAAAGTCTAGTTTCATGGGCAGGAAGAGCTACTTTTAGTATTAGATAAACAGATATCATGCTTCAGCTGCTATGATAAAAATCCCAGAAATAAAGGTATTTATCCTTACATCTTGTGGGATGTGAGGGCTTCGAGGTAGAGGGGTTTCAAAGTAGTTGGGAGGCCTGGTCAAAGAAGGACCATGAAACCAGCCACTGATAGACAAACGTGACTTTTCTTCAGACAGAACTTCAGAGACCTGAAAGGACAAGATGAACAGCACATCAACACAAGAATAAGGACAGAAACCGGAAGCCAAGACACATTAATTTCAGGATCTTTCATGGTAGGCGTGAAAACAATCTGGTCAGGTAAGTTGATGGGAAGCTGTCATTTGCATAATGGGTGACTTTAAAAAGCATGATCCTTAGTACTCTATATACCTGTGGTTTACAGTCTTTACCTGGTGAAAGGATACTGGAGATACTTCAAAGAAAACCAGTGTGTTCCATGAAGGGACAAGAGACTTGACAATCTGCTTCGGCTGAAAGTGTTCTGCGCCAGGAAAGAACACATCCATAAATGTGGTTCATTATCATTAACCACTTCCAGGCCACCTCATTTCACTTCTCAAATTTCTGGTATCTAGATGTACCCTTCAGATCCTGAAATACCACACCCTTCCATCTGATTCACTCATACTTGCTTGTTCTGCTAGGTGATATTTTTCTTACCACACCATCCATCTATTATTGATGAGGACTTGTATAAGTGCTGAAAGTTTCCCAGAGTCAACCGCTGGTGTTAGGTATTCAAAAAACAAACAAACAAACAAGAAAACACAAAAAATACCACCTGGTTTTGTCAAATGGATTGGTCCTGGCAGATTCTTAGGCACAGTCAGTTTTATACAACCTGGCATGATCAGTATTTAGAGACAGGATCAGACTATTCCTCATCTTAAATCCAATCAATTTAATCAATCAATCTGGAGTAATGTTTATTTCAAGTATAACTCAGAGAGGTGGCTATTAGGGCTTGCATTAATTCACACAGTGAGGTAGTCACTGTAATGAATGGCTTCCATCTCCTCTGAGAAGTACAGATATTGTACGTAAGAATGGTGATGTCGAATCAGTTCAGGTTTGATTCAGAAACAGCTGCTGGTTTTGGAAAGCATGCACCTGTCTTACCATCAACGGTGTAGAGGTCCAGGGTGCCCCCCAAGCTCCTGTCCCAGGGAGGAACTAGGTAAAGGATGAAGGCGATCCGGCGCCCTTCCAACTCATCATCATGGCAGAGTAGGGCATCTGCAACAGTTTGATGCATAGCTTATATTAGATTCCTGCACAGACAGTGTGCAGCTGATATCTGGCTTGGCATTTAATATCAGTCCATCTGACATTCATGTCCTCCAGCTTTAAAAGGTCACTATTCCTGTTTTTTGCACTAGCAAAATTTTTGTACATATTCTTCCAGTATTTTCCCTACATATGTTTGCAGTCACTTAAAAAAAAAGAAGGCATCCTATAATACCAGTTTTATGACTTGCTTTTCTTTTTAAAAAAAAAACTACATAGCAGGAAGCAGATGTAGCTCAAGTGGTTAAGTGCCTACTTCCTATGTATGAAGTCCTGGGTTTGGTCCCTATTATCTCCTAAAAACAAACAAACAAACAAAAAAACTTGGGGAGCCGGTGTAGCTCAGTGGTTGAGTGCCAGCTTCCCATATATGAGGTTCAGGTTCAATCCCTGGCCCTGGTACCTCAGAAAAAACACCCACAAAAACAATAAAAATCAAAACTACAGGGCAAGTGTCTTTCCATGTCAGTATACACCGTGACATCAGTTTTAATGGATGTATGTTTATTTTACTATATGGGTTATGCATATTCCCCCTTCAATTGATTTTCTGCTTGTTAATTAAGTTTCTTGGCTATTATAAAGAATGCTATAAGGTACATTTTTATACTTGGATCTTTTTGTACTTGTTACAATTAATTTCTTGAGCTAAACTCTTAAAGCTATAACAAAGGCACCCATGCGGGGTCAGGGAGGGTAAGAATGATTGCAGTGAGATGAGATGGATTACAGATGGAGAGACTATTGCAGTAAGTAAATGTATTGAAGATAACAGGAGCCAGGTTTCTCACTGTTGGATAAGGGAATTACAAATATGGAAAGAACAAATCTAGAATGAACCCTAAGGTAATGAACTGGAATTAGAGGAATAAATGTGTAAGTGTGAATTCACAGTTTTTAACATACATTAATAGAGAAATACAAAAAATGTAAATGTCTGTATATGGCCATATATGTATGTATGTAAATACATCCATATATGCTACCTTTTTCTACTGAAAGGGCCTGGGAGCAGTGACACTAATAGCAAAGATACATAGAGTCCAGATCTTGATTTCTAAGTGTCATTCTTCACTAAAAAGGTTCTGGGAAGAATGGTCAATTCCAGGTCTAGGGCACAGGAAATATAAAATAAGCCTGAAAAATCTTGCTTTGACTGAAAGAAAGTTCTTAAAGATTGATGGGGACACATCAAAAGGACACAGAAGTCAATTTGAAGGGTTTCCCAGCATTAGATAGCAATGTAATGATAGTTTTGGATCATAGCCCATTACATAAATAGTAATCTATAAATTCATACTGATATAAATAAATGAATGCATAAATGGGGAGAGAGAAAGGTTTTCTTTACAGTAGAATGCCAACTAATAAACAGAGGAAATGATTATATTAGAAAATCACTTCTTGGTAACCCTCATAGTAATAATTAATTTATTAATTAATTTAGCAAGAAACATCAATAGATGCTAATCCAACAAAATTTAACCCAAATTGAGGGAAATTTTACAAAATAACTGGTTTGCAAATCTTCAGAAGCATAAATATCCTGAAAGTCAAGGAAAGACTGAAGAACTGTTCTGCATTGATAGAGACTATTCAGACATGATAACTATATGCAATGCTAATGCTGGACTGGATCCTTTTGCTCTAAGGGACCAAATAATAAAACTTGAATGGGGCCTGTGGATTAGATGGCAATATGTATCAATGTTAATTTCCTAATTTCAATGGTTTATTATTTTAATGTGGGGGAACATTCTTGTTGTAGGAATTAGTGAACTATTCAGGGGTTATGGAGTATCAGCTCAGCAATGATGCTCAAGTGACATGAAAAAAATTTGTACTATGCTGGCCACTATTCTGTAAGTTTGAAATTATTTCAAATAATAAAAAAAAAAACTTTAAAAAGATAAACGTTATGGCTTTTCATATCACCAATTTTTTCTCTAAAAACTGGTACCAATTTATACATCTCCAAGACAGTGTATGAGAGTACACCCAAATCAAAATTTTTAGTAAAAAAACAAACAACACAGTGCAAAAAACACTTTTTCTTCCATGTAAAAAATAAAACAAATTGCTTTCAAAAAGACATTTATATGGTCAGAAAGGGAGCTGGAAGGATGCTCCCCAAACTGGTGACAGTGGAGACCTCTGAAGAGAAGAGAGGAGCAGGGGGAATGTGAAGGGGACTATCATAGTTTATATTGTATACTTCTATTCCTTTGAATTTTTTCCCTTAAGAATGTATTCAAAGGATGAAAGAGGTTGTTGATGTGGGAGGAGTGGGGTGGGGTGTGAGGTGTATGGGAACCTCTTATATTTTTAACGTAACATTTTTTGTGACCTATGTATCTTTAAAAAAAGACAATTTAAATAAACAAATAAAAGAAAAAAATGTATTCATTTATTACCTTCAGAATAAAAAAGAAAAGGAAAAATGGCATTAAGGGAGATGATTGTTCCCTAGAAAGTCTAAGAGTAGGGTTTACAATATCACCTCTGAGTTTCCTGATACTGTATGCAAAGCTGGTATGTTTATGCATTATGAGCATTCTTCTGAAGATATGGTCAGTAACTCTCATTGATTCCCAGAGAGAACCACTGCCTTCTACCTTCCAAAAAGGTGGGCATTTTTTGTATATGATCTTGCATCAGATATTCCTAATTAGGAGGATCCTGATGCTATGGCGGCACATGTAGTCTAGAATTTTGGTACACTGATGCTATTTTTCCATCACTGTTTAGTTAAAGCCTTTAAATCTCACAGACATCAGGCTTTAGCTTCCTTACCTGTGAATTCATATTTAGCACAGGACATATCAATGGTTGATTCCAGGTTAATCTTAGAAATGTCAGAAAGCCAGGTCCGGAAGTCTTCAAACAAAACTTTCCTAGAAACAGAAACAACAGATAACTGTTATGCCATAGTATGGGCTCTCCTTGGAGCTATGCCACCCTATTTCTTTTCTAGAGGTCCCATTTATTCAAGATATCCAAATCTGAGAATGTTACGCAGTTCAAACTTGCATAAATTTAATAATAATTTTCCTAGAAAAATACATATAAATCTATAACTAATGCAGCATATTATTGCTCTAATGTTTAATTTTATTTTCTCAGTATTTTCTTCCTCCTAAATTTATTGTATGGCCTATCATGTAAGTGGTTTGGCCTTTTTCTTTCTTTTTTTTTAAATTTTTAATTGTATTTTTTTTGAAGATACATAGATCACAAAAAATGTTACATTAAAAAACATAAGAGCTTTTCTGGTTACAGCGCAGCACAGTAAAGAGCTAGTGTTTAAGCTTGCAACCATGCCGTCCAAGGGCCGGTTGCAGTCGGTGCAAGTCTTTGGAAGCAAGAAGACGGCTATAGACAGTGGTGCACTGTAAAAGGGGCAACGGCCTGATGAAGGTGAATGGGTGGCCTCTGGAGATCATCCAGTCGTGCATGCTGCAATCAGACTCTGGAACCCATTCTGCTTCTGGGCAAAGAGCGGTTTGCTGGCGTGGACATCTGCGTCCGTGTGAAGAATGGTGGTCATGTGGCCCAGATTAACACAATCTGCCAGTCCATCTCCAAAACCCTGGTGGCCTATGACCAGAAATACGTGGATGAAGCTTCCAAGAAGGAGATCAAAGGCATCCTCATCCAGTATGACCGGACCCTGCTGGGGCTGAACCCCATCGCTGCAAATCCAAGAAGTTCAGAGGCCCTGGTGCCTGTGCTCACTACCAGAAATCCTACCGATAAGCCCAGAACAAGGAGAAGGGTTTACCTTTATAATAAACAAGGGTTGTGGGATTTTAAGATGCAAAACAAAACAAAACAAAACAAAAAAACACATAAGAGGTTTCCATCCTTTTTCTTAACAATTTACCACACCAAAGTTCCATTCCAAAGTTACTGATTTTCAGACAGGTTTTCAGCATTAATACTAATACCACTGTTTAATGAACACTTGGGTGACAATGTTGGAGAAGATTTAAAAAGACTTCAAGTGTCAATAATGGTGTAAATTAGACTAACTGTCCAAAAATGAGTAAAATCCTTCACAGATGTTCTGATGCTAACAGGATACCAGTAAAGTATGGTAGACATTTCCATTTATGACCTAAAGTGGCTCCTGTATAGATATTTCTTTAACATAAGTTACAAATCAATTGTACTCAGCCATTCAAATTGAAGTTGTTATCCTTGATAATGAAAAACATTTTTAAAGGATTTAAATTAGTTCAAATTTTGTACATAGAGACTTACTAAACATTTTTTTTGGATCAGGCTAGTCCAAACGTAGGTAATTGAAATTCCCATAAGATACAACTGTGCTATTCATAACTAAATATCAAGTCTCCAGGTTGATCTCTAAGATTTTTTTATTATTTTTAAATTTTTAAAAAAATTATAATTAATTTATTGAGGTATATCACTCAAACATAAATATACATAAACAATAAATGTATAATAATAGTTGTGAACTTACAAAACAAACATATATAACATCATACAGGACTCTCATAACTTACCCTACCACCAGTAACTTGCATTGTTGTTAAACATTTTTAACTAATGATTGAAGAGCATTGTCAAAATATTACTAACCAAAGTATTTTTCCCCCAACCAACTCTAGTTTTATCTTTATATCATTTATATATGACCATACATAACAAATTAAGTATATAGTAGAAGTTTGAACTTACAAAGCAAACATACAGCATCATATAGGGGTTGCAAACATCAACCCTCCACCAATACCTTGCATTGTAATGAAACATTTATTACAAATTTTGGAAGAATATTGTCAAAATCTTACTACTAACCATAGTCCTTACCTTACATTTGGTGTGTTTTAACCCCAATCCACCCTATTAATATTTTTAAAATATATTTTTTATGACAGAAGTTGTAACCTTATAAAACCATGCACATGTGCAGAATTCCCAAACAACACCCCTCCATCAACACACCACACTGTGGTGGAACATTTGCTACAGATAAGATAATATCATCTGATTGTTACCATGTCCATACTGTACTTGGCTCACATTTTTCATATTGCCTCATTATCAGCACAGTACATCTTTTGAATAGATGCAAGAATATTATATTATTACTACTAACCACAGTCCATAGGTCACACCAACTGTATTTTTCCCATGCTTCTCCATGTTCCCAGCACCCTGCAGTAGTGATGAACATTTGCTCTAACTCACAAAGGACACTCTTGCATCTGTACCATCAACTACCATTCTCATCCACCTCTTGGTTTACTGTGCTATTCAGTTCCTAGATTATTCTCTAGCATTCTGTCAACTGGCATTTACATATCTAGACTACCATTTTCAGTCACATTCCCATTTATAAACTAGCTCTTACTATGTGTTACCATCCATTCTATATATTTCCACACTTTAACAGTAAAGCTAATTAAAACTTCTACATACATTAAACATCAGTAGTCAATCTCAGTCCACCTCTTATCTCCTTTAAGAATCCACCACCTACCACCAGGTCTTGAAGATATTTTCCTACAATTTCTTCTAGAAGTTTTATGGTTCTTGCTTTTATTTTTAGATTTTTTATCCATTTTGAGTTGATTTTTGGATAAGGTGTGAGATAGGGGTCCTCTTTCCTTCTTTCAGCTATGGATATCCAATTCTTTCAGCACCATTGTTGAATGGACCATCCTGCCAGAGCTGTGTGGGTTTGACAGGCGAGTCAAAAATCACTTAATCATACACGTGAGGGTCTGTTTCTGAACCATCGGTTTGGTTCCATTGGTCTATGTGTCTGCCTTTAGGCCAGTACCATGCTGTTTTTACCCCTATAGCTAGGTAATATGATTAAAGTCTGGAGATGAGGATTCGCTTTTCCTTTTTAGATGTTTCTGGCTATTCAGGACCCCTTACCCTTCCAAATAAATTTCATGATCGTTTTTCAATTTTTTTTTAAACACTGGTGGAATTTTTATTGGGACTGCATTGACTCTGCATATCAATTTGAGTAGATTTGATATCTCAATGATATTTAGTCTTCTAATCAATGAGCATGGAATGTTCTTCCAGGTATTCAGGCTTTTTATGATTTCTTTTAACACTGAGTTGCAGTTTTCTGAATACAGGTGCTTTATATCATTGGTTAAGTTTACTCCTCTTTGAGTTTTATCTGTTGTATTTTATTTTCACCACTCTTTTGACACTCTTACTTACTTTTATTGATATAATCTTCATTTCTAGACTCTCTTCCAGGCCTTTCTCGTCTGTCTTTCTTTTCAGGCTCTAGCACACCCTTTAGTGTTTCCTGAAAATCTGGTCTCTTGCTTAGAAATTCTCTATTTCTGTTTATCTGTGAAAATTCTCTTCTCGCCCTCAGACAGTTTTGCTGGATATAAGATTCTTGGCTGGAAGTTTTTCTCTTGTAATATCTTAAACATATCAGACCATTGTCTTCTCGCCTCCATGGTTTCTGGTGAGAAATAGGCACTTAAATCTTATTGGATATCCCTTATATGTTATACACTGCTTTTCTCTTGCTGCTTTCAGAATTCTCTTTGTCTTTGGCATTTGACATTCTGATGAGTATGTGTCTTGGAGTTGGTCTATTCAGATGTTTCCGGATGGGAGTACGTTGTGCTTCTTGGGCATGGATACCTATGTCTTTCAATAGGGTTGGGAAATTTTCTGCCATTATTTCTTCAAATATTCTTTCTGCCCCTTTTCCCTTCTCTTCTCCTTCTGGGACACCCATGACTTATATGTTTGCAAGCCTTTTGCTGTCATTTAGTTTCCTGAGACCTTGTTCAATTTTTTCCATTCTTTTCTTCATCTGTTCCTTTGTATCTTCACTTTCAGAAGCCATGTCTTCAAGCTCACCAATCCTTTCTTCTGCCTCCTCAAATCTGCTATTATATGATTCCAATGTTTTTAAAAATTTCATTGCTTGCACCTTTCATTCCCATAAGATTTGCTATTTTTCTATGTATGCTTTCAAATTCTTCTTTGTGCTCATCCAATGTCTTCTTAATATCCTTAATCTCTTTAGCCATCTCATTGAATTTATTAAGAAGATTTGTTTGAACATCTATGATTAGTTGTCTCAACTCCTTTATGTCATCTGGAGGCTTATCTTGTTCCTTTAACTGGGCCATAGCTTCCTGTTTCTTGGTGTGAGCTGTAATTTTTTGTTGGTGTTTTGTCATCGGGCTTAGTAGAGTATTTATTCTGGGTGCAGTTTTTTTCTTTCATTTAGGACTCCCTTGCTGGCTGCACAGTAGGAGCCAAGCATGTAGTTGGTGCTGTAAGCTGTGGAAGCTCAATCAGCCCTTATTGTGCCAGGGACCAATAAAACTCTTCCACTTTCTCCTTTGCCAGGGGTAGGGACAGAGTCACAGCTGTGTGGAATAATCCAAGTTGTCCAGAGACACTGATGAAGCTTCACACCCCTTTTTCACCTGCTGGGGCAGGGATAGAGCTGCAGGTTTGGGCAGCAATCTATGCAGTGCGGGTCCAAGATGACCACAGTTGCTCCAGTAGACTTTCGATTTTCAGTCTGTCCCAGCCAAATTTACCTGCAGTTACCTGGATAGGCTGGTGCAGGGCTTGCCAGCCTCTTCCCTGCCAGAGGTGGGGCTGAAGTCTAGGGTAGGGTTGCCGGCCAATCTCGGTGAAAGAAACTAGTTCCTACCGTAACTGTGATTTTCAGTCCTGGCTTCCCCTCAGGCTGGAGGCGGAGTCAAAATGGCGGCCACTCCACTGGCCTTTTTCCAACTTGGGCTGATTCACACTGTTCCCAGGGTTATATCTTAGCCAGCCGAACCTACCAATCAGCAATTGAAATTGGCAGCCAACTGTCTCCTTCTCCCATTTTTGGGAATGGAGCTTCCAATTCCAGCCTCAGAATAGCTCCTGGGGCGGCTTGTGCCACCAGAGTAGGATAATCACTGTCCTCTGCGGCTTGGCCAGTAAGTTCCTGGAGAGGCTGGTGTGGGTCCCTACAGCTTCCTCCCTGCTGGAGGTGGCACTGGGGCCTAGGCTAGAGCTGCAATCTGATTTGGATGGAAAGAAGCTAGTTCCCAGCACTGGAATTCTCAGTCCATCCACTTCCCCTCATGCCAGGCATGGAGTTAAGATGGCAGCTCCCAGCCTCTTTCTGACTTGGACAGGATTAAACTTTAGCTGTTCTCAGGATTATACTTTAGCCCGCTGAATTTACTCATCAGTTGCTGAAATTGGTGCCCAATTGTCTCTTCCTTCATTTTTGGGAAATGGAGATTTCAATTCCAGTCACGGAACAGCTCCTGAGGCAGCTTGTGCCTCCAGTGGAGGATGGGCACCAGGGCATGGAGCACTCTACTTAAGAGTCTTCTCTGCAGACGGGCAGTCTCCTCCTTCCATTCCTTCAAGGATGTTGCAGGATGCCCTTCTGGCCTCCTGGAGCCCCCAAACTGGTGCTTCAGCTAGCTCCAGAAAGCTCTGGTGTTTACTAACTGCCCTGTAGCAGGAGCTGACTCTAGGAGCTCCTTACTCTGCCACCATCTTGCTGGTTCTCCAATCGCTAAGATTTTATCAAGTCGCCTTTTATACTATACCACCCAAACAAAAAAATTCCATTAAATACTGTGCTCAGTTAGTCCAACCATAACTGCCATGTAACTTTTTTCCTCTTTTTTAAAAATTGTGGTAACATAATGTATAACCAAATTTGTCATTTTAACCATTTTAACTGTATAATTCAGTGCCATTAGTTATTTTTGCAATGCTCTGGTATCATCACCATCTATTATTAAAACTATTTTTTTTACATTTTAATATATATTTTCATTAGAGAAGTTGTGAGCTTAGAAAACAATCATGTATAATGTGCAGAATTCCCATACAACACTCCTCTATCAACACCTTACATTGTTGTTTTTGAACATTTGTTAAAGATTGTGAAAGATTATGACCGCCAACTATGGTCCACAGCATATATTTGGTATATTTTTTTATACTCTCCTATTATTCACCATGTATTAACACTATACATTTGTTAGAGTTCATGAGAGAATATGATCATATTTCTACTGTTAACCATAATCCACCTTCCACTTCATAGTTCACTGCTATACAGTCCCATGCCTTCTACAGTCTATGCAAAGTGTATACTAAGTGGCACTCACTTTCATCACAGTGTTGTGCAGTCATTGCCTCAGTAAATTTTTGAATGTTTGCCTCAGTCCAAAAGAAAAAATCTCATACCCCTCTATTATTGATCCTTAGCATTGATATAGTACCTTCTTTGACACTGATGCAAAAATATTACAATATTGCCATTAACTACAGTCCATGTATCACTATATTCTTACCACCTTATAATAGTATCCTCATTTATAGATGAATATTCTTGTATTTGTGCTATTAACCACAATCCTCATCCACCTTCGGGTTTACTATGTTATTTAATCCCTCGATTATTCTCTAGCTTTCTTTCCATTTAAATATTTATCCCTAGACTACCCCTTTCAGCTACAATCCCATTTATGAACCAGCTGTGTTAGTTATACTCACTATAATGTGCTACTCTATCCATTTCTACATTTTTATAGTCAAGCTAATTAAAAATTTTACACACGTTAAACATCAGTACCCCTTCTCAGCCCTCATCCTATCTCTTATAAACCTATACTTTAGGTTTAACTTTCATATTTAGGTCATATTAGTGAGACCATACAGTATTTGTCCTTTTGTGCCTGGCTTATTTCACTCTGCATAATGTCCACAGGTTTCATCCATATCATCATATGTGTCACAATTTCATTTCTATTTACAGAAGCATAGTATTCCATTGTATGTATACACCACAATTCGTTTATCCATTCATCGGTTGATGGACAATTGGGTTGTTCCATTTTTTGGCAATTATGAATAATGCCACTATGAACACTGCTGTGCAAGTGTCTGTTTGCATCACTGTTTTCACTTCTTCTGGATATAGTCCTAGTAGAGAGATCACCAGACCATACAGCAGTTCTGTATTTAGTTTTTTGAGGAACTGCCAAACTCTCTTCCACAGAGGCTTCCATCATTTTACATTCCCATTAACAGAGAAGGAATGTTCCTATTTCTCCACATCCTCTCCACCACTTTTTTTAAAAAATAATGGCCATTCTATGAGGTGTGAGATGACATCTGACTAGTTTTGACTTGCATTTCCCTAAAAGCTAGTGATATTGAACCTTTTTTATGTGCTTTTTCACCATTTGTACTTCCTCCTCGGTGAAATGTCTATTTAAGTCTTTGTCCATTTTAAAAATTGGATTGCTTGCTCTGTTGTTAAGTTGTATATCAAACCCTTATCAGATATGTGGTTAGCCAAATATTTTCTCCCATTGAGTGGGCTGCCTTTTCACCTTCTTGACAAAATTCTTTGAATCACAAGTGTTTTAAGTTTGAGGAGTTCCCATTTACCAATTTTTTTCTTTTGTTGCTTATGTTTTCAGTGCAAGGTTTAAGAAATCACTACTAACCACTAGGTCTTGAAGATAGTTCCTTACATTTTCTTCCAGAAGTTTTATGTTCTAGCTTTTATACTTAGGTCTTGGATCCATTTTGAGTTAATTTTTGTATAAGGTATGAGATAGGGGTCCTCTTTCTTTCTTTTGTATATGGATATCCAGTTCTCCCAACACCATTTGTTGAATAGGTTGTTCTAGCCCAGCTGGGTGTGCTTGACAGCCTTGTCAAAAATCACTTTACCATAGACATTAAGGTCTGTTTCTGAGTCATCAATTTGGTTCCATTGTGTATATGTCTAGATATTCCATTTTTATATGTCTCTCTTTATGCCAGTGCCATGCTGTTTTTACCAATGTAGCTAGGTAATATGATTTAAAACCTAGAAGAGTCCTCTAATTTCGTTCTTCCTTTTTAAGATGTTTCTGGCTATTCGGGACCTCTTACCCTTCCAAATAAATTTGATAATTGTGTTTTCCATTTTTTAAAAAAAGGCTGTTGAAATTTTTACTGGGATTCCATTGAATCTGTATACCAATTTGAGTAGAACTGACATCTTAACCATATTTAGTCTTCCATTTATTTAGGTCTTCTCTGATTTCTTTTAGCAATGCATTGCAGTTTTCTGAATACAAGTGCTTTATGTTCTTTGTTAAGTTTATTTCTAAATGTTTTATTCTTTCAGTTGCTATTGTAAATAGATTTTTTCCCTGACTTCCTCCTCAGATTGCTCATTACTACTGTATAGAAACACTAGTAATTTTTGAATATTAATCTTGTAACATGTCACTCTGCTGAACTCATTTATTAGCTCTAGTAGTTCTGTTATATATTTTTTGGAACTTTCTAGATATAGGATCATATCATATGAGAATAGTGAAAGTTTTACTTTTTACTTTCCAATTTGGATGCCTTTTATTTCTTTTTCTTGCCTGACTGCTCTAGCTAGAGCTTCTAGCACTATACTGAACAAAAGTGATGACAGTGGACATCATTGTCTAATCCCTGCTTTCAACAGGAAAGCTTTTAGTCTTTCACCATTGAGTACCTTGTTAGCTGTGGGTTTTTCTTATATGCCCTTTATCATGTTGAGGAAGTTTCCTTTAATTCCTATCTTTTGGGGCATTTTTATCAAGAATGTGGTCTATTATGCTGACTGATTTTCTTGTGCTGAACTACCCTTTCAGGCCTGGAATAAAACCCACTTGATCATGAGAAATAATTCTTTTAATGCGTTGTTGGACTTGATAAGCAATTATTTTGTTGAGGCTTTTTGCATCTGCACTCATCTGGGAAATGGAAATGTAATTTCCTTTTTTTGTAATCTTTATGTGGCATTGGTTTCAGGTGATACTGGCTTCCTAGAATGAGTATGGTAGCGTTCCTTTCTCTTCAACTTTTTAGAAGATTGGTATTAAATCTTCTGTAAATGCTTAGTAGAATTAACCTGTGTGCCACCTGGTCCTGGGCCTTTCATTTTGGGGAGTTGTTTGGTGACTGTTTGAATCTGTTTACTTGTAACTGGTTAGCTGAGGTCTTCTATTTCTTGTAGGGTATTGTAGGTTGTTTGTATGTTCCTAGGAATATTTACATTTCATCTACATTGTCTGGTTTGTTGGTGTACAGTTGTTCATAGTATCTCTTTTATTTCTGTGAGATCAGTAGTAATGTCCCTGTTTTCTGATTTTATTTATGTCATTTTAGCTAAGGGTTTGTCAACTTTGTTAATCTCAAAGAACCATCTTTTGGTTTTGTTAATTCTGTTTTTTTTGTTCTCAATTACACTTATATTTGTTCTAATCTTTGCTATTTCATTTGTTCTGCTTGCTTTGGGAAGAATTTGATCTTTTTCTAGTTCTTTCAGTTGTGTAGTTTGTCAGCCAAAGGGGTGCTGATGCAAAGTACCAGAGATCTGTTGGCTTTTATAAAAGGCATTTATTTGGGGTAAAAAACAAGGCCAAGAGAGTCCAAATCAAGGTTACTTTTCTTACCAAAATCTGTTGCCACATGCTGATGCAAGATGGCAGGTGATGTCTGCAAGGGTTCAGCCTTCCTCTTTCCTCTTAAGGCTCCAGGGTCCCAGCTTCTTCTGGTTTGAGCTGTAGGCTGGCATGGGGCTCGTCTTTCTTCCTCTGGGGCCTGTTTATTTCTGGGCTCAGCTGCTCTGGTCTCTTCACAAGGTCAGCTTTAAACTATCAGGCTAATGGCTCATCTCTCTTCCTGGCGCCTCTGCCATGTCTATGGAGTTCTTCCTCTGTATGTCTACGTATCTGAGTGCCCGTATATACATAACCCACAAAGGAGGCAGGGACACAAACTGAGTCACCCTAATGATGTGGTTGAATCAAAGCCCTGATCTTAACATAATTTAATCAAAGGCGTCTCAGCTGAATCTAATACAATGAAAGAGTATCACGCCCAGAGAAAAAGACCAGTTTACAAACATAAATATCTTTTTTGGAATCTGGGACTTCACACATGGGAAGCAGGCACTGAACCACTGAGCTACATCCACTTCTCTTTTTTTTAAAGGGATGGGGAGTCAGGAAGCTTTACTTCAGTGAATTTGGCAAGCAGAGCCTGCTTTATTTATTTATTTTTAAAAGACAAACTCATTCCTTTTTTATTATTTTTATCCCCATCCGACCCCAAGATGGCTCCCTCATCTGTCTACTCATTGTCTGCTTGTCTTCTTTAGGAGGCACCAGGAACTAAACCTGGGACCTCCCATGTGAGAGACAAGTGTTCAACCACTTGCACCACTTCTGCTCCCTGCTGATTGCGGTGATTGCAGTGGTTGTGGTGGTTGTGGTGTCTGCTGGTTGTGGCATCAGCTGGTAGTTGTGTCTCCTCATTGTGGTATCTGCTGGTTGCAGTGTCTGCTCATTTGCTTTAGGAGACACCTGGAACTGAACCTGGGATCTCCCGTGTGGGAGGCAGGTGCCCAACTGCTTGAGTCACATCTGCTCCCCTCTATTCTTTTTTAATGTAAGCATTGACGGCTATACATTTCCTTCCCAACACTGCCTTCATGGCGTACCATAGGTTTTGATATGTTGTATTCTCATTTTCATTCATCTTGAGATATTTATTGATTTATTTTACAATTTCTTCTTTGAGACACTGATTATGTAAGAGTATGTTGTTTAATCTCAATATATTTGTGGATTTTCCATTTTTCTGCCTGTTTTTGATTTTCAGCTTTTTTCCATTATGATCAGAGAAAGAGTTTTGTATAATTTCAGTCTTTTAAAATTTATTGAGATCTACTTTGTGACCCAATATATGGTGTATCCTGGAGAAAGAGATATAACACTTCAGAAGAATTAATATCCTGCTGTTTTGGGGTGCAATGTTCTGTATATGTCTATTAAGTTTAATTTATTTATCACACTATTCAAGATCTCTGTTTTTTTATTGACATTCAGTCTGTATCTTTTGATTGGGGAGTTTAATCCATAACATTCAATGTCATTACTTTAAAGGCAGTTCTTACTTCACCCATTTTGAGCTTTGGGTTTTATATTTCATATCTTCTTCTCACCATTTTTTTAAACTTTTAGTTACTTTTACTGATATAAGCTTTTATTTTTTTCTAAACCAATTTTCTTGATCCTTATTAATAAAGCATACAATTCCTTCAAAGTGTACAATCAATGGTATTTGGTATAATCATGGTTGTGCATTCATCGCTTCAATCAGTATTACAGCATTTCCATTGTTTCAATAATAATAATAGTAATAATATAATAAACAAAAACCAGACAAACAAACAATAAAATTTTTCACCTCTCTATCTCTCTATGCTTCCCCTGCTGTACATAGCTGCTATTTCTGGCTATTCATGAACAATTATTTATTAAGCATTTTACTGAGATATATTCACATACCATATGATCTATCCAAAGTGTATAAACAATGGCTTTTAGTATAATCACGATGTTGTGCATTCATCACCACAAAAAATTTTAGGACAATTTCATTACTCCAAAAAGAAAAACTCCATACCCCTTAGCAATCCTTCCCCAGTCCTACATAACCACTAATCTAATTTCATCTTCATAAATTGGTTTATACTTACATTTTATATAAATGGAATCATACAATATATAGTACTTTGTGTCTGGTTTCTTTCACTTAGCCTAATGCTTTTTTTTTGTCTGATATTATCATGTAATATTAACGCACATTTATTCAGCTTCAAAGAAAAACCTCCTTATATATGCAATTTTATCTGTATTCATATTTTATATGTGGTTTTACTATACTATATAGTTATATGTTACATTTTTTAGCTTTCCTTTAATAATATATATGATCTTAGGTTCTCTTTTCAAACCACTTTCATAGCATAATAGTACTGCCAGTTACAAACCTTATGTTGGACTTTCACCTTTTCTATTCATTTCCAAAGATTAACACATATCCTTTTGACCAATTCTCCACAAGTTAATCCTCAGTTTTCCATTCTCATACCTCATTCTATTTTCTAGTGACCCATATTCCAGCTGTTAACTCCATGTGATTACACAATACATTTAGTTCACGTAGCACAATCATATAGTATGTCCTTTTGTGTCTGGCTTGCTTCATTCAACATAATGGCTTCCAGGTTCATCCATGTTGTCATACGCTTTACGACTTCATTTCTTCTTACAGCTGCATAATATTCCATCATGTGAATACACCACAGTTTGCTTATCCATTCATCAGATGATGGATACCTGGGTTGTTTCCAACTTTTGGCAATCATGAATAACGCTGCTATGAATACTGGTGTGCAGATGTCTGTTTGTGTCATTGCTCTCAATTCTTCTGGATATATACCCATTAGTCGTATTGCTGGGTAGTGTGGCAAACTATATTCAACTTCTTTAGGAACTGCCAAAACAGTCCTTTATAGTGGATGTACCATTCTATACTCCCACCAACAGTGAATAAGTGTTCCTATCTCTCCACATCCTCTCCAACACTTGTAGTTCTGTCTTTTTAATAGTCGCCATTCTGATAGTTGTGAAATGATATCTCATTGTAGTTGATTTGCACTTCTCTAATCACAAGAGATGCTGAACATTTTTTCATGTTTGGTTTTTTTTTTTGCCATTTATTTCTTCTTTGGACAAATGTTTAAGTCTTTTGTCCATTTTTAAATTGGGTCATTTGTCTTTTTATTGTTGAGTTGCAGCATCTCTTTATATATCAGGAATATTAAACCTTTATCAGATATGATTCCCAAATAATTTCTCCCATTGAGCCAGCTGTCTTTTCACCATTTTGACAAAGTCCCATGAGGTGCAAAAGTGTTTTTGAGGAGGTCCCACCTATCTATTTTTAATTTTGTTGCCTGTGCTCTAGTTGTAAGACCCAAGAAACCACTACCTACCACAAGGTCTTTAAAATGTTTCCCTACATTTTCTTCTAGTAGTTTTATGGTCCTGGCTTTTACATTTAGGTCTAATCCATTTTGAGTTGATTCTTGTATAGAGAGTGAGATAGGCGTCCTTCTTTAGTTCTTTTGGTTATGGATATTTAGTTCTCCCAACACCATTTGTTGAAGAGACTGTTTTGTCCTGTTAACAGGGTTTTGGTAGGTTTGTCAAAAGCCATTTGGTTGTAGAGGTGAGGGTTTATTTCTGGACTCTCAGTTCTATTCCACTGATCGATGTGTCTATCTTTATGCCAATACCATGCTGTTTTGAACACTGTAGCTTTGTAATATGTTTCAAGGTCAGGTAGTGAAATTCCTCCCATATTACTCTTCTTTTTTAGAATGCTTTTGGCTATTTGGGTGCACTTTCCTTTCAAAATGAATTTGGTAATTGTCTGTTCTATTTCTGTAAAGTAGGTTGTTGAAATTTTGATTGGTATTGCACTAACTCTATAAATCAGTTTGGGTAGGACTGACATCTTCACAATATTTAGTCTTCCAATCCATGAACACAGAAAGTCTTTTCATTTGCTTAGGTTTTCATTATTCCTTTTAGCATTGTTTTGCAGTTTTCTGTATATAGGTCCATACTTCTTGGTTAAACTGATTCCTAGGTATTTGAGCAAAGGTGTTGAAAACCTTCATTTTAGAGCAGGCTTTGCCAGTGGAAAAAACCTGTTCTGAAGGCCAGATATTACATGTGCTTTGAAATAGTTATCATCCTAATATCATGGAAAAACTTTCAAGTTTAAATTAGTTCTATTCATGTTGTTCACTATTCATTTGTTCCTTCTCTACAAAACTTATTTCTGGATTTTTGTATAAGATAATGATAGAAAATAAAATTGGTTTCTCTCCTAGCTTCCTCAATTTCTAGCTAGTTAACCTTGAAGAAGTTACTTAATTTCTCAGGATTGTTTCCTCCTCTAAGAAATGGGGAAAATGTCAACAATTATTAAAGACAAAACATTTAAAGTGCTTACTACTCTGCCCGGCACATATTAGGCACTCAACAAATGTGATTGTTTACCTTAAAGCAGAGATATGAGGTTCTCTTCTCTTTTTCAAATCATCAGACTTGGTCATGAAAAAAGAAAAAAAGAGTTTCTTCATATATTAGACATACAAAATGAAATAGTTTAGTGGTACTCTGGCAAAACAGTATTGTGGTTAAGTCTGAACTCTGAAGCCAAACTGCCTACGTTTGAACCATGGTCCCTAAACTTGGCAGCTACTTAGGCAATTTACTTAGCTTCTTTGTGTCCCATTCATTCAACAAATAGTTATTACAGTGGAGCTTATATTCTTGTTAAGGGAGATAAACAATAAACATAAAAAGTAGATTTTTAATATAAAAAAGTGAAAAGTACATAGTTTAAAAAAAACCCAGCAGGGTAATAAGTACTGGGAGTGTTTACATTGGGGGGGGTGGAATGCTATTTTAAATAGGATGATCAGGGTAGATTTCACTGAGGTGAGGCAAAGATTTGAAGATTAGAAAGTGTGGTAAGGGAATATCGGCAAAGCAGATTCGAGGCCCTGAGCATTAAGCATGCCTGCCCTATACAAGAAAGCAAGAAGACTATGGGGCTAGAGCAGGGACAGTGAGGTGCAGAGTATTAGGAAATGAGGCCAAAGAGGTAATGGGGACCTTAAAGCTATTCTAAGTACTTTGGCTTTTACTCAAAGAAACGGGGAGCCATTGGAGTTTCTAAGCAGAGTAAAACAATCCATTTACATTTTATTGAGATAAAAGTCATATATAACAAAATCCACCATTTTAACCATTTTAAAGTATACAATTCAGTGGTTTATAGTACATTCATAATGTTATGCAACCATTACCACTACCTAATTTCAGAACATTTTCATTATTCCCCCTCAAACCCTATATCTATTAAGTGGTCACTCCCCAATACCCCCAAACTCTAGGTAACCACTAATCTACTTTCTATTGCTATAGATTTGCCTATTCTACATGTTTCATATAAATGGAATCACATGATTTGTGGCCTTTTTAAAAATTAATTTTTTTTGGAGGTTTTGGGGATTGAATCCCAGACTTTGTATATGTGAAGCCAGTGCTCAACCACTGAGCTATACTTGCTCCCCTGATTTGTGGCCTTTTGTGTCTTGCTTCTTTCACTTAGCATAATATTTTCAAGGTTTATTGGTTTAGCAGCAGGCATCAATACTTCATTCCTTTTGATGGCTCAATAATATTCCATTGTATGGATAAACCATATTGTTTATCCATTTAGTCAAGTGAAGGTTATTTGGGCTGTATCCACTTTTTGGCTATTATGAATAATGCTGCTCTGAACATTCGTGTCCAAATTATTGTGTGAACATGTTTTCAGTTCTCTTAGTCCCATTTCCATTTAAAAAGAACACTATGTATTCACTGCTGTGTTTCTGCAGATGGGCAAGGGTAGAAGCAGGGAGACTGGTTAATATACTAGTAGAATAATCCTGATAAGGGACAAAGGTAGCTTGGACCAGATTTTGGCTTGGCAGTGGAAGTGATAAAAAGTGGGGTTTTCTGGATATAACTTGAAGGTAGAGCCAACAGAATTTCTTGATAGATTTGGATAGGAGGTGTGAGAAAGGAATCAAGGATGACCTCAATGATTTTTGCCCGAGCAACTGTAAAGATTAGTGGCTATTAACTGAGATAGTGAAAACAGCAGGTAGAGCAGACTAGGTAGGACAGATCAGGAGTTAAGGTTTGGACTTAAGTGTGAGATATTCATTAGACATTTTAAGATGAGAGGCAAAGCCAGGAGACTCCACAGGAATCTGTGTACACAGGAATGTGGCCCAAGGACTAAGTTCTATAGTACGCCATAATTAAGGAGACAAGTATGAGAGGAACATCTAGCAAAGGAAACTGTGAAGGAATGGGAGAAGGCAAACCAAGCATAGTATCCTGGAAAAAAAAAGTGTGTTCAGCAGATAGAAGTGATAAAGTGGGTCAAATGCTGCTGATGACAAGTACAGGTTGAGTGAAGTGGTAGAGGTGAAAGCCTGATTAAAGTAGGCATAACTGAGTATGAGAGGCGATAGTACAGACAACTCTTACAAGGACTTCTACTGTCAAGGAGAGTAAAAGAATTTAGGGCGGTAGCTGAAGAGGAAAGTTAGGGCAAAAGCTTTTTTTCCCCTTGAAATGAGAAGAATAGCTCTTTTTTTGTATGTTAAAATGAATGATCCGGAAGAGAAGGAAAAACAGATATAGTTTTCTCATCTGTAAAACAGGGGTACTAATGTAACTCATTCATTGGATTATTATGAGGATGAGATAAATTAATAAATATAAAGCACTTAGCATGGCACTTAATAATACTTGCTTTAAAAAATACAGAATTTTGGGCAACTCCTAATGACAAACTCAGTGAGGGGGCTGGAAGATGTCACCAATTATCAAATCAAGTCAAAACTGAAGTAAAGAAAAAGGGATTCAAGTAAGATTTGAAGGCACTGAAAACAGGTTTTATGTTTACTGTCTCAGGATGAACAAGTCCAGTCCAAAAGCAAGCATGGTAAAATTTATTCACAGCAGAGTAGTTTTACCATGCACCATGTGGATCCAAAGTAATGGTATTTCCCCTCCCCACTTTAATATCAGCCAGGGCACTTTTTATTATTTTGTCTCTCATTGACTTCACATTTAGAAGTATTTTCATCTACCAATTTGCATTAAGTAAAAAACCACTTTGATTTCTCAATTTTAGTAATCAGAAATGCATACATCCCTGAATCAACAAGGGGCTCAGTGTTATTAAAGTTGATATCATTACAAAGGCAAACAATGGTGGTTTTAAATTACCCTGTGCAAACTTACTATGGGAAAACACATACTTTTCATTAAATTTTCTGACTTATATGAGTCACATCATTCATGTATTTAACCTGGCTAGTCCAATCATATATGTACGGCCTAAAGATAGAGATTAGGAAAGGGGGACATACCAGCTGACCAGACAATCATTTCTAGTGTGAAAGTAATAAAAGCAAGAAATATTGTTATTTACTGCCTTGTCCCAGATAAGGAGAAATCAAAGGGAAAATGCAAAGAGAAACAAAGTAATTCTTTTTTCACTTTTTGTGATTTTAAAGGTGATGTCCTAGAGGTTTTATAAAGGATTTTCAAGAGTGATATACCCTGTGTACTCAATGATATCCCTCTAAACTAGGAATCCAATGATCTATATTTCTATACCTAGAATGGACCCTGTTTTCTAAAAGTAGAAAAATCTGCCTTGATTTCTAGATAGTCTTTTCTGCTGAATTATATTGTTCACAATATAATTTTACTGAATTATATTGTCATATTGCAGAATCTATTATAATACAGAGCATACTGCAACTAGATCAAGCCACCTGAAAAATAGACAGGAATTCACATTTTTAAATGGTTATCTTTTAATGTACAATTCTCTTCATCATATCACTCCCCAAAATGTATTTAATGCCTTTGTTTATAATGTACTTACTTACTGGTTTAATGAATTTCTCGACTATTTCTGTAATAATCACCTCTTTTATTTTAGATTTTAAAGCCTACAGTATAGGAACTGTCAAACTGTGTACCATATCCAGTTAATACACAGTAAGCTTATGTTAAATGGAGGAATGCTTTTAACAATGATAATGGAGGGCGAGGACCCTCCAAGGCAAACCCAATCTAAGGTATGGAATGATTTGATAGATAAAGAATTTTTGAGGTGGAAGAGCTAATGTATTGGGCATAAATACCTGGTGGAACTTATATAAGTCATTATTCTTTTCATGGAAGTCCAAGTTCAAAAGTTCCTTCTGAAGCCCTTCCAAGAAGTCTTGGCTTTGGATAAAGTTTGGGATCACACAGTGGAGAAAGGGGCCCATGTCCATGACAATGGCTTCTGCTGGAAAAAAACATATCTATAGCTTTTTTTGCTTTTGTGTTTTTGCCCCCAGAAGCATGCAGAGAGAATACAAAAATGGACGTCACGACTTTTGGGGAACCTAATATCTAACGTCTAAGATTTGTGGGAAGAAACTATAAGCTATTCCCTTTCTTCTTTATCGAGTAAACACTACTTTTTAAAGATACTGGGCTTAATATATTAGTCCTTATGATGAACACGTGTAAAACTAAGGTTCCTCCTTTTTTTTTTTTTAATTCAACGATTATTTATTGAGTTTAATTGTATTTTAGATAAAATTCATAATTCATTTGCAAATTGAAAATGAGAGTTGCAATACTAGCTGGCAATTTCTCTTCAGCCTTTTATTTTTCTTCTTCCCCTTCATGGGTACAAGAAACTGAGAAGTCTCTGAGTGTACAGTGCTTGCATTTTAAACACTAAGGCATTAGTGTTTAAACCATTTCACAACTGAAACAAAAATCATGGCAGACCATAGAAGGGAAAACCTGATGCATTAAACAGAATTTTTACCCTATAACAACACTTGAACTGAGACCAGAATCGTTCAATGTAGGTTCCTTCCTTTGGTCAACACATTTATTCTCATAGATCATACAGTCGAACTATAAGCATGGAAAACGAGCAAGCTCAGGTCCGGCTATCGCACAGCTCAAACAAATGCCCTGGTTAGATTATCACGAGACTCCTGGGTTTACCTTGGAGGAAATCTCATATACGCCATTCAAAAACCTAACCAAAGGTTTACCTGGTCCTTACTCAGGAAAATATTTACTTGATGAATACATGCATTCATCAAATGATTAGCTCATTAATCCCATCCAACAGTTTTCCGATGGAAATACTATTAATTATTCCATTTTACATAAGGAACTGAAGTTTAAAAAGGTTAAATCAATTGTCCAATAACGCACCATCAGGGCAAAGGATTCTAGCGCAGTCATCTGTAATTCCATGTCAACTATGAACTTGTATGCCCTCTACTTCCCGAAACTTTGTCTACATTTCTCCCTTCTCCTATGAAGTTTCCAAATTCAAACAGAACTTTGGAATGAAAGGGAACAGCAGGCGAGTCGGAAGCGGCCAGTCACTCTTTCTCCAAAAGCCTCTGCCCTTGCGGCCCCGCTAGCCCCGGACTCGGCTCCAGTCCCAAGACTTTTTCAGCTGTCCCAGGCCCCTGTGTGGCGGCTCATCCCTCACAGCACCCGGTTACCGTGACAGAACGGCGCACTGCGGCTCCAGGCCTCAGCCACTTGCTTCTTCAAGGATTCCTCCCTGACAGCGTCCGAAAACTCCGCAATCACTTCCTTCTTTCCTTTCTTCCCCCCATGGCCAGAGCCGACCTCCGATGACCGTTTCCCATTCATCTCCTCATGGGGTACCGACGCCCTCCACACACAGCTAAAGGTTCTTCCCCACGAAGACTACACTTCCCAGGATGCCCTCTTACCCGAATTTCCGGGCGCCATCCAATGGGAAATATGGGAGAAGGAGGAGGTGGAACCCATACCTACCACACCAATGGGAACTCCAGATATTGCGGCCATCACTCCAGCGATTGGCCCAATAGCGCTTGGCCTGGTCTCGCTACTTCCCGCCGCCAGAGGCTCCGCATGCACTTCCGGCGTGCGTAACCTCCTCTTGCGCTTTCATGTTAATGGCGGGTGGAGGCTGCTGAGCAGGACGCACATAATCGCTGTCCGCACATAATCGCTGTCCGCACGGGGAGTGTCGCCTGCCTCCTTCTTTCTGCTCGCCGCCAGCGCTCGTGCTCGCCAGCATGTCCGTGGTGCCGCCCAATCGTTCGCAGACCGGCTGGCCCCGGGGAGTCAACCAGTTCGGCAACAAGTACATCCAGCAGACCAAGCCCCTCACCTTGGAGCGCACCATCAACCTGTAAGTGCCGCCAGATCTTTGTGTGAGGCCTACTTCGGCGTCCCGCTCCTTGTGATGGTGCTGAAGATTACAGTTCTGTCCTTCCGGCGCGCCCCCGGCCCGTCGGCTGGCTCCCCGCCTTCCTCCCGCCCCCACTCCGGCTGGCGAGTGCGCGCCGCCTTTGGTCCCACGGGGCCCCTCGTGGTGCTCTGCTTGAAAGGGTTTTTCTGCTCCAAAAATAAGGCTCTTTCTTATCCTCTCCATTCATATTTGTTTCAGTCTTTATTTGAAAAAAAATAAATAAAACGTTATAGGTAAAACTGAACTTTGCTTTGAACACATCCATTTCCGACCTCCCGAGGGGTAGCCAACTTCAAAATCGGGTTTTTATCCTTCGGGTGTAATGTTTATGCGTTCACATCACGTGTGTGGTATTGTTTTGTGTATTTTTACTTGATGTGAATGGTTGTACCGTTTTTGCGATTTTTCACTGTTCTCCAGCATCAAGCTTTTGAGATCTAGCTTTAATGTGTACGTCTGTTTTTTCCTAACTATCATATAGTATATCAACTTACCAATATGTCACGTTTTAGTCATCTGCTCATGGCTGGCGTCCTGCCCTACGCATTCACGTAGCTTTGCTGCAGCTTCGAAAGCCTCCGGGCACCCAGTAGGTCCCAGCTTGGGAGGGTGGATGCTGTTGTGGTGGGGCTTCCAAAAGGTGGAAGGGACCAGGCAAGATGTCCCAGAGAACTCACTGTTTTATTTCAACTTCAAGCCATTGCGTTTCAAGGTCATTTAAAAGCAATCTTGCTTTGGTAGGTAATTCGCATTTGGGATGTTTCTTGCTCAAAAAATTGACCGCATGCTTTTTAATTTTCATCATTTCTGAGACTTTGTTTTTTGAGGCAGCGTGGTACTGACCCTGATGGAAGAAAGTTGTCAGTTTATACTGGTTAATATTTAAAAGGTGCTAGGGGAAGCAGATTTGGTTCAATGGACAGAGCATCTGCCCACCACATGGGAGGTCCAAGGTTCAAACCCAGGGCATCCTGACCTGTGTGGTGAAGCTGGCCCACACACAGTGCTGATGTGCGCAAGGAGCGCACATGCAGGGGTGTCCCCTGCGTAGGGGAGCCTCTCATATGCAAGGAGTGTGCCCCATAAGGAGAGCCACCCTGCGCAACAGAAGTGCAGCCTGCCCAGGAGTGGGGCCGCACACAAGGAGAGCTGACACAGCAAGATGATGCAACAAAAAAGACAGATTCTGGGTGCTGCTGACAAGAATACAAGCAGACATAGAACACACAGAGAGCATACAACTGGGGTGGGGGAAGGGGAGAGAAACTTAAAAAAAAAATCTTTAAAAAAAAAGGTGGGAAGCAGACTTGGCCCAGTGGATAGGGTGTCCGCCTACACATGGGAGGTCCGTGGTTCAAACCCTGGGCCTCCTTGACCTGTGTGGAGTTGGCCCATGCGCAGTGCTGATGCGCGCAAGGAGTGCTGTGCCACACAGGGGTGTCCCCCGTGTAGGGGAGTCCCACGAGCAAGTAGTGCACCCCATAAGGAGAGCTGCCCAGCGCGAAAGAAAGTGCAGCCTGCCCAAGAATGGCACCATACAACAAGATGACGCAGCAAGAAGAAACACAGATTCCCATGCCCCTGACAACAACAGAAGCAGACAAAGAAGAACATGCAGCAAATAGACACAGAGAACAGACAGCTGGGGCGGGGTGGGGGAGGGGAGAAAAATTAATAAAATCTTAAAAAAAAAAGGTGCAAGGATTTGCTGATACTCGTGTTTTCAGTTAAAATATTTTTAAGTGTTTTCTCTGTTTTATATTCAAATAAATGAACTTTCTCCCCTCAAAAGCGAAAGATGGTTATCATTGTTTTATTTGGGAAAAGAGGTGTTGGTTTGGAAATTAAGATGTAAAGATGATGGGTTTATAAAATTAACTGCAATTAGTTGATAGTTGTGTGCATATAAATATTTGTGCCTGCTATATTAACACACTGGTAACATTTTAATGTGACATCACTTAAAAAAAATCCTCATAATGGAAAAGGCACAGATGTTCCTTTAAAAATATGAAAGCACAGCTCTGGATTTTGATGAAAACTAGGACCCACAGGTTTTCCTTGATGACTAGCTTTCAGTAAAATGTTTTAATATTTGCTTCATTAAGGTTATGAGTTGATTTAAAGCAATTTCCCTCACCTCTATAAATACAGCATTCAAAATTATCATTGTACTGTGAACTCTGTTCACCTAGGTGAGTAATGATTAGATTGAAAACAAGCCCACCCCTTTAATCTCCCCATCCCCCACTCCCATATATATATATATATATATATATATATATATATATATTTTTTTTTTTTAGGGTATATTGCATGAATGTTTCTTTTGTACCAAATATGTGCTTGGTGCTGGGTATACAGTGGTGAGGAGGTTAGTTAGGTATAGATTCTACTTCAGAATCTCACAGTATCATTGGAATAATATGTATCTGATTGGGCTAGTATTCTGGTTTCACAGCTGAAAATGTTTGCTATTCATCTTGTTGACATCTTACTGATGTGGGAGGTGATTCTTGAGATGTGTTATGACTTCTTAATTCTTTCTGATCTCAGGTTGTGAGAACTAAATGTTAATATATATAAAGCATTTTTTAAAAATTGCCTGGTGCTGTGTGAAGTAGCAGCAGCTGCTGCTGACGCAGTGGCAACAATCTTTTATTCAGAGTTGGGTCTGTTGGGGGGCAGTTCTTAATAATCTTAAAGCATACTGAAAGTGGTATATTTTAGTTGCTACTTTAAAACTGCTTCATTTATACCTGGACTTTGGCTTCTGGAGTTATTTTTTTTTAGTCTTGGCAACCTTGATTTCTTATCCTGTCTAGAAAAGCCGAGTGAATAAGGTAAGCTGAGGTTGACTCTTAATTTTGAGGCCTTTTAGAGAGAATAGATAACCTTGGGGATAGACAAGTGTGATCAAATCATTTTTATCTGAAAATAGGGTGTAAGGCTTACGAGTGAGGAGTTACAAGATGGTATACATAATAAAATATGATTGGTACTTTCATCTATTTTTAAGGAGCAATTTGAACTTTAGGCAAGATGAGAACGGTTAGCAACACTGAGCCATTTTTTGAATTTTTGATAAAGGAAGAGGGGATAGTTTGATTATATATGGTGGACAAAAAGATGGAAGTGAGGAGAAGGTAAGAATAAGGATACTGAATAGACTAAATGTAGGATTCTTAAAAGCTAAAAAGATTTAGCAGAGGGGAGGAAATGAGTATAGAAAAGTTGATTTGAGGAGGAAAGGGCTGTGGTGCCAGAAAAGTCTGAGGATAGATGACTGGGTGAAATAGGAAATAACTTAGGAGATGCTGATGGAAAGAGTTGGCTCAGTTTATAGAAAAAAAATACAGATTTGCCATTATTGCCCATAATTACTACAATATCTGATTAGATTAGTAGTCAGAGGAATGGATGGGGATATTAACCAGGTTGGTAGTGTTAGTAAAGCAACCAGAGCTAAAAGGAGAGGATTACTAGAAATCCATTTCGCTAGCACTTAAGAGCCTTGAGGACAGTGTAATCTAGACTTGAATGTTCAAATAGAATGTAGCAGCTTGGTCTGATGGAAAGCTCTGGCTTTGAGTCCAGACAACCAGATTCTCTGTTGTCCCATTGACTAGTTGTGTGACTTTGAACAAATCCTATGTCTCTAAGTACAATATATACATTTTTCACCATGGTTTCTTTATATGTTGTTGGTATCTGTCATGGTAAATTATGGTCTCAGTTATTAATGTTGGATGCTTGTTTTTGGATCATAGGTACCCTCTTACCAATTATACATTTGGTACAAAAGAACCCCTCTATGAGAAGGACAGCTCTGTTGCAGCCAGATTTCAGCGCATGAGGGAGGAGTTTGATAAAATTGGAATGAGGCGGACTGTAGAAGGAGTTTTGATTGTACATGAGCACCGGCTACCTCATGTGTTACTGCTACAACTGGGAACAACTTTCTTCAAATTGTAAGTGTCACTGGAAATGAACAACAAGACAACTTTTAATAGGATTGCTGTTTTATTATGCAGCTTTAGAATACAGTTTCAGCCTTTAGTCAACACTATTTCAACAAACTGTTAATGGAGTCTTTAGAAAGAAAAAATCACAAGTAATTTTTTCTCTAGTGCAGTGCTCATTTATTGCTTAATTAGAAATCCACATGTTTCTATATATTGTAGTTAATTATAGAGCTTGATAAAAGCACCATAGGTTATTATTCCAAACTCCATTTCTAGACTTCAATGCAGTATTACTAAGAATCTTTGGTATTTTTTTCCTTAGGATGAATAGTGTTTCCTGATGTTGATTTCCTGATGTTGAAATGACCTACATTTTTATAGATAACTGACCAGTTTTTTTCATTTAAGCTTACACATCTCTCAGTTTACATTTGGTCCACAACTGTTTGACCAGATTGTACCAAAAAGAGATGTCTCAGATGCTTAGGTTGAAGTTCTTGAAAAATGGCCCATTCCTCAGAGCCAGAGAATGGAGTCCATTGCTTTTCTGGACATATCTGGACTCCATTATCAGCAGATGGCTTCCAAAGAGAAAAAGTTGGAATGGGCTGGTGGTCTGTAACTAGATTTTCCCTCCTCTGATTTATATAACATTATATGTTTTGGTTTTTTGTTTAAAATTAGGATTCACCTACTGTTAGTCTCATGAATTAGCATGAATTCTATTTTCTAGCATACTTTTCTCCCTCCCTGTGAAATGTTTGCTTTGATTGCCTTATATGACACTGAAATATGTTAATGAATTTTTTGGTAGAAATAACTGTTACTATATTCTTGCCCTTTTCCCTGGGTTGTATTAAGTTGAAAGCTGAAATTCTTAACCTTTATACAGACCTGGTGGTGAACTTAATCCAGGAGAAGATGAAGTTGAAGGACTAAAACGCTTAATGACAGAGGTATTTTTCTTTTTAAATACTTTGACATTTTCATTATTGCCCATGTGAAATACGATCAACTTAGTGGATAATAAGGCTCTTTATATCTTGTGTAAAGGATCAGTTTATTTTGAATATTTCATTTTCAATAAATAAAACTAAATCCCAGAGTGTTGATACAGTGTTTCTGCAAATTGAACTCATACTTGTTTTAACATTTTTCTTCCTTTGAAAGGTTGATATAACAATAATGATTAATAAAAGCCAGCATTTATTGAGTACTCTGTACTAGGCACTGTTCTAAGCACCTTATTCGCAATAATAACTCCTTTAATCATCAGACAATCCTAGGAGGTGGGTTCTACTATTAATCTTATTTTACAAATGAGGAAATGGGCACAGTGAGGTTAAGTAACTTGCTTGATGTTACAGCTAGTACGTTGTGGTGCTGAAGACTTGAATGCAGGCAGTCCTGTTGCAGAGTTTGCCTCTATAAATCTTTAAAAAATTTTTAATTTTGAAATATGTTTAAACTTAGAGGACAGTTACAAAAATAATACAAACCCCATACAGGGAACGCCAACACACCCATACCCCCCAGATACTGAGATCTACCTATTTTAATTTTTTGCCACTTTTGCTATATCATTCTTTCCTTCCTTCCCTTCTAGCCAAACATCCATCCATTCATCCCTGTATTTCCAGTCAGTCTGTTTTCTAAACAGTTGAGTGTTGGTCGTATACGCTATGCTCCTTGAGCACTTAATACTGCCATGTACATTTGCAAGAACAAGGGTATTCAAGGGCAGTTATAAAGTTTAGGCAGTTTAGCATGGATACAAAGCCTACAGTCCATATTCCAGTTTATTTCATATGTCCCAATAATGTTCCTTTGAGCCTTTTCTTTTCCTTGGTTAGATCTCATCCAGGATCATATATTGCGTTTAATTGTCATTGTCTCTTATGTTGTCCTTTTTTTTTTTTCAAATTGTGGAAACCTTGCACAACATAAACTTTCCCACTCAACCACTCCCAAACATGTCATTCAGTATAATTAATCCCATTCACAGTATTGCAGTAACCTTGCTACCTGCCGTTACTAAACTTTCCCAAAATCTTCCCAAACAAATCCTACACCTGTTATGCGTTAACTCCCCATTCTGCTGCCCTCTACCACTGGCAATTTATACTCTTAATTTTTGTTTCTATGAGTTTGTATATTCTCTGATATTTTCTTTGTAGTTACCACAGAGCTTAAATTTATCATCATAAATCTATAGCAACCTCATTTGCTTTGATACCAACTTAATTTCAGCAGTATACACAAAACCTATGTTTCTGTACTTCTTCATTCTATGTTTATGTAGTTCTTGTCACAAATTACATGTTTATACATTGAGCCCAAAACTATGGATTTGTTACATTTTATGTATTTGCCTTTTAGAGCCTATAGGAAGTAAAAAGTGGAGTAACAAACCAGAAACACAATAGTACTAGCATTTATATTTACGCTTACCATTACTCTTACTGGAGATTGTTATTCCTTCATGGAACTTTGATCTGTTGTCTATTACCCTTACTGTTAAACCTGCAGAGCTCTCTAGCATCGCTTGTAGCTGTGGTCTAGTGCTGACACATTACCTCAGCTTTGTTTATTTGGGAATATCTTCATTTCTTCCTCATGTTTGAGAGATGGTTTTCCCAGATACAGAATTCTTGGGTGACAATGTTTTGCTTTCAGTACTTGAAGTGTGTCATCCCACAACCATGCTGTCATGGTTTCCTATGAGGAATTGGAACTTAATCTTATCGAGGCTCCTTTGCATGTGATGCTTTCTCTCTCTCATGGCTTTTAGAATTCTCTCTTTATCTTTAACATTTAACAACCTGGCCATGGTGTGTGTCTCTTTGGGTTTATCCTGTTGGTAATTCATTGAGTGCCTTGGATGTGTATATTCATATTTTTTGTCAAATTTGGGGAGTTTTCTGCCATTATTTCCTTGAATATTCTGTCTACCCTTTTCTTTCTTCATTCTTGAATGCCCACAATGTGTATATCTGTGTGCTTGAAGGTGTCCCAGAAGTTCCTCAGGCTCTTCTTTTTCCTTTGTTCTTTTTGCTCCTCAGACTGAATAATTTCAACTGTCTTATCTTTAAGCTCACTGATTTTTTTTTTTTTTTTCCTTCTGCCAGCTCCAAATCTGTTGTTGAACCCCTTTAGGAAATCTTCAATTTCCGTTACTATGGACTTCAACTGTTTAGTTCCTTTTCATATTTTTCACCTCTCTTTTGATATTCTCTTTGCATTCATTTATCAGTTTTCTGATTTCCTTAGTTTTTGTCCATGTTTTCATCTAGCTCCTTAACATGTTTAGACCCATTTTTAAAAAATGTCTTTGTTTGGTATGCACCAAGTTTGGTCCTCCTTGTTAATAGTTTTGAAGCTTTAATCTTTTCCTTTCCTTGGGCCATCGCTTCCTGGTCCCTTGTATGTTTTACAATCTTTGGTTGAAACTGGACATTTTGATATTTGAATACATTATTGCTGAAATTTAGACATTGTGGCAACTGTTTCTTAAGCTCATTATGGAAATGAATTTTCTTAGAATGCCAGGACCTAACAAAAATAAGAAAAAAGAAAACACCTTTTCCAGTCTTTGCAGATTGACCTGTATGAATGCTCTTCTACAGAGCTTAACCTGATAGTGAGTTGTATGAGAAAAGCTCTAGGCCAAAGTATATGGGCCTCTCTGATCATTTCTGTGTATGTGTCTTGTCTGGGACATGTGTGTAGCCCTAGGAAGTCCCCTATTTATATTACAGATGTCCCCTCTTCCCTAGGAAACAGTTTCCTCACTGTTCTAGGCACTGCATTATATATATATATATATACACACACACACACACACACACACACACACTGCACTATATGTCCTGTAGCCAGCAGACCCTTGCCCCAGGCAACAGGACTTAATCACCCACAGTATTCTGAGGGAAAGCTCACTGAGCTGCCTGCTACAGGCAGGGCAATTTCTGGGATGGTAAGTCCCCTTAGGCCACCACCAGTCAGATCCCACCAGACATACATGCTCCCAGCAGGTACAAGAAGGCCATTCTGCTCCCTCTGGACCTGGGACAGAGATCTTTGTACACTAGGAGGGTGAACTGGCTCTACATCCCATGAGGGAACAGGAAATGGTCTAGCCAGGGCACCATGAAATCCTACCACTTTCAAGAATTCTTTTTCTTGATTTAGCACTTGCCCTGTTACTAGAGTCCTGTAACTGTTTTTGTTTTTTGTTTTTGAGTCCTGAGAAAGATGTTTCTGTCAGTTCTTGCTGGTTGTTCAAAGCTTCTGTGGGGGCATGGAGCCCTAAGTGTCTCCTTCTACCATCTTCATCTGAATGGAGCGCCCTCAAGAATTTTGAAAAATGAGATTCTTGTTACATACCTGTTTTCATTTTTTAACATATTTACCTTTTAGACTTTGCCCAAGTTGCACTATTTTTTTAAAGATTGATTTATTTATCCCTCCTCCAGTTGTTTCGTGTTCACTGTCCTCTTTCTGTGTCCATTCACTATGTGTTCTTCTGTGTCTGCTTGTCTTCTCTTTAAGCGGCACTGGGAACCGATCCTGGGATCTTTCAGAGTCGGAGAGAAGTGCACAATCTCTTGCTCCACATCAGCTCCCTGGTCGTCTGTGTCTCTTATTGTCTCTCCTCTGTGTCTCTTTTTGTTGCGTCATCTTGCTGTGCCAGTGTTTGCGCAGGCCAGCACTCCTGCACGGGCCAGCTTGCCTTCACCAGGAGGCCCTGGGAATCGAACCCTGGACCTCCTATATGGTAGATGGGAGCCCAGGTGCTTATGCCACATCTGCTTCCCTGCAGTACTTTTTAATGTCTGCTTCTGAAGACTTGGGGCCAAATGCATAGATGCTGGAGGGTTTTGAGACGTATAGGTTGTTTTTGTTAAGGTTTTTCTTTTATAACATGCAACTTTTCCCCTCAATCACAAAACTCATACATACTCAATGCCAAAATCTTGGCAAACACAGAAAAACAGAAGGAAAAATTAAAACTAAGATCACCTGTAATTCTACCACTGTTGACTTTTGGGCTTGTCTTTGTAGGATTTTTAAAAAGGCACTATGAGTCTTAAATATTATGTTGTACTTGAACTTCCAGTTAAATTATGGTAGTCTGATCCTACCTGCTTACCTCTGTTCCTTCTCAAAACTAAAGAGGCAGTAAAGGGGTTTAAAAAAGAAAGCTAATAGGATAAAGAAGAGTGCAAAATGAGAAAACAAAAAAAAAAAAATTGAATCTGGAAAGCATATGGACAAATCATAATTGACTTGGCAGAAACTTAAGTCTAGCAGAAGGACAGTCCATAGTACAGCACTGTAGATACCTGAAAGGCTAAGGCATGGAGGTGCCAGGCAACTTGTAAAAGTGGGGCCATTCATGGATTGAAACTAGGATTGGTTGAAAGCCTGAGTAGAACATATTTATACCTCTAGCTTATTTTCCCCACTCTTAAGTGTGGCTGGTGATTGAGTCTCTGTAGAGAACATCAAGCAGTGAAAAAGTTTAGGGGACAGGAAGAGTAAGTGGAAATCTAAATCCTAAATAGTAAGACTCTAGGCTTCTACCAGGCTGATATAATGTTGGCAAAGCCTTTAAATATCCCAGTGAGAAGGGTGGAGGTTTTATTTCTGGAGAAAGTAATTAGATCAAGAAAAAAAGACCTTCACATGCTGAGATGTGGGAATCTTCCTAAAGAACTAGATAGCCCCATCGCCTGTGCACACAGGTGAGAGTCAGCCATCTTATTGCCTCTCCCTTAAGTGTGAGCAGATAACAAATTATCACCAGCCTTACGGAGAAAGCTTCTTGAGAAGATGATCAAAAGAATGAAAGGAACGCAACAAACAGGAAATTCATTGATCAACACAATTATGATATTCTTGGAGTGATGAAATATTGCATCTGTGAAATAGAGTGCCATTAAAAAATAACATTCAGAGAACAAAAAAGAACTCATAAATATTAAGTGTTAACAGAAACAATGAATTTAGTAGATGCTGAAAGATCGAGTTGAAGAAATAGACCAGAAAGTAGAACAAAAAGATTGAAAGATGGAACATAGGTGAGAAAAGGTAAAATTACTGGTTCAGTTTAGAAGAACCAATATAAACCGTAACTAAAGAGGACAGAGGAAAAGGAAGAATTAGCAAATCAATATCTTCAAGAAAATTTCCCAGATCTGTGGGCATCTATTTTCACATTGAAAAGCATTGAAAGGATCTTCAGACTGTTAAAAGATCCTTGCAAAGTTATGTCATCGTGGCATTTTAGATCAGTAAGGTTAAAGGGAAGATTCTAAAAGCTTTCAAATAGTGGGGGTGCACAGGTTAAATACAAAGCATCAAAATCAAATAGTGGGAAGTGGATTTTGCTCAACGGATAGAGCGTCCGCCTACCACATGAGAGGTCTAGGGTTCAAACCCAGGGTCTCCTGACCTGTGTGGTGAGCTGGCCCACACATAGTGCTGATGAGTGCAAGGAGTGCCATGCCACACAGGGTTGTCCCCCATGTAGGGGAGCCCCACGCACAAGGAGTGTGCCCTGTAAGGAGAGCTGCCCCTTGCAAAAAAAAGTGCAGCCTGCCCAGGAATGGTGCCTCCACACGGAGAGCTGACACAGCAAGATGATGCGACAAAAAGAGACACATTCCTGGTGCCGCTGACAAGAGTGCAAGCAGACACCGAAGAACACAAAGTGAACAGTGAATGGACACAGCAGACAACTGGGGGTGGGGGAGGAATAAATAAAAATCTTAAAAAAAAAATAGCATCTGCCTTCTCAGTAATAATATGGGAAGCTAAAAGATCATGGAACATGCCCTCAGAATTCTGAGAGAATGTGATTTCCAGTTTAGAATTCTCTCTCTAATTAAACTGTGAGTCAAGTGTGTAGATAAAATAGTTATTTCCAGACATGTAGAGTTTCAAAAAATGTTTTATCTCTTGTACCTTTTCTCAGGACGTTACTGGTGGGTGTTCACCTCCAAAATAAAGGAATAGACTAAGAAAGACGATACAGAATTCAGAATATAGAGATAAGCTAACACAGGAGAGAGGGAAAGGGAATCCCTAGGACTCCAGCTGGGCAGCATAGTTAGAGAGTATGTACTACAGATTGGAGTAGGATGATAGAAGATATCTCTCCTTAAAAAAAAAGAATAATTGGATTGAGAAAAAATTTAAACTTTCCATAGAGTGTGGGGATGAATTAGTGATAGGAAACAAAAGGAAAAGACTATTAACTAAATATTAAAGATTAAAGATTGTACAAGGTGATTCAATTATGGCTTACTAATTATTTAGTTGTGGGTAGTTTACATGGTTGTATTTATTTAAATACTAAATATTTAATATTGCTGGGAGTGTGGTAGAAGGAAAAGTATGAATTGGGGGTGTGTGGTTTTAAGATGTAAATTCTCTGTAGTAGAGGGAATCGGTGGATGTTTTAGGTTTTTAGAAATCAAAAATAACCAAGAAATGGTCATAAAAGAATATTTGAAAAAATTTAACTTTGCTGTGGGGAAACCTGACAAGCACTTCCTCGGCCAGCTTTCAAGGATAATACCAGTGATGTCATGTACATAGCATGTACCCTTGGTATGATGTGATGAGAATGGCACTTGACCTCTGTGGTCTTCCTCCCTCAAATCCATAACCCCAGTCTAATTGATGGATATTCTGCAAAATACCTGACTAACATTCCTTAAAACTATCAAGGTCATCAAAAACAAGAAAAGTGTAGAAATTATCAGTCTAGAGGAGCCTGAAGAAACATGAAAACTAAATGATTTGTGGTATCCTGGATGGGACTTTAGGTGAAAATTAAGAAAATCTGAATAAAGTATGGACTTCAGCTAGTACCATGTCAGTATTGATTCATTAGTTGTGACAAATGTACCACACTAATGTATTATATTAATAATGGGAGAAAATGGGTATGAAATATATGGGAAATCTCTGTTCTATCTTTGCAACTATTCCGTAAATCTAAAACTATTCTAAAATAAAGTTTATGTAAAAACAAGAGTGTTTTAAAAAAAATAGAGACAGGGAAGCGGATGTGGCTCAACTGATAGAGCATCCGCCTATCACATGGGAGGTCCAGGTTTCGATACCCAGGGCCTCCTGGCCCATGTGGTGAGCTGGCCCACATGCAGTGCTGCTGTGCACAAGGAGTGTCATGCCACGCAGGGGTGCCTCTGCATAGGGTGCCACCCGCACAAGGAGTGTGCCCTGCAAGGAGAGCTGTCTCGCACAAAAAAAGTACGTCCTACCCAGGAGTGGTGCTGCACACACGGAGAGCTGACACAGCAAGAAGACACAACAAAAAGACACAGATTCCCGGTGCCACCTGACAAGAATGCGAGTGGACACAGAAGAACAGTGAATGGACACAGAGTAGACAATGGTGGGGTTAGGGGGGAGAGAAATAAATAAAAATAAATCTTTAAAAAAAAATAGAAAATTCAAAAAACAATTTCCACTTTTTAAAAAACATAGAGACAAAGGTGTGGGGGAAACTGCTACAAGTTGAAAGTTGTAGTTAGTGGGAAGGGATAGAGTGGGATAGGGAAACCTATATGGATGGCACATTAGCCACATGTCTCTATTAGGTTCGTTGACTGACTATCACTTCTTTTTCACAGATACTGGGTCGTCAGGATGGAGTTCTGCAAGACTGGGTCATTGATGACTGCATTGGTAACTGGTGGAGACCAAATTTTGAACCTCCTCAGGTCAGTGTTTAGTTATATTTGCTGGTCATTTGAGGAAACAGAAAATTATTTTTAAATCTTGCCATTTAAAAAGACCAAAGTAAAATCTGACTTGAAATTTCCTTCTTTCCTTTCCTTAATTTCAATAACAAATACAAAGCCAGGCATTTTTTTTTTAATGGAAAATTTTAAAAATAAGCAAAAGTAGAGAAAATAATAAATGTATCCCATTACTGTCATTCAGCTTCAACAGTTAGCTATTTATGCTCAAGCTTTTTTTTATCACCTCCCTTTCCTCTTACTCCCTTGTGTTCACCTTGGGTTATTTCGAAGCAAATCCTAGATATCATTTTAAGCATCGATATTGCAGTGTGCATTTCTGAAAGATCTTTTTAAAAACATAACCACAGTACCATTTTCTTCCTAAAAATAAGAAATAACTCCACAATATTGAATATATAGTCACTGCTTACATATTCCCAGTTGTTTAATATTTATTTTTATTTTTTATGATTTGACACAGAATTGTTCCACATATATAGGTTGGTTCCCTGTCCCTTTTTTCCCTTATAATTTGTTTAATGAAAACAGGCTATTTGTAGTTTTAGTGTTTCCATTATCGATCGCATCCCCCTATTGCTATTGAACATGTTGCTCTTTCCCGTATACTTCCTGTAAATTGTTAGTTAGATCAAGAGATTGGATTCACACTCAATTTGTGGAGTTGGACAGATAATGAGTAAGACTTTTCATAGGTGGTATATTATTTATCTGTGGCTGCCTAAAACAATATACAGTTATGACATCAGTTTGTGATGGTCAGTTATCTTGGAGTTGCTTAGCCTTGTGATTCTGGCTCACATGAAGTTGCAATCGAGTTGTTAGCTAAGGCTTTGTCATCTTAAGCCTCGACTGGACCTGAAGGATTGGCTTCTAAGCTCACTTGCTTGTTAGCATACCTCTTCAGTTCATCCTGGACTAGTAGACCAAAGGTTTCATTTCCTTGCTTCCTCCTGACCCAGGGACTCCATCAGGTGCTTACTATGAGAGTCCTATAAGGGGCATTTCCCAGTAAGGCAGCTGGCTTCCCCCAGAGCCTATGATCCAAGAGATCATGAGAGACACAGTGACGGAGAGTGCCCAAGAAGGAGTACACAGTCTGTTATAACCTAACCTTGGCAGTGATAAATCATCCCTTCTGCTGTATGCTATTGGTCGCATAGAGCAACCCTAGTACTGTATGGAAGGAACTACATAAACAGGTGAATACCAGGAGTCAGGGATCATTAGAAGCCATCCTGGCAACTGGCTACCACTCGTGGGTGGTATTGGGTACTTCTGTCAGGAACATTATATTGTTCGCTTGTCTCCTTTTTGTAATGCTAGAATCCCATTGATGATTATCAAGATCTAATTCATCAGTGTTTAAGACTTCGCTATAGAAAATTTTCTCATCAACTATTTGGTTACCTTGAGGTACAGTATAGTTTGTGTGGGAAAGAAAGGATACTTGGTGCTTATCCTTTACTTACCAGCTTTCAGAGGAATTAATTGATTCCTTAACAATTCCAAAAATTTGGCTTTGTTGAAAAGAAAGAATAAGATGGAGACTTGGATACAAATAGTTAGGGTGGTGATCCCAGGAAGCAGTAGTGAGTAGAAGAAGAGGGAGACCGGAAGTAGTGGAAGCCAAAAAAGGGGTACATTAATCCTCCTGAGGACTATTAGAAACTATTTGAAATGTCCTTCTGAATTGTCCATTGGAAGAATGGAAGACTTACGATGAAGGTTGCTCCTTAGGTTTGTTAACTCCCCCTGCACTTTCATGTTGCTTTAGTTTGCCAAAGTCCTATTGGTGAAAAGTACCATAAATGGGTTGGCTTTAGTAATGGTGATTTTATTTAGGGTAAAAGCTTATATATAGGTCATGAAATGTCCATATGAAGGCATCAGAGATGCCTTCCTGGGGTCCTGCCATGTGGTGAAGCAAGATGGCTGCTATTTCTGACCAGGTCTCTGCTTCCTCCAGAATCTACCATCTCCCAGAGCTCAGCTGTGGATACCAGGCATAGGGCTTATCTCTTTCTGGGCTTCCTTTCTGTCTTGGCTGCTCCACTTTCTTCCCAAGTTTAGCTGTGAGCTGTCGGGTATATGGCTCATCAAAGGGCCCTCAGCTCTTTGAGCCTTTTAGGGGCTTCTCTCCTTGTGCTCAGCTGGGAAAGATTGACTTGAAAGTCCTTTTTGAGGTAGCCCTCCTCAGAATTTGCCCTCCAGGCAAAAGTAGCTAGAGACAGTGAAAGGCAGGTGAAAACTAGATGCTTACAGTCGGGGACAAAGGTCTGCCAACTTCAAACACCCAGGAGAGGGAGGTCTGTCTCTTCGAAAACAGAGGGGTTAACCAAACTGCTGTAAACAAGAGAACTCCAAAGTAACCAACAAGCAGAAAAAGCTTGGGGATAAGACAGAGGCCCAGAAAGACAGGGAAACCCTGTAGACTGTATTCATCTTGGACACCTTCCTGATAGGAGGGCTGAAGCTCAAGAAAGTCTCTGTTTTATCACCAGCTGATTAAAAAACCAAGAAACAGATATCTCAGGGAATAAATTCCAGAGTTTACCATTTTAAAATACTGAAATGCTATGTGGGCAACAAAAGAGTTCAGGAGAAAGAAGCAGGATATGATGGCCCATCCAAATAGGATAAAAATACAGAAAACTCCAAATAAAGAAGCTGAGGATGTGGATAAACCAAGCAGAACATTTTGAAAAATGATCTTACAGTTGCTCTAGGAGATGAAAGAAAGTACAGAAAACTAAAGGATATCAGGAAAACAATGAACGAGCAATATGAGAGTCTTAAGTAAAGAGAAATTTTTAAAAGGAACCAGACGGAACTACTAGAGTTGAAGACTACAGTAACTGAAATGAAGAATGCCCAGGAGAGTTTGAAGAGCCATTTGGAGCTGGCAGAACAAATATTGAGTAAACTTGAAGTCAGGACACTTGAAATGAGTCAGGCTGAGGAAGAGAAAGAAAAAAAATAATTGGAAACAAAAATAGCCCAAGACAGCTATGGGACACCATCAGGTGTACCAATATATGCATTACAGGAGTCGCAAAAGGAGAAGAAACAGAGGAACAGAAAGAACAGTCAAAGAAATAATGAAAGAGAACTTCCCAAACTTAGCAAGAGATATGAATATGCACATCCAAGAAGCTCAGAAAACACCAAACAGGGTAAAAAGAAAAATGCACCCTGTTGTGTATTGATTACACTGTTGAATGCAAAGGATAAGGAGAGTTGAAAGCTGCATGAGAAAAGCAAGTGTTATGTACAAGGGAGACCCAACTAGAATGAGTGCCGGTTTCTCATTAGAAGTCATGGAGGCAAGAGGGCAGTGGGTTGAAAAACTGAAACTGCTGAAAGAAAACAACTGCCAGCCCTAAATTTTATATTGGATGAGACTTTCAAAAATGAGGGCAAGGTTAAAACATTTTCAGACAAACAAAAGCTGAGGGAGTTCATTACCAGTAGACCTGCCCTACAAGCAGTGCTAAATTTAGAAAGTTCTTCTGACTGAAAGAAAGAATAGCCAGTGATTCAAAGCAGCTTAGGTAAAGAGGTGTGGTAAAGGCAGCCATTTGAGTAACAATAAATACCAGTATATTTGTCTGGTATGTAACTCTGCTTCTTACTTGCTGTAGCTGCTAAAATGCAAATGCATAAAAAGTAATAATAGACCTACGTTTTTTAACATAAAATGTATAAAGGTAGAATGGGGTAATAAGTTAAAAAAAATGGGGGAGGGCAGGGGGTATAGGGAAAGTGTATGTGCATGCTATTGAAGGTAAGTTGGTATCAAACCAAATAAGATTGTTATATATTGAGGATGTTAAATTTTAACCCCATGGTAACCACAAGGAAAACAAATGAAAAATATATCCAGATAGAAATGAAAAGGCACTCAATAGGCTACAACACAAAAAGGCAAATAAATATAAAAGTAGACAATAATGGAAGTGAGGGACAAAAAAGGTGTAAAATAAACAAAGGCTGTCTTAGGTGGCCAGTGCAAAAATACCAGAAATAGGTTGGCTTTTTATAAAGGGGGTTTATTTGGGGTAAAACCTTTAGTTCCAAGGCTGTGAAAATGTCCAAATCAAGGCATCATCAGAGGTGCTTTCTCACCAAAGGTTGCTGCTAGCAGCCATGTGGTGAGGCATGTTGGCAGTCTGTGGTCTCTTTCTCCTGGAGCTCAGCTGTGGGCAGTCAGGCATCTCTACCTGGGCCTCATCTTCTTGAGCCTCTCAGGCTTCTCTCTCTTTCTGCAGCTGTAGACAAACTTGGAGTCCTCCCTCTCACATGGCTGGGTCAAAATGGCAGAGCTTCCTTTTCTGTGTGTCCTTTCTCTCTGTGTGTTCTCAGTTTATATAAGACATAGCAAGAGGGTGGAGCCATTTCTCCAAAGAAGATATCTATCTCTTCACAGAATATATACAAATGGCCAGAAAGCACATGAAAAGATGCTTAATGTCATTAGGCATCAGGAAATTGCAAATCAAAACCACAATGAGATAACCATTTCATACCCAATAAAATGGCTGCTATTATAAAAAAAAAAATCAACCATGTTATTTACACAACGATGTTCACAGTGGCATTATTCACATTGCCAAAAGATGGAAGCAACCGAGGTGTCCGTCAGCCAACCAATGAATGAATAAACTATAGAATATACAAACAGTGAAACATTATTCAGCCATAAAAAGGAAGAAGGTCCTGATACATGTGACAATGTGGGTGAATCTGAAAGACATCATGTTGAGTGAAATAGGCCAGACTCAAAAGGGTAAATATTACATGATCTCACTGATTTGAAACAATTAGAATAAGTAAACGCATAGAGTCAGGGTCTAGAATATAGGTTACCAAGGAATGGGGTAGGGATAGGGAATGGGCAGTTAAGAGTTAAAAAAATGTACAGGGTCCATATTTGGAATGGTGGAAATGTTTTGGTTGAGGATGGTGGTGATGGTAGCACAACATTTTGAACACAATTTAACAGCACTGAAATATATCTGAATATGATTTAAAGAGGAAAATGTTAGATTGTACATATGGTAACAGAACAAAATTTATTAAAAAATTCATGGAGCTGTACTACACACAGTGAACCCTAAGTTAAACTGTGGACTTTAATTATTACTACAGTTACGAAAATGTGTTTTCATCAAAAGAGTTTCACATCAGTGCAAGTTTTTGATGGAGTGGTGTATAGGAATCCTGTATTTTTTGCATGATTGTTCTGTTAGCCCACAATTTTGCTAATAAAAAAAAAGACTGGGAAATTTCCTCAATTCATTGTACCCTAGGGATAGCTCTGGTATGTTATTATTCTAATTTGTATATTGGTTAGGTACCAGTTGGCTAGCATTGTGGGAAATAGCATAGGCTTTTATAGTTAGGTAAGAGTTAAGTAGATAGACTTAAATCCTTACTTCACTACTTAGCTGTGTAATCTTGGGACAGACACTTGCTTCTCTTAGGGTCAGTTCCTTATATAAAATGGGAATGGTAATAATAACTACTTTGTACTGTTGTTGTGAGGATTAATGGAAAGAGTAAAGCACTTGATAGAGTGCCTGGTTACTAAGCTTGCTATAAATGTTGTATGTAAGATGTCAGCAAACTTTATGTAAAGAACCAGATAGTAAATATTTTAGGCTTAGGAGGTCTCTGTGCAGTTCTTCCATTGTAGCATGAAAGGAGCCATAGATAATACGTCATTGAATGAAAGTTTGATGTTTTTCCAGTAAGACTTTATTTACAAGAACAGGCAGCAAGCCACATTTGATCCACAGGCTTTTGGATTTTGAAACACCTATAATCTCAGTTTCAGTGAACTCCTTTCGTTAGCTTCTTTTTTTATTCCCACTCTCTGATTGTCTGTTTTCAACACGTTTAAAAACCCCTGCCCTCAAATACAATTTTAAAAGCAAGAGTAGATTTTTCTGAATGTTTTGCGTGTGGGGTGGGGTTATAGGAGAGATTTTCAGAACATCTGTAGTAGGATGAAAATCGTATTTTTTTTTTTTGGAAAATCGTATTTGTGTCATAGAAATTTTTGCCCTGTATATCAGAATTCTTCTTTCTCAGATAACAACCTCCCTTCTGTAATTCTCTTTATCCCCTTAATTCTCAAAAGGTATTTTGTGTTTTCTCAAGCAGTTTTTCTCTGCCTACCTGGCGGAGCTCCACTTAGACTGCACATCTGGTTTTCCCAAAGCCTGTGCCCAGGGTGTGTATGTGTGGTTGCTGGAGGGTGGAAGAAGGGGTGTCTCATCAAATACCTCACAGGCAATATTTAAACTTTTAATATACTAAAAAGGTCCACATCAAGGATCTAGAAATTTTAACTTCAAATGATATTGAAAAAAAAAATTTATTTAAAACACTAATTAAAATCAGACCTCAGTGTGTTATAAATTATTATTTAAGCTGTAAACCCTGTGAATACATTTTTTTGGGGGAGGTAACTATAGATTGAACCCAAAACCATGTATATGCAAAGCAGGCGCTCAACCACTGAGCTATGCCTGCTATGCCTGCTCTGCTTATGACTACATTTTTAATTGTCCCAAGTGGCTGAATGGTTTACTGCTTTTTATATTTATTAAAGCATTTATTTATTCATCTGTTAGGTACTGGTAAAGGGAAGAATAAAAGGGAGTCTACTTCTCAGCAGTATACTCTGTATTGGGGGAATAAACATGTAAAGAAATAAATGAAGCCATGCAGTATTTGATAAAATTGTGTGGCGAGGAAATTTATTAATAGAAGCATAGAGAGAGGTGTGTAAGAGATGATGACTTTTGGAAACTGTAAATTATTCTAATTTGCTATTTTAGTATCCATATATTCCTGCACATATTACAAAGCCTAAGGAACATAAGAAGTTGTTTCTGGTTCAACTTCAAGAGAAAGGTAAGTTATTTTGCTTTTGAAGACCATCTAAGAACTTGTAATTTCATGGATACCTCTCTTTGTGTTTCCTTGAATTTTTGGATTTATAGTAAAACTGAAAACAAATCATGTTAACCGAGTTACCTAGTTTTTCTCTTAAATATTTCAGTCATGCCATGGGGGAAAGTAAATTTATCTAGAGCCTAAAATACCATATTACGGTAAAATTTTTAATTGTTCAGCTGCTGGTGTTGATTTCCACAGGAAGCATTGTTACTATTGGGTGATAAACCAATGAAAATTTGGGGAGATAGGTGAATTTATTTATTTAAAAAAAAAAAAAAGCCATCCTCAGGCCTCTTGTGCATTTAACAAGTAATTATTTGCTTTCTTAAAATAGCCTTACAGTGGAATCCAGAATAATACAAATTCAAGGCCCTCCTTTCTCCTTTTGCCCATGGCCAGCATCTGTAAGGTGCTCTTGGTTGTTAATAGAATGGATCTATTTAGAAGATGACTTAGATTCAAAGTTGTAACTGTGAGCTTTTGCTTAAAAGATAAAACCAAACCAAAATGTGTTAATGAGAATTATCTTTTTCCTTAAAATTTTTCTATGGAAACAAAAATGTTTTTTAAAAGCAAATTTGGTGATGAATTTAAAGGGAAATGGAAAAAAAAACCATATAGACTCTTATTTGAATAAAATTACGTCTTGTTTATTTTAGCCTTGTTTGCAGTCCCGAAAAATTACAAGCTGGTAGCTGCACCATTGTTTGAATTGTATGACAATGCACCAGGATATGGACCCATTATTTCTAGTCTCCCTCAGCTTTTGAGCAGGTATGGAAATCTGAACATTTTGTGGTTTATTCATATAAACTGTCATATTTAAAATGTTCTTGAGAATATTTGAGAAGGAGTAATTTGTGAATTTTGGTCTTTAAAGAAACTAAAATAATAGATGAACCCTTAAGTCATATGGAAATTATAGATTAACTGTGACTAAATGTCCCCTAGATCCTATTTGTCTAACTGCTGTTTCCCAAATCTGATATTCCCTGCACTTAAGATTTAATTCTACATTAAAAGAAGAGATGTTGAAATAGTAGCCAGCAGTGTATAAATAAGAAGGGAGTTGTTTGTGTAAAAATGTGGAGAATTAAAGCTCATCATTCAGTTCTCTTTCCTTTTTTTTTTTTTAGGCAGAGAGTGATGAGAGATGTAGTTTTTAAAAGTTGATTGTGTGGAGTGGGTGTAGCTCAGTGGTTGAGTGCCTGCTTCACATGTACAAGATCCTGGGTTCAATCCCCAGTACCTCCTAAAAAAAATAAAAAGTTGATTGGTACTGGTTGAATTCCTTACAACTAACCATAGATAGGAATCATAGAATAACATGGTTAAGAATGTAGAGTCTGCTGTCAGGACTTGGATTTGAATCTATTAGTATTTGTTTGCAGTATAACCTTAGGCAAACTATTCTACATATTTGTCTGTTTCTTCATCTGTAAAGTGGGGATGGTAGTACTCACTTCACAGGATAATGAACTTGTGAAGACCAAGTGAAAAAATACATAAAAAAGGAGGGAGGGAAGAACACAGATTTTTAAAAAATTTTTTAAAGTGCCTAGAACAGTGCCAGCACCTGAAAAGTGCATCAACCTTGGTCTGTCACTTGTCTGTTTTGGCCCGCCAATAGGTTACAGGTTGAAATATGGGATCTGAAAGAAAAGTCATACTATTCATTTATTTAAACTTCTACCTCTCAGGTATAGGGCTCTGTGCTGAGTGGTGTGAGGACAATGATGTGACTAAAAAAAAACCAAAAAATCACACAAAACTTCCTTTGCCCTCAAGGAACTTATTAGTGGATAATTAATCAAATTTATACTCTTGAAATTTTAAAAATTATGTCTTCCACAACACTGTTATATAATGTGTAGGATATGATGGTGGGAGTTTAAAAGTGTGTGTGTGTGTAGAAAATGCCAAAGATGTCAAGGAAGGGGAGAAATATCCAGATCAGTTTCTTTATCATGTATGGTGAAAGCTATGTAAAGAACATTGTTTTTAATAAAGGATATTGTTCTTTTTTAAATTCAGGTTCAATTTTATATACAACTAAATTTCTGCGCAGTGGAGAAGTAAAAGAAGCCGTCTCTGTGAGCACAGCTATACAGTGTAGAAGAATAAACATGGTAGAAAAGGTTTTTTTTGTTTAATCTCTTTCTCAGTCCCTAAAATTGCCCCCTACTTTCTGTTGTTTGAATAGCAAAGTTAATATGAAGAACTCGATAGTGGTGTAAACAATTGTGATAATGTTTAATTCACTTTTAGTTCTACTCATACTTTTTTTGTACATTAAACAAAGTGGACTTCTTTCTATTTGTATTTTTTTTTACTCATTAAACTTTTCAAATTCTTACAGGTGAGGATTGTTATTTTTTTTTCCCCCTAGGCTGGTAAATGCTAGAAGACAATGGCAGGTTTAGTCCAGTCAAGTGTACTAGTACCCTTGCTCTGATACCTTTTGGGGGTATATTTTAAGACCTCAGTTATAGAACTTTGTGATGAGAATCTTCCATTAGTTTTGGTAACTAGATTTGATTGAGTCCAAGGTGCAACTTGCATACCAAATTTTATACCTTATGTTACCATAGAACTGTTTATTGAAAACTAGTATATTTTATAACTGTTCAGACCTTGGTTCACAAGCAACAGGCCTTAAGCATACTGGAAACCATTAAAATTGGCTAGGTTGGCAGAGTCATGGGAATGGTGAAAAATTGACCCCTTCGGAATTCATTTGGATTTTTTCCATCACATTACAGAAAGTATTAATAATTTGTGATGTTGTGAAATTATGTCTTAGGGCCATGGTAAAAATAGTTATCTGTGAAGGAAGTTTCTAAAAGTACGTTTGTTAGGATTTTTTTTTTTAACTTTTAAAAAAAATTGTAACATATAATAAAACTTGTCACATTAATCTTTTTAAGTGTACAATTCAGTGACGGTAATTTCTTTTACAACATTGTGCAATACCACCTTCCATTTTAGGTTTTGAACTCTTATTGTTCAGTGGGCATTGCAAAGTTATTTTAATTGGTCTGAAGTCGTATGTATAGATTGAAAATTTTGTTTTAGCAATTGATACAGCCTTTTAAAAAATATTATGGAATAATCTGAATCAAGAGAAATCTAGGGCTTGGTTAGGGGATTTTTGTCTGCCTAAGAAAAATACCAAAATTTGAAAACTTTTTAACACTGCCAAGTTAAAATTGAATTTGTTTAGGGGACTATAAAGGACTTGGGGTCAAAGGAATTTTTGGTTGTGCCATTGCTTAATGGTCAAAGTATATTGTGTATGCCTTATTATGGACTTGTTTACTTAGGCTTAATGTAAAAGAAATCTTGTAAGATGCAGCTATGTTTAAAAACAAAGATAGGTGTAAGTAAATTTTTTGTAGATAGAAATGAACTTTTGATTAGTATACTTTTATGATACTGATCATGGGGCTATTCTCCTGAATATTGGTGATATGAATGGCATGTCATATATTCCCTGTTTAGATTTGAGAAAATCAGAGTAGGAGTGGCTGAGAAATTTTATCTATAAACAATGAAGTTTGTTTAGTTCATATGGTTGCATGTCAAGTGGGGACTCTAACCCATGCCTGTGCTTAGTAGTAGGTGAGCATCAATTTCTATGACCAAAAGTGATGAGTAATTTCTTTAGAAAAAAATTACTAGCTCTGTGGATAGTTCTGTTCCCTCAAGAATTAATAGTCCTTCCTGTCTGGTTTATATTAGTGGACTTATAATGTATAATTTTACTGGCAAACACACTGATTAGCTGGGTCCTGCAAGACTGGGGAAGGGAGAAATGGAGAAGAGTTGATCCAGCCCATCCTCCACGATTGCTTCTGGCATCCAAATGAAAAGCTGTGGTAACCCCATTTCAGATGTGTTAGCTCCTGCAATTTGGGGAGGGTGATGAGAAGTGGACTTTTTTCTTGGTGATATATAAAGTGCTGCCAATAAGAAGTGTTTGAATTGTAGAGTCATCTGATTTGAGACCAGCCATGTTCTTTGTTCCTTAAACTTTGACCTAGACATTCTTCCTTGGTCACTTCTTCCCAGTGTATGTGAGTCAGTCGTCCAAACAGTGGCGCTCAGGTGAGAAAAACTTTTGATTGAGGTTGGTTGGGTAACCCACCTTGAGATATAAGAGATCTGGTCTGGCATATGACAAGCATTCAGTTGAGCTGTCTTGTTCATCTCTTCCCCTTCCCACGAGGACACCTTAAACACATTGCACACAAATTTTTAAAACTTTTTTGCGATTGGATCCCAGTACTCTTGTTCAAATCTGGTATGTTACTATAGCATTAGAAGAGAGGGTACAAGATCATTCTTTAACACTAAGCTCTTTTAATATGCAAGTTCTTAACACGCTTGAAGAACTGAGCCTTCATTTGTGCATTCCAGTGATCTGCATAACTTTAATATGAGATTTTGATTAATGGGCTTATATTTGAGTGCCTACTGTGTTCAAGGCTAGTCTACAGATGAGAGCCTTCTTTTGCATTGTACTCTATGCTGTTATTTTCTCTCAGTAATCCAAGGAGCACATACTCTATGTAAAACTACTAAAGGACCCTGAAAAATGTTCAGTAGATTGGGGGGAAAGCCTAAAAGTTTTACGCAATTCCTTTAAATCATATTTTAAAGAAAAATGAAATTTGTGATTTTTAAAATGAAGATAATTAAATGGCATTATGATTCTGTGTATGAATTTGTATTGTTAGACACTGCAGCTCTGGAAGATTTTTACTTTTTATCATTATCTTCCCCTATAACTAGCATTGTGTGATTCAGTTACTATTATGGACATTTAAAGATTCCATTAAGTTAGCATTGTATTTGGACAAAATATAGCCAAATAAACCAGTCTGTTTGCTTTTTAAAAAAATTATCAGTGAGAGGTAGAGATCCATCAAATTCAGCAGGCCAGCAAGCAGTCTTGATTAAAATTCCCTTAAACGATGTGACTCTTACGCTCTCAGCTTTCCTATGGCTTTATATTTTAAATACTGTTCAGTCCTTTGTGATGATGAGCTTGGAGTAGCTTTTCCACATTTGTGTTTCTCAAGCTTAAATGTTTTTTACTAGGTCATAATGTTTGGAACAATATGTGCTGATCACTAAGACAGCTTGATAGAGTTTGCAGTTATGTATGTTGCATTGCCAAAGAAGGTGTAGTAGTTTTTAACTGCAATACAAGTCAGCTTCTATAGAATAAGATTTGATTTTCCTATTATTCCACTTGTTTTATATCGCTTACTATTTGAGTTAAATGGAACTTGTTTCAGACAGTTTGCCCTTGTTTAAATATGTGATAAGAAACATAATACTGTAATTTGACTTGAGCCATAAAACACATTGTAATATTAACTTGTATTAATATTTTTCAAGCTTGTGTGTGTGTGTGTGTGTGTGTGTAAATTAAGACCTAAATAAGTTTAGATTAAGCCAGTTTAGGTATAAGTATTTTCTGTTTTAGTGATGGGGTTGTATAGCAAGACTAGAGATAAGTTGGAAAACTATTGATTTATGCTGTTGTGTTGAGAGAAAGATCAGTGCATTTTATAACTTTTGGTTCTTGTGTTCACATCACAATGTATGAGCTCATTTGTAGTTTGGTTTTAAGAACTCTTCTGATATTAAGTTTATAGAAAAATGTAAAAAAGAAACTGTTTGAAGTTTTGGTTATATTTTTATATTTGTAAAGCAAAAGTTTGATTAAAACAGTCACTGTTCTTTTTTTTAATTTTATTGTCATTTCAATAAAAAAATTAAAACAATGAATTTGTGATTGTTTTGGGATGGTCCTGTGTATGTGGCTACTAACCTTACTGTGCCATTAGAAATCCCGCATGGTTCTTTTTCATTGTTAGTGGTTGGGGACCATTGGGTAACAGCTTGGCATAATAATGAGGGCCTGAAAGTCTGGGACATTGATGTTACCCTCCTCACCATACTCCCTCCTGTGTGTTAGTGTTCTTAGGCAGATTTCTTTCACTGCTCAGCCTCAGTTTCACTCAACATGATGTTGCAACACAATTGTGTTAATACTTGGTTATAAGTTAGGGATCACTTTCCTCATCTACAGAGTGTTGGCTTCTTTAGTTTTTTCTCAGCTTGCTTGGAAGTCATAATCTGTGACACACACTATGCTTAATGCTTATGTAATGATGTGTAATTTAATTTCAGCATCTTAAATAACAATTTACTTAAAATGGAGGGACATGGTGTGCCATATGGAACCATGGCCTTGAGGCTTTATATCTGAATAAAAGTTGACTGAAACCTGATAGAGTTATTGTAAAGTTTTTCTAAAAATTTTATTACTTGTATATTTTATAGTGGCCACTAAAGATGTATGAAAAGTATGAAAGAAAAGCTAAAAATGGTAATACATCCATTAACTTAGTTTCTTCTTTTCCCCCTACAAACTTGAAGAATTGGTAATTTTTCCCATTATTTAACAGTGGAACACATTGGTCTAGCTAATGAAACACCACAATTCCATGAGAGTGCATTTAAAGCTATTGGGATAGATTCTGTTGTTCCTAGGTTTTTGAGAATCTTAAACAAAAACAAAATTACCCAGCCTTTTTCATGGGATGGTGGAAATTAAATAAGGTCATGAATATGGAAGAACTTAAAAATACAGAAAGCAGTACTTTGTATGTAGCAGGGGTCAATCCACACAAACTTGGGTTTGTCTGAAATGATCCATTTATTTTCCTTAAACCGAATTAGAGCCACTGTCCCACGGAGATGGCAGGAAATCTAGCCTGTCAGTTGTTGAGAGTGGGAGGCTTACTCAAAAGTCTCACAGAATCCAGAAGGCTTGAATGGTATTCTGAAATGGAGTGGGGGGAACCGTTAGTTTCCATCATGGGCTCTACCCTACTTATGGGAGCCAGACCAGCCTCTTGAAGGCTCCTCCCACACTTCAGACTTGGGACTCAGCTGACACGTGCAGTCCCTGTGCCTATGGTCCATCCTTCCTGTGTACCGCCTTTCCCCCTGGTCCTTTCACAGAGTGGGATGCAGTTACAAAGAACCAGAAGCATTGGGCATTGGTTGACAGTAGAAGGTGCATGTTCTACCCTTGCCAAGATATCCTTGAGATAAGGAATGCAAAACCTTGCTACCTTCTTGCAGTGGGATGACAAATACCAATTATCTTAATAAAAACCTGGCAAAAACTTTTGGATTCTTTCAAAATGCAATTAAAAATAGCCTTATAAGTATAAAGTTTGGGTAATTTTATCTGTTCTCATATAGACTCTTCAGAAAGTTGAAGCTTCTAAATGAGGTTAATTAGACTGTAGATTTTCCCAAAAGTAAAAAATCACTATTAAGCTCCTTACAAAACCATTCCAGAAAATAAATTGTCTAAAGTGTTTATTTTTTTGTTTTTATTTTTATACTTAAAAGGTAGTGGCTATCTCAGTGTAATTTAAACACAAGTAATATAGCAAGCACTTTGAAATTCAAAGTAGTGAAATATTATACCTCAAGAAGGGCAAATCTGGGACTTCAGGGAAGATGGTGAACCAGAAAGACACAACCTTCTTTCCCAGAAAAATATCTATAGAATACAGGCAGAAACAGCCTGGAAGAAAAATCTAGGGTTTAGGACACCAGGGGAAGACTGGACACTGCTCAGAAAAGAAAGAGGCAAAGGAAAAAAGTATCTTATGATGCAAAATTGAGTTAAAGGCTGCAGCTGAAGCTGCCTGCTTCCTTCCCCACCCTATAGACACTTGAATTCTCAGGCCTTGGGGCCCTCAGCTGCAGACAAAGAGGGCCCCAGGGATCCACTGCCACAGAAAGGGGAGAGAGAGGGACACAGCCCAAGGCTGACTCAAGTTTTAACCCATAAATTTGGTCTGCTATATCCCTCCAGCCCTTTGAGGCTGTTAGGGCTGTCTCATTGTTTGCCTTGGGAGTGGTCAAGGGACTAAGGGATCCGACCCTCTCAATTTCCTTCTCTACTAACCTGGACTGGTTGGTGAAGATGCAGAGGGGAGTGGAATTATTTCCTACCCAGGAAAAGGGAGGGGGCTGCCAGCATTTGCCCCTGAGAAAGATTGAAATACCTGGCTCTTAACCTCAAGGCAGGACCCTCTATCACATTGATCCTGACTGTATTACAGCAAACAACCTACATGGTCTCTACAAGAAATACAAGAACTCAACAAACCAATCACATTTAAAGAGATTGAATCAGTCATCAAAAAACACAACAAAGAAAAGTCCAGGACCAGATGGCTTCACAGGTGAATTCTACTAAGCATTTGAGAAGAATTAACACCAATCCTGTTTAAACTTCCAAAAAATTGAAGGGAAGGGGAACTTACCCAATACTTTTAATGAAATCAACATCATCCTAAAACCAAAGCCAGAAAAAGATTCTACAAGAAAACTACAGACGAAGCTCTCTAATGAATTTAGATGCAAAATTTTTGAATAAAATATTTGCAAATAGAATCCAACAGCATGTCACAAGACTTTACAGAACATGACCAAGTGGGATTTATTCCTGGTATACAAGGGTGATTCAACTTAAGAAAATCAGTTAACATAATATACCACATTAACAAATTGAAGGGAAAAACCACATGATCATCTCAATTGATGCAGAAAAGGCATTTGACAAAATCCAGCATCCTTTTTTGGAAAAACAGAGAGATAGGAATAGAAGGAAAATTCCTCAATATGATAAAGGACATATATGAAAAACCTACAGCCATAATCATAGTCAATGGGGAAAAGTTGAAAACTTTCCCTAAAGATTGGTAACAAGACAAAGCCCCCTGTCACCATTGATACTCAACATTGTGCTAGAAGTTCTAGCTAGAGCATTAGGCAAGAGGAAAATAAAAGACATCCATATAAGAAAAGAGGAAGTAAAATTCAGTATTTGTGCGACATGATCCTGTATTTAGAAAATTCTGCAATGTCTACGACAAGGCTACTTGAGCTAATAAACAGGTTAAGCCAGGTGGCAGGATACAATACAAGATAAACATGCAAAAATCGGTAATGTTTCTGTACACTAATATTAAACAATCTGAGGAGAAAATCAGAAAAAATTCCATTTACAATAGCAACAAAAAGACTCAAATATCTAGGAATCAATTTAACCAAAGAAGTACAGTACCTATATGCAGAAAACTACAAAACAATGCTAAGCGAAATCAATGAAGACCTAAACAAATGGAAAGACATTCTGTGTTCATGGATTGAAAATCTAAATATTGTGAAGATGTCAGTCCTATCCAAACTGATTTATAGATTCAGTGCAATACCGATCAAAATTCCAACAGCCTACTTTACAGAAATAAAAAAAGGCAATTAACCAAATTAATTTAGAAGGGACAGTGCACAAAAATAGCCAAAAGCATTCTAAAAAAGAAGAGTGATATGGGAGGAATTTCATTGCCTAACCTTGAAATGTATTACAAAGCTACAGTGTTCAAAAAACAGCATGGTATTGGCATAAAGATAGACACATCAATCAGTAGAATTGGAGAGTCCAGAAATAAACCCTCATGTCTAAGGCCAACTGATTTTTGATAAACCTACCAAAGCCATAACAGAACAAAACAGTCTTTGACAAATGGTGCTTAGAGAACTAGACATCCATAACCAAAAGAATGACAAGAGGACCCTATCTCACTCCCTATACAAGAATCAACTAAAAATGGATCAAGGACCTAAGTATAAAAGCCAGCACCATGAAACTCCTAGAGGAAAATGTAGGGAAACATCTTAAAGACCTTGCAGTAGGTGGTGATTTCTTAGACCTTACACCAAAAGCATGCACAACAAAAGACAAAATAGATAAATGGGACCTCCTCAAAATTAAATACTTTTGAACCTCACAGGACTTTATATCAAACTGGTGAAAAGGCATTTCAATGGGAGGCAATATTTGGAAATCACATATCTGATAATATCCATGGTATATAAAGAGATGCTACAACTCAACAGTAAAAAGACAACTTGATTAAAAAATGGACAAAAGACTTGAGTAGACATTTGTCCAACGAAGAAATACAAATGGCAAAAAAACACGAAAAAAATATTCATTATCACTAGTGATTAGCAAAATGCAAATCAAAGCTACAATGAGATATCATTTCACACCTATTAGAATGGCCACTATTTAAAAGATAGAGAACTACAAGTGTTGGGAGAGGATGTGGAGAGATAGGAACACTTATGGTTGGTGGGCATGTAGAATGGTACATCCGTTATGGAGGACTGTTTGGCAATTTCTAAAGAAGTTGAATATAGATTTGCCATGTAATGGTGCAATACCCCTACTGGGTGTATACCCAGAAGAACTGAGAGCAGTGATGCGAATAGACATCTGAACACCAGTGTTCATAATGATGTTAATGACAATTTCCAAAAGTTGGAAACAACCCAGGTGTCCATCAACCAATGAATGGATAAACTGTGGTGTATATACACAATAGAATATTATGCAGCTGTTAGAAGAAATGAAGTCGTAAAGCATATGGGAAGACATGTTGAGTGAATCAAGCCAGACACAAAAGGACAAATACGATATGATTATGCTACTATAAACTGATTATATTGTGTAATCATGGAGTTAATAATTTGAATATGGGTCACCAAAAAATAGAATGAGGTATGAGAATGGAAAGCTGAGGGTTAACTTGTGGAGAATTTGTCAAACGGATGTGTGTTAATCTTTGGAAATGAATGGAAAAGATGAATGTACAACATAATGTTTGTACTGGCAGTAGTACCATGACATGGGTATGACAGGAGCATAAAGGGAAAGTCTAAGGTCAAGGTCATGTATATTACTAAAAGGAAAGCTAAAAAATGTTACATGGGACTGCATATCATAGTAAAACTGCATGTGAAATATGAATATGGGTAAAATTGTATATATAAGACCATTTTTCTTTGTAACTGAACTATTATGTTAATACTACAAAATGTTAATATCAGACAAAAAAGCCCCACATTATGCTAAGTGAAAGAAACCAGACACAAAGTACTTGATACTGTATGATTCCATTTATATAGAATGTAAATATAAATCAATTTATAAAGATGAAATTCCAAAAAAATAAAATAAAAAAGATGAAATTAAAATTAGTGGTTATATAGGGCTGGAGAAGGATAGAGGGTGATAGGTGACTGCTAAGGAGTATGGAGTTTTGCTTTTTGGGGTAATTGTTCTAAAATTTTTTGTGGTGATGAATGTACAACATTGTAATTATACTAAAAGCCATTTCATTGATTATACACTTTGGAAGGATTGCATGGCATGTGAATATATCTGAATAAAACTGCTTTAAAAAAAACCAAAAACATAAATGTGCAAGAATAGCCAGAAATAGCAGCTGTGTATGGCAGGGGAATCATGGAGAGATTGTATTGAGAGGTGAAGAATTTTCTTGTTTGTCTGTTTTCTATTTATTGAAATAATGAAAATGTTCTAATAATGATTGAAGAGATGAATGCACAGCTATGTGACTATATCACATACCATTGATTGTATACTTTGGATGAGTTGTAATATATGCTTTATTAGTATGTATCAATAAAATTGATTTTTAAAAAATATGTATCAAAATTGATTTGTTTAAACAAAAAAGTTTAAAAAAGGCAAATCTGACAGTATCCCCTTTCTATGGTGACAGAACTTCGTTTCTTTTGCAAGTTTAGTTTTCAGTATTTTTTAATTGCCTGTATTTGAAGGGAATATGAGTCACCTGTTTGTATGGTTTAAAAAGTATTGGTTCCCTGGTGTGGTGGTTGACCATCTTCACCTCCCTGTTAGCTGACCTGGATAAGTCCAACGAACCAGAGAGTAGGAGTTGCAACTCTGCTGAGGCTCAGGGTCCAGCTGGCACATGGACAGTCTAGAGATTCAAGTCTCCTGAGTATACACCAACCCTAGCACCAACCACAGGTTCAGTAAAAGTGACAGAAGAGGCATGTGTAGAAAGGTCACACTCAGGAACACAAATTCCAAAGTACGGCCCACTGAACTCCAGAGCCAACTGCCATGACCATAGAACTTGTGGGTCTCCGTAGCCCTCAGGAGAACCAGTACCTGGGGGTTGTATCTACTTCGCTGTCTCTGGGGTTGTGCTGAGGTGTGCATAAGCATGACCGCTCTGATGACCTCCTGACTTTTTTGAAGACTCTTAGCCATAAAAACTCATTTGTCTTTGCAGTTTCTCCCTTTTATTCAAGATTAAGAAGCAGTTTTTAACACACGATCCTACATGTAGGCTGAGATATTCTGCTAATCTGAATTGACCCTTTTATTCAAGGTCTCTTTCTAGCTCGTGGTCAACCACCACCAGTGTCTACAACTGCAAGCAGGAGAATCACATCCATCAGCCATGTGGGATCTAAGCCCCCTCTTGATTTAGAGATGGAGTGGATATTGCCATCCCAGGGTCCACAGGATGGAGGAATAAAATAATGGATTAGAGTGGGCTCACTGATATTCTACTATAGAACTATTGTGACTAGTAATGGAAGAAATTGTAACATTGATGTGGAGAATGGCCACGGTAGTTGCTCAGGGCAGGGAGAGGGAAGGAGAGGTGATGTGGGGGTATTTATTGGAAGTTGGAGTTGTCTTAAATGATATTGCAGGGACAGATGCTGGACACTATATATCCTGCCATAACCCACTGAATGTATTGGAGGAGAGTGTAAACTACAATGTAAACTATTATTCATGTGGTGCAGCAGTGCTCCAAAATGTATTCCCCAAATGGAATGAATGTGCCTCAATGATGAAAGAGGTTGTTGATGTCGGAGGAGTGAGGTGGAGTGGAGTAGGGTATATGGGAACATTTTACATTTTTTAATGTAACACTTTTTGTGATTTATGTATCTTAAAAAAAAATACAATAAAAAATGATGGGGGTGGGGAGTGGGTATATGGGAACCTCATGTTTTTTAATGTAACATTTTGTGTGATCTATTAACTTTAAAAAAATAATAAAATAAAATTTTTAAAAAAGTATTGTGTTTCTTGTAGTGGCTGTAAGAAAGGGGTGAGAGCTAACATGAGGTTTCTTTTAGGGGTGATAAAAAAAGTTCTAAAATTTTGAAATTACCAAAAATTACTAAAAGGAAAGCTAAAAAATGTACCATGGCACTGCATAGCACAGTAAAACAGCATGGTAATGGTTGTACAACTGTATGAATAAACTAAAAACCATTGCTTTGTACACTTTAAATAGGTGAATTGTATGGCGTATGAATTATATTAATAAAGGTGTTTAAAAAATTATTGGGACTCAAATTTTGACCTGTAATGTAACACTCACCTAGAAAGTACTATCCTCACTTTTCTAAAAGCTTTCCATTATTAATAAGGTGAAAGTTTACATTTTAATCCAATGACCTTGGCTATAGAACCAAGGGGAAGTCTTATTTATATAGACCTCATATAAGAAAGCTTTGTGTATGTAATTGACCTCCAGTAAATCCAAACTTGTGTTCCATTGGAGGCCCTTTTATTGGCAGTTTTTAACAATTGCAAAGTGAATGGTAACAATCTTGAGAAGTCTTTTTTGTTTTCTAGTTAATAGACTTAAAATATTGGACTTGAAAAAGGCTTTAAAGATAATTTAGTCCTTTTGTAAGATTGAACAAATATTTACTGGGCATCTACTCTAAATCAGGCACTATTATAGGTCTCAGGGGTACAATACAGACCTTAAAATAGAACACATTTTTGTTCAGGTAGCTTTTTTTTTCTGGCAACAGCTTTGTTGAGATATAGTTCACATCCCATACAATTCACCATTTAAAGGGTACAACTCAATGGTTTTTAGTATATTCAGAGTTATAGATATACTCTGGACATTTCACGAGAAGTTATACAATGTGTTGCCTTTTGTGTGTGATTTTTCCCCCACTTAGAATGTTTTCAAGGTTCCTCTATGTGACATATATGAAAACTTCTTTCTTTTTAAAGGTGTAATATCTACATTGTATGGATGTACTGCATATTGTTTATCCATTAGTTGAGCATTTGGGTTGTTTCCACTTTTTGCCATTATGAATAATGCTGTGTGAACATGTGTGCACAAAGCGAACATGTGTTTTCATTTATCTTGGGTTGATGGGTCAAATGGTAACTGTTATAAACTATTTTAGGAAATGCCAGACTTTTCCAAGGTGGCTGCGCCATTTTACATTCTCACTAGCACTGTGTGAGGAACGCATTTTGATTTCGTACCCACTTAGGTTCGTTTTAGATTCTGCTAGAGGTACACGGGAAATTTGAGATAACTATTGGCGATAAACTTCAATAATATTCATACTTTTGGGATCATGGCCTCTTATAACCTAAACACCACGAGAGTTCAGGGGTAACCTATTTTAGAGGGTGAAGGGAACAAAGCGGAAAGTGGCCCGGGTGCCTGCCGTCTGGTGGGCCGATTACACGGCCTGGGCCAGACCGCCGGTCAGGGCCGACTGGACTGTGCCACGTTTCGGATTGGCCCCAGCCGAGCCTGGGTGGCGACCAAGGATGAAGCTTAGTGCTGAGCTCCCCGGCCTGCGGCCTGGTCCCACACCCTCTAGGCGGCAGGCGGACGGCTGGGGGCGGGGGACGAAGGCCGCGCTCCCGCGCCGGTCCTGCCCGCGGCCTGCTGGGGGCGGCGGCCCGCCCCGATCCCGCCGAGGCTCTTCCGCGCCGGTAGGGGCAGCAGCGGGAGCGGCGCGGGGCGGAGCGGCGCGAGTGGCCAGGAACGGCCCGGCCCGGCGTGGCGGCGGCGGCGACGGCGACAGCGACGCCAGAGCCCGGAGCGCCGTTCGCGAGGCCTCCGCAGGGGCCCGTCCGCAGCGCGGGGAGGCCTGGGGACCGGAGGCCGCCGCCGCCGCCATGCCTCTGCTCTTCCTCGAGCGCTTCCCCTGGCCCAGCCTCCGCACCTACACGGGCCTCAGCGGCCTGGCTCTGCTCGGCACCATCATCAGCGCCTACCGTGCGCTCAGCCAGCCGGAGGTCGTACCCGGCCCGGCCGAGTCGGCCCAGCTAACGGACCAGCTGCAGTCAAAGCTGCCCGTGCCGATTCGGCCAAGCGCAGAGGGTCCCCGGGCCCGCGACGTGGCGCAGTACCTGCTCTCGGACAGCTTGTTCGTGTGGGTGAGCGAGGCGGCTCCGGGCCCTGCGGAGGAGCGGGGCCGTGGGGTTGGGGGGGGGGGGGGGGGAGAAGTGTGCGGGCCGCCATGTCACCCATTATCCGTGGGGGGCGTGGCCGGGGAAGGATCCCCTCCCCCCCGGGACCACGGACCGCGAAGGCCTTGCGTGGGGCACCCGCGGGAGAGCCCGCGGAATAAGAGGGGTGAGGTGTTCGGCGGCGGCGAGTGGGTGGCAAGGAAGAAGATCGGGTTGAGGTGTGAGGGGAAGGCGGCCCGAGGCGAGGGCTTGGGGAAGCAGGTCCGGAAGGCGCGAGGGGCGAGGCGGGGTGGGGGCGGTGAGGGGGCGGTGAGGCGGTGCGAAGGAATGTGGCGTGGCCTGGCTGGGCCAGGAGGGAGAGCGGGGTGAAGGGGTTGAGGGGTACCGGGGTGGGGTGGGGGCGTAAAAGGTGGCGGGGGGAGTAAAAGGAGGCGGACGGAGTCGCGATTTTTGAGAGGCAGTCGTGAAGGAAATTAGAAAATCTCAAAGAGCACCTCGCAAGGGAGGTGGGCATCGCGGAGTCCCCTAACCTGAGTGTTTTATTGAGCGGAGGAAATTGAAATGCTCCTCTGACTCTAAAGCATGGGAACTTGTTAGCGGGTTTCCAATGAAGAGGAGAGAGCAGGGTTGGGAGAATTGAGATGTCGAGTATGGGGGACTTTTAGTCATTTGGGTGTGTTTGGAGATTCCTGTTTGGAGAGAGGCCGTCTCCCACAACTTTTTTGCCGCTTGGTATTTGATCGTTCTCCTTGGGCGATACAGTTCATTACAAAACAAAACCGTGCTTCCTTTCCTGCTGCTTTTACCTGATGATGTATGTTGGTTTCCTTTGATGTCTGAAGGCAGCAAAACATTGTAAATCAAGCAGCAGCACATCATTATAACTCAGGATTTCTCCTTTTAGTGATCCATTTCAAAACAAGGTTCCCACTTTCTCCAGTGCAAGATCAGCAACATTTACAAGGGATAAATGTTGGTCTCCTTTATTAGAACAGATAATTTCAGGCCGGGCAGATCAACAGTATTTTAGCTAAAGAGTTTTGCTTCCTTTTGGCCTTGAATGCCTGTTACATAAACTCCACACTGATCCAAAAAGTTGCTGCAGGATCTAAGTCTGTCACTCGGGCATTTACTGCTGCATCTTGGATTTCGTCTCCTCCTGCAAGTTCCCATCTGGGGTTGAGAGTAGGCTGTAAATGACTGAGAGATTAATACTCCAAGTTTATAGAATGATATACAACTCATTTGTTATAATTAATCCCACTGTGCTTCATTAGTGAGCAGTGGGATTTATGAACTCTGTGGGCTCTGGAATTACATCTCCTGGTCCTTCTTAGGTAGAGTTTAGTAAAAGGCAGTGAAGGATGAAGTCTAGGCCACTTTTGCAATGTAAAGCTGAATCTTATAGTACCAAAGAAGGGAGAAGAGAAACAGTTCAACTCAACATCTTTTGTTTAATTTCAAATCTAATTTTTTTCATTTGAGTTGGCAAGTAAAAAACTTAGTGATGTGAAGAATGCTTTTGCCAAATGTTAAGATTATAATGTGGTCTTTGACATTTATTTTAAACCAAAGATAAAATAAGTCTGAGAAGGAATCAACTATTGTGTTTTATAACAACGATTAATATTGCTATTAGTATTAGTATTTCCCCCCTAGGAGTTTCTTCTTACAAAACCCATGTTCAAAATCTAGGTTGAAACATTATGTAAAGCCTGTTGATTTTTCTATGGGAATTATTAATTTTAAGAAAATTTACCTTCCCAGCTTTTTCAAGAGCCATCTTGTGTCATGCAAGCTTATTTCTTCCTATCTACTGATGATATTTTCATTTCTCATTTGATCTTACCATTTCCTTCTGTCTTTCCTCTGTTGTTATGTAGGTTCATCTTGTCCTTTCTTTCTCAGACCCTGTACGTATGTGACACCGTAAGTTTTCCTCATCACCCATTTAGTTTCTTCTTTAGCCGCTAAGTAGGGATCATAATTTCAAAGTCTGTGGCCTGATAGATTACATTAGTGAGTGACTAGGTTGACGTGGTCTTTGACAAAAAAAAAAACGGATGCTCATTGCCCCGTTCCTGAAGGCATTTTGATTCAACTTTTTTTCTTTTTTTAAAAAAAGACTGCCCTCCAAAGCCAAGCAACATCAACAACAAACTGATCCTTTTGCCAGTTTGCAAATCCTGCCAATTATTATTTAGCACACTGGAATCTCTAAAAGTTATTTTTGTAGAGCACAGTTTGGGATAATATAGATCTGATAGCATTTTAGCAGGTTTTAGATTAACAAATTCAATTCAAACCTTTCAGAGGCCTTAATTTGGGTAGTCCGGAGGGTATTTTAAGTGACAAGCTAAATATGGTGTGGTTTAGAGGAAGAGATTAATTTTACCTAGGGAAGGACTCATGGAAGAATCTCAACAAGTAGAGGGCAGTCAAGGCAGAGAAAACTGCCTACGAAGTACAGTTTGACATAGGGAGACAGTACAGTGCATATGCAGAGCAGTCAGTAAACTGGGCTGTTAATTTAAAAATCTCTTGGCTTTTTTGATTTAAGAGAGACATTGGGGAGGTGAAGGGGAGACCCAGGGGTAACAGAACGTGGGAGAAGTGGCCTTCTTGTGAGAAGAATTGAGCAACCCCCCCGAAGGTTTATTTCTCATAATGTGAACCTTTGGCATCCGTGTCATCTGGGACACTTGTAAAATGTAGTTTCCCAGGCTCTACCTGGGGAATCAATTTCAGGGAGAGGAGTAAGGCCTTGGAATCTTCATTTAATTCATGCCTTAGGTGGCAGTAATGTTTGTGAAACTGATCTAGGAATTGGCTGGGGTATGGGGCATTTGTAAATCTTGCCTGTTCTGCTGAGGAGTGTGGACATTTTGTGGGCTGTGGAAAGGGATTTAAAGGGGGAGGGTGTCATGTGTGTGTGGGGGGCCTGTCAGGATGAGATGGTTTTTTTCAGGGATCATTTATGGAAGCATTGTGAAAGATGGGTTTATATAGTGGGAAGAGACCAGGTGATTAGTCACCTAAAGCCACCTTCTTCCAAAGTGGGCCTTGTTGGACAGTGAGGACAGGACATTGAGAACCTCTCCCAAGGTGGGCCTTAGGCATGGACATTGAGAACAGGTTTGGGAGGAAGTTCCAGGGTTCTTATACTAACAAATAGCGGGGTTTGACCTGATCACTTGTTTCCCATGTCTTTTTAGTACTTCCATTCTAAAGTTTTATTCCAAATAAAATTTTACTTCATTGTTAGTCATGTCTATTTACGTTGTTCAGATGTTATTTCTACTAAAGTGCCTCTTGATCCATCCCGTCATTGTTTAGGATTGTTTAGGTGTTTTGGCTTTTCCGCTTCTTTATTCTTACTCATTATTTTCCTGTTTCTGTTACTTGCTTATTTTTCACCATGTCTTCTAATATTTAAGAGCAGGACATGGTGAAATGGAGAAATAGAAATATGAAACAAGTGTTAAGGTTCTGACTTAAGTATGTACAGATCAAATAATTTAAGTAGAAGTCTCAAGGGGGAAAATCACTGAAAAGGAAAAGGGATAAAAGTGAACTGACCAGGAAGTGGACTTGGCCCAGTGGTTAGGGCATCCGCCTACCACATGGGAGGTCCACAGTTCAAACCCCGGGCCTCCTTGACCCGTGTGCAGCTGGCCCACGCATAGCGCTGATGTGCGCAAGGAATGATGTCCCACGCAGGGGTGTCCCCAGCATAGGGGAGCCCCACACGCAAGGAGTGCGCCCCGTAAGGAGAGCCGCCCAGCGCGAAAGAAAGTGCAGCTTGCTCAGGAATGGCACTGCACACGTGGAGAGCTGACACAACAAGATGACGCAACAAAAAGAGACACAGATTCCCGTGCGGCTGACAACAACAGAAGCAGACAAAGAAGAACATGCAGCAAATAGACTCAGAGAACAGACAACTGGGGTGGGGGTGGGGTGGAGTAGGATGGGAGGGGGTAGAGGGGAGGAGAGAGAAATAAATAAATAAAAATCTTTAAAAAAAAAAGTGAACTGACCATTTAGAGCAGGAACCATGGTGGCTCATTTGATCCACAGCCCACTTTTGTACAGCCTACGAGTTAAAAATGGTTTTTACAGTTTTTAGGGGTTGTAAAGAACATGTTGCAGAACCTGTGGCCGGCAAAGCCTAAAATATTTACTATACAATAGCTATTTATAGAAAAAGTTGCCGACTTCTGCATAAGAATCTGTTTTCACCTAATCATAAAACTTTAGAACTGAAAGTACTTTGCTAGATTTGAGTTTTCATGAGTCTTTAAGAGTCTAATATTCCAAAGAATATTAGAGAAAAATGTTAACTCTAGAAATGTTGGGACAGCAGGAGAAACAAAGATTAACTGCATGTATAATAGGATATAACCTTAGTTGAACAACTTAGAAATACAGAAAAAATCTTTAGGGTAGGGAGGAAGGGGGAACTGCTTTTTGATTGCCTACTAGGTGTGAGCTGAGAGTTTGCATGCATAATCTCATATTGTGAAAAGAGGAACACAGTCTTTGATATTATAAGGAGGTGTATAAATCTTTGTATTTTGTTGGCATTTTATCCTTATCACTGGGAGCCTGCAGAGAGGCAACAATGCACACATTGTTCTGAAGGGAGGGACAGGTCCTTAGGGTTGGAGAGTAGTTTGCCTGATGTTAAATAGGGGATGAAAAGAGATCCAAACTGATCTTGTCCTTGAAACAGTTCCAGGTAGTTTAACCACATTTCATCACAAGTTCACAAATAATACCCCACTGGTGGCCAGCATTTGACAGAAGCACCTGCTTCCATTACACAGTGATAAATGTGGCTAAGCCATTTGTTATCACCTTTCTCCCTTTTCCTGCAGGCTTTTCTGTCTTATAATTAAGTTTTTTATTTTCCCAGATTGAACAGTAGAACCATTCTGGAAGGGAGCTTTTCTTGCAGGGCCTTAAAGGACATTACTTTAAGCTTGATTAAGTAGGAGTTCCTTGTATCACTGCTATCTGATCTGTGAGGGACTGCTCAGGGACAAGTAAAACTTGTTTTTATTTGGTGTGTAGCTTAGTTTAAAAAAAATAAAGGCATTTGGTGATGCTTTAAGAGCTTTTGCAGTGCTATCGATGTGAGAAACTTTCCTGATGTATTTTAATATAGTGAAATACTGTGTGTTCTAAATGGATGACTTGTGACTTAGGCACCTTATTTTGGGTTGTTTACTTATCAGTGTCTTATGGTGAGAAAAATAATGTGAAATTTCAAAACCAAAATATCTAATTTGCACTCTTATGGTACAAACCCAGAAGGTACAAAAACGGTATACAGTGAGAAGTAAATCTCCTTCTCTCTCTTTCCCCTCTCTCTGCTACCTGCTTTCCTCCCCCAGAGACAGCTGTTAGCAGTTTTTGGCAGTTAGTGCTGCTGTTAGTAGGAGACAAAGAAATATCCAAATCGATCAAGTGCTTGACACAATTCACATATACATATATAAACTTTTTGTATACATACTAATTACACAGAACAGAGCATGGAAATCATATTTGTATACCTTTTTTCCAGTAAGCAAGTTATCGTGAAGATTCCATATAATGTTAGTAAATAGATGCTAAGTTAATTTTACTGGCTTCATAATGTTCCACTAAATGGATATTTACAGTATCTTGAACTAGTCTCACTGATGGACATAAATCGTGCTCCAGTGAGCCATTTTATACTTATATCGAAGCTTAGATTCTGCCTCCAAGGAAACATTAACCAGCTGAATAGAGCAGATAAAATGAAGTTAGCATGTCCGTTGTTTAAATGAATAATGTTTCGGGTTAGACATGCTGGAAGTGAGTCTCAGTGTGATTATTGGAGGTAGAAAGGTTTGTCCCAAGGTTCTGTGGATTTAAATCTGTGCTAAAGTGTTGATTCTCTAGTTCATTGGTGAAGTAGAGGGATTTTATTTGGAATATGCTTTTTAATGAGGAATGGTATAATGTTTCTTTTAGTGTTTGCAATTTATTATGCCTTTGCCAATTTTGAGGTTGAGAAGTTATAGTATGCAATATTTGTGAAATTTGGACATTTTTTCTATAGACCTAACGTAGATAATAATTGGTTAGGGTGCTTAAAACATCTTTCTAAACACCCCTCATAGTCTTAAGTTGCTTCCAATCATGTAGAGCTTTGACCTTTATATAAAATTCACAAAGGTTATTTTTATTTATCTTTTTCTTTTTATATAAATTCCCTTTCTGCTCTCAGTATACTTTTTCAAATCTCTTTTTTTTTTCCTTCTTACCCATGCTAATTTTTAATTCTTCATTTAAATTAAAGTAGTAAATGGTTATCCTTGGGTAATGGATTTTCTGAGGGACTTTCACTTTTTTTTGTAATTCAAAGATGTAAACTTTTTATGATAATGCATAACTTATTTTTCAATTTAGAAATAAAATTTTTTTTACAAGTTTAACTGAAAAATAGCAAATAATACTTTATTTTTTGTTTTGTAACCCAAGGTGTGTAAGGATATTGTTTTGGATAAAAAAGTAATTAATGACGTTAAATATGATTTCTTCTCCTTCATTCTTTAACTCCCTTACCATGTGTTGTTTCATGTTAGTTCTAAATGAAAACTGTTCGAATGCAGAGTCCAGATCACTCATTTTTCTGACCTCCTACATGCCTAGAACAAATAGGTGCTAAATGTGTTGCTTTTAATTCCTGTCTTTATATGTCTACAAGCAAAAGCAGAAAGGATTCTTTAAAAATATCCTGTTGTAATTAGGCTGGGGATAAGTGGCTGATTTTACGTTTAGCTGAGGGTTGTGTTTGTGGTTTTGTCTTGGTATTTCTCTTAATTAACTTGGCCTTTGTTCCAGTTGGCTGGTTTAGAGTACGTCTATTTCACTATTTTATCTCTCCCAAAATTAGTATTCCAAGCCACCTGGAACATTTTGAATAGGATTCTTCCACAGGGACTCATGAACTAAGGTGTTTTGGATAGCTAATTTTTTTCCCCTGGTTTTTTAAAGGATTGGTTTTTTGTTTTTTGTGTTCTAGCAGAACTATTTTAGTTTCAGTACTTAAAAAATATATCACACACACCCTTACCTGATTAGTCAGAGTAGAATTAAACATAAAGTTTTTGTAATATATCAGGGTTGCTATTGTGTGTTCTACCAAAGGGTTAAATAGTGTGACGGACTAGGGAACCTGGAGAGTTCTTGGGACCTATGGTACTGGAGTTTACTTTCTTAAATTACTCTCTTCCAGTTATCTTCCTTTTTGTTTTTTAAATCACTTTGCTTTGAAAAGTGGATGGAGGGATAACCTGGGAAAAGGAATATGGCCACCTTCTTATAAACATAGAGCCTCAAAGGCTGAACCTTTGTTTTGCATTGGTGGTGGTGATTTTATTTGTTCTCAATAAAAGTCAACTTTACTGTTTTTACCAAGGTCCTTATGGCCTCTTTAGGTCATTTAAAGTTTTAAAAATCATTTCATCATCAGTAATGGGATTTGCCACAGTAGCTGCTTGTTCAGGGCGAACCCACTCTTGCATTAGATTTTTTGCTTAGGTCTAAGTATAGCCATTTCTTAAAAAAGAAAGTTTTTTGTTTTTTGCTTTTTTTTTTTTTTAAAGAAACTTTCCTACCAACTATTGAAGAAAGCCTCAATTTTACATTGGTAGCCCATGGTTGCCCCTTAGCTCTTAGCTCCTCCTGCCAGTTTTCTTCTTTCTCCTGCTTGGTTTCCTGATTTCAGTCCCCTCTAATAGTCTAGAACCTTGGCTTTGAGGCCACCACCAAGTATGGAGAAGAGCTGTCTTTTGGTTGCAGGTTAAATGCAAAACATTAAAAAAAATATATAGACATTTATAAAAGCATGTCTAGTTTTTGATCTTTTGATATTTTTATGATCATTTCATACCACTGCCCCCCTACTTTCTGTTTGTTCTGCCCGGCAGGGTATTTAGGTGCTAGATTTTATTGTTCATGATTACAACTTCAGTTTCTAGAATAGCTTTCTCCAATGCTTTCAAAATCTTAATAAAGGAAATGGTGTACCTGGGAGGCAGTGACACATTGTCTCCACTTTACATGCAGCCGAGTTAAGACTGAAAGGGAAGGTGGCTTACTGGAGTGTACATACTGGGACAGGAAACTGAATTAACTGGTGAGCTGGTGTTTTTTCCCCCACTCTCATCTCTACCCCTACCCCTCAAAGAAGTATGCGCCATTCATTGTTACTTATCTTGTACCAATAGAGAACTGGAAAGGCTCAATTACGGGAAATGATGGCAGAATTCCTAAAATAAAATTTTTAGAACTTTTATTTTTCAACAGCAGAAAATGAACTTCCTTTTTTTGGTTTGTATACAGGTGCTGGTAAATACTGCTTGCTGTGTTTTGATGTTAGTGGCAAAACTAATCCAATGTATTGTGTTTGGTCCTCTTCGAGTGAGTGAGAGACAGGTGAGTCAAGCACAGGTGACATAACAAGGATGGATTCTTAACCAGGTTTTTAAAAAACTTTTTATTTGTTATAATTTCAGCTTACAGAAAAGTTAACACATCCCATTTGCTTTAACATTTGCTTTATATTTACATATGTATTTTTTTTTATCCATTTGATGTTAAGTTATCATAACCTCTTTACCACAAATACTTCAGTATATATTTCCTAGGAACAAGGACATTTCTTATATAATCATAGCACAGCTAACAAAATCAGGAAATTTAACATTGATTTAATACTTTATCTAATCCATGTCAGTCCATATTCTGGGTAGCCAGGTGTCCCAATATTGTTCTTTATAACTATTTTTCCCCATGACTTTTCTGAATATAGATTTTTAAGAAACATCGATTTGTTCTAACTTGAATGAACATAAGTATCCTTCTCTAGAATTGGGGTTCTTTTACAAAAGAATTCACTGAGAAGTATTTTTTTCCTTCAGAAAAGTAAGTTAAGATTCTTTGGTTTACAAGGAGAATATTGGGTGACTTATTCTTGCTTCAGGTGAGACTGTCTAGTATTTGCACATGACTATTAGAATGTATATCTGGGTAGGGAACACTTTCAATAAAGAATTATTCTACAAGCATACTGTGTAGATTGGCAGTTCCTTAAGAATTTTAGTTGGGTAGAGTGTAGAATGGTGTGCTTTACAATAAAAATTTAGAACTGACCTTCAAACCAACAACTGAATTAAAAAAAAAAACCAACTTGTATTTTACTCTATCTTATCCCACAAATAAGACACTGGCACATTACATTATGACTAGAACAATGACTTCATTGCTTTTTCCATGTATAGTGTTCTAGTCTCTCCTTACCTACCCTTTTATCCCAAATCTCCTTTAATCATATCAGCTAAAGTCTTAGTTTAGAGCTGAAATGCGGTTACTTTGTGGTCAAACCCTTGAATGCTCTTTTCTCAGAGGTTTTTCTTTAGAGAATATCCAACACTTTCTCCAGAGGGGCATTAGAACATTACTATTTTTTTTTTTAGGATTCAAAAACTCCTTTTGATGCTCAAAACTCTTGATTTGTGGGCAAGAAATTTGTGAGGCGAGGCATGGCATTTAATTGTTAGTGGATTGATCTAGTCCTAGTGTACCTTTTTATAGTGCTTTTCCCTAAAATGTTAGGTATCTGTCTGGTCAAAACATGTAGAAAGCATAATATTGAAATATTTCAGAGATTTTACAATATCTAGAGATAATCATAATGGGCATATTTGTTACCCAGTCTATTTTCAGGTTTTTCAGTATAGATCACATCTTTCATGTTATTCTATGCCGACTTATTCTATGATTAATGTCATCTGGTAGCATTTATTAAGCAACATTTTGAGTTAAAACTGTATAGAATTGACATGATCTTTGCTCCTTGGGTGCTTAAAGTTTAGGAAATAGAGTAATGTTGGAAGCAAAGACATTAAATTCCTAGAATGGGACAAATAGAAGTTAAGTGGAGTTTCAGAACAAAGAAATTTGTCTTTTTTCTATTTATTTATCCATCTATTTATTTATTTATTTATTTTAGAGAAACTTTAGATTATATAAATGTCACAAAAGAAATATAGGGGATTCCCATATGCCTCACTCCCTTTCCCTCCCCCATTTTCCCACATTTACAACATCCTTCATTAGTGTGGTGCATTTGTTAACAATTGATGAATGCATATTAAAGCATTGCCACATAACCTTGGATTATAGTTTACATTATAGTTTATACTCTGTCCCATGCAATTTTGTAAGTTATGACAAAATATATAATGGCTTGAATCCATCATTGCAGCATCATTCAGGACAATTCCAGTGTCCCAAAAATGCTCCCCATGTTACACCTTATTTTTCCCTCTTCTTCCCTTCAGAACCTCCGGTGCCACTGACACCACATCAGTGATAAAAGTAGAAGTTGGTGTGGTTTTTTTTTTTAAACTCAGTGCCTAAGCACTTTACATATATTAATTTATTTAATCCCTATACTGAGTGGGTGGTTTTTTCTGAGATCCATTTTATAGATAGGGAAATCAAAGCACAGGATGTTAAGTGACTTGCCCAAAGCCACCCAGCAAATAGGTAAACAGAGCCAGGATTCAAAACTGGGGCTCAAGATATCCTAGGTTCACCTTGTTCTTTCCTTGCCTCAGATCTGTAAACAGACATTCACCAACAATTCCGTTTTCATTTTTTTGGGAAATGGTATCCAGAAAACAAGATCTATATAGTAGATGTGCTCAGTGCTCCTGAAATCTCTTTGCTCTTTCTTTTGGACGGTTAGGGAATAATTTTTTATTTTCTCCCTAGTTTGTTTTGTTCTCTGACTGTAGAAAGGGTGTGTTCAAAACTTGAAATAATGCTTTAAGTAGTGTTATCAATTTGATATACATTTAGGCTCAATTCTTTGTATTCAATTTTACAGTTGCTTTTTATTTTTGAATTTATGAAACATTTATATGGTTCAAGATGATATAAAAAAGCATATTCTGAAGTTTGCTTTCAGCCTTAAGCCTTACCCTTTCATTCATTTCCCATCCACTTCATAGATGGCTTGAATAGTATATTTTAATATCTGGTGGGGCTAGATGCCCCTCTCCCTGGCCATTGCCCCATTTTTTCAGAATTGTAAAAATTTTTAATTCAGAGTCCTGATTATAGGAAAGAGGACAGGAAAGGTATTCTTATACACTGCTGGTGGGAGTATACACTTAGACAACTTTGGAAAGCAGGTGGATGTTATATAATAGAAACTATAAAAAAATTTGTAAACCTTTGACCCAATACTGTTAAAGAAATAGAAGCATCCAAAGATATGTACCAAGATGTTCATTACAGTTTTTCTTGATGATGAAAAATTTAAAAAAGTTTCAATGTCCAAGTGTAATCATTAAAATGAGACTATTAATATCAATATTCATGGAATATTCACTGATTTTGAGGGCTCTCACAATGCAATAAGTGAAAGAAAGTATACAAATATTAATGTGTTTTACATATAAAGAAGAAGACAAATGCATAAAAATATTAAAGCATCATTTTATTTTAATTGCCTTTATGTTTTTTCATATTTTATTGACTATGGGCTGGCAAATGAGCATATTTTTCAGTATGAGGAATCTTTTTTAAAAAATGAAAAAGCAAGTCTAATCTCTTCAATTTTAAGTACCCAGACAGCAGAAATGTTGGAAATGATATTTGTTGCCCTTGCCATTATTTTCTATTGTGCTTTGAAATGGTGTTATTTCGATTTTTTAAAACATAAAGCACTAGTTTTAATATCACTACCCTTTTTATTGGGTTTTTAAAAAGTGGCAGTAATTCCATGACTGATTCAGGGTTATAATCTGAAGTCTACAAATTACTTTCTGGGTGCTTCACCTCTGTTCTTACTCAGAGTGTTTTTTTTCCCCTTTGCCCTCTGTTTTCTTGTGGAAAGTGTTAGTAAGCTAAGTTTAGAATATTTTCTCCATAGAAACTGTCTCTGGTTTTGTTAACTTCTCTTAAGTGGCTTAGGTGTGATGGTACTCACCGTTATAACATTTTTCTTTTTAGCATCTCAAAGACAAGTTTTGGAATTTTATTTTCTACAAGTTCATTTTCATTTTTGGTGTGCTGAATGTCCAGACAGTCGAAGAGGTGGTCATGTGGTGCCTATGGTTTGCTGGACTTGTATTTCTGCACCTGATGGTTCAGCTCTGCAAAGACCGATTTGAATATGTGAGTTTTTAGCCAAGTTCTTTGCTTGCTTAGTCACATGTTTGTCAGATTTGAATTGTGTAGTATGAATGAACCATGATAGGCCTGCTTGGGTAGCTCTCAAGGGGAAGGCTTTTGGGTTAGGTACCCATTACTTGTTTCTTGAGGAACTTTCTGCAGTAGCCAAGGGATTCAGTATCAGTGTCTCCTAGAGAGGTTTCTTCCCCTACCCCATAGAGTATTACACTCCTGCCCATGTGGGGTCAGCTTACCTACATACCTTGCATCAATCACAGTGCAAAGAAATCCTGATATATAAACTGCATAAAAATTAGTCTGGATATTTTCTCTCCTATTCTCCTTCCAATTTTCCCCTCTTACATTGCTTCTTTTTAACTAGTATGTTCTTTCTACCCCAGACCAGGACTGAATTAACCCTTTCAGCTGCCTTGTTTCCTTGAGAAGCAGAATCCTTTTCTGTCTGGATTAAAGATCTGCCTCTCAGCTTCAGATCAGAACTGTGCAGGTGAACCCTCCCTCATTAGTTCTCCTGAACTAATCTCTTGTGGATCCTGGGTAAATGTGTACCTATAATGCTGTCCCTCATTTCAACCCACTCCAGGGCCTGGTCTTACCTTTTCTTTACCCAGTCTTCAGGGACCAGGTGGCACGTGCATCTCTTTGTCAATTAATCTCATTCTCAAAGCTTTAAGCTCCTTCATAATTCAACCCCACATCCAGGTCAGTAATAGAAGCCAAACTAGTTTGTTATCTACACCTACTTCCTCAGGAGTCACAGCTCCAGGTTTTCTTTTCCAACCTATTCCTTTTTCTCTGTAATGTTCACATCGTAATAGTAGTAAATCTGTATCTGAATTACATTTCAGTTGTCCTAGCCCTAAACAGACTAGGAATGTCCCCTGCTGGTTTTTGGGAGAGAAGGCTAAAGCAAAACTGAGAAAGGCAACAGACCATGGCACTGTCCTGAGTCCTATTGAATGTTAGAAGATAGAATTCCATACCCTTGTAAAATTGCTTCCAAAGACCTATAATCTTGCTGGTAGCAGAATTCTTAAAAATATGAGATGAAAATATAGTGTATATTTTTTATTTGATAAATTATAAAGATCTCTATTAGCTTATACCCATATTTAGGTAGGTGGAAGGATTATTGTTTCTATAATAATATTATAACTATTATTATATTGTTAATAATTAATTATAAATATACTGTTATATAATTATATTATATTGTTATAATTATTTTATAGGATGCTGTTCTGTGCTTTCCATTTTGGCCATGCAACTAAGCACAAATCCCTAAGCAAAGAAGCCAGGGATAACCTTTAGCTTCTCAGTGAAGTTTTAGCACAACTATGGAAAAGAGAATGGGCTTCCTTACTCTGTTTTGTACATTTCAGCTTTCCTTCTCTCCCACAACACCGATGAGTAGCCATGGTCGAGTCCTGTCTCTCTTGATGGCTATGCTGCTTTCCTGCTGTGGCTTAGCAGTTGTCTGTTGTGTCACAGGCTATACCCATGGAATGCACACATTAGCTTTCATGGCTGCAGAGGTAAGATGATATACACAGGCTTTGGCTCTGATTATATTCTTGTATATTTTCAAGGGACCTAGAGGATTATTGTCAGATTATTTTTTACCTATAAAGTAACTGATGGATATTTTGGTCTTTCATTTTAACAGGCATTTATTGAGTTCCTACTTTGAGTTGAGTATTGGTATTGAATGCTTTTATATGTGCTATTTCATGTAATTCTTGCTACAACCTAATAATTATTTTTTGTCATGATTTTTGTCATGATTTATATTATGGTTTCTATATGCTAGGAAAAACAGTTCTGGTAGATTAAGAAGAAATTTTTCTTAATATCAATTTATATAATACAAAATACCACAAGAGACCTATTTCCTTCTGATTTCCTTTATTCTCTTTTTCTTTTTTTTTTTTTAGGAGGTACCAGGGATTGAACCCAGGACCTCATACATGGGAAGCAGGTGCTCAACTACTGAGCAACAACCACTCCCCTATTTCTCTTTTTTTGTGTGTGGACGAAGGGAGTGCATGAAGCATTAGCTAGCAAGCAGGTGTTCATTTCCAGGAGTATAGTTACTGAACTATACTTAGAGGTAAAGGATCACTAAGTATTCAGATTCTCCTGTAGGGGAATCGATTGTGGTAATTTAGTCCTGTATAAAGTAAAAGTGATTGTTAAACTATTAGGAAGAACACCAAGAACTGTAGAAGGTATTCCCAGGAGATGGACAGGTGTGATTGGATGTCACCCTCTAACAGGAAAAGGCTCACCATGCATTGGGATTCTAGCTCATGTAGATATTTTTTGGGTTCGTAAACTTGAATCTGCTTATTATTAATTGAACTAAGAAATGTTTGTCTCCCATCATTTTATAAAGGTAAATTTGGCCTGAGCAGTTGTATATTTTATTGAAAAGAAAAAATAAGTCTTTTTTTTCTTTTTTAAACAGTCTCTTCTTGTGACAGTGAGGACTGCTCATGTGATTTTACGGTGAGTGGAAATTTTGGGAAGCTGGTGATTGAGGTCTACTCATGGAGTTGATTTAAGATGTAACATAACTATGAAAATATGACTAAATTATATCAAGTTTAAACCAAATTCATTCATAACAGTAAATTATTAAGGTGTTTTTCTTTGTCCATTGCAGATATATAATTCACCTCTGGGACCTCAACCATGAAGGGACATGGGAAGGAAAGGGAACGTATGTCTACTACACAGATTTTGTTATGGAACTCACCCTCTTATCCCTGGACCTCATGCACCATATTCACATGTTGGTAAGTTTGCTCAGAAAGGGCTCTAACCTAGGTGGCTAAGTTTTTCAGAGTTAGGAACCCTGGTAAATTGATTTAAAAAATGAAGCATTTGAACTAAGCTCTGGATGAACCACTTAAAAGGCTATATATAAAAACAAATGCAGCTGTGCATCCTTCCTCTTTTTCCCACCAAGTATCATGAAACCACTTTGGCTGGTGTCCGGCTTAGGAAGTGTGTGTTCTTTTCCTAGACTTGGATGTCTTTTCCTAGACATAGGTCAATTGGCTATTTCTCTAGCATGAAATTAAAAGGATAGCTCTCCTCATAGTTTCTTTGATTTTTGATATTTAACAGTTACATTGTAGCTAGTGATGGGAATTCCTGCAGTGCTAGCTTCTTTATGAAGTGATTCATTTTCCTGATTGTAATTTAAAATAGTGTTTACACTTAATTCCTTCTACTCTCATTGTTTAATTTTAGCTTTGATATGTTAGAAATTATAATCTAAAGTAGTAGAAAACTTACATCTTTAGTTAGCACTTCAGTGATGTAATAATGGTAAGAATCAACATATTTGGTGGGTAGTGTATGAAAATTATAAGACTATCAAAGTAGCATTTATTTTATTTATATTTTTTTAAAGATTTATTTTTTATTTATTTCTCTCCCCTTCCCCCACCCCCACTCCAGTTGTCTGTTCTCTGTGTCCATTTGCTGCGTGTTCTTTTTGCCCGCTTCTGCTGTTGTCAGTGGCACGGAAATCTGTGTCTCTTTTTGTTGCGTCATCTTGTTGTGTCAGCTCTCCGTGTGTGCAGCGCCATTCCTGGGCGGGCTGCACATTTCTTTCGTGCTGGGCGGCTCCCCTTACAGGGCGCACTCCTTGCCCTTGGGGCTCCCCTATGCGGGGGACACCCCTGCGTGGTACGGCACTCCTTGCGCGCATCAGCACTGCGTGTGGGCCAGCTCCACATGGGTCAGGGAGGCCCAGGGTTTGAACCACGGACCTCCCACGTGGTAGACAGACGCCCTGTCCACTGGACCAAGTCCGCTTCCCAAAGCAGCATCTAAAAATTATTTGGAAAAAAAAAAAAAAAAAAAAAATTATTTGGTTACCTCCTCACAAAGGAAAGTCCAGGAATGGGTGGTTTCATAGCTGAATTCTACTAAACATTTAAAGAAGATTTAATTAATACCAATCTTTCTCAAACTCTTCCAAAAGATAGACATGGAAGGATTACTTCCTTATTCTGTGAGGCTAATGTTATCCTGCTACCAAAGCCAGATAATGACAGCACAAGAAAAGAATTTCAGGCCAATATCCCTTATGAATATAGAAATAAAAATCTTCAATAAAGGGAAATGGACTTGGCCCAATGGATAGGGCATCCGCCTACCACATGGGAGGTCCGCGGTTCAAACCCTGGGCCTCCTTGACCCATGTGGAGCTGGCCCACACGCAGTGCTGATGGGCGCAAGGAGTGCCCTGCCACGCAGGGGTGTCCCCCCCTAGGGGAGCCCCATGCGCAAGGAGTACACCCCATAAGGAAAGCTGCCCAGCGTGAAAGAAAGTGCAGCCTTCCCAAGAAAGGCGCCCAACACACGGAGAGCTGACACAACAAGATAATACAACAAAAAGAAACGGATTCCCGGTGCCGCTGATAAAGATAGAATCGGTCACAGAATAACACACAGCGAATACACACAGAGAGCAGCAACTGGGAGGAGGGGAGTGGAGGGGAGAGGAAAAAAAAAATCTTCAGTAAAATACTAGCAAACCAAATCCAGCAGCATATTAAAAGGATTATGCACCTGGCCAAGTGGGATTTATTTCAGGAATGCAAGGATGGCTCAACATAAGAAAAGCAATCAAGGTAATATACCACATTAATAGAATGAAGGGAGTGAATGATCATCTCAATTAATGCAAAATCCAACATTCTTTCCTGATTAAAAAAAAACAATGAACTAAAAATAGATGAGAACACTTTCAACTTGATAAAGGGCTTTTATGAAAAACCCACAGAAAGAAGACTGAAAGCTTTCTCTCTAAGATCAGGAACAAGACAAGGATGCCTGTTGTTACTGTTGTTATTCAGCATTATATGGGAAGTTCTAGCCAAAACAGTCAAGCAAGAGAAAGAAAAGTCTCCAAATTGGAAAGGAAGAAATAAAATTATCTCTATTTGTAGATGTCATGATCCTATATATATAAAGATTCTCAAAGAATCCACAAGAAAGCTACTAAAACTTATAAATAACTTCAGCAATTTTTAGGATACAAAATAAACACACAGAATTCTTTAGTTTCTATACACCAGTAATGAGCAGTCTGAAAAAGAAATCAAGAGAGCAATTCCATTTATAATAGCATCTAAAAGAATAAAATACCTGGGAATAAATTTAACCAAGCAGGTGAAAGACTTGTAAACAGGACTACACATTGCTGAAAGAAATGAAAAATCTAAATAAATTGAAAGATATCCTGTGTTCATAGATTGGAAGATTTAATATTTTTATGATGTTAACACTGCCTAAAGTGATCTACACATTCAGTTCAGTCCCTATTTCCAGTATCCTGTTTTGCAGAAATGGATAAGCTGATCCTCAAAGTCATATGGAATCGTAAAGGGTCTTGAATAGCCAAAACAATTTCGTGAAAGTAGAGCAAAGTTGGAGGATTCACCCCTCCTGATTTCAAAACTTACTGCAAAGCAGCAATAGTTAAAACAGTGTGGTACTCGTATAAGGATAGACATACAGACTGATGGAATAGAATTGAGAGTCCAGAGTTAAATCCACACATCTATGACCAGTTGATTTTTGACAGGGATGCCAAGTCCAGTCAAGGGGGAAATAATACTCCTTCAACAAATGGTGCTGGGACAACTGGAAATCCACATGTAAAAGAATGAATGTGAATCCCTTTCACCATATACAAAAATTAATTCAAAATAGATCAGTGCCCTAAATATAAGAGCTAACCCTCTAAAACTCTTACAAGAAGACATACAGAAATATCTTCAAGACCTTGTAGTAGACAATAGGTTTCACACTATACAAGCAATAAAAGAAAAGAAAAAAAAAGATAAAATGGATTTCATCAAAATTAAAAGCTTTGTATCAGAGGACATTATCAAGAAAGTAAAAAAGACACCCTATAGAATGGAAGAAAATATTTGGAAATCGTATATCTGATAAGTGTTTAATATCCAGAATATTTAAAGAAATCCTAGAACTTAATGAAAAAAGAAACAACCCAGTTAAAAAATGGGCAGAAGACTTGAATAGGCAATTCTCCAAAGTTGTTCAAATAGCTGATAAGTATATGAAAAGATGCTGAACATCATTAGTCATTAGAGTAATGCAAACTAAATCCAAAATGAGATACACCACTTCAAGCTCACCAGGATGGCTATTATTGAAAAAACTGAAAATAGCAAGTGTTGGGGAGGATGCAGAAAAACAGAAACCCTCATACATTGTTGGTAGGAATGTAAAATGGTACAGCCACTGTGGAAAATAGTTTGGTGGTTCCTCAGAAAGTTAAATATAGAGTTACCATATAGCCCAGCAATTCCATTCCTAAGTATAATATACCCAAAAGTACTGAAAGAAGGGACTTAGATATTTGTTTACCAGCATTCATCACAATAGCCAAAAGGTCGAAACAACCCGTGTCCATCAACTGATGAACAGTTAAACAAAATGTGGTATATCCATACAATGGAATATTATTTAGTTATAAGAAGTGAAGTGTTGGTACCTGCTACAAAATTGATGAAACTTGAAGATGTCATGTTGAGTGGAAGAAGCCAGACACAGTATGACAAATATTGTGTCATTTCTCTTATATGAAATACTTAGAATAAGCAAATTCATAGAGAGAAAGAATAGTGATTACCAGGGGAAGAGGAAAATGTGGAGTTATTACTAAATGAGTATGAGTTTTGGTTGGGGTGATGAAAATAGTCTGGAAATAGTGGTAAAAGTTACAAAGTATAGTGTACTTAATGTCAAAGAATTGTCCACTTGAAATGGCTAAAATGATTTTTATGTTATTTATATTTTACCACAATTAAAAATAGATAAAATAATTATAAAAATTATTGGATTAGATAGCACATTTCTAGTCTAAATTTTGACTAGAAATGGCTGGTGGTCTTATATTTGGGGCTTAAGAGAGGGTGATGTCATTAACATGGCGTCCTAAGACATCCCCTGAAAAACCCTCCCCACTGATTCAGCAAATGAAAGGACAAACCTCACTTGCTTAGAACTCAAGAGAATGGTAGAAACTGGAGAAGGACTCCACAAACACTGAATTGAAGAAAAATAAAAATGTCAGTAGGAAATTCCTGTCCCAGAATTGCTGGTCCACTTCTTTCCCCTATACTCAGTGTTGGCATAGCTTGGGAGTTGCTAAGAGATGGTGACATGTGTCCCTCCCACAGGGTCCCACCCACCAGGGACACAGACTATAGAGCAACTCATAGCAGGAAAAATTTAGAAACCCATGCATATCCAAGCACAAGTCCACAGAGACCCAGGGCAGAACCAAAGCTGCTGAGGAATGCTGCATACAAAAGAGCCCCCTGAGGGAAATGGATGTGGCTCAAGCAGTTGGGCTCCCGTCCACCATATAGGAGGTCCAGGGTTCGATGCCCAGGGCCTCCTAGTGAGGATGAACTGGTCCATGCAGTGAGCTGGCCCATGCAGAATACCATCTCACGTGAGAATGCTGCCCTGTGCAGGAGTGCTGCCCCGTGCAGGAATGCTGCCCCACGCAGGAGTGCTGGCTGACATGGAGAGCTGGTGCAGCAAGATGACTCAAAAACAGACATAGAGGAGAGAAAATAAGAAGACGTAGCAGAAAAGGGTGCTGAAGTGGCGCAAGAGGTGATCACCTTTCGCCCTCTGTGGTAGGTCCCAGAATCAGTTCCCGAAGCTGCCTAATGAGAATAAAGCAGACACAGAAGAACACACAGCGAATGGACACAGAGAACAGACCATGGGGAAGGAGGGGGGGGAGAAATAAATAAATAAATCTTTTTTTAAAAAAGTGTCCCTCAGGGGGTAGAGGTGAGAAAGAGACTGTAGTAGAAACTGCAGCTGACAAGTGGTACAGTCAATCCAGTTTCTGTTGGCTGGACCACCTAACCATTAAAAGGACTTTTGTGGAGTGACCCACCTTTCTGGATTGACCCATCTGGCTTCCTGGAATGGGATACCCTAAAGGAAGGAACTGGAGACAGAAGAGCCACACAGAGAGAAAAAAGGGTCTGTGTGTTAAACTGAACTGCTGTAAGAAGGAGTGTTCAGAACTGAAAGGTCTAAGGAAAATGGGCACTGAGTGAGGGATAGAATTTAAACAGATTGTAAGAGCTAAGGAGAGGGAAGTGGATGTGGCTCAACTGATAGAGCGTCCATCTACCGTATGGAGAGTCCAGGGTTCGATCCCCAGGGCCTCCTGACCTGTGTGGTAAGCTGGCCCACGTGCAGTGCTGCTGTGTACAAGGAGTGCCATGCCACACTGGGGCGCCCCCGCATAGGAGTGCCCCACACACAAGGAGAGCCACCTTGCATGAATATGCAACCCACCCAGGCGTGATGCCGCACACACAGAGAGCTGACACAGCAAGATGACAAATGAAAAAGATGCAATTTCCCAGTGCCACCAGGTAATGCAAGCAGACACAGAAAAACACACAGCGAATGGACACAGAGAGCAGACAATGAGGGGGAAGGGGAGAGAAATAAATAAAAAATAAGTCTTTAAAAAAAAAGAGCTAGGGAGAAAATTCTGCACAAAACAAACAGAAAAGATCAAGATTCCTAGAGAAGGAATAGGAAAGGAAGCTTTCTCGTGGAGGTGAAACAATTGCACAAAAAGAGCAATCTTAAGAATTGTATCATGTACCTAGGGCAAGAATCAGATGAAGAAGAGCTGAGAAAATCTGATCAGTTAAACACACATTATTCTAAAGGTCTAGAATAAGTTGGACCGTGCATCAAAGAAGAGCCTTAACACAAAGCCAGTTGAAAATAAAACCCTGAACAAGGGAAGCGCACTTGGCCCAGTGGTTAGGTTGTCTGTCTACCACATGGGAGGTCTGCGCTTCAAACCCTGGGCCTTCTTGACCCGTGTGGAGCTGGCCCACGCGCAGCGCTGATGCACACAGGGAGTGCCGTGCCATGCAGGGGTGTCCCCTCGTAGGGGAGCCCCACACAGGGGAACCCCATGCACAAGGAGTGTGCCCCTTAAGGAGAGCTGCCCATCGTGAAAGAAAGTTCAGCCTGCCCAGAATGGCGCCACACACACGGATAGCTGACACAACAAGATAACACAAAAAGAAACACAAATCCCTGTGCTGCTGACAAGAGAAATGGACAAAGAAGAACACATAGCAAATAGACACAGAGAACAGACAACTTGGGGGGTGGGGAGGATAAGGGGAGAAAAATAGAAAAAATAAAAATTTAAACCCTAAACAAGAGGGAGAAGCTGACCTTCAGGTAATAAAAATATCATCAAGATAATCAGATGCCTAGCTATCAGCAAAAAAGTACAAGCCATACTTAGAAACAGGGAGATAAGGCTCTGTTAAGGGAACAAATGAAAACTTCAGAAGAGACACAGAATTTGGAACAAGTAATCAAAGATGTTCCAACAAGTCGCCTAAATCAATTCAAGAAGATGAAGGAAAATTTAGCTAAAGAGCTGAAGGATATTAAGAAGACAGTGTTTTGTTTGAGCATAAAGAAACATTTGAAAGTAAAGAGAAACATTTTGTGTGATCTATGTATCTTTTAAAAATACATAAAAAAGAAAAATTAAGAGATGAAAGGCACAGTAGAGATTAAAAATACACTAGAAGCATTCAAAAGCAGATTTGAAAAGGTGTAAGAAAGAATCAGGAAACTAGATGACAGGACAATTGAAATGATACAGTCAGAAGAACAGATAGGGAAGAGAATAGAAATAATTGAGCCGTGTCTGAAGGATTTGAGTGAAAGCACAAATTGCACAAACATACCCATCATGGGTGTCCCAGAAGGAAAAGAGAAGGAAAAAGGGGCAGAAAGAATATCTGAGGAAATAATGGCCAAAATTTTCTCAACTTTATGAAAGACAGATGTGTTCAAGAAGTGCAGCATACTCCAAACAAATCCTACTGCAAGCCACATATTTATTTTGACATAATCAGAATGTCAAATGCCAAATAGAGAATTCTGAATGCAGCAAGAGAAAAGCAATTTGTCACATTCAAGGGATCCTAAATAAGACTTAAGTATTGATTTGTCATCAGAAACCATGAAGACAAGAAAGTAGTGGTTTGATATGTTTAAGGAACTGAAAGAGAAAAATGACCAGCTGGAAATTCTTTATCTGGCAAAACTGTCCTTCAAAAATGAGGGTGACTTAAAATATTCAAAGACTAACAGAAACTGAGAGACTTTGTCTAAAAAAGACCTGCTCTACAAGAATCACTAAAGGGAGTTCTGTAGTTTGAAAAGAAAGCTCAGGAGAGAGTAACTTGGTATAGTGTGAAGGAACCCTTATCAGTAAGGGTAACTAAGGGGTAAATGCAAAACCCGGAAATATTGTATCCTCAATGTATAGCTCTACTTTTTAATTTCTTTGAGTCAGAATACAGTTGATAAGAAAAATGCATATTTCCTGTTCATGGACATGCAAAATATAAAGTGATAAAATGGAACAAAAACAACATAGAGTGGAAACAGAGCTATGGGAACAGAGAACGTATATGCTATTGAAGCTAAGTTGGTATTTTTTAGATGCAGGTTGTGTAATATAAACCCCAGGGCAACCCCAAAGAAAGTATTTAAAAAATAACAGAAGCAGAAATGAAAAAGGAATCAGTACATCACAAAAGGCCAACTTTGTAGAAAAGAAAGTTACATAAAGGAAAAGAGAGATAAGAAAAAGAGATGACATATAAAAAACAATGGGCAAAATGGCTGAAGTACTACCTCTACAGTAATAACACCGAATGTTAATGAACTCATCAATCAAAAGACACAGATTGGCAGAATGGATAAAAAAAATCATGATCTAACTATATGTTGTTTACAAGAGATTCACCTTAGACCAAAGACACAAATAGGTTGAAAGTAAAAGTTGGAAAAAATATTCCATGGAAACAGTAACCACAAAATAGCTGGAGTAACTATACCAATATTGGACAAAATAGACTTTAAGTCCAAAGGTGTTATGGGAGACACTATATATTAATAAAATGGCAATTCACCAAGAAGAAATAACAGTAATATTTATGCATCTAGCTTTGGTGCCTCAAAATACATGAGGCAGATCTGGGACCCTGAATGCCACCGCAGGAAGGTCAAAGTCTTCATTCCTATGGGACCCAAGGAGATGCTGCCTACAGCTCTAGGACCACTTGGACCAGGTCTGTGACATCAGGTCTGCAAATCAGGTGTGCTTTCCCAGTTGGAACAAGGAGAGGAACTGTGGAGGGAAAGAATTTTTTTTTTCCCCCCAAAGTCACAATTCAGGCAGCGACAGTGGTTTTATTTATTTATTTATTTATTTTTCAGTTTCCAAATGGTTATTTTATCAGATTGTTTGAACATTAAATTTATCGTTTGCAATCCAAAGTAGTTACCTGAAATTTCTTGTTTTGTGTATGTTTTTTCTTTTACTGCGTATTTGTTTCCTAAACTCTTTGGCACAATTTTCTGGGGGCATTCAGACTACCACGATACAAGTCAGGAGAGAGCTTTTCTTTTTTGTTGCCAGTTCTGAGCATTTAAATTTTGGTTTGTTTGGGTTGTGGCTTTTGTTTTTGAAGTCTGCATTCTTTATTTGTAACAAGTGTGTTTATTTTTTCTATATCCTCTAACTCCAGAGTTTTCTTTTCCTCCCCCCTCCCCCCATTCTACATTCACAGTTGAACCATATTATTAGGAAAGACGCCTTTGATGAAAAAATCAGGATGGGAGCTCTGACCATTGTTTTCCATAAAAAAAGACCCCAAAAAACAAGAAACCTAAAGAGCATCTTTCCTTTCTTTTTTACATCTCTTGTGCTGCATCAGTAGACAGAACTTCAGTTAGTTTTATGAAATGCAATGTCTAACCCCCTCCCCCCCCCTTTTTTTCTGGGAAAAAGAAAAACTGCAATGACTTGAAGTTGAGAATGTGGATACCGCCTCACTCACACACACTCATTCTGAGACTGAAAAGAGTCTCTCACCCTCCTTTTAGTTGGCACTCATACTGTACTATGTGGCAAAGGTACACCGAAGGTGGGCCGAGAGCCAGGTCTTTCTCATCAGTAGCAAAGGCCAAGCTGCCTTTTACAACAAAGCACCACAGCTGAACCCAGTCCCTCCTCCTTCTCTCCCAAACCAGTCATTCCACTCAGCACTGGCCAAAAGACAAAAAAAGCTAGTTCTAGCTTCTTCTGGGAAGAGATAGCTTTCTTTTTCTTTAAAAAGCAGGCAAATCCATCGTTTTTCTCTTTTCCAAGCTGGCCGATGTTATGGTTTCCTACAAAGTCAGTGCTTAGCTCACTAACAGCGCTGCTCTTGGTGGCTGTGGCTGCTGCTGTGGCAGGATTTTCAGTGTGGTGTGTTTAAGCCTCACTCACTCATCCTCTCATTCCCAAACATTCAGCATCCGTGCACACTCTTCACCTCTGGGTTTTTCAAAAGATTGGAGATTTCCAGTGGGGGTCTCAGGTTATCATCCCAATGGTAACAGATCAAGCTTGGTTCTTCAGTTTTCTCAGTTCTTTTGTTGCCCAAGTAGCAAGGGTTTTTGCTTTGTTAGTCTTTGATCTCCATCCTTCAGTTAACAGTTCATGGATCATGGGTCTAGCTTCTACTAATTTCAATACATCCTTCCCAAATGCTGTTCATAAATCCCCTATCAGTCCAGCAGCACATGCTACCACTCCATCTGTATGATCCTCATCTCCAGCAATGTGGTCAATGAAAGACAGAATAAATTCTACCCTGGGTTGTACCAGCATCACATCTGGGTGTACGTTCTCCTGATCTCCCTTCAATCCCTGGACGATTCCGGTATAGGCTTCCAGGCAGCCTTCCCTTAGCTCATTCAGATAATCCACCATGTCATAGTCTGACTTGTCCACCTGGGCTTGGGAGGCCTGCTGAAGAGTATTCAGTACTACTTCTAGGTACTTTTTGAACTCTCCACCAATAGCAAGGGCAATATCACCAAAGACGGACAGAATCTGTGGCTTCACAGACCTGTGGACATTTTCATTCCCCAAGTTCTCCAATAGCAGCTGCATCACCTCATCACAGAAAGGTAAGATGTTTGATTGCAGGGCATGGCATAAGTCTCCCACCGACCCCACAGCCGCCAAACAAACCTGGTACTCGAGTAATTTTTCAATCCAATGCCCAGGAAAGGTTTAAAGGCTTCCATGTACTTTAGGAATTCACCACCCAACACTTCCACCAATGTGCTAACTGCCTTCAGGGCATCCTCTTACACTCCACCAGACCAGCTGTGCTTTGGAACATCCTTAACAGGCGAAAGTGATTTTAAAAAACAAATGCTTTCCATGCAACATGTCTGCTGGAAAGACACGTCTGCCTTCTTGTCATCAAAGCAGAAATCTCATAATTAGAAGATGACATTACATTTAGTGAAGTGCCAGAAGATTTTACTCACGTGTCCAGAGTGACTGAACATATGTCCCCTCACAAGGGAAAGAACTCTACTTCAGCAACCAGTGACCAGTTATCTTTTAATCAACAAAAGCGAATTCACCAGGGAAGTAAATCATATGAATGTCATCTAACTGGTAAATCATTTATTCAAAGCTCTGGCCTTACACATTACAATGGAAGTCACATAGGAGAGAAACCATATGACTGTCACCTATGTGGGAAAGCTTTCACCCATTATACTGACTTTAGACAACATTAAAGGACTCACACTGGAGAGAAACCCTATGCATGTCATCTATGTGGGAAAGCCTTCACTTGGTGTTCTGTCCTAAAACTACATGAGAGGGCACACACTGGAGAGAAACCCTATGCATGTCACCTATGTGGGAAAGCCTTCCCTAGTTCTTCTGGCCTGAAAAAATATCAGAATTCACAACAGAGAGCAACTTCATCAGTGTCATGTATGTGGGAAAGCTTTCACTTGGTACTCTGGCCTGATATGACATGAGAGGACTCACACTGGAGAGAACCCTATGAATGTCATTCATGTGGAAAAGCCTTCCCTAATTGCTTTGCTGTGAAACAACATGAGAAAACTCACACTGGAGAGATACTGTAAGAATGACATCTGTTTGGGTTAACCTTGTTTTATTCTTGTAACCTTATTCAACATGAGACAACTCAAACTGGAGGGAAACACTGTGAATGCCATGTATGTGAAAGGCTTTGGTCATTGTTCTAACCTTACATTACATGAGAGAACTCATACTATAAATGCTTTGAATATGGAAGAGAGTTCAGTCCTTGACTTAACCTTTATGTATATTGTAGAACTCAGACACTGAAGAAATTGTTTGTAATCCATCTGGCAGAACCTTTAGTCATTCTGAGTAGTTCATCAATTAAGCCAGTTCATATGGTAGAGAACTGATATAAATGTCTCCTATGTAGCAGAACATAATAGATGGTATGCTGATATAATACTGGAGAACTCTAATATAAATGTAATGACAGTGGAAGAGTCTTAGTCTACTACTCCAACTGATAGAGAAACAAGTCTCTACAAGAGGATGAAGCTCCTTGAGGAAGCAGCAGATAATTCATGATGGAGTTATTATTCATGAAAAATCACACAAAACCATTCATACAGCAACGTTTGTAGGGCAAGTGAGAGTTCACACTGTATACAACTTACGGGTGTGATGAACAAAGGCATGTCTTCAGTGATCACTCATTCCTTAGCATTAATATTCTTATGCTGTGGAAACAAGAATCTTAAAGTCAATTTAGGAAAATCTTCAGCTGGATTTCATATCAGAAAATTTAATGGAAAATAAAGTATGTTATATGTACACTTTAGCACACGATTCAGCAAAGAATCAAGAACTTCGAACAAATCTTCCTTTTGAAATTATATGGGATAACAATATAGAATTGTGAAGTGACACTGATATCCTGAATGATGAATTTTGTAAGAACTAATATGAAGTGAGATTAATAATTCAAGATTATTAATAATTACATATATGTAAGCAACAGATCCTGTTCCTGAAAATCCAATATAGTTTGGTTTTGTTTTCATGCAGTTCTAAATACAAAGATTTGAATCAACCAGAAAATAACTTTAAATGTTAAATAAAAAATTTAGTATACAAAATTATGACTCTTAACTGTTAGTATTATAAGATCTGTTTATGGCAAGGATAAAAACAATCATGGATAAATAAACACTATGGTACATAATTACTCCTCTTTTAAAATACCATTTAATATTGCCACCAAACTTTAAAAAGGAATTAAAAATGAAACTATTTAAATAAAATGTCAGTCGTGAAAAAAATAAATACATGAGGCAAACATGGCAAAACTGAGAGAAATAACAGATGTCTCTACAATATTTGCAGATATACCCCTCTCAATATATAGACCATCTAGACAAAATCAATAAGGAAACAGAACTTGAATAATCTGATAAATGAACTAAACCTAACATATATACGGACCATTAATACCAAAATAGGATATGCATTCTTCTCTAGTGCACAGGATCATTCTCCAGGATAGGCCACATGTTGGGTCACAAAACAAGAATCAAAAAATTTAACAAATTATACAAAGCATTTTCTCTGACCATTATGGAATGAAACTGGAAATCAGTTACAGGTGGAAAACTAGAAAATTCACAGATATGTGGAAGTTAAATAACACAGTCCTAATCAGTAGGTCAAAGAAGAAAATTCAAGGGAAATCATTAAATGTCTTGAGACAAAATGAGAACACAACACATCAAAACGTGTGGGATACAGTGAAGTCAGTGCTGAAAGCGAAATATATAGCTCTAAATGTTTACCTGAAAAAAGAAGAAAGAGCTAATACCAAAGACCTAATTGTATACCGAGAGGAACTAAAAAAGAAAATAGTCCGTGTTCATTGATTGGAAGACTAAATATCATTAAGATTCAATGCAGGGGAGTGGATTTGGCTCATTGGATAGAGCATCTGCCTACCACATGGGAGGTCCAAGGTTCAAATCCAGGGCCTCCTGACCTGTGTGGTGAAGCTGGCCCACGTGCAGTGCTGATGCACGCAAGGAGTGAGTGTCCTGCCATACAGCCCAACGCGCAAGGAGTGCGCCCCATAAGGAGAGCTGCCCTGTGTGACAAAAGTGCAGCCTGCCCAGGAGTGGGGCCACACACACAGAGAGCTGATACAGTAAGATGATGCAACAAAAAAGAAACAGATTCCCAGTGCTGCTGACAAGAATACAAGTGGACACAGAAGAACACACAGCGAGTGGACACAGAGAGCAAACAACTGGGGAGGGGGGGAAGGGGAGAGAACTAAAAAAAAACCAAAAAGATTCAATGCAATCCCAATAAAAATTACAACAGCCTACTTTGCAGAAGTGGAATAGCCAGTTATCGAGTTTATTTGGAAGGGTAAGGGTCCCCAAAGAGCCAAAAACATCTCGAAATTGAGAAATGCTGTTGGAGAACTCACACTGTCTTACTTTAAAGCACATTTCAAAGCTACAGTAGGCAGAACAGCATGGGACTGGTGCAGGATTAGATATACTGACCAATGGAATTCAATTTAGCGTTCAGAAGTAGACCCTCCTATGAATGGCCAATTGATTTTTGACAAGGCTGCTAAGTCCACTCAGTTGGGAAAGAATAGTCTGTTCAACAAACGGTGCTGGGAGAACTTGATATCCATATGAAAAAGAATGATAGAGTACCCCTATCTCACACCAGATACAGAGATTAACTAAAAATGAACCAAAAACCTTATATTTATAAGAGGCAGCATTATAAGCTCATAGGAGAAAATATAGGGAAGCATCTTCAAGTTCTTGTGTTATACAATGGTTTCTTAGACTTTACACCTAAAGCACAATCAGTGAAAGAAGAAAAAAATAAATGTGATCAACTCAAAATTAAAAATGTTTGTGCATCAAAGGACTTTGTCACAAAGGTGAAAAGATAGCCTACTCAATGGAAGAAATATTTGGAAACCACATATCTGATACGGGTTTAATATCCAGAATATATAAAGAAATCCTACAACTCAAAAATGAAAAGATAAATGACCCAATTAAAAAATAAGCAAATGACTTGAATAAATATTTCTCCAAAGAGGATATAGTAATGGGTAAAAAGTACATGAAAAAATGGTCAATATCACTAACTGTTAGGGAAATGCAAGTCATAAGCACAATGAGATATCAGTACATACCCACTAGAATGACTGCTATTAAAAAAAAACAGAAAACTATGAGTGTTTGAGAAGATTTGGAGAAATAGCAACACTCATTCCTTGCTGGTGGGAATGTAAAATGTTGCAGCTGCATTTGAAGACAGTTTGGCAGTTCCTCAGGAAGCTAAGTATAGAATTACCATATGACCTGGCAGTCCTGCTACTGTGTACCCAAAAGAAATGAAAGCAGGAACTTAGAGATCAGATATTTGCACTCCAGTGTTCATAGTGCCATTATTCACAATTTCCAAAAGATGGGATGCAACCTAACTATACATCAACTGAAGAATGGATAAACAAAATGTGGTATTTGCATACAATGGAATATTATTCAACTGTAAAAAGGAATGAGGTTCTGACAGGACAACATGGGTGAAGTTTGAGGACATTTTTTGAGTGATATAAGCCAGATACAAAAGGATAAATACTGTATGATCTCATTGATAGGAACTAATTATAAGCAAAGTCATAGAGTTAGAATCTAGAATATAACGTAGCTTACCAGGGAAGAGACTGAGGTTAGAGAATGGGGAGTTGATGCTTAATTTGTACAGAATTCCTATTCAGGTTGATTTTAAAGGTTTGGAAATGGGTGATGGTAATGGTAGCATATTATTTAGAGTGTAATCAACAGCACCGAATTTTATAGGTAAAAGAGGAAACTATAGGTTGTATATGTTACTAGAATAAAAATTAACAAAATGCAGGACGGTACAACACTGTGACCCCTATTGTAGATGATGGACTTGAATTAATAGTGCAAGTATAAGAATGTTCTTTTATGAATTATACCAGATGTACTATACTAAAATGCACCTAATTTAAATGTGGACAATAGTTAATATTGCTATTTTAATCATCTTTCACCAATTGTCACAAAGATGACTTCTGTTAAAAAAAAGAAAAAGCATAAGAAAGTGCTATCATCAGTTTTAACAAATATTCCACACCAATGCAAGGTGTTGGTGGTGGGATGATGAATGGGAATCCTGTAGTTTATTCATGACTGTCTTATAAACCCACAGCTTTGCTAATAAAAAAAATTAGGAAACAAAAAAAATACTTTTCTTTCAAAATGAACATTCATTGATTGCTTTTGTTTAAAAAAAAAAAAAAAAAGAGGTACCCAAAACAGAGGAAAACAAATTCCCAGAGATAATTGTTAACATTTTGTTATATTTACTACTTTTGTATACATTCATAAATTGAGATCATATTTTTGACATATCTTTTTTTTTTAAACCAATGTGTTATGTACATTTCCCATGTTAGCATCAATACTTCTAAACCATTTTAATACCTTAAGGATAAAAATCTCATCACATAGATATACTATGATCTAGTTAAAACAGCTCCCATCATGGGATATTTAGATTGTATTCTTTCATTTGCTATTTCATGTCTTTACATTCATTTTTTTAAAAAATCACATGTCACTTTTCTTAAGGTAGTTATATTCTGTTTTCTTCACTTAACAAATATAATTTTCCATATAATTAATCTTGGAGAAAATGTAATGTTGTATAAAATGTTAATAAATAAAAATAAATATAAAAATGATTATATATATTATATAATATATCAGTATAATTAATCAGCATATAATAATTACATTATGGTTACAATCTAACCATTTCCCCACTGAACATTTTGTTCATTTCCAAATTTTCTTTTTTATAATTGAATGGATGGACGTCTTTTTGCATAAAGCCTTTTAATTTCTGATTATTTTGTTAGGAAAGATTGTGGTGATGGAATGACTAGGCCAAAGAGCATGTGCAATGTATTAGCCAAAGGGGTGCTGATGCAAAATACCAGAAATCTGTTGGCTTTTTATAAAGGGTATTTATTTGGGGTAGAAACCCACAGTTATCAGGCTGTAAAGCATAAGTTACTTCCCTCACCAAAGTCTGTTGCCATGTGTTGGAGCAAGATGGCTCCAAAAGTCTGGAAAGGTTCAGGCTTCCTGGGTTCCGCTCTTCCCGGGACTCATTTCTCTCTGGGCTCAGTGCCTCTGCTCTCTCTACAAGGCCAGCTGTCGAGTATCAGGCACACAGCTTGTCTCTCTTCCTGGGGTCTCTGCTGTGTCCAATTGAGCCTTCTCTCTTCATCATCTGCTTCTCTATGTGTTTACTTCCCAGGCTCCAGGATCAATACTCTACACTCCCTTTTCTGCAGTGTGTTTTCTCTGAGTCCTTACCCACCAGGGGGGTGGGGACTCTATGTCCTACTGATGTGGCCCAATCAAAGTCTCAATCATTATTTAATCAAGTAAAAGTGAAACCTCTGAATCTTAATATAATCTAATATGCCCAGAAGAACAAACCAGTTTACAAACATAATCCAATAGCTATTTTTGAAATTCATAAACTATATCAAACTGCTGCATGCAGTGAGTGTGTGGGATAAGAGATACATAGGTTTGCTTTCTGAAAAGTTGTTTAATTTTACCTTTACCAACAGTTAAGGCACATCAAACCCTCATCACTAGTAAGAACACATTCATTTTTATTTTATATTTTGTTCTCCTTTTTGAAGCTATTTGGCAACATCTGGTTATCCATGGCCAGCTTGGTGATCTTTATGCAGCTGCGTTATCTGTTTCACGAGGTACAACGTCGAATCCGTCGGCATAAGAACTATTTGCGTGTGGTTGGGAACATGGAAGCTAGGTAAGTAAGCACAAGTCATTGTTTCCCAAGTTTGCTTGTTTTAGCCTATTATTAATAACAAATTCCAGATCACGTCAGAAAGTGCTTTTGTCAACTCCTTGCAGAGTGGGAAGAGTAGATTCTGGAATCTCACTGTCTGGATCTGAATTCCCATTTAGCTACTTTGTGATTTTGGGCAATTTACTTAACGTGCCCGTTTCTTCATCTCTAAATAGGAATGACAGTAGAATCTTCTTCCTGGAACTCTTGGGAGGATTCAATGGTATAATGCATGGAGTATGCTTAAAATAGTACTAGGCATGTAGTTGGTACTCTTATTACGATGTTGTTTTTAATCATCATTATTAAAGGGAAGTTTTCTGGGGCTTCTTTATTTTTTTTGGTTGGGGCTTACTTATTCTTTACCCATATACCCACACCTGCACATACTCCTAACTTCATAGCAGGAGGTACTTAATTGGCCAACCTGAAGCTAAACTAAGTCTGAAAGTGAAAGATTATTAGGCACCTTACATGTGTCCAGGGGAACAGTTTGGATCTTTGGGGATATTATTCCTCTGCTTTGCCCAGGAATTTTCCCTGAAGTCATCGCTAATAGAACCCATTGTTAAGATAAAGTTATGTTTCTGTGTTTAAGTGTTTCAAGCTTTCATGGCCATGAAAAGAAAGCAAATGTAATATTTTTCATTGTTGGAATTTTTTACTGAATAAGATTTCTTTGTAACCACACTGTTAAAAGGTTGAAGTTTGTGAAGGTGGTACTAGGTATGTATGTGACAAAGATTCCTGCTGGACTCTTTTTGTATTTTACAGGTTTGCAATTGCAACTCCAGAGGAGCTGGCTGTCAATAACGATGACTGTGCCATCTGCTGGGACTCCATGCAGGCTGCAAGGAAACTGCCCTGTGGACATCTTTTCCACAAGTAGGAGCTTCGTGGACGGCCACATAAGACTGGCATTCTGTCTAGGGCATGTGGTGCTTTTTGTACCTGGACCCGATGCTAATCCTAGCAGAGAAGGTGGGGGATATTACCTTGGACAGGCCTTGGGGTGTTGCTGATGTTGAGTATGAAGGGAAGTTTCTGAGGTATCTTCCTTTATCCCTTCTCCTCTTCTCTATACCCTCCAGACTGTTCCCTACCCACAATTTGTCATCTTAGTATATGGGCATGTCAACTGTCTTCATATTCCTTCTCCATTTAAACTCTGAGGTATAGCACGTATGCCTGTAAGATTTAAGAGAGGTGGGAGATCCGTGCTTTCAAACAACTTATTACCTAATTGGAGAGAGAAAATGTGTATTTTTGTATTTTGCAAATGCCCAAAAGTAGCATAAAAACACACACCAGAGAAAAGGCTGCAATAAAGACTAGACCAGGAACACTAAATAGTCCAGAAGGACTGAATTGAGGATTACAAAATAGGTTCTGCTGTAAGCCTTCAAGTTTGGAATAGATCTGTGTATGGTATAGGCTCATCCTCCACCCAGGGAGTCCTTCTTGTCTCTCTATAGCAGTCTTCACTGCCTTACGTTATTTATGCCTAGACATCTCATGGGGGCTCTACCTGTTTCACCTAATTCATTCAGTTTATTCTGTTTAAGTTGATGGACCTGGAGATACCTTTTTTTTTTTTCCCAAATTCTACTCAATTTATTCATTTTTTAAAAAATATTACATTAAAAAAATATGAGGTCCCCATTCACCCCCACCGCCCCCACCCCACCACTCCCCCCACAGTAACACTCTCCCCATCATCATGACACATCCATTGCATCTGGTGAGTACGTCTCTGGCATCGCTGCACCCCATGGCCTGTGGTCCACACCATAGCCCACACTCTCCCACGTTCCATCCAGTGGGCCATGGGAGGACATACAATGTCTGGCAATTGTCCCTGGATGGAGATATCTTTTTACCTTTTGGATCTGTGGTCAGTTTTGTGTATTGAGAAACCTTTGATCTTTATATCTTTGGTCTTCATATCTTACCTTCTTTCCTTTATTTTATATTTTCAAATAGTTTTTCTTCTCCTTTTTAATATTAGAAGGCCTTTGGTGCTGGAGTCTTCTACAAATTTATCAAAAGATAATTATATGCCAGGTCCTGTGTTGGGTTCTGGGGATAAAATGAAAAAGACAGATATGGTCATTTGCTTTCATGGAGCTTTGCCATCTAATGGAGGAGACAGATAGGAATTAACCAGTCTATTTAGGAATGTGTAAGTATAATTTAAGTGAGAAAAGGAATATGGTTCTTGAGAGCTTGTAATAAAGGAACCTGCCTGGGAAGCGTATGTGGCTCAGGTGACTGGGTACCCGCCTACCACATGGGAAGTTCCTGGTTCGGATCCTGGTGCCTTCTAAAGAAGACAGTGGGCTAACGCGACAGGCAGGCGTGGTGAGCATAACAAGATGATGTAATAAGAGACGCGGGGAGGGAAAACACAATGAGAGACCCAACAGAGCAAGGAGCAGAAGTGGCTCAAGCAATTATGCACCTCCCTCCTCCATCAGAGGTCCTGGGTTTGGCTCCCGTTGCCTCCTAAAGAAATAAGGAAGACAAACAGACACAGCAAGTGAAAAAGAAGGGGGTGGGGAGAAATAAATGAATAAAATCTTAAAAAAAAAAAAAAGGAACCTGGAGGAAGTGACTCTTGAGATGAGTAATGAAGGGATGGGTCAGGTGAAATAGAGTTTGAGACAGTGGGAACATCTGATACAAAGGCTCCAAAGCAGGAAGAAATGGGGTGTGTTGAAGGAATTATAAGAGAACCTGTGTGACTAGAACTCAGTGTAAGATGGGGAGTGATGTCAGCTGAGGCAGGAGAAGCAAGAAGGCGTTAGATTCTGTGATGCTTAAAGGCCACTGAAGGAATGAGATTCCACTGAAGGTTTTCCAGTAGGGGTTGGTGATCAGATTTGCAGCTTGAAAAGATCCTTCTGGCTGCAGGGGGACTGGTTAGTAACTACTGCAGTGGTTTGTGTGTGTGTGTAGAGAGTAACTTGGACTACTGGTTGGCCATGGAGTTAGAGATAAGAGAACAGATTTGAGAGTGATGAAAAAGCATATGCTCCATTTGGGGAAGTGAGGAATATAAGAAGTGTCAGGGATTCTTTTACATATGTGACTTGTGTAACTGGATATGGCTGGGAAGACCAGAGAATGCACACACATTTCTCTAAAACTTTTCAGTATGTCCCTAAGGAGTTTGGGGACTAGTTGGGAAGAATAACTCAAGAAGTATATTTTAGCCCAGAAGAAATGTTTTGAAGCATATAATTGGATTAGTTTTAGAATTTAATTTTGAAACACTTTTTCACTTTTGGTTGAGTTAGCAACCATTGCTAGGACATCCTCTTGGTCCACTTTACTTTGTAACTTTAGTTAATAAAGTGGGAGCAAGATCATGTGATGATAATCTAAGGGCAAATTCATTTTAATTTATGATAAAGCTATGTAATTGGTTGTTATAGAAGATGCTTTGCAAGGTTTTAGAGTTCAATGGATATTTAATTACATTGAAGTGTCATGCTTAGAAGGAGGAGAAATTACTTATTCAGTAGAATATTATTGATACATGTATATAGAAAAATTTCTGTTTTCTCTAAAGTTTGGATTTCTTTCAGTTGTGGAAGTCTACTTTTTTTTTTTCCCCTTGAAGACAACTATAACTAGTTGCATTTACCCTGGAGTTTTGAAGCTATTATATTTAATATGGGACATTTTTGTGGTTGATGAAATATTAGATTTGTATATGAAAATTGTGTCACATTGTACCATTATTGGAGGCAAAGATTCTTAATTACTTCTACAGTCCCACTTTAGGCTGATTTTGCTAGCAGTGTGATTTAAATGGTGTTTTATTAAGGAGAAGTGGATTTTTAAAAATATTATTTATTTGACTAATATGTAAATAATCACAAACAGGAGCTTTTAGGTACTTTATTATTTTAAAATGTGATAGAGTGGTATGTACACACACATGTAGATTACATTATTCATGAGCATTGCTATTACCAACTCTTAAAGCACAGAGATTATAAGAAGTAACTTCATCTTGGCCTCTGGGCAAGTTTTGTTACTTAAGTGCCATTAGGTTGCTAGGAAGATCATTACATTATAGTGAGATTCTCTTGCATAACTTTATTTGTGCATGCAATCCCAGAAAATTACCAACAAAAGAAAAGGACCAATGTACACAGAAGAAATGGACATTTTTTATTCAGTGCTTCCTGGAGATCATAGAAGAAAGATAGTATTGTAGAGTGGGAAAGGTCACTCGATCCAACCCTTTCTTGGTTTTAGTGGAGAGGACTAATCCTGGGAGGCTGAAAGACATGCCTGTGGCGTTGGGACCAGATTTCACATCTTCTACTTCTAGTATCCTTCCCTTTTCCTGAGTGTCTACCATAATTAGGGCATAGTAGTCTTCTGATAGAGAGCAAAAGAAGCTTTTAGCTACATTGGAAAAATAGAATACAAATAGGAGAGGGTCAGGGAAGTTGAGGTGGTGAATGCAAGGGGAATGTTATAATGGTAAGCCAGGTCCTGAGGAGGAAAGTAAGGACTATGGAGGGTGTGCCTGATAGGAAAATGGTATTATCAGGGGGTAGGGGATGTTGGTGAGTGTGGGTCCCAAAGAAGTGAGCTGAAAGGAGAGAGGCATTAGTGAGTGAGAGTTTGCACGTCAAGACTTTGAAGACAAGACCAAGGTTATGACCATGTTGCAGGTAGCTAAAGTGGAGTAAAAGAAAAGGTCATTAGAGCATAGGACTCAAGTATATGAGTATGATGCTACTGCTGATTCAGCCCCATGGGTTTTGAAGTATCCCAATAGGATTGGAAAGGAATATGGTGAACCACGCAGTGAAGTCTTACTGAAGAAGTGGTCATGACTAGGAGCTTAGTAGATGAGTACATATGTTAAAGTATGAATGGTCACAGCGGAACACCCTAGACATATATTAGAGTGAAGTGGGCAAAGAGGTATTGTCAACTAGCTTATGTTCATTGTTTTTCCTCAACATTTAAATTTCACTGGTGAGTAATAGAAACACATTTGAATCATTGAGTACATCTGGTAAATTTTGCTGGAACATGATAAGGAACAGTTGACCATGTTAATATATCTTATTTTGGACTTTTTGGTAGCTCCTGTCTTCGTTCCTGGCTAGAACAAGACACCTCTTGCCCAACATGCAGAATGTCTCTAAATATTGCTGACAATAATCGTGTCAGGGAAGACCATCAAGGAGAGAACTTGGATGAGAATTTGGTTCCTGTGGCAGCAGCTGAAGGCAGACCTCGCTTAAACCAACACAATCACTTCTTCCACTTTGATGGTTAGTTGATTTCAGCCTCCAGACTATACCTGGAGGAGTCTTTCCAGCTAAGAGGGTGCTGTTTAATTATAAATTGCCTTGTACAGGCCAGTTAATATTATATTTCAATTTTAACTGAAAATTTTCTTTAAATATAAATAGATGACACTGAGGAGTTTTCTCTGCCAGGCACTTTGGTAAATCCTGTGTGAATATGGGTGGGGGTGAGGGCAGGGGAGTTGGTAATAGTAAAATTGAGTCAACTGTGCCTTCAAGGAAGCATGCTTGGTCAGTTTAAAAGTAAACCTTTGCCAATAATTTACTGCATTAATGTAGTACTTTAGCCTATATTGAAGGACCATTGAGTAGCTTTTCCAGTGAATACCAGAAAGCAGAATCAGAGTTGGAACCCCATTTGTTTGACCATTAAAAAGGTGTGTTCTGCCTTCCAGCAGTGTTGAAAGGAATTTTAATAAAAACCACACTTGAGATTCTAAGGCCAAGGGCAGTATATAAGGGCCTGATTGATCATTCTTCCTTAATTCAAACAATATTAAGCTGTTGTTGGATTTCATGAATTCCAATACCATTAAATACTGTGAATTCATATTTCTAATTACTGCTGTGAGCCAGGCATCACTGGACTTTTGTTTGAGGGAGTGCTATTCAAATCTCTGGTTTAAGTTCTGAAAGGTGAAGGAGGGTGGTAGTGGTGACGTGTTGGTGAAATTCCTGAAAGAAAGGACCAAGGAGATTAGAGTTAAGTCTCTGGAGAGTTGATGAGGGGCTGCTTGACTGGCTGAACCAGGGCTGTGGGAGGGGCTGGATTGGTGGCATCTCCCAGGTAAGACTTCTGAAAGATACTAACAGATCTTGGAGATGGAGCCTATCTAAGTAATCCATTATTTTATGAATCGTTATTGCTCAAAACTTAGTCAAAGCCTTTCTCATTTCTTACTATTAAGCATAATTTTTAAAAAATTGAAAAACACATTTTGTTAGGAGAGACCTCTGAGGTGGTCATTTAGCTTGTTTTTATCATCCTGACCTTAGTGTTTATTTCTTGGCCAAGTACCCCAACAGCAGAAGCAGCATACTTGGTGCCATTAGCCCATAAGCCTGTGTCAGTTTTCTTTGAAAAGAATTTCAAATAAGAAATCCAAGGCCTTTAAATCAGATTACTAAGGAGAAAATATTTCCTGAAAGTAATTGTGAAAATGGGTATCTCCAACTAAGTAGTAACTTGTTTTATATGAAAGAGAGGAGCAATAACACATCAAAAACCTGTTGTAGCTGCTTTTGAGCCATGGAAACCTTCCTTGTATTCTTGGCTGAGAGCCTAGATAGAGGGATTGTGAGGCTGGAGGGCAGCTAGGCAGCAGGACAGCCTAGTGGTGAAGTGTTCCAGAACTTTGATTGCTGGCTTCAAACCCTGGCCACTATTGTAACTGACTGTGTGACCTTGGGAAAGTTACTTCTGATTGCTTCAGGGGCCAAAGAACAAGGGGAGGAGAGTCATACCTCTGAGAAGAGTGAAACAGGTATAAAATTAGGAGGTACTGTGTAGGTTTCCAGTGAGGATTAAATCAGCTAATCTATGTGAAACACTCGGCACAAGGCGGGGCGTAAAGTAAGCCCTCAGCGTATGTTAGCTGATAATATAGGGTAGCCTGCTTTAGGGTAGATGGCACTTTAAGAGTCAGGTTTCAAACTTGGTTCTGGATTCTCATTTGTTTTAGGGTCCCGGATTGCTAGTTGGCTGCCGAGCTTCTCAGTCGAAGTGATGCACACCACCAACATTCTTGGCATCACTCAGGCGAGCAACTCCCAGCTTAATGCAATGGTAAGGACGTCGGATTACTTCAAGATGATCGGTAATTAAGAGGGAAAGAAAAGCCAACAGATGTATACAGTGTGTATGACCTTGTTGGTCTGTTTGTTCATTGGGACCACTTCAATTCCTGTGTTTTAAAATTTGAAACCAGTTTGGGAGCTGGCTTTCTTCCTTTTTAAAAAATTGAATATTTAATGCATTTATGGGCATACTAGAAATGCAGTAAACATTAGAATTGTATAATATACATTAGACATTTATGTAAAAGATGTTTTATTTTTTGACGAAGTTTCTTCAGGTTTCCCCGTCTCTTCTGTCTTCCTCAGAGCAAGAAACAGTAATTATTACTTATAGATAAGCTGCCCCCATTGTGTTGAATTTATTTTATCCTTGTGTTTCAAGTCATTACCATCTCCTAAAACTCTACCCTTCATTTCACTGCACAGTCTCATAGTACTGTTTCACAGTGAAATTATACTCCATTCAAATTAGAAGAGCCCAAAGAAGTTAGAGCGAGCAGCAGTCATATTTATGTGAATGAATGTTAGAGGCCCAAGTATTTCTAAGGACTGATTTAGTAATAAAGAATGTCTTACTGGTGCAAATTTTCAATTTATTCATATTATTGAAACTGCAATAATAGAAATGAAAGCTATGTCAATGAAAAAGAAAGGCAGGAGTGAGGTCATTAACTATAACTAAATACATATTAAATACAATTACCATGTATTTAGTGATGAGTATCAGGTAAATATCTATCCTGGAGTCCTGGTCTCTGAGAAAAAGGTCAGAGACAATTACAAGGAAGACAATTAGAGTCCATTTTAAAAACAATGAAATCCTTTGAGAAAATCACTGTAGACTTTCTTTTTATCAGTGATTTTTCTTGGTTCTTTTGTTGGTAATCCATTTATATGTGTACCTTTAGAGTTTACTTTGTCTTTATTTATACCCTTGGATTCTTGTTTAGCTTTTTTGGGTCATATATGGCTAACAAAAAGGGAAATCAAAGGGTATATGTATGGCTCCAGGAATTTTTTGTAGATCTAGAGCAGAACTGGAATGAAGAGATTAGATAAGGAGTCTGGGCTTGAGCTGATAAACCATGACTATGAAGCCCAAATGGAAATGTCCACTCTTCCAGAAGGAGGGATGTGGCTGCTGCTGGCTTTTTATTTGTGTGGCAGATAATCTAACCTTTTCTGAGTGTACTACAGGGTTCACTCTCTCTGGGTCTCACCTTGATTTAGGCCAAAATATTTTGGGGAAATTATTCATTGGAGTGAATAATGCACCTTTTATTAAAAATTATATTAAGACTATAAAATGTGTTTTTATCCCTTTTCCTTCCCCCCTCCTCCCACCAAATACATGTAAGAACCTCAAGATATTGAGGCATTCTGTTGACTCAAACATGTTGCTCGTATACTTCAAGACTTGGTATTTTTCCAAAGCCTTGTCATGTGGTGTATGTTTTTATTTACATTGTTAGAGAAACATGTTTTACCATTGCTGAAATCTAGTGCTCATTGTGATAGTACGTACAAGTCTTCAGATACGAACAACTTTTGTCCTGCTTGGAGTAGGGCCTCTGACTGACCTGGGTAATTCTGGCCAGTATTCATTCATTCATTCATTAATCTTAATTCATTTATTCTATAAATTGGTCCTGAAAGGCTCTTCCTATGGTAGCACGGTGCTGGGAATAGCAGCCACAATGTAAATGTGATAGACACAAGTCCTGCCCTCAAGAAGTATAAATTCTAGTTGAGGAGACAGTTTATAAACACAGACAAATAAGGTAATTGCAGATGGTGATGAGTGCTGTGAAGGCTACTAAGGCAGACAGTGTACTAGAGAGTGGGTGGCTGTAGGCTGTTTCAGAGGACGCATCCAGAGCAGTTCTGTCGGAGGCACTGATATTTAAATTTAGACCTGAGGACAAGATAGAGGCAAATCTGTGAGAAGAGCTGCCAGGCAGTGGAAATAGTAGGTATAGAGGCCACGGGGAAACAATGTGCTAGATGCTGAGAGAGGTCATTGTGGCTGGAGCCTAGCAAGCAGGGGACTGAGATTGTAGTTTAAGTTGAGATTGCAGAGCTAGATCACACAGGCACTTGAAAGCCACTCTCAAAGTTTAGATTTATACTTAAAGTACTAGAAGGCCGTTCAAGGCTTTTGTTTTGTTTTGTTTTTTAGGGTACTGCCGGGACATTTAATGGATAATGATTATGGTGTCTGGGATGAGATTGAATTATAGAGGGCCAAAAATGAAAGTGGTGAGACTGGTTAGGAGGTGTTGTGATATTCCAGGCAAAAGAAAATGGTGGCTTATAGGAAGGTATTGATAATAAAGATGAAAAGAAATGGGGAGATTTAAGACACTTTTGTAAGATGAACTGCCAGAACTTGTTGCTTTGATTTGGATATGGGGGTAGTAGGGTAAAGGAAGTGAGGAAAGAAAGTTAAGTTGGGTTTGGATTTAAGCAGCTAGGTAGATGGTGGTGCCATGCACTGATAGGCAAGACTAGGAAGGAAGAGGATTGGGGACAGGGACTCAGCAGTTCTGTTTGGCTGAATAAGTTTGGGTGTGTGTGAGACACCCAAGTAGAGATGTTACGGAAGCAGTTCTGAATGTCTTGAGTCTGGATCTCCATGAAGACGTAAAGCTGAAGATGGACATTTGAGTGCATGAAACAATAGACATATTTAAAGCGGGGGATTGGATTAGCTCATCTAAGGAGAGAATGTAGGTTGCAAAGAGAAAAAGTCTCAGGACTGAACTTGGGGTTACTCCAACATCTGGTAGAAAGAGCATGCTGTGGCTGGAGAATGAGGGAAACTGGGAGACAGGAGTGGCCAGTTCACAGGAGTGATTGCAGTAGGGGAAGAGTCAACCACGTGAGAATTCTTATATGTGAGGCCAGAGAAGTCAGTGTTAGATTTGGCAGATTGGAGGCCATTGAGCGAGTCCCTGGAGAAGAACAAGCAATATCTGTGGTGTGAGAGGATGAATACCAGATTTTGGCAGATTGAGGAATGAATGGAAGCTGAATAAATAGATAGTATCTGGAAATATGTTATATAAAGGGAGTGACTAAGTGGAGGTGGTAGCTTGGGAGGTAAGTAGTATCAAGTGGAGTTTTTGTTTTAAAATTTTTTGAACCAGCCATTTATTTATATGTTTAAAAAATTAGAGCTAAACAGCAAAGTCATACATACTTGTACCCCTTGCCCCTACCCTCTGCCCTAACAACTTTGATTAGTTTCTTTTGTATTATGTTCTTCCAGAACATTTAAATGCAGATATAAGTAAATGCCAGGACATGAGATTCTTATTCTTTACCCTATAGGTCTTTTTATTTTTATTTTTATTTTTATTTTTTTTTAAAGATTTATTTATTTATTTAATTTCCCCCCCTCCCCTGGTTGTCTGTTCTTGGTGTCTATTTGCTGCGTCTTGTTTCTTTGTCTGCTTTTGTTTCTTTGTCCGCTTCTGTTGTCGTCAGCGGCACAGGAAGTGTGGGTGGCGCCATTCCTGGGCAGGCTGCACTTTCTTTTCACGCTGGGCGGCTTTCCTCACGGGCGCACTCCTTGCGTGTGGGGCTCCCCCACGCGGGGGACACCCTTGCGTGGCACGGCACTCCTTGCGCGCATCAGCGCTGCGCATGGCCAGCTCCACACGGGTCAAGGAGGCCCGGGGTTTGAACCGCGGACCTCCCATATGGTAGACGGACGCCCTAACCACTGGGCCAAAGTCCGTTTCCCATATAGGTCTTTTTAATTTTATTATTTTAACAAACTTTTTGTTTTGGAGTAATTTTAGATTTATGGAAAAGTTTCAAAGATACTACAGAGAGTTCCTGTCTACCCGACACCTGGATTCCCCTTGTATTCACATCTTACATTACCATCCCCTCGAGTCTTTTTAAAAAGATAGGTTCTCTAGCTCTTTCGGTATATGAATAGGAGTGACCACTAGAGGGGGGAGATTGGTGGTAGAGAAGAAACGAAAGAGTTAACTGAAAGATGGAGGGTCGCTTAGGAGCCTGTGCCTGAGAGGCATTGCCTTTATTAGTTGAAGAGATGGGTGCTACAGAAATTTGGTTTAAAAAGAAGGCAAGGCCTCCTGCTGACTCCTGCTTTCTCAGTGTGTTACTCTGAGGGGTCATCTGCAGAGTGAAGAGTGACCTTAGAATGCAAACAGATAGCTGGAGTGTGGGAGCTTGACTCAGCTACTGATGGGCAACTCTGTGAGGTGCTGCGTAGATAATTTGAGGTCAGGCAACTGCTAAAACTCTGCAGGTTCTTAAAACAAACAAAATTCATGGCATGTCGCCCTCATGGGAATGAGAATTATATTTTTGGAGTCGGTGTGTTTACAGTTCTTAGGCAAGCCTTGTTTCTTCTTCCAGTTCATAGTGGCTTGGAGTGGACTATTTTTAGCCAAACGAATTTATTAGAACCATGTATTTTTTAAAATAAAGTCCAATATTTAACTTACTGGATTTCTAGAAGAAAAGTTTCACTTTACTAAAAGGAATCAGGCATTTTTTATTTGGACAATGAAGGGCAAGCTGTTTAAGAATAGAAAAGAATTTTTTCTGATTATATAGGTCTGTATGGACTCTTCCCCAGTTAGCTTTAATTTAGGCTGGGAAGAAAAAAAGATGAGCTCATTCACGTAAGCATTGAGGGGATCCCAGGAACATGGGGGCCCTGGGTATTCTGTCATGCACTTCTTGTCTTGCCCACACCTTCCCCCAGTGACAACTCTCAGCAGATCTTTGTGCAAGTTTGGCCCTGATCTTTCCTTTCAAGGCCATGATGTTGAGACACCCTCCCAAACTCCACTCACCCTGCTTTCCAGTTTTAGGTTAAGTCCTTTGGGGGTTTACATTCCCAGTAGTAGACTTACTACATCCCTAAAGCAGTTTTTCTGCTGTTTCCTTTTTTTCTTTTAATCATTAGGATTTTTCCACAAATAAAACCTTGCAAATACATAAGCATTTGTAAAACAAGTACAAGAAGACAGAAAAGTCTGCAGATATTTGCATGAAAGTATGGGTGATGGTGTGTTGAAATCCATGCTTGTTCTCCCATATACCCACTTTAAAGCTTGAGCAGACTCAGAGGTTCTTAGAGTTTAGTTTGAAAACTGTCTCCAGGGCAATATTAAATTTAAACTTTCTATAAAATTCTATTCTAATTGAGGAATAATTTATATATAGTAAATTTACCCTTTTAAAACATATCCAACTCTGAATTTTGTCAAACTCATAGTTATGTAACCACCACTATAATGAAGATAGAGAACAATTCCATTCCCATCCTCTAGAATTCCTTATGCCTCTTTGTAGTCAACTCCTCCCTGTACCCATAGCACCTGGCAAACCACTTATCAGTTTTATGACCCTCTGGTTTTGCCTGTATATTTTGCCTGTTATCCCTTAAGAATTGCCTATGTCATATAAATATAATCATACAGTACCTAACCTTTTTTTTTTTTTTTTAATACCTGACGTTTTGAGTCAGGCCTCTTTCATTTAGCATAATGCAATCAAATTTCATCCATGTTGTGAGTATTAGAAGGGTGTTCCTTTTGGGAATTACATCTTTAAGGAGAAAATATTTCCTGAGGTATACTGAACTTTAAAATGAACACTTTTTAAAATCAGACTATTATTCTACTTGAGTCTGCCTTGGAACCCAGTAGATTTCTGTGCTCTTTTTATTTTGAAATTGATACTGTCCCCAGTTATCTATTTAGGTATCCTGGAAAAATCCTAAAGGGACTCTAGTTTGGTGATGATCCACAGAATGAGAGTGGCCTTCCTACCTGCACTTTCAAGGCAGGAAGTCAAGTTCATTGCCCAGAACCTGCCATACACCATGACCTTAACAAATAACTGCAGGAAGCGAATGTGGCTCAATTGATAGAGTGTCTGCCTTCCATATAGGAGGTCCAGGGTTCAAACCCAGGGCCTCCTGGCCTATGTGGTGAGCTGGCCCATGCACAGTGCTGCCGCATGCAAGGAGTGCCGTGCCACACACGGGTATCCCCCCCATAGGGGAGCCCCACGCTCAAGGAGCGTGCAAGGTGAGTTGCCCCACCAAAAAAAGTGCAGCCTACCCATGAGTGGCGCTGCAGACCTGGAGAGCTGATGCAGCAAGATGACTCAACAAAAAAAGACACAGATTCCTGGTGTCACCAAGAATGCAAGTGAACACACAAGAACACAGCAAATGGAAACAAGAGACCAGACAATGGGGGGTGGGGGGAGGAGGGGAGAGAAAGAAATAAAATAAATCTTTTAAAAAAGCAACAAAAAACAAGTAACTGCTGAGAGTGAACATTTCTATGGCATCTATATTTGTATTCCTATAGGCTCATCAGATTCAAGAAATGTTTCCCCAGGTCCCATATCACCTGGTGCTGCAGGACCTTCAGCTGACACGCTCAGTTGAAATAACAACTGACAACATTTTAGAAGGACGCATTCAAGTACCTTTTCCCACACAGGTAAACTGGTTTTTTTAAATATGACAGATGGATTCTGTCTTCACTAATATTTAATTATCTTGATAAATTTTAGTTACTTAATAATGGAATATCATTTGTGATTTGATGAAGGCGTTCTGTAAACTGTCCCTAAATTGTGACCGAGAACAGACCCACCAAAGAGACGCAGAATTAAACAGGGACAAATGTTTTTGGGTAATTTTTTTGTACAGATGTACACTCCAGCCTGCCTTTCCCAGTCCAGAAGGTCAGAGCACTGGTTCTTCCAGGACAAAGGTTGGCAGACTTTTTCTGTAAGGGCAGAAAGTAAATAGTTGAGGCTTTGCAGGCCATACGTCTCTGTTAGAGCATCTCACCTCTGCTCTTATAGCACTAAAGCTGCCAGTGACAATATGTAAATGAACGAGCAGTTAAACTCTATTTACAGAAACAGGTGGCAGACTGGATTTAGCCCAAGGGCTGTTGTTTGCAGATCTCTGCTCCAGCAGATGCTGCCCTCTGTCCCCAGTAGGCTTTGCACATTGGTGTGCTTTTCCAAGAGGGACAATTCACATCTGGTCTGGTCAGGTCTCCTGGCCCATCACATAATTTCTCTGATGTGTAGAAGAAGTATTAATATATTCAAGACAAGGTTTTCTGGCAGGACCTAGGAATATATATATCTGATTAGAGAATAATCTATCAAAAAATTATTTAACTTCAATATGCAAAAATATATGGAAATCTATTAATAAAATCCTAAAACTTAAGAATCTTTGAAGAAGGAAAGAGCATGGACATCAGATTGAGGTTTTAGATGTGGCTCATCAATTCTCAGCTATGTTACCTGACTGTCAGGTTGGATTCCCCCTTGAAGTAGACCTTGAGAGAAGGATTTGAATGCATAAAGCCTCCTTGGGAAGTAATCCCAGGAAACTGATAGGGAGTGTGGGTGTGAGACAGAAAGGAGGGAGCCAATAAAAGGCTCATTGTTGAGCAAGTTAGCACTGTAGGTGACTGGAGCTTAATCCCACTGAGACACTGCAGTGGGATCAGTGTAGAGCATATGCCTTGTGAGGGGTCAGGAGCTAAGGTATTTATTTATACGCCGGTTCCCATCAGTCATTGCTTGAGTGTTGCTTCTGGAGTTGGCAAAAAACAGCATGCAACCAGGAAAAAGTCCTCAGGCAATGAGGTGTAAAGACTGGCTGGCAGGCACTGATGGTAAGACCTGAAGGGGTGTGGGCCCCCACGTGGCTGCAGCATTGGCTAAGATCTTAAACTGGCTAAAATGAAAATAACAACCTATTTAATAGGATGTTAAGAAGATAAAGGAGATAGTCATGTCAAGGGTTTTTACCTTGGTGCCCTGCGCAAGGGACCACTGGGGACCATAGCTCCCAGTGTGCTCTGGGTTGGCCTTGTACTTGTCATTTAATCTCTGAATGATTCTGTATTGTTTGTGGCACTCTTTCTCTTTCAGCGGTCAGATGGCATTAGACCTGCATTGAACAATCCTGTGGAAAGGCCAAACAGTGACCAGGAAGAGGGAGAAACTTCTACTCAGGTAAAATCAGCATGTGTAGGTATGTGAGATTGTAGAAGAGTAGCGTGGTACCTGGCATGTCTTCTTCATTCCTACCCTAACATTGTGAGGCTCGGGGCAGGAACACAGAATGAGGCCATATCTCATCTGTCTTGATATTTCAGGTTACTAAATCAAGCTGTGCCCATGGGCTTGCCTCTGTTTCTACCCAAGACCTGTTGCTCACTTCCTCAGGATTGCTCTCATGACTGGGAGGTGGAAAGAGTCAAGCTGTCCCCAGGTCAGCCCTGCTACTTTGAGTTTGAGTGTAGCATTAGGATGGGCAGGACGAAGCTGGGCCCCAGCTCAGGACTCCGAGGGTAACTAGACCCATCCAAATACAGGTGGGGATTGACTAGGACAAGCCCTCCAGGAGGTGAGGCCATCGACTTACTCTCCCCCCATACCTCACCTTTCCAGCTCAGGATTCCTAGATATTTTCATGGATTTCCCCCAAAATGAAACCCCCTGAGCAATGGGTAGAAGGGGAAAGGGAAGGGAGTGTGGTTATCTTGGGAGTCAGAGCTGCCTAGAAAATCTACTTTGGGTGACACTTGGGGTACCCATCCTTGAACAAAAGCAACTCCTCTGTCTGAATTCCAGGGCACACACACATGTTCTTTGCCCCAAATCCTAGGGATTCCAGTTTGTTCTCCTCTTCTTTAATTCCCATTGCTTAGTCAATTACAGTACTTTCAAAAATTTTCTTATGAGATGGGAAAAAAACAAATAACCTTAGTTTGTCTTCCTGCATGTGGGGTTTCTCCTTTTTCCCCATATAGGGCTCATGTCTGAGGGAGAATGTGAACGCTTTATCAGTGAGGATCAGGGCTTTTCTTCTTTTTTTTTTTTTTTATACTTTTTAAATTAACGTTAATAGATCACAAAGAAGGTTACATTAAAAAACATAAGAGGTTCCCATATACCCCGCTCCCCACCCCCCCACCCTATCATTTTTATAAATTGTCTTTTTTTGAAGTTACATACATCACATTAAAAAATGTAAGAGGTTCCCATATACCCCCTACCCCCCACCCCAGGGCTCTTCTTGGTAAGTGTTATGGAGGCTGCTCTCAGCTCATGATTTTTTCCACTATAAATAGGGAATCAAATAAAAAACTATTAAGGTTTTTCCAATCCGTGGCTGAGTTAAAATTTTCTTGTCCAAAGCCTTAATTGGATTGTGCATAATTTGAAAAATGGTGACTTCTGAAGAAGGTGTCTATTTTTGCATTTTTAGTTTTCTGGAAGCTGGCTTAGCTCAGATTTGAACACTAGACTGTTTTGGAGGTGCCTGAAGGGAGCAGCACATGAGATTTCGGTCTTGATTCTCCAGCAGTATTTTAGAGTTAGCATGAAGAGTTCTCAGATTTTTTTTTTAATATAGTGGAGGAAAGTACTTATTTCACAAGAAAGTTTGCTATATAACATTTTTTGAACATGTTCAGATAATAAAAACAGTGAGTTAATAAAACCTCAATTGCATCAACTCTGTTTTTCACTTAATGCAAAGTTTCTTGCTGCCCTAGTTCAAGCCTGTGTCAGGCTTAGAAGCCTGCTACAGAGCAGGGGCTGAGAGTGGAATTTTGTTTTCTTTCTTCAGTCTCCTCTATTGACTAGCTGTTCTAACCCCCTTCTAGGGTCAGGCTCAGGAGTAGGATGGGGTGATATGACCCCAGAATGCATGTGTATATACACATACACATGCACACACATACACAGGAGGGGATTATCTTAGAGACCTCCCTGCCCCAGCCAGGATCAATGACCTTGACTTTAGTTCCTTTGAATTTGGATTCACTTTTTACAACCACCTTGTCCCCCTTCAAGTGGTCTAGTTGGCAAAGTCCATTTTAAACATCCTCAGCCTGGTTCCCTCCTGCAGTATCTAATCTCCAGGATACACGTACAACATTGCCTTACAGTATTCCTCTCACAGTCCCCTCTTCTTTTTTTGTGTGCTTTAGCCTGTTGTTTTTTTATTTCTTGGGTGTATGTCAGTCACCTACTCCCTGTGTCCCCCAAATTGGGGATATGAATCAGTTTCTCCAGATTGTTCTCTTGAAGTCCCTTCTCTTGTTTGGCTGAAGGTAGGAAATGGTAAGGGTGGGTGACATAAAAGCACAGCACACCTTTGCTCTTAAAAATAGGCCTGTGTCCTGGCTGCTTCTGGGGCCATTGGCTGCCATTGACGAGCTGTGGTCTCTTAGCACAAGCATTGTGGCATGTGTAGGCACCTGCTTAAGGATGTACAGCCCTGGGCATTTCCTTAGCCTTTGAAGCTTCAGCCCAAACTGAGAAAGAGTCTCACTTTAATGTCCTGTATTACAAGGAATCACATGATCTATTATGTCTATTTTGTTTTTTTTGAAGATACTTACAATTTACCCTTGTTTTCCACATGACTCCTCAGAACTAAATGAGTGTGTAAAACTTATACAGTAGATGTGATAAGACTTGTGGTTTAAATTTTTTTTTTTTTTTTTAAAGTCTATGAAATGCACTTTTATTACAATCAGCCTAGTGTTTGCTTAACTAAACAGCTGGGCACCATTACTTAGTTGAGTTGATACATTAGCCTAACCATCACAATTATCAAAAGGGAAAAGAAATGAAATAAACAAGATTATAAATGAACTAAGAACTTACCTCAAGAAGTGAAAAGAAAACTACCAATTATATTAGAATAAAGTTACAATGCAGAAATTGATATATTGGAAAACAGAAAAGATTATATTTAATAGATAAATTTGAATGCTTATTGGTATTTAAAAATACTATTCAAAAAATGAACATAGATAAGCTGAATTAAATCAAGTACAGTCAATTACTAGAAAGATATTAATTTAAAGAATATTGAAAAGTAGAATTTGGAGCAATAAAAATTTCCAATAATAGTAGGTATTTCTCAAAACTGGGTAAGTCTTTTTTTTTTTTTTTAATTTATTTATTTTTAAAAATTACATTAAAAAAATATGAGGTCCCATTCAACCCCACCGCCCCCACCCCCCACTCCCCCCACAGCAACACTCTCTCCCATCATCGTGACACTTCCATTGCACCTGGTAAGTACATCTCTGAGCATCATTGCACCCCACAGTCAATGGTCCACATCATAGCCCATACTCTCCCACGTTCCATCCAGTGGGCCCTGGGGGGATCTACAATGTCCCGTAATTGTCCGTGAAGCACCACCCAGGACAACTCCTCGTCCCGAAATCGCCTCCGACTTGTGGTTTAATTTTGTGTGTGGTTTAAATTTTTGAGCAATTAATAGAATTGAACAGAAAATCTCCAAAATATAAATGGGCTATTTTATTAGTTTCCGAATGTAAGGTTTTGAGGTGTTTCTGTTTTTTTTGTTTGTTTTGTTTTGTTTACTGGTAATCATATTTTTACTCCACTAATAGTGAATGTCTGGTGTGAGTCAGGCCCTATTCTTAGTGGTATGCAGACCATATACAGCATGCCTGACCTCAAGGAACCCACCTCTCCCACCATGCATAGACGTGTCTCCTTCTTTCCTGCTTCCTGCCTGGCAGCATTCCTCCTGATGGGTCCAGAAAAGCAGCATGCAGGGGAACTCTGGCAAGGTGAGGAATTTTCAGAGAAGGCCTATGTTCATAGCTGCCTCTTTGCTTTCTTCCTGTGTCCAGACTGAGCGTGTGCCACTGGACCTCAGCCCTCGGCTGGAGGAGACGTTGGACTTCAGTGAGGTGGAAGCAGAACCCAGTGAAGTAGAAGACTTTGAGGCTCGGGGTAGCCGCTTCTCCAAGTCCGCTGATGAGAGACAGCGCATGTTAGTCCAGCGCAAGGATGACCTCCTGCAGCAAGCTCGAAAGTAAGTTGATTTTCCAGCTCTAGTTGGCATAAATCACAGATCAAAAACCATTGGCCTAGGGAATGAATGTAGCTCGAGTGGTTGAGCACCTGCTTCCCATGTACAAGGTCCCAGGTTTAATCTCTGGTACTTTCTAAAAACAAACAAACGAAAAAACCAATTCTCATTGGAGAACAGATGAAGTTCAGTGGTTGAGTGCCTGCTCCCATGTATGAGGTTCTGCGTTCAATCCCTGGTGCCTCCGAAAAAAAAAAAAAAAAAAGAACTAATAAAAAGCAAAAAAACCAGTGGCTTGATGACTCTTGTCATGCTGGGCCCACAGAGTATCTTTTTAAAGCAGATGCCTTAGAAAAAAATAAATAAAGCAGATGCCACCATTGAAAAACTACACCTGTTACTTAAAATTTCAAGTTTCAAGCCTCTTAAAAAATCAGAGGATCTGGTAACCCTGGGCCAAACTAGTAGCATGGGCTGGTGCTATTGGTGGTCTCCTGTAGACATCTTTGACTACACTTACATGGATATCATTTTGGTGCCAGCATGTTCTATGCCCTTTATTTTAAGTCATTGAATTTGCTTAACAACTCTAAGATGCAGCACTGTAGTTCTTTCCACTTGACAGTGTTAGAGCTGGGAAGCTGAGGCCAGGAGCAGTTTACTGCTTACCTGGTGTCTGGACCCTGAGTCCTCTCTCTTGACAGCAGTGTTGCTCAGCCCAGAGTTGGGAGCATAGTAGGTGGCTATGGCTGGAGACCATGGTGTTCCTATGGGCGAATAGGGGTTTTTGTTGATCCTCAAGGGTTTAAGTAAGACCAGTGTTGTAGAGGGGTTAGTGCCCAGTGCCAGCGTTGCAATTGGATTGTGCATGACAGAGAGAAACCCACATGATCAGGCCTTCTCCCGATACGAAGAGAACTTTTGCCCATCTATTTGAAGATAGATATCTGTTTCATGGGATGGTGCTGAGTGACAGTTTCATGGAGGTGTCTGGAAAATGGAGAAATTAAAGATAATTGAAGAAACACACTGTTGTGTGTTCCCGAGCTTCCCATGTCTCTCCCTTGGGTTTTGTAGGCGTTTCCTGAATAAAAGTTCTGAAGATGACTCAGCCTCAGAGAGCTACCTCCCTTCGGAAGGCACATCCTCTGACCCTGTAACCCTGCGTCGAAGGATGCTGGCTGCTGCTGCGGAACGGAGACTTCAGAAGCAGCAGACCTCCTAGCGTTGGCTCGCCGTCCTCAGCCGCCTCCTCCTGAGCAGTGTGCCCAACGGGAAGAGGCCTCTGCCCAGTTCTGCCTGCCGTACGAAGAAGTGGGCTTGACTGCATTGCTGCTGTATAAAGCATGTGGTCTTAATAGTGTTTGGACAGCTGACAAATTTAATCCTTTTTTGTAATACTTTCTATGTGACATTTCTCCTCCCCTTAGAAACACTGCACATTTTAACTCTAGGCATGATCTCTTTTGGCATTGACTGGACTTATTGGGGGTGGGGGAAGGTTGAAAGGGTGTGAGCATCCAGAGACCCTGCAGCAGGCAGCTTTGATTACTGCTTTGTTCATAAGTCACAACAAATACTGGTGTCTTTAGCTATAAATGTGGTGGTGGGTGGGGCATGGGGTGGGAGTGGGGGAGCAGCAAAGCACTGAGGAGATTACAGCTGGAGCATGACTCTATACCATTGGATAACATCTGTTGTCAGACTGCTGTTCTTAGTGAGGAAGCAGTCAAAATGTTACAGAGGCCAGACCCACAGGCTCCTGGACCCCTGTGCAGTCAGGCATCTTGGAAAAGAACTTGTGGTTTGATGCCTGGAGCAGAGGAGGAAAAAGCAGCCCAGGGCTGTAGAGAGTGAGGAGGGAACCTGTGTCCCAGTACCTCCGAGACTTTATTTCTCAGCCCCCAATCCGAAGCTGGCTTTATTTCCGTTAATTCTGGTGCTCCTGCATCTCCTGAGTACCCCCTCCCTGTATCTCCTCTCTGCATTTTATTGCCCTCTTCTGGACTTGGGGAAGGGCAGCACTGAAAGCTTTGATTTTTGATTTTAATTCCTTAGTCAAGAAAATAAGACCAGGGTTTGGTCCTTGGAGAAGATGTGGGTTTTGCAAGATGGGAGAGCAAATTTTAGTGGCTGTATTGAAGAAATAAAAGATATCTTTTATATCTTTCTTCCCTCTTCATAACTTTGTTTCTGTTGGTTTAATTAAACATGGAATGGTAAGGTGATGAATCCACCTTCCTTTGAAGTAGACCCAGTTCCTGAACCTTTACCAGTCCTTCCCACATTTAACTTTATGGATTTGAAACATACAATCATAGGTTATACAGTTCAGTTTTATCCCACCGGGCTTAATTTTTAAGAAATGTTTAAAAGCATAATTTTCTGGTAGTCATTTTGGGAAGAATCCAGTATTATCTAAAATTATTGGTAAAGTTAAATGTATTTCCCGTAACTGCAAGTTTTTAGAATGTTCAAAAGTAATTGAAAAAAGGGTGATGAATAAATATTTAGACTGAAATAATTTATTCCAATAAATCTTTCAAAAGCCTTACCTTAAAATGCTTTTAGTAAATTTATGTGATTTTTTTCATTCATTTTGCAAAGAGCATAGCAGTTTGTTTCTGTTTTCATTGTAAAACAATAATAATAAAAAGCAGACTCTTCTAGTGTGTTGTGTGTGGTTGGAAGCTGAGGCAGTTTTTTCCAAAGGTGCCAACATTGAATCTTGATTTTGTGTGTAACATTTTGGTTGAAGTTTTTTCTTCTTTGGATTGGGAAATTTTACTTTTCCTAGTATTTATTTGGAGACGGCATTTGTATTCCCCTAGTATCTATAGCATTTTTTTCAAGGAAAAGGGAGAGAATGCTTATTTTACTCCTTAAGTTATACTTTTCTTTGAATTGCATGTTGCACACACTGTAGGTGACACTAATTTTACATATTCTTATGTTTCAGATGTGTGAGAAGAGAAGATTGGAGTTAATTTAAGTCTTCTTGTTTTATTTGAGACATTAGAATATGGTAGTATGACAGTGATCAAAACAGAAATGTCTTACATAGCTTATTTGACCCAAATGAGAACTCCTGACTTCATCCTTAGACTTTGTTCCTAGAGAGTCAAGGAAGGATTCTGGGTACTATAGTGTCTTTTGGCTTTTATTAAGATCACTTCTTGGGAGCACCTGGGACAGATGTTAAGGGCAACGGCAGAGGCCAGACCAGTGTCCTGTTAAATCAGGCGGATTTCCTGACCTATGACTTCGGGCCACCTGGCCTGTGTGCAGGCCTCAGGGAGCTCTTCACCTTGCACAGCCCTGTAGCAGCAGAGCTAAGGCTCTGCTGCTGGTTCAAGTCTGGAATGGAGAAAAAGGAATCAGGGCAGGGCATTCTGATGATTTGTGAGTGAGTTGCCTCTGTCATTTCCAGGGTTTTGGAGTATAGTGTGTTATTCCCTCCATTTTATTATTGCTCTGTTATGCTGATATCTTGGGTTCTTGGTTCTTTTCCGCCCCCTCCAAAATTTGAGCCTTTTTGTGTCCCTTAGAGAATGATGGTCCATGTAGATATGGTTGTTTTGCTTTATTGATATAAATCCTGGGTGCTCAGGTGGCCACATTTTTATTCTTAGTTAGCAGAAACAGACTTGATCCTCTCTGTGGTGTGGCTTCAGGAAAGAATCTGAAGGCTCCTGAAGCAGGACACAGCGTGAAAAGGGAACAGTGACCTTGCTGATGAGGTGGCTGGCAACCTCTTCTTGCCTGACCTAGAAGGTCCTCAGTTGTCTGGGGCCTCTGCCTCCCACCTCCTTGCCCATGTTTTCTGTTAGGTGAGCAGTGCTCTCATCCTGACTGCACAAAACAACCACTCAGGCAGCTTTAACACAGATAGGGTGTGCTCCTCGTTCTAATTTCACCGACCTTTCCCTTGCATCCTTCCCCCCAAAATTTTTCCAGAACTCCTTTTTAAGAAAGATAAGGCAAAGAAACTTCTGATGACTCTGTCTACAAAGCTCATTTGATAGTTGGGAAAGACCTGTTAGAATATGGCCTTTTAGAGCAATTCATACCCACCCATATGTAGAAAAAGTGATGTCTTTCAGCCCTCCATCTGGATCTTGATTTGTCCCTCTAGATAGTGTTGTTAGGTTGTGGCCAGGATTGCAAACCATCCCATCAATAGAGATAGTTGACTGTGGACCTTCATCTGCAGATAACAGTTGTTGGGGGTGGAGGGTGCTGGTGGGGAAAGCACTGGGAAAGAGGCATAGTTTGGCTTGCTTTCAGGCCTATCCTGGCAGAGGAAGTCTAAGGAGTGCTTGGATTGGTTGGCTTGGGTGCTTGTTGCAAGAGGGAACTAGCGTCTTGTTATTTCAGTCTCTGAAGCAAGATCAACCTTGACCTCTACCCTCACTACATTCAAAAGACCACTGGAACTTGCTAAGGAGAGGACTTGCAGAGCTGATCATTCACATTTGTAGGGCTGTGGAGAGGAATACCAATTAACCGACCTCTGAGGCCTCCCATTCAGAATGGCGTGACATTGCACTTGACTGCTAGGTTAGTGAGCTGCGCATAGATGTAATGTAAGGATTCTACGGAATTGCTGTTTCCCTCCAGTCCCCAGTCTCTAGTGATTTCTTAGTTATTACAGCAAATACATGGCCACCTAGGGGAGAGTTGGGAACTGGACATCCTGGCATCCAGGTGCAACGGGAAGCAAAGTGCTTGGCCTTGGCTTTTAAAGATATCCTAAGTGAGTGGTTGAATTCCTTGGGTGCAAAGGGTCCAGGCAATTTGGCTTCATTCTTGGGACTACCCTTTATTCCACTGTGGTAGAACCACTGGGTGCAGAAGAAAGAGGAGCCCATATTAGCAGGAAATACTGATTACCTGCCCCCTCCACCCCTTCTTTTCCAATGGTTAGAGGACCTGGGAGGAAGAGGGCATCTGTGGACAAGAAGTGATCTGTTCCTCTGCCCTCCTTGTTCCAAGGGGCACTGGGTCACACACCATCCCAGTGACCATGCTCCCTGCTCTACTGATGTCAGCACTGAGGGGGGAATGGAGAAGGAGTCCTGAGGGGAGGAGGCTCCTTCCCCAGGGCTTACAGCCCCACCCACCAGACTCCCAGAGTTGGTGGCCAGTTCAAATCCCTCCTTCCCTTTCCTGCCAGTGATGCCCACTAAATAACCATAGTTTGGAAGCCATAGCGTGAGAGACTCAAGAATACAGACAAACATTCTCTTTATTGAGCTACACATGAATTTTCCATTAGAGAAGTAGACTGGCAGTGTGTAAGATATCACAGAAACCTCACCGATTGGGAATAGAAAGGCTTAGAAAGACCCGTGGGTTTTTTTTTTTTTCTTTTTTTACTTTTTTTTTTCAAGTTTTTTTTCCTCTGTATTTATAATTTTTTGTGTTTTGTCTTTTTGCCCTCTTTATTTGAAATGGCTGTGACTGGTCTTCTTCAGCAAATATTAAATCTTAAAAGTGAAACTGTGAAGAGGTTTGGGGTTTGGATACTAGTCAAAGTAGAAATGACATAGGACTGGTCATGAAAACTGTGGCTTTAATGGAAACACTACATTCCACCTTTTTTTTTTTTTTAATTTTTTTGTGTTTTTTTTTCCATCTTAAGGTATTTAAAAACTTTTTTGTTGTTCGTTTTATCTGCAGCACAAATGTCCCCATGTGAGAAAGAGCAAACACAGGTCACTGAAACAAAGGAAGAGGTGGAAAGGGGAGCACACACACAAAAGGAGAGCATCCACCAGAAAGATTGAAAATCTAAAATGTATTCTGGTATGTAATACGTAGTACTCATCAGGACAAAATAAAAACAAAAAACTGAAAAAAAAAATTACAAAGGAAATCTTTAGGAAGGGGGTCAGTGGGAAAATTCTTTTCTATAGGGCTCTATTTATATATGTGATAAGTATTCTTTTTGGCAACTACTGGCCAGTGAGAGCTGTGCTTTTTCTCTACAAACCTGGAGTGAGTGCGTGGCTGGGAGCTTATGGCTGGGAGAGCGGAAGCCCCTGCTCGCTGGGCTATTTTGGGGGTAGCTGAGGGCAGGGGGCTTTGCAGGGTGCTGTGTGACTCCGGCAAGCCGGGCCTGAGCACGCTTTCCACAAACCCACGTGGGCACAGCACCCCCTCTGCAGGTGGACTGGGGGCTGTGCTGTGAGGGGGGGGAGGGGAGGGACAGATGCAGATGTCTGTTTAATTCAAAAACAAATATGGATGAAATGGTGGTTTTTCCTTTTTCCTCTTTAAGCTACAGAGCACATGAGAAATGCTTTTTTTTTTTCTTTCAAATTCTAAATGTTAAGACTCAACTAAAACCAGATTCTACAGCATTCTACAGAAATACACAGCCGTCAGTCACTCTGGGGTCGTAGGTTAGACAGGGGCTTGATAAAGAAAGGCTGTGTGTCTTACAAAGGCCAAAAGGTCATGCTACCAGGAGGTCAACGCCAACAGCAAAGAGTCCATGAAGCAGTCTGCAGAGAGAGAGATAAGGGGGTCTGGTCTGACCATTTTCTTTGATTTTAAAAACCAACCAACCAACCAACCAAAAAACCGTAGAACATTTTTAAAATAATGTTGGGGAGGGGCAAAATGGGGCAGCATCACGAGGGATGAAGAGCCCAAGTAAGTCCGTGCCAGTACTCTGGGGAAGCTTCCCCCATGGGACCCTGATCCAGGCCAGGTTTACTGTCCAGTCTCTCTTTGGCCATTCCTGCTCCCCTACTTCCCGGGTGACTTCTCAGAGGGTCTGGCAACTCTGCAAGCTAGTTGGAGCTATCACTGGCATGTTCCCTTCCCAGGGCTGCTTTAGAAAGCACACTGCCTTTTCTCTGACTCTTGCCTTGTTTATGGGAATAAAGAAAACTCAGGAGACAGTGGATTGGTCAGAGCAATGATTCTAAATTCTTAAACTCTACCACCACCACCCAAAAGAGAAGTGTCCTTGAATTGTTGGGGACATACAGTAGGGAGGTCTTAGGGTGTTGGCTGCTTTTTAAAAGGTTTTGGAATTTGCACTTGTTGAGAGCATACCACCTCTGGGGGAATGCAGAGAAGCAGGCCCTTCTCTGCCCTCCCCTTGCTCACGGATATGGGTCTCAGAGAGTAAACTCACAAGGTTGCTTTTAAAAGGATGGACACCCAAATCAGGGCTCGCATCATGACGTGTGCGTGAGTGTGCACACAAACACATGCATGCGCATGTGCTGTCCCCGGGAAAACCTTGAGCCATGGGACGGTGGTCAGTTCTGTCTGCAGCTCTTTCTATTACAAGCTAAAAATCTTTTAAATATATATTCGTATATATGTTTTTGTTACACCTTTTAAAAGTTTTTTTTACCAACTTGCATTTGTTAATGGTGTGTGTGCGCGTGCGTGTGCATGTGCAAGCTTTTCTGTGAGTGCTGGAATCATTACCAAATAGGTTGCTATACAGGACGAGAGGTCAGTACAAGCCGCAGCCCCGGAGGTTGTTGGCAATGATGATGTCAGTGACGGCGTCGAATACCACCTGGATATTATTCGTGTCTGTGGCACAAGTCATGTGACAATAAATTTCTTTGTTGGGTGAGCGGTTTTTGCTTTCAAATTGTGCTTGGATGTAGGCGGCTGCATCTTCATAGGTATTGGGGCCTGTAACAAGACACAGAAGAACAGGGAAGGGGCCTGGTGAGAGCGGTGGTGGACGCGCCGGGAGGACGCTAAGGCTGAGTGGTGGGCTGTGGCATTTTCCAGGAAGCAGCTGAGTGACCGAGAAGGGAATGGAGGAAGACTACAGTAGGATTGTTGGGCATTTTTTCTCCAGGATGTAATTTTAAATTAAAGACTACATAAGACTTGGCATTTGCCTGGCTTTTGGCTTTGTGGGCTGTTTCCTGTGTTTTTGCACTGGTTCTATGCAGGAGTCCTGAGAGGACACAGGCCTTAGACTTTCACTTCTGCTTTCTTCATGAGCAAAGAGAGGCCCAGAGAGCCTGGGTTTGCCCATCACAACACTCGCCAGGGCCTAGACTAGAACTGCTGCTGCTGAGAAAGCAAGGAAATATAGTCTGATGTGGAGCTACTGAACAGGGCTGGTGGTGACCCAGGGCTTGAGACTGGAGCATGGTGGGTACCGGCCTGGGCTTCTCTTCCTTCCATGTTGGGCTCCTCTAACCCTTGGTGGATTTTTCTAATGCTTCCTTGGTGGGAGCATCTCTCACCAGTCCCAGTTCTTAGGTGAGTGGCCAGGACATAGGGCACTAGTGGCCTTAACTTGGGAGGTTTAAGGGGATATCAGTGTAGTAACACTGGGCTTCCTCACTGTCCCCACCAATTTCTTGAGTGTCGTCCTCTTTGGCCCTGGCTAGGACTGGGTGGGGATAACAGGGCACATATTTGTGGATGATATAGGTAAGTTTTCCAACTGTTGTCTAGCAGCTGCAAGCCAAACCATCATGACCCTGCCCTGTATATAGCTTTCAAGGAAATACCGTAAAATATGGATCAGCATAGAAGTGTGTAAAGCTCAATACAAGGGAGGCGCCCACTGCAGCATGGAAACAATGTGATCTTATTTGAGGTGTTGGAAAAGTTCTCTCTCTGCCTCTGCTATAGGCAAGATGTTAAGCCACAGGGTCGGAAGGTGGGGGCTTAGCTGCTGGAAGCCTTCTGAGCTAGGCTCTATCTCCTTTCATTTAAAGATGAATCAGAAGAAGTCTCCAGCCCTGTGCTCCAGGTCAGTGCTAAGCAAGGCAAAGGCTGCTCTGGGGTAAAGGGTGGGCAAATCTCTGGGGGGAAGAAGGAGGCGGCCCAGACCCACAGGGCAGAGCCTCCTCCTTGGTCACCGTTGGAGAGAGACCAGAGTAGAAGTAAAGTGAGCCTCGAGTTCCTAGCAGAGCTGTCTAAAGCTCACTGTGTGTACGTACTTCGCAAAGACTAGAAAAAGCACCAGACCTGGACCCAGTCAAGGACCTTCCTTCCAGGGACGGCCAAGACAAAGGCTCAGAGCATGAAAAAAAAAAGCTTGTGATCTCCTGGAGGGGTCTTCAGAGCCTGTGTGGTGGAGACCCACAGGGGTGTCCCATCCAGATGGGGACACCAGCTCATCCCTCCTTGGTGCCTGCTGAATCCCACATCCTCAGCCGGTGTGGTCCCCAGAAGAAAGGCAAAGGGGTTTTAAATAACTTGTGCAGCTGCAAGTGACCAGGCTCCAGAGGCTGTTTCAGCCTGCCTGCTCTCCTAGGGACTTTGTGTGCCTGATACCTGTCTGTCAGTCTGGGGAACCTGGCATCCAGGGCACAGCTCTGTCTTCACTCTCCTCTGCTGTACCTTAGGATGGGCAAGAACCTTGCAAAGTCACAAGTGGCATGGAGCATCAGGGAGGATTCAGACTTAGCTCAGAACTTCGGAATTGACCCTTCAAAGGTGAGGGCCAACGTGTGTCCCCAGTAGCATAGAAAGGTGGATAGTCTAGGGTAGAACTATTCTGGAATTTGGGACCCCCCCCCCCAGCTGGGCTTGGGGACCTGTGGAGCCCTGGGACCTGAGCCCAGGCTCATAGCCTCAATTTAGGCTTCCTCATGGAGCCAACTTGTGCCTTACCTGGAAGGCAGGACACGTCCCCCATAGCAGTGTGATCAGGTTCTGGTCCTCTGTGCTCCTCAGCATGCAAAGTGACACCACCTGGGTCACCTAGAAGCTCCCCAGTCCCCAGAGGGTCAAGGGCTAGGCTCTAGCATCCCATGAGCCCTGCTTCTCATCCTTGGGATCCCTGTAACCCTAGACCTGGTATATCCTTTAGCAGCTGCTTTCTCTCAGCTGCCAGGGACAGCAGGATGTCTCATCTGCCAATTTGCGAAGAGCTTCCTTGTTGGGGATGGGAGTTGGGAGGGTCTGTGATACATTTCCCTGGGAGTCAGATCAGAGGAAGGGCTCAGGACAAAGAAGGGGGGCAGGAGTAGGAAGGCTTGTGAGTAGTTGGAGGGTTGGGTGGAGGGAGTGGGGGCAGGAGGCATGGCAGGGTGGGTGCAATGACCCGGCTGCTGCAGGCAGGGCTGCAGCACGTGGAGGCACAGGATGTTCAGTGTACCACTGCTAGTAGTAGAGAAGGCAAGTGGGGCTGAAATGCAGCCCAGGCCCCACTTGTAGGCCTCGTGCCCCCCAGTGGCATGAAGGAAGTAGCACCCTTTTCTAATTCATGCATTCATGTGAGCGGTGCCCTGGGCTTGTGAAGGGAGGCCACGGGTGTGATCCCGAGAGCTCTTCTAGAGGGGGATCCAGGGAAGGGGGAAGAGGAGGCCTGTGGTACTGTCCTGTCTCCTGACCCCTGCCATGTCATTCCCGAGCCACGTGGCCACAATGTCCATGGCTTTAGAGGGGACATTTGCCACCACACCCAGGGCTGTGTCCTGGGAAGAGACAAGCCTTCCCAGGTCATGCCCTGGTAGCCCCAGGCACTCCATGCTCAGCCACAGAGGTGCTGGCTGAGCAGCCAGTTGGGTTCCCTGAACTCATGGGCAGTTGGGCCCTGGCCCTTGCTTCTTCTTGGGCCTTCCCAGGGCCTTCCTGTTGCACAGGGCCTCTGTGACACCCACCTGTGTATTCAGGAAAGCAGATGGTCAAAGGTGACTTCTTGATCTTCTCACCAAAGAGATCTTTCTTGTTGAGGAAGAGAATGATGGAGGTATCGATGAAGAACTTGTTGTTACAGATGGAGTCGAAGAGCATGAGAGACTCGTGCATGCGGTTCTGCAGCCCCAGGTGGGGAAGAAGAGAGCAGGACAGACAGTGAGAGGCAGAGACACAGAGACAGGGAAAGAGAAGAGAATTAGGTTTAAGAAAGAGGAACTGTGCTACTTGGCAGCTTGTGAGGGCGCCTGTGCCTACAGGCCCCACTGCGGCTGATGGATAGAATCTGCAATCCACAGCAACTCACTGTGCAGCTCACCCTCAACTGTCAGAGCCCAGGGACACCCTTCCTCTCGGGGCTAGTGCTGGACTAGGAGCCAACTATGGCCCCCTGGGAGAGACTGAGGACAGGCTCTCCCCACTAGAGATTCCCCAGCCACAAAAGGGTCTCTCGGTGTGTTGTGTGCATGTGTGTGTATGGGGTGGGATGGCCAAGAGTGTGGGATTTTGGCCTTGGTCCTCCTTGTCTGGACCTTTCCTCCTGGTTCCAGTGTGGGGGCCACTGTCCTCCAGTTGTGCTGAAGGACTTTCAGGACCCTCCTGTGGTCTGAGGGGAAGTCACACCAGGCTGCTTCTCTGGGAGTGGCTAGTGGACTAGCCACGTCTGACCCTGTGAGGCGTTTTTGAGCAGTCTATATGGAGGCACTGCCTTGCACACAGAAGTTTGCCTTAGCAAGTGAGTGGATGTGATGGGCACCCCAACGGAAGCAGAGTCCAAAGACAGTAGCTCACCCCAGGGAAGTCCTGACTTCAGTTTTGGGAAGTCCAGCCCATTAGCAGGGGTGGTCTGCTGCTGGGAGTGAGGAAGGGCATGTTTTGCTGTGAACTAACTTGTGACTGCACAGGAAGGTGGCCCTTCATGGAAGACACCTCCCTGGGGAAGGACAGCCCCATTTGTTTTCCCCGAGAAGACTGTCTTAGCCTTGGAAACTTGCTCACCACAGATGTAGCTCCACAGGCCTAAGGCCAAAGCCCAGAGGTAACTCCCAGCTGAACGCTACCTCTGAAGTAAGAAAACTGAAACAAACACTAGGAAAGAGAAGAGCTTTGATATGGGCATTCTTCATTGAGAGATGAACTCCTCCCCCAAGGATAAGCCAAGAGCAGGAGTAAACAGCTTGTTCACCTGGCGTGGCCTTCTTCCTCTACCTGAGCAGGAGGGCGAGGGAGATGACGAAGGAGCCACCACTGGTCGCCAAGGCACTCTACCAGTGCCACGCACAGCACTTTATCTGCTTTGTACCATTGAGCCTCATCAACCCCTAGGAGGCACCGAGAGGTGACACAGCTGGGACTCAGGAGAGCAGAAACTTGTACCCAGCCTTGGGCCAGATCCAGAGCCTCAAGTCCTGGGCTCTATGGCAGGGGGCTCAGCTGGGGCTGGAGGAGTTTGAGGACCCCCTGTTGAAGTGGGCCAAGCCCCACTGCTGCAGACTCCAGAGGGCTGTCCACACTGTATGCTGGGCCCTGACCTGCTTAGGCAGTGGATTTCTCCAGCAAGTACCATTAGCGTGTGGCCTTTAGAGGAACGCATGAGAGCATCACTGTTGGCTCAGCCTCTTAGGTTAGTCGTTCCTACAGCAATTGCTTCCCTGACTGTATCATTACACCACCCACCTGGCAAGGGTATCATCCCCTGACCTTGTTCTGATTTGCTACAGCCAGCTGGCTCCCCTGGGAGCCCCTCAACAACTGCCACGGTTTTATTACCCCCTCTAGGATCTGTAGTAAAGACATTTGTTCCATTACTCAGCTAAACAAATTCAGTAAACTCATATGATCTTATTACCCTTCTAGCTTCAACCAGAAAATTGCATTCTCATTTCCCCCCAAAAGTCTCTCTCATTTGCATGATCCCACTCAGTGAGGCACAAGACTTATTTGCCTTAATGAAATCTGTTCAGAAAATGGCAGGTGGAAGTTTCCCAGAAGGCCAAATGAATCCCTGCGCAGGGCCTAAAGCTGAGAGCACTCAGTTTCATTGGGCCACCTTGGGGGCAGAATGGAGATGCTTGAGACCCCATGGATTCAACGGGAAAAGGCCAGAGATCAGCTTCCTCCCAACCCCACGGCAGTGCCACCTCGTCCTACAGCTGCTCAACAAAGAGCTGAAAACAGCCACAGGCAAGCTCCCAACACCATCACAGCACCAAGCCTGCCTTTGGGGGAACACAATGGGGACATAAACCCAGGGCATCTCCAGCAACAGAAAGGCCTCAGGTGAACACCAGCGTGGCCGGGGCTGAGCTTGGGGCCATGCGCATTTGGCTCAAGGGCTGGGCTGAAGGGCTGTTCCTCAAGTAGCCACTGCGCTTCAGGCTGGGGAAATCCAGGCCAGTTCTCCCAGGCAGGCCCCACAGCACCACTCTGCCAGGGCTCAGACCCCCCTGCCCCAGCCTCAGGGCTGTCAAACACCCACTCACGCTCCCAGCCACCACTGACTGGCACTTGCAGGGCCTCTCCTGGGCAGCTCTTGGGGGCAGGAACGGCAGGGTCTAGGCCCTGTTCTCCAGGAGCTCACAGGCTGGTTCAGAGTGGCAACGTGCACACATACAAAAGGTCTGTGGTCTCAGGAATGGAACGAGGAAGGAAAGGGCCTTGGAGTGAGCCTCGAAAGGTTTGATCCTGCGGGTCAGGGAGGGCAGTGAGGAGGGGGGGTGGAGGTGCCGTCGCTGGCCCTGGTCCACGCCCCCATGGCTATCCCTCCGCACACCTTTGGGGCCCCATTGCCAAGTAGCCAAGAGCACAGACGCCGGAGTACACTTAAAACTGCAATGCCACCACTAGAGAAAAGAAAGAAGTTAGGGGTCGCAGTCAACAGCCACCCCCCTGCCCACCATCACCTTCTCGCGGGGCCACTGGGAACCTTCCTGGGGCTGGCCCCGACATCCCCCAACTCCTCTGCCTTCCCAACTCAAGTGGAGCCCGAGAACAGCAGGGGGGTCAAGTGAGCGCCACCCCACCTGCCCGGCCAGTGAACTCCAGAACAGCGGCGTGCTTGGCACCAAGCGCGGGGCAGGGCGGTGGCTGGGCACAGACACCAGCCTCTGCCTGCCCCACAGCACGGTGCCCACCCTACCAGGCTGCCCGCAGCCCCAGCCGAGATTAGGCTGGCAGGGCATGAGGATGCCATACGCAGGCACCTGGGGGAGGCTCCCTGGGCACTGACACAACACACCACACACCAGGAAAAAGCTGGCATTTTTATTAATGGTTGGTGACTAATAAATACATTACGGCAGCCAATAAATTATTACAGTAACTACAGATTAAACTAAGTCACTCTTCTTAGAAAATTACAGTTAATATGGGGTGGGTGGCGGCGGTGGGGTTGGGAGGTGGGACCACTGCACCTACGAGAGAAGGTGTTGCTGAAGAGGGAGGGTCACCGAGCCCATCCCTGCCTGGGATGCAGGAGAGGGAGCAGAAAGGCTGCAACAGATGGGAGGGGGCATGGGGAGCAGGGACATGTGCAGTGGGGGGTCAAGCTGGGGGCCAGGTCAGAACCAGAACCAGCAAAGGGTAGAGAAAGGCGGCTCCTGTGGAGCTGTCACTGCCTCCAGCTGGGGGGTGGGGGCGTTGAAGGGCACTGGAGAAATGAGCAGAGGGTGGGCTGCAGGGGAGCTGGTGCCTTGGAGCCACTGCCTCTGCTGAGAAGGGGTGTGAGTAAAGCTGGGGTCTTGGTGCCTTAGGTCTGGGGGCAAAGCTTCCCTTGCAGGAGGGTTCACTGTGCCCGAGAGGGCCGAGGGCCCTGGATGGGACCCTTCTTCCTGCTCCTGTCCTGAGAGGGGCCTTCGCCTGCTGGCTCCCTGGACAGGGTGGGGCTTCCCTGACACCCCCTGCAGCAGCTCCCGCTCCAGCCCCGCTCGTTGGCTGCACTGCCCTGGGCTGCTGGGTCTTCACCCTGTAGGCATATGGCCTGGCACAAGGAACTTCCAGGGACCACCAGATTGAGTTTCTAGTGGCCAAGGAGCCTGAGGCTCAGAGCTCAGCTCCTGAGAACCACCGGGTTGTCCCTGGAGGCTTCCAGACGCTCAGAGACGAGCAGAAGCAGCCTGGAGAGGCTCTTTGCTCAGACTCCTCTAAGAGGGGGCAAGCAGGCCGTGCCTGGTCTGGAGGAAAGAGACTGAGGGCTTGGTTAATAACCATCGCAGACCGGGGGTGCTTTCTCACCAATAGGGCTGAATTTCCCACTAGGTCAGACCAAGGAAAGAAAGGGGAGGGGTCAGGAGGGGTTTAACCTAGAGATTCGGGAAGGCAGACCTTCCAGAACAGATCCTGGGGGATAGAAACTGGAGCGGGTGTCACCTGGAGCAGCGCAGGACCTGCCCTGGCAGAGGGGAGGTGAGAGGTCATGACTCCTGGGCCTGCCTGCTTGGGCTCTGCAAACACCCTGGTGACGAGGGCTCAGGGCAGGGGCTGGGGACCCCACCGATGCCCAGTATATTCACTGGTGGGGTGTGGAGGTCAGGCTGCCTCCTGGGGCTGGGCCTTGTGGTGGTCTCCTGCCTGGGCTCTGCCCACTGCCCAGTGGGGGAGCACGTGGCACAGGCCCTCAGGATGTGCTGGGGCCAGAGGGAAAGGGATGGGCACTGGGCCTCCTGAACGCCCCAGAAGGCAGCCATGGAGCCCGGAACGCCCAAGCTGTGGGCCAGGGGCCAAGTACCATGCTTGTAGTTCAGCGCTGCGACAGAACCCCCGCAGAGACCCTCCTCAGGCCTCAGGCATGTACCTCCCTGTCCCTTTTAAGCCAGAGAGCCTTGGGGAGCTCTAGGGTTCTCAGCGGGAAGGCCAGGTTCCTCCCGGTCCTTGTAACGGCAGTAGGTGCTGGGTCACGTGTGTGGGCGGCACAATTTTTGCAGTTTTGGCAAAGCCGCCTCTACTAGAAAGCAGTTCCCTTCGGCCTGCTAAATTAGGAATCCTGAAAGATTTTCCACATGGCCCCTCAGGGGTACATTGCAGGCTGCTGCAGGTAAGAGATCCGCCAAGTCTCCACGCGGGTAAGAGGTCCAACGCGATCCCCTCCCACCCCACGACGGAGCCAAAACTGTTACCCTTCAGCCACCCTCCCCATGGTGGAGTCGCCGGAGAAGACATGGATGGGGTGGTGTAGACAAATTCCTGCAGGTTCCTGGGTTCCCTGGAAGCCTCTGGCTACCCTCCCCTCAAAGGCTTAGGCTCGAAGGCCAAGGGCACCCCTTGGCAGGTCAGGGGTGGGAGGCTCAGCCCAATATCGGTGACGGTGTGTTTGGAGGAAACTGAGCAGGGCAGAGTGTCTGAGAGAAGAGAAGGTGGGGGAGCCTGGGGCATAGGGTGGGAAGGTCCCGTGCAGCCTGCTCCTTCCACCCCTAACTCTGTGGACCAGGACGGGCTGAGCCCCGGGTCCTGGCCTCTGTGCCACTGTGTTTAAGGGAGGCAGGCAGGGCAGATGGAGGGCGGGTGGGCCAGGGACTCCCACCTCCCGGTGACGCCCTCAGAGATGGGGCTCGGCCAGCATGCCCCCTCCTGCCAGCTGCTTTTGATTCTGAGTGAGGTCCTAGGGCAGACTTAGGGGCAAATCTGGCCGCACCCAAGGTGGTGATGCCAGGAAAACACTTGCTCATGTCCTCAGTGTTGGTGAAATGCCCTGGTTGCCCACAGCAAGGCACTGAGACTCCTGACGCTAGAGGCCTGTCCCCTACCTCATCCCAGGCCCTGGTACCATGTCAAAGGCCAACAGAACAGGAGGGGTCTTGGGCAGATGGGCGGGGGGGGTGAGGGGGGGTCCTGCCAGTCTGGCTGCCTTGTGATTTCCCACAAGGTCCGGGGCCAGCAGCAAGACAGCCCGACAGGGATGGGGGCTCATTCCCAGTTGCACCCACCCCTGCCGGCATTTTGGCACTTGGGAAGCTCTCTGGACCCCCCGGCACCACCCAGAGCTCTGTGCTTGCTAGACCCCAGAAGTGTGGAGTTGCTGGCATGGGGCGGCTCCTGGGTCCAGGCAGTGCAAGGCCTGCAGGTGGGACCCCAGGGTCCTGCCTGGCTCGGGCCTGAGTAGTGCCCAGCGGGGAGGCCGAGAGAGCAGAGGGCTTGAGGAGGGGGCAGAGGCAGCCCACTCCTGTCACTCTGGGCACCCCTGCATCCCCTAGAAGAGCTGGCGAGACAAGCCCATGCTGCCAGAGGTGCCCAGGAGCGAGTGAAAGGCGAGTTGCCGGCACAGCCAGCTAGGGTCCGGGGGTCACCTCCAGTGGCCTAGGGGTCCCTCCCCAAGCAGGGGCAGGTGCTTGAGCCAGACTGGTTCCTTGCAGCTCACATTGCAGGTGCTGGTTCTGTCCTTTTCCCTTCCTCTGCCCTTGGGGGCAGGGAGGACACCACGGGCTGTGGACAAATACCCTGATTCCTTCACCAAGACAGTGAAACAGGGGCCACCCTACCTGGACCTCCCCAGCGTTCCAGAATACTGACCCCAAAGGCCTTTCTCTGCTCCTGCTGCTTTGAATTGGATTCACTGCGAATCAGAGAGGGAAAAGCTCATCTACTCATGCTCCTGAGCAGCTGCCTGAACCAGAGAGATGGGAGAAAGTAGGTGGCTCAACCCTGGGCCTGCAAGGACCGGGCGTGCGGCCCTCAGCTGAGTCAACGAAAGAGTGACTTCCGCCGAGCCTCCCCTCCTCCACCACCTCCCGCTCTTCCTTAACCTGTCCAGGCGTAGGGTGCAACCCCTCGCACCATCTACCACATGCCTTTCCAACAAGTCAGTCTCTGAAGTATCACTGGGGTGGGGGTTCCCAGAGCGGGTGATGGGGAGCCCCAAGGAAGGAAGGGCTCCTGCCAGAGGGCTGAGATCCAAGGGGATGGAGAGGAGGGAGGCACTAGCTAAGGCCTGAGCCCTTAGACTGATGTAGGTGGCCTGGTCCCAGCCTGGCTGTAGGCGACGGAGCTGCCCATGGCCAGAGAGACCCCAGGAAAAGCTGCGCAGTGGCTCCCACTGCCCCCGAGCCCCAGCCTCCAACCCAGACGATAGGAGGAGACTGCGATGCCACGGAGTGGACGGTGTACTCATTATGGGCCAAGTGGTGGCCAAGTCCACCGGCCCCAGTTGTGGAGAAAACACCTTGAGGCTTCAAATAACAGATGGAGCAGAGGTGAGTGAGCCTGGCCGCGCTTGAGGGCCGAGTCTCTGCCCCGTGGACAGCGCTCAGTCCCCCAGCACGCCCACCCCCCATTACCACAGGCGCTGAGGTCTGGGCAGCTGCACTCTCGGAGGAGTGGGGAGGGGTGGGGAGGACGCTCCCTCTCCCTTGGTGCCAGCCCCTGGGTTCTTCCTTCTCAAGTGCCAAGAGTGCTTGGACAGGTGGCAGAGCTCTGGCCCGGGGAGGGGGCAGGGCAGCAGGCTGGCAGCTCAGTAGAGTCCACAGCCCCGCAGGTTTTTGGCGATGATGACGTCCGTCACGGCGTCAAAGACAAACTGGATGTTGTTGGTGTCGGTGGCACAGGTGACGTGGGTGTAGATCTCCTTGTGGGCTGACTTGTTCTTACTCTCGTACTGGGCCTGGATGTGAGCCACAGCTTCTGTGAAGGCGCTGGGGCCTGCAGGGGAGACCAGGCGGGCAGGTGAGGCCAGGCGGCGGGCACTGCCCGGTACCCATAGCCCCAGGCCACGGGCGGTGACAGAAAGGAAACCTCCGTGGTGGTGGGCAGAACTAGTGGGTTCAGAGAAATCATTAGTGACTAAGCGATCAAGACAGAGATTCATTATTAAAAGTAATGGAAGAAATGAATATCGAATTTCTCAGCTTATCACCTCCAGGAAGGGTAAGCTGCCCCACGCCAGAGCTGTGACCCTCTAGTTTGCCTCGGGGAAGTGGGGCTCAGCCTGGGGCCCCCCCCACAGGCCCACCAGCCTGCTCTGCTGGGCCCTGCCTGCCCCTGCCCTTGTGCTCTCCAGACCCTGAGGGCTGGTCAGCCTGAGGACGCCCCACTTCTCCTCCCACTTGCCTCTCTGGCCAGACCTTGGGCTGTTCTGGGGCCCTCCTGGGACCCTGCTGCCACGCCTGGGGCTGCTCACCCACTCCACCGTCAGGTAAATCCCCCGTGGCATTAAGGAGCTGGCCTCCGTCATCCTCAGCACCCTCCCCTGGGTGGCCCAGGTCTCTGCTGCTTGCAAACCTCTGTCACCTCAAGGGCCCATGGGGATCTGGTGACCACCCCGAGTGAGCAGCACTGCTGTGCTTGCTGATTATGATCATAATCATAACAATAAGAGCAAACCAGGAGCAGCGACGAGGCACCAGGTCCCGTGACAGCTCCCTGTGACAGTGAGCTCACTGACCCTCCCCGAAACTCTGTGAGGGAGGGGAGGGTATCACAGGCATGCCCCCAGCTCACAGACATGGGATCTGAGGCACAGAGAGGTTAAGAAACCTGCCAGCTGCTAGCCAGGGGCAGGGCAGCAGGTGGACCTTGGGCTGTCTGACTTGAAGCCTCTGTACTTAACCCCTTCATCACCCTGGGTTCCCACTTTACACCTTACCTCTAGAGACGGTGAAGCTGAAGCTCAAAGGGGCTGCTTGAGATCACAGGCACCCTGGTTCCTTGGCCAGGCAGCCTCTGCTCCCAACCCCTGCCACTATAACGTGCTGTGGGGCAGGGATAGATCTGGTCTATGGGCAGAGCACACGGGAAGTGACTTGAGCTTTGACACAGGGACCTGCGCCCTCAAGGAATTAGGGTTGCCAGAAAGGGCTGGGCAGGCCCCCTGCTGCCCCGAGCCGGGGGTGGGGCCCTACCTGTGTACTCAGGAAAGCAGATGGTTAGTGGGGACTTCTTGATCTTCTCTTCAAATATGTCCTTCTTGTTAAGAAAGAGGATGATGGACGTGTCTGTAAACCATTTGTTGTTACAGATGCTGTCGAAAAGCTTCAGGGATTCGTGCATGCGGTTCTGCAACAGAGTGGAGAGGCGCGTGAGGGGTGGCCGTGCCCGGGGCCCTGACCCACCGCGGCCAGCGACACAGCGGGACAAGCAAAGGGAAGGTCCACCAATGTGGCTGAACGCACCACCAAGGGACGGAGACAGAAAGACCCACACGGACAAAGAGGACGTGGCCCCTGCTTCATTCCACACGCAGGCAGGGTGGGGTGGAGCAGGGCGGCCAGGGTGGGCAGACTGCCCCTTCCCACGAGAGTGGGCCCTGGGTGGGGTGGCGAGGCCCTGGGGGCTCCCGCCCATGAGAACATGCACCATGCACGTAAGGGGCGGGGCCACACGTCGACACGGACCGCGGCGCATGCAGATCTCTCTACTGGGCTCTCGTTCCGTCCCGCCAGCAGGGTCGGGGGGTGCGCGCATTCAGAGGGAACATTAACCGAGGACCAGGAGGGCCTCGAATTAATCCAGAGTTGGAAGCAGACACCAGGGGGACGGCATGTCGGGGGTGATCTTGCTGTGGCCTCGGTGTGGTTGGGTGGGCGGGTGGCCAGCTGGGCCCTGGCTGGCAGTGGGGAGAGCTGGCTGCTGGGGCTGGTTTCTCAGTAGAGGGGCCAGAAGAACCCCTAGATGAAACACAGCACAACAGATTTAAACAGAAAGGAAGATAAAAATCCAGCAGAAAACGTGAGCGAACAAGAGAGGGAAAAAAATGTGAAAAATTGGTTCCACCAGCCTCGGGGCCAGGACACCCTGGTGGGTCCCTGTGCAGGCGCCCTGAGCCCGAGGCGCCAGGGGCTGTGGCCTGCGTGGCTGGAGGGGGAAGGCAGAGGAGGAAGGACAGATCCAAGCCGAGCGGCCGGTGCAGGGCGTGGGGGACGGAGTGGCCGGGACAGGCGTTCACAGCAAAGTCACCCGGCGGTGCCCTGGGAACCTGCTGCTTTCAACTCGAAGCCGACAGTTTCGATTGGAGGGAGGTGGTCATACCTGCCGGGCTCGAAGGCTCTCTGAGTCTGCTCATGGTTTGGCCTCGGGTTGGCCAGGTAAGGCCCTGCAGGCGGTGGTGACGGTGGTGGTGGAGAAGCGGTGCAGGCTGAGCCCAGTGCCGCTGGGCGCCACGAGCCCGGGGCCCGGCCGGGCGGGGCTGAGAGCAGGCACAGGCCAGGATGAGGCCCTCGGGGTCCGGGGCAGCGGGTGGCCACTCGCCCGGGGTCCTGCGGCTCAGCTCCAGCAGCCAGTTTCCAGACACCCTTGTCTTGGGCAGCTCCAAGTCTCGCCCCAGGCCACTGAGGGAAGTGCAGAGCTGACCAGAGAGGGAGGCTGAGGACCAAGGACGGGGCCCCCGACGCCTGGCACCTGCTTCCCTGGCCTCTGCCCGTGGAGCCTGGTAGGGAGTGGTGCTTCCTGGGCGCGAGCATTTTACAGCCGTCCCCACACAGGTCCGTACAGTGGCCCCCGGGATTGTACGCCGCCATTTTACAGAGGCCTGGGGGGTCCAGGGAGCAACCACAATCACAGCCAGCAAGGCCCTGGGCCAGGCCCGTCTGACTGCCCAGCTGCCCACCACTGCCACGCGTCCCCACGGATGCACAGACGTGGCTCCTGGGCTGTTGGCAGGTTGTGAGACCAGCTTCCATGCTGCTGCCCTTTCCTGGGCTGTGAAGGCAGCCAGCTTTAGGGAGGAAAGACCCCAGGAAAGGACTGGTCCTGACCCTGGCCCCATATGCCTTTACTCCCCCCAAGGTCTGCTCTAGCCCTTGAGGACGGTAAGGGAAATGGGGAAGAAAGGGATAAGAAAGGGACAGCAGAGGCAGGAAGGAGAGAAGGTAGAGGAGACCGGAGGGCAAGAGCTCCCGGACGCGCACCAGCTCAGCAGTTGAAGAGTGCACGAAGGGCAGCTCACAGAGTGGCCAGCCGGCCTGCAGGGGAAGGGTGGGCTGGGGAGGCTGCCCGGGGGAGAAAGGGCACCATGCCCAGGCCCCACACTCATGGGAGACCCCAGGGCCAGAGAACTTGGTGCCCCGTGGCTGCCAGGCCCACCTGGATGTCCTGCTGCCTCGACGTAGACACAGGCCTGGAAAGACGTCTGTGCTCCCAAGGCGAGCAAGAGCCCTGGGGCAGGATTGTGGTTTAAGGTGCCTGCAGTTCTGGCCCTGTCCACAGGGAAGGGTCCTCCCAGCCGATGGCCTCCTGCTGCCTTGCTCCCTTTGAGTGCTGTTGTCGGGATATGTGTCACATTTACCGTACCAGCCATGCTTCCCACACCCAGGCATCATGGGGAGGAAACACGAGCCAAGTGGAGCTCCGACCACGTAGGTGGCCCAGTGGACTGTGAACAGTGTCTCTAAAAGTATAAAGTCACCCAAACGAGCAGTGAAAGATGTGCTGGCGCAGCCACTGTGAACGACGCCTCTGCGGGGCGCCAGGAGCACGTCCTCCTGGGCTCCGGGGAGGTCAGTGAACGCGGGTCCAAGCGGCGCCAGGCGTGCCCTGGCCCTGCCCCCCGGCCCCGGGCTGGGCTCAGGCCTCACGCCTGGGACAGCGTTGCCTGCCGAGGCCTGGGGCCTGCCCGAGGAGCTTGGCTGAGGCCCAACCAGGGGTGCAGCGGGACCTGATGGGATGCGCAAGGCGGACGGCGCATGGGGACCCAATCCAGCCGGCGGCTCCAGCCCCACCTGTCGAAAGCCCCATCATGCCCGTAAGTCCTCAGCCGTGACTCTCTCCCCTGCACCCCTCCGGAGCATTTCTACACCTTCCCAAGCCTGCCCAACACCCCAAACCTCCTCAGATCTTCATGACAGCCCTGTGGGATGAGCGGGGCCGGGACTGATGAGGAAACTGAGGCCCGGAGAGCTGACGGGCCTTGCTCAAGGCCCACCATGACAACAGGCCTCAGCCCAACCTCGGGGTGCACTCAGAGGCTTGGGGCGAAGGGTCTGTGTGTTTCCAACAGATGGGATGAGAAATGCCTACGAGCCTCACAGGAGGTGGCTTTGTGGGTGCAGGACCCTCTGAGGCCCAGCTCCCTCTGCAGACTCGAGACAAGCCCACTGGCCTGGGCCACAGCCAGGGAGCGGCCTGCGCAGGAGATCTGCCAGCTCAGGACGACAGATAGTGACACCACCATAGACAACGTGCTCACTGTGCCAGAAACCGACCCACACACTGTGCAGGGGTTAGCGTATCCCCGCGGCCGCAAGCCCCATGAGGGCGGTCCTGCTATTATCCCCATTTGACAGATGACGATAACGGAAAACGAGGAGTCCTGCCAAAATTCAGCCGCAAATCCCTGGAGGCCGAGCCCGGCCCAAGCCCGAAGGAAAGCAACACCTCGCCCCACAGCCTCCTGTCGGGCCGGCAGCTCTCGGAGGCCCCAGTTTGAACTGACGCAGGGATGGAAAGTGGGAAGCTGGTCTGGAGTCCTCCAAAGAGGGTGCCCAGAGCCACAACTGTCACTCACAAGCCATCCCTCCTGGCCGGCCAACACCACACGCTCAACTAGCAGCTCCCAGGCCGGTGGCCCAGGAAGGGCTGCTGAGGCTAAGGATGGCCCTTTTTGCTTTACACACGCGCTTGCTTGCCTGAGCCCTGATTTAGTTTAGGATTTGCTTACTTTTGTTCTGGCCTGGTGGCCCCTGCGGCCTGTAGGGTTTATTGAAGAGATGCTTATTTGTTTGCACACAGGCTGGGCCCGAGTGGCCCCACGGCTGCCCTTTGCACTCTGGCTTACAGCATGTTTGCCCAATGATGTCCAGTTGTTGCAGTGTACCCCAGAGTACCCCGTAGGGCAGCCTGCCCCTCGGGCTGCCCCCGCTCTGTGGGCCCAGGGCCACTCACCGTGGTTTCGTCTTCGTGGAGCACCTGGTCATAGCCGCTGAGTGCGACGCAGAAAATGATGGCCGTGACGTCCTCAAAGCAGTGGATCCACTTCTTGCGTTCAGACCGTTGGCCCCCGACGTCGAACAGCCTGTGGGAAGACAGGGGTGTTGGGAGGGGAGGGCAGCGGAGCCAGGCAGGCGGGGGGCCTGGTCAGGCCTCTGAGCTCTGAGGGGGGCGAGGAGGGGCTGTGTGTGAGCTCTGGGGCAGGGCCGGTGCCTCGCGGGGGCCCTCGTGCCAGGTGCCACGGATGGACTGACAGTGCCCCTGCGTGGCCTTCGCTGCCTCTCCAGGCTCTCCACAGCCTCGGGCCTCAGTCCACCCTGCGGTGCTGGGAGTCTGCCCCACAAGCAAGCTGTGTTCCCCTGGAGAACCGGAAGGCCCATCTCACATGTCAAGAACGTTACTATGGGGGGTCCCTGGCTGGCCCCCAAGAAGCGCCCATGCCTGCTCCTGACTCCTCTGAATGAGTTTGCTCGTGTCTGTGATCTGGGCAAACTTCAAACCAGCCTGGGGAGGGAGGCAGGCAGGGCATGTACCCTATGTGGGTGGGAAGCGAGGCACAGAGGGAGGGAGGTCAAGAACGTGCCCAAGGTCGTGGCGAGAGGCGGGCAGAATGGCAGCAGAGCCCATCTGACCGGGTTTGCGGCAGACACAGCCACCCTCTCCCCTCCGCGCCAGCCCTGCTTGCCCGTCGGCTGCCTGCCTCTTATCCTTTTCAGACACTGTCCCCCGGGGGCCTGAGGGATGTGGGAGGAGAAGGTGGGCAGAGGGACTCACGTCCTGGACCCCTGGCACAGAGCGCTGCAGCCTCCAGGTCCAGGAGGCCTGTCAGCACCCACCTGCCGGAGGAGCTCTGGCCAAGCCGGGCGGGCCAAGGGCTCCCACTTGGGCTGGCCCCTTAGGCTGGGCCCTGACGCTGTGTGGACAGGATCCCTGGTCCCTCCAGAGGTCGGAGGGCAAGGGCAGGAGGAGGGCAGGAGGAGAGCAGAGTGGGCTGGTCCTTGTCCTCTCGCCCCTCCCTGTGGCTCCTGCCGCCCCGTCGGAAATACAAGGGGGGTGGCTGAGGGCCTCTACTACCCCTCCAGAATGCTTGTCCTCTCTAGACTCTGCTTGCTGGGCAGGGCTGAGCGAGGTCCCCATCCTGGGCTCCCAGTGGGTGAGTGGAGAGACTGGGGAGTCTGGAGAGGCCAGGGAGACACCCTGTGGGGCTCCAGAGGCCTGTCCCTGAGCCTGGCCAGGGCCACCCAGCCACCACTGCCCTCCCAGCTCCATGGAGGCCTGGGGGTTCGTGGGCCCAGCCTGGCCCCCACAGCCCAGCAGAGAGGCTTCAGCTGGGCCCAGCACCTGGCAACAGAGCCTGGGCCCCTCAATCTGCCTGGGAACAGGCAGGGGCTGGGGAGTGGGGAGACCAAGTCCTGGACTCCAGCCCTACCGGGTGGGCCAGGGGCCAGGCAACGGCCTTCTCTGAGGCCTGGGGTCCCTGCCTCCCTCCTTCCTGCCCCCTCTCCTCTTGGGTTCTAGCTGTGTTCTGTGTCTGGGAAAACCCTTGCTCCTCTCGGGCCTCAGCTTCCTTAAATGCACCGGGAGAGGGTGAGCCAGCTGCCGTCCAAGCCCCATCCAGCTCTGGGGTCTCCCGGACCTTGCGTGGGCATATCCCCCTCGCACAGGCTGGCCTTCCTCCTCCCCTCGAGTCGACTTGGGCAGGCCTCCATCCAGATCTTCCCTGGTCCCCACGCCGGGACCCCGCTGCCAGGAAGCCTCCCCGGTGCACCACAGCCCCGGAACGCGACGGTGAACGAAGGCACAGACAGGTGCCTCCCTGCAGCCTCACGGCCCGCCCTGCCCACCCGGCCTGGCTCCCTGGGCCTCACCTGAAGTGGAGGTTCTTGAATGTGAAGTGGGTTTCTACGATGCCCGTGGTTTTGACCCTGGTTCGGAGGATGTCCTGCTCCGTGGGCTGGTAGTCGGCAGCTCCGATCCGATCCAGGCTGTCCAGGTAGCTGGGGACGGCAACACACCGGGGACCATGGACCAGGAAGGTGGGGCGTGGCCTGCCGGGCCCCCCACTGGCTGCCCCCCACCTTCCAGAGTCCAGTCTGGGCCCTCTGTGGCAGCGCTGGGCTTGGCTGGGGAGGGCCTGGTGGGGCTGGCCTCAGTCACAGAGACCCTCTGACGCAATCAAAAGGGGCTGCACGTGTGGTTCCAGACCACACGGTCAAGATCAGACTTTTAAATGCGACTACAATGTTTCTACCCGTTTTGCCATTTCTTCATGTAAAAATAATAATGACCAACACTTAGGCTCTGTTCTTTACATGCAGGATCGTGCTTCGCCCTTGTTTCCCAATGAGTTAAGTGTACATTTTACAGATTAGAAGCCTGAGGCTCCACCCTCCTCAGGGTCACAGAGCCTTGAGCGGGATTCGACCGGGGCAGCCGGCTCCAGGGTCGTCGCCCTCACGCAGGCCTCTGTCTGGCTTCCACAGGCACTCTGGCCACCTGCCCGCCTTTGCCACACCTCCTGATGGTTTACAAAGGGGTCTATGGACATCTTCCCATTTGCTGCTCTTGGACAGAGGCTCGGGGTCACACAGGTTGGGAGCCAGGTCTTTGGAATCGGGGCTCTCTTCCCACGACACCCCCTGCTCTTTAGACAGACCAGGCCCCCAGAGGACGGTGCCTGCCAGGGCTCTGGGGACCCGGATGGGCTAGATGGACTCAGGGAAGTCAGCAGGGAAGGAACCTGGCCAGGCCCGAAGGGTGAGTCAAAGACGCACATACCGGCCAGGGCAGGCCCAACATCTGAGCCGCGCGATGGTGAGGGGTCCCAGCCTCCATGTGGAGGGACTGGTCTCTGGGACCTGCGGGGGTCAGTGGCCTGGCCATCTTGCCTCCCACTGGTTGACCCTCACTGGACATCCACAGCATGGGGAAGAGAGGAGGTCTTCACCAACTAGTGTCCACTGCTGAGCCAACAACGCGGCAGGACCCAGACCCGTCTCAATGACGTGGGAGCTTCCCTTAGGCCGGAGGAGGGGGTGGGGGCTTCCAGGGCTCAGGGAGCTTAGGCGTAAAGGCACACTGCTAGAAAGTGGAGGAAGCCGCAACCCGAGCCGAGGCCCGCCTGGCTCCTGCCTCCTCCCCTGAGCCTGACTGTGTGTCTGTCCCTGGGAGCGCACACTGGGTCAGGGTGGGGGCTGGGGGAGGCACAGAGCAGACCTGTGAGTCCCAGAGACCCCCTCCCAGCCCCTCCACGAGCACCCTCCAGTTCATAAGGTGTGCCCCTCTCTTGCTGGAGACCAGGGCTGGGGGGCCCTGCTTGGCCCCCTGATCTCATCTGACAGAGCCTCGTGCAGGGAGATGGCAGTGGGAGAGGAGTGGCTTCACCTACTGTGGCCAGCGCAGGTGAACAGGCGTCTCCTGCACTACTCCCTGGCTGTTGCCCCAGGCTGGGGACGTGGCACTGCCCAGGCTGATGGAGCCCACCCCTTTCCAGAGCCTCGGCTCCAGCCTTTGTATAGCGGGGACGAGAGACAAGACAGCACCTGTCAGGAGGTAGTGAGTGTCAGAGGAAAAGTCCAGCCACTGGTCAGCGGCAAGGTCTGCTGGGGTTGGAGAGGGAAGGCTTCTGGGGCGGAGGGCACCAGTGTGCAGGCCGAGGGGATGAGGCTGGGGGCCTCGTGTGGCCCTGCCCAGGGATCAGTGGTGGCAGGACTGTGCTTAGGTGGTGGAGCCTGCAATGGAGGCGCCCTGAGGCTCTGAGGTCTGGAGCGCTGAGGTGGGGGCGCCAGGGAAAGTAGGCAGGTGGGACAGGCTGGGGTGGTGGAAGGGGTGGGCGGCCGATGAGGTCAGGAGCCAGGGCTCGGGCCCAGCAGGAGGGCGTGGAGGTCCCCGTAAGGCTCTGGGTGAGATGGGAGCTCCTGGAAGGTGTGAACCAGGAGAGCAGCTGCCTCTGGAATGAAGCAGACCGGGAGGTGGCACAGGGACACCTGCCAGGAGGGTGCTGCAATCGTCCAGGTGACAGATGATGGGGGTCTGGACCACGCTGGTGGCTGTGGCAGTGCAGCTAAGTGGTCAGAATTCTGGGTTTACAGAAAGTAGAGCTGATGAGGATTTGCTGATGGCTTGGATGTGGGATGGGAGAAAAAGAAATGCGTGAAAGGCACCTCCGTGTGGCTGAATGGAGCATGTTTACCGGACAGGAAGGGTAGAGGCAGAGCTGGTTTTGGGGGGCGAGTGGGGATCGGGAGTTTGGTTGGGATAGAGTACTTAGAGGTACATTTAGATGTCCAAAAGGATACTGAGCAGGCACAAGAACTTGGGAGGGAGGGCTGAGCTGGTGACAAAATCTTGAGAGCTGTCAGAGATACAAGGAACTTCAGACAATGAGACTGGAAATCACCAGGGGCCTAGGTACTGACAGAGAAGAGGTCCAAGGGTGGAGCCCTGGGGACCTCCAGCGGGTAGATGGGCCGGGAGCAGTGTGGGAGTCAGAGACGGGGATCCCAGGGAGGTAGGCTGGGGCTCAGGAGGCCAGGGGCCCAGGCGGCGGGTGAAAAAGTGCTGCAAGGAGAAACGGCGAGCAATTGTTTCAAGAGAGGCCGAGAGACCGAGCACATCAAGCCAAACAACGATGCTTTGAGGCCCCTGGTTGGATTTGCCCAGGGTTTCTGGGAACTGGTGGGTGGGACAACGAGGCCCCCTTGTCTCAGAGGGGAGAAGCAGAGGGCTGTGGGGGAGAGGGGGTACTGGGAAGAGCAGGGCTGCTCAGCGGTCCCGTGACCCCCTTTCCCTCACTGAACCTGGTCCCCAGTCAGTAAGGGAGAGGGTGGTCCAGCTCCTCACGCTGTGGTGGGGACACGCGCGGTGGGGTTGGGGGCTCTGGCCCGGGGGGCCCTTCGCCCAGGCTAGGATGCAGACATGGAACTGTGCGCTGCAGCCGTCCAGCTCGGCATCTCTCCCTTCTCTCCCAACAAATCTACTCCTGTCTGCTCTATATCCTGGGCTTCTACCTAAGATTTTGTCAAAAGGTAAAATTTGGCTGCAAAAAAACAATAGAAGAATCCTGGGCCAGAAATCTTTTAACATCCTTCTGGATCTGCCTGTCTGTGTGTCCCTCCTTCCTGCTGCAGAACCCTTTCCCATAGATGAGAAAACAACCACAACAGGGAGTGGATGTGGCTCGGTGGTTGAGTGCCTGCCTCCCATGTAGGAGGGCCCAGGTTCACCTTAAAAAACAAAAAAACAAAAACTCTGATGACCTAGCCAGGAGACAGGTAGACACTATAAACCCTGGCAGTAGGAAATTTGGAAGGAGGCAGGGAAGAGGGAGAGAAGGAAGGCTGGCTGCTCAGCCTACTGGGCATGGAGCTGACAAATACTGACTCGAGTTTCTTATTGAAAGTTAACAAGGTCACTAGAAGAACTACAAATAATTCTCTAACTAGCAAAAAACTGGAGTGAGGTGGAGAAGGTAAGTAGAAGGAAGGAACGGAGCCCAATCCCTCAGACTTCATCGTGGGGAGTCAGTAAACACTATTTTCAGTTGCTGGGCCACAGTTTGCTGGAAACCTTGAGGACACACACGTGGAAAGGCTTAAAGGAGGGAGTGGGGCATGGCGGCGAAGGGGGAGTTGACTTTTCACTTTATACCCTTCTGTATTGTTTAAGTTCTTTTCAATAAGGATTCATGCTGTAATTAAAGGGGTAAAAATTTAAGTGGCGGGCAGGATTTGATGAGTCACTAGAACAAGCGGTTCAGGCAGGGCCTTGGAGACAGACAGTGGCCAGCTGTTCCTGAGGGGCCTGCGGTAGTTTGAGACTATTTATGAATCCCAAAAAGAGAAAGATTATGTTTGTAAACTAACCTATTCCTCTGGGTATGATACCCTCTGGTTGTATGAAATCCCGCTGAGATGTCTTTGATTAGCTTACCTGTTAGGAGTAGAGCTTTTGGATTTGACTACGTCAGAAGGGTATGACTCAGGCTGAGTCCCTGCCCTCTTGCTGAGTCTGATATAAATGGACAGACACTCACTCAAGAAAACACACAGGGGAGAACTTTGTCATTTTTGATCTAGCCATAGGACAGAAAGGAGAAGGCTCAAGCAGCTAAAGACTGATACAGGAAGCCCTGAGGCATAAGCCCTAGGCCAGCCTTTGCCTGAGAAGCCTGAGAGGAAGAGGAAGGCCAGAGGGGAAGGCTGAAACCCGGCAGAGATCGCCTGCCATTTTGCTTCAACACGTGGCAGCTGACTGTGGTGAGAAAATACCTCTTATGGTACTGTGAGTTGGACTTTCCATGGCCTTGGGGCTTTAAGCTTCTATACCAAATAAAAACCCATTATAAAAGCCAACAGATTTCTGGTACTTTGCATCAGCACCCTTCTGGAGGACTAAAACAGGGCCCCCGAGGGTGCTGTTGGCAGGGGAGGCGCAGGGAGGGAGAGAAGGAAGAAGGGCTCTCTGGCTTGGAGGCCGCAGGGTCCCCCACCCCGCAGCACTCCAGAGAGTTTCGAGAGAGCCAGAGGCACAAAGGCCCCTTGTCCTGGCCTGGCTAGCTGAGGCGAGAAGTGCTGGGTCAGGGGTTCCAATGAGAACACGCACAGGGAGCTGTGGACACTGAGCCTCTAGGCTTGGACCCTGCCCACCAAGACCTCCACGGGGGCTCATCAGGGCCAGGGCTTCCAGGACATAAGCTCCTGTCCTGCAGACAGTCCAGGCGTGTGGACCTGGGAAGAGGTCCTGGCCTTATTCAAGACCCTGGTTTGTCAGCTCTCCTTGCAGCCAATGGGAATGTCCGAATGTCCACCAGTGAACTCTGTCTCCTTGGCCCTGGCTTGCGCCACCTCAGCATTGTGTAGACCAGGGATTCCCAGTCTCGGCACTATTGACGTACTGGGCGGGATAATTCTTCACTGGGGGCGGGGAGGGGACTGTCCTGGGCATCGCAGGATGTTTAGCAATGTCCCTGGCCTCTACCCACGAGATGCAAAAGCACCTCCCTAGTTGTGAGCATCAACAATGTCCCCAGACACTGCCCAGGGTCCCCGGGGGCAAGCGGTGCTGGCTGGGAGGTGCCGGTGAGGAGGGCTGACTCAGCTCTGTGTCGCAGTGCACACACCCCGAGAAGGTGGCTGAGCCCGGGGGCTCCGCGGTGGAAACTCCCACGAAAGACCGGGCACGAGGCGTTGAGGGTGAGTCCTGCTGCAATTCCAGCGTCTGTGCTACAACTTGCCCCTGACCAACACGGACCATCCCAGGGGTCTGGAGCCTCCGATCTAGGGTCAAGGGCACGTAGCCTCGAGGACGTCCTCAGAGACGCCGAGCGGGTCCAGCCCATGGCAGGCAGCTGAGACCCCGGTGTCATGCCACGGAGAGCACCGCGGCCGCCTTCTCCGCCCTTTCAACCACAGTCCTTCCCACTTCTTTATTACCTCCTGTCTCTCTTCCTTCCCTTTACTTAGTTAGAACTAAAGTACATATTTTATTTATTGAATGGATTATTCCTTATATTTAATTTTTAAAGACAGAAGAATGGAAAGTTTATTATCTTCTCTAAAGCAAAGCAAAATGGTACCATATCAAATTACTTTCGGCCTGCCTGGTCCTTGGTTTGTATTCATGAGACCAAACCTTGTGACGCCGGAGCCTTTGTTCTGGGATGCCAGGCACTGTCTAGAATGGGCAGTGACCAGGCCCCGACACGTGGAGGTCCGAGTGTCTGGCCGCCTCCTGCGCCCTTGGCCTTCCCCGGCCTCATCCTCACTCTGGGCGTGGGAGAAGCTGCACCTTCCACTCCCCCCGGCCCGGGTCCACGTCCCTCCCTGGGGCCCCTTCCGCCCGCCCCGCCCTGCTTGCCTCCCCGCGGCGGGGCACTCACTATTTGGCAGAATCGTTGAGCTGGTACTCCCGAGATCGGTTGAAGCACTCCTGGATCCCTGAGTCGCCCCAGAGTCGCATCATGGCAGAAAGCAGTTCTGGAGAGAAGGGCTCGGTGTCTTCCATCCGACTCACCACGTCACACACCATCTTGGCGTCGGCCTGCGAGGAGAGGACGACGGTGGGTTTGAGGCCTCAGAGGGAACAGAAGACACCCTGGCTGCCTGGTCCCACCCTGCCAGGGACGAAGGGCTTGGCAAGGCCGATGACGAGGAACCGGCCAGGGCCCCAAGCACGGCCGCTGTGTGTGCGCGCCCACGGGCCTCCCTTCACAGGCGCCGCCCTGGCTCCCCGGGCCTTCGGGGCTTTCTGTCCCACGAAGGAGGTAAGGCTGTGGTTTCAAGAAACGCCCCACGGAGCCCCACTGGGCAGGAAGGGCCCGTTCTCCAGCCTGCAAACCAACCTGAGCAGCTCTGCTTTCATCTATTTTGAAAACCGGGGTTTTGCATACTGTTTTGATAGGGAAGAAAAAATTAAAATATCAGTGTTCTTGGTGAAAGTTGTATTTCCTATACTTCTTTTCCAAGGTAGAATAAAGTCCCTGCAACAGGCCCAGATCAAGGAATGGGGTGTTTGGGTTATTGGAGAATTCTGGGGGGCTGAAGGATTGGACCACGGTGGAGCTGTACCATAGGGGTGTAAGTGGTGGAGTAGAGGGGTTCATTCTCAAGTTAGTGCATATGGTGAAATTCTTTCTATCAATACAAACTCTGTAGCACGTAGGATGTTGGATGGCCCAAAGCTAAAACTCAATTTTATTAATTTTAAACAATTTATTTGCCTTTGGTCTGTGGCCTCTTTTCCATGGCGGCAATGGACACCCAGCTCTGTTTAACCAAGCGGAGGCTGAAGGGCAGATGGTAGGACTGGGAGCTCTCTCTTTCTCTGCCTCTTCCCCCCTCCCTCCCCGTCTGTCTGGGGGGATGAAGTAGATGTTGCTTAAGACACACGTGTAGGCTAAGACACCACCGGAAGTGCATGAAAAGTACTCTGTACTTAGCAGTCATCTCCCCCCTTCCCCTCATCATCTCGGAAACCAAATGGGGGCCATCCATTTCCTAAGACTACAGTAAAATACATTTAACACCAAACTTGGGAATGTGAACAGTCTTTGAAGGCTCTTGGAGAAGTCGCAGGACCTCGCCATCCCCGCCACCTTGCCCACGCACGCAGCACCCGATGGTTTGCACAGGCCTTTCCCAGGCACTCGCCCTCTTGCCTGTGAGTGTCCCAGCAGCCTTGGGAAGGAGCTGTGGGAGAGGGCACTACTGCCCCGGCTGCTCCCCGCCCCCGAGCCATGCCCTCTGTCAGGTGTCTGTAGTTCCTCTCACTGCAGGCAGAATTAACTTCATTGTCCCTTGACTCTGAGTGTGGTCGTGTGACCTGCGTTGGCCCCTGGAATGACATGGAAGTGGCAGTGTGCTGGCCCCAGCCCCAGCCCCCCAGAGCCTTGGGGATTTCTGCTTGTCTTGGGCCTCTGCCGTCATGACCGTGCCCAGGCTCTCCCACTTGTCCCAGGAAGAGTGCAAGGGACACAGGGAGTAGAGCTGAACCACCCCAGCTGAGCCCACTCTGGACCTTCGCCCCCCAACTGACTTCTTCCCCTATGAAAACAAGTGATAGTAGTTTTAACTCGCTGAGTTTGGGGGAGGTTTGTTACGTGGCATGGTCGAGGTGATAGCTAACCAATACTGCGGTCACAAGTATTACCACCCCCATCTTACAGGAGGGAGATGTGAGGGCCAGAGAGAGGAAGATGCCTGCCTAAGGACACAGGTGGTAAGTGGCAGAGCGGGCACTCAAGGCCAGGCTCTGGGGTCAGCTCCACACGTGCCAAGGCAGTTTTGGACCCCAGCACCTCTGAGGGCAAAGGAGGGCATCCAGACCAAGGCGACGTGGTATCAGCCAGACAGGCTGTGCTCCACCTGATGCCAGCAGGTCTGTCTGTCTGCATCGGAGCAGGGGAGAGGCCAGTCTGGGCCTTGCCCTCTGCCCGAGGAGCTCTCCGTGTCCCCACGCGTGGCACAGGCTGCTTGGTGGGGGAGTTGGTGCCCCAGGACAGGTAAGAGTTTGTGGGCAAAGGCCCCTGCTTCCTTGCCCGCCAGGGAGATAATTCTGAGACGTACTCCGGTCTCTTGGAGGCTCCCGGGGAGGACTGAGCCCCAGCGGCAGCCCCGTACCCATGGCTGCACTCTTTATCGGTCTCCCACTGTTCCCTTTGTTGCTTCTCCATTCCCTCACTGCCTCCTGAAGTGACCCCCAGAGGGACCCGGAGTGTCACCCAAATCCTGTCCCAGGGTCGGCATCTGGAGGAACACGACCAGGACAACCAGGCGCCTAAGCCCCGGCCCTGGACAAACCCTGCCTGCTTACTCGCCCATTTCTTTGGGGGATAGGACCTCGCTCAGAGCCTTCGTTTTAGGGCACACACACACTTTCCCAACCGCAAAGCAAGGTGACTGCCCCCACGTGGCCCTCTGCCCTGCCCCTCTGTCCGCAGGCCCTGAGGAACACCCTGCACCATGCCCACACCTCTGCACTGCCACTAGGGGGGTATCACTGTGTCCCCCAACAGGGAAGGAAGGTGTAATGGGAGCACAGACCAGACACGGCTGGGCACGGGAAGGGGCTGGACTTTGCACATCCAGAAGCCCTCAGTGCAGCGGGGTCCTGGCCAGCTGCTGGACCAACCGGCCAGCTTCTAGACCACTGCAGGAGGCATCTGGCAGGCACGTGGCCATGCTGTCACCTTTCCCTGGGACTTTTCAAGTGGGGAGAGCTTATGACGGTGTCCCCAGAGTCACTGGTGTCACCAGGACCCATTCCCCACCTCATGGAGAAGCCTCTAAGAATAAAGCTACGAGAAAGAAGCAGGAAGTGCCCAGGTGTTCGGGTCCCCAAGGCTGTGTCCTTTGCCCCCCTTCCCTCCCCATGCTCTGGCCACACGAGCCCCTTCAGGTCAGTTTCTGCCACTTGCAGGCACGAAAGCCCCGACTGACACCCGCCGCGGATGAGCGCAGCCCTGGAGGAGGCCGGTCCAGGGAGCTGGGCGGGTAGGGGGCCAGTGGGCCCAACAGGCCCACCTGGGTGGGGGAGCTGGTGCCCAGCGCTCCCTGGACCCCTCCCCACCCACTTCCTCCTGGTTTTAGCATGCCCGCGTCCTGGAATGGGTGGTGCATCTGAGCCCTTGACTCACAGGCCCCCTGGGTCGGCACAGTAGTTATTACTCGACTATTACTCCATCACCAAGTCCACCCCCAGGCCTATTAAGCCAGGGGTGAGACTCGTGGTCCAGCTTGAGGCACAGGCAGGGGGTGGGAGGTGTTGAAAATCTACAGGTGTCTTTTGGGGTGGGAGAGACACAAAGGAAACGAGGTCGGCACCTGCAAGATTTGTGGCCAAGAAAAGATTCTGTACAAAAGGTATGCAGGGCCAAAACCTTCTGAGGAGACTTCTCCAGAATTGAGCTGTCCAGCTAAGCAGCTATTTACGTGTCAGAGCCCATCTACTGCAGAAGGCTGATGGCAAAGCTCCAGCAGCTGTGTCCCTGCCCCGCTGTCCCAGATGCCAGAGGGGGAAGCCCTCCAGGCTAGCCCGGCCCCAGCCCCTGGGGACAGCCTCCCCCCACTGCAGGCCCCGACAGGAGCGCACCCCACCAAGGCAGCCTGGCCTGGAGGGAGAGCTGGCCCTGGGTGCCCGGAGGCAGGCAGCGACGCAGGGAGGCTGCGGGTGGGGGGACAGCAGGAGGCGGCTCCTCGACCTGGGCTAAAAACAGCATCAGGGGCCCCGCTTGGCGGGTCCTGCTCCCACCGACTGGGCGTCCCTGGAAAATCTCTTTTAGTGGGGCTGGTGGACCTGGTCAGAGTTTCCTGAACGTCCCCCTTTGGGTGCCCAGATCTGAGGAGCACCTGATCCAAGCTGGGTCAGGGCCTGGGGGGTGAGTAGGAGAGGAAGGCTTCCAGCCCAGAACCCCCCGACACCACCACACCCCACACTGAGGTCACGTGTGCCATGCTCAGGAGGGGGTGATTTATCAGCTGGGGGCACCCAGGGGCCACTCGTTACTCTCCTGTTTGTTCCCTGCTGTATCACCCCAAACTTCGTCTCAGTTCAGTGGGATGCAGCCTGCAGTTTGGGGAAGGCTGGACCAGGTGATTTCCCGGGGACCCCCCAAGCCTGGAGGCCTCCTCCCAGCCCCGCCTCACCCCCATGGGCCCTCCGCCCTCGCTCTCCCCCCACCCTCCCAGCTCAGTATGCGGCCCCACCATGGGCCCTACCGCTCAAGCCAAAGACCAGGAGGCGCCCTCGACTTCCTGCACCCCGTGTCCTGGGGTTCTTCTTTCAGGCATGCTTCCAGTCAGTCCCCTTCTCCCCACCTCCGCTCTCACAGCCCTGGTCCAAGCTCCTCCTGTCTCCTCAACGGGTCTCCTTTCAAAGGAGACCTTCCTTCTCCCCACACAACGGCCAGCGAGAGACTGCCAGTTTCCTCCTAGCATAACTCTCCTCTTTCTCATCAGAAAAAGAACCCCCAAAATTCTAGCTGGGCACAACAACATCTAACTAAAAGGCTGCATCTCCTAGTTTTGGTGGCAGCTAGGTAGGGCCACATGACAAGTTCTGCTTAATGAGAGGTAAGCCAAGGTATAGTGAGGCCTTCGGAAAAGCCTTTTTAAGGGGAGGGGGCACCCATTTCCTCCAACTTCTCTCCTGGTGGCTGGAGTTGGGATGTAATGGCTGGAGCTCTAGCAGCCAATTTGGATCATGAAGACAAAGACCACATTGTAGGGATAGTGGAACAGTGATCTGGAAACAGCTGCGGCCTTTGACAACTGTGGAGCCTCCATGTCTTATTTAAGCCACTATTTTTGGAGTCTCTGTATTCACCATCAAACCTAATCCTGGATAAAAAACCCTCTCCCCACTTAAACTCCTTCAATAGCTTCCCATCATTTCTAAATTCCAATCTCCTTACCAAGCCCCTGCCTACTTCTCTCTCCTGATCTCCTCCCACTTTCCCCCTCCCAGGAGGCTCCCGGCACACATCCCTTCCTTCTGTTCCCCAAATGAGCCAGGGCAGTCCCACCTCAGGTGCCCCATCTGCCCGGACCATCCGGACCCTAGGCCTGTCACCTCCTCGGGGCAGCCCTCTCTCATGCCCCTAGGCAGTGCCTGCTCTCACCGCGCATGAGTGCTCCGGGCTCCAGCTAACACTGTAGGCGCCTGTCCTTTGATGGGGGGACAGATTCCCGATCGCTCATGGCACCTGGTCACTCACGTGCTTTGTGTGTAGCTGGTGCTTGGCAAAACTGGTGGGCTGAATGGATCCTTGGCATTTTAACATTAGGCACGGCCCTGGTTTCTCACCCCCAACCTCTTCTCACCTTGTCAACGTCACTATGTACGTCCGTATCAGCCACATTCGGATCTCATTTAATCACTTACAGCAGCCCTACCAGGGTGACCCAGCCCTACCACCTGTGTGACAGATGGGGAGACTGAGGTGCAGAGGTGAGGGAACACTTGGGACCACATAGCTAGTGAGGAGGGGAGCATGGACTCAGTGCTAGCCTCTACTGGGCTACAGGCCGCAGCCCTGAACCTGCCCCTCAGACAAGGCCTGGTCCCCTGAGGCCAGAGCTAAGGACCCGCTGGTGCCCACCCCAGCCCCTTAGCAAAGGGGAAGGTGAGTAAGGAGAAGGGCCGGGACTGACTAGCCCTGTGGGTGCCCAGCTCAACCAGCAATTAGGAGGAGGCCCCTGTCCCTTGTTCTGCCTGCCTGCTGGGACCTGGGGGGCAGGGCTCACACTGGGCCTGACCTTCTCAGCCAGGTCTCCTCCTGCGCCAGTGGCGGGGGTCGCTTTCCAGCTCCTTCCCCTCTGCCACGGCCCCCACGGCACTGCTGCCTCTTGCTGGTCGGAGCATGCCCAGTGTTCAGGCCCTACAAGGCAGAACAAGACACACACAGGGACTCACCAGGCCTACCCATGGGGGTTTCAATCGGTGCCGATTGCTGGGGTCAACTTCCCCAGAAACACACTGCGAGTTCCTGCCCAGGAGTGCCACAGGAGAGGCGACAGCACCAGCTTAGAGGGGGCAGCCAAGGGCCCACCCTTCCTCTTTGTCCAATCCCCTTCTGCTGGACAGCGTCCCTCATGCCTATGTGACTTCTAGTCCTCATTTGCTGGCACTGGAGCCTCAGTTTCCCTATAGGAAAGCACCCTTCCCTAGCTGAGTGGTTTAGGGGGCTGACTTAGGCCTGGCATGTGCAACCCAATGGTCTCAGTGAACAGCTTGGGGTGGACGGAGAAGGTGATTTGTCAAAGAAGAGTAACAATACCTTCCCTCCCAACCAGCCCTCGGCCATTTGTAGGACTCTTAGGAAGAGAGGGCACACCTGAGTGTGAAGCCAGCCCTGAGAAAGGTGGAGCCGAGAGAAGGAGCCACCTGCAGTCAGGAGAACATCATGGGAGCACCTGGCCAGGTGCGTGCTGCCACGAAGACCTTTGGGCTTTCCAGTTACTTGAGTCAAGCAATCTCCTTTTTTCTTAATGGAGGATTTCTTAATGGAGGATTTGTCTTTGACTGTTCGGTTTATTTTTGCCAGGGTCAGGGCCTCCTCCTCCAGGAAGGCCCCTTCCACCACTCCAGCCCAATGTCCTTCCGTTGTCTAACTCCCCTTCTCTCTTAGGTCTGGGTGATGCCCTGGGTGTCCAGTCAGTCCACACCGTGCTGCTTCCTAGTGAGGGACCCTCCGCCCTTCCCGCTCTCGCCTGGGTGTGGCAGCTGTGTTGTGTTGTGCGCACTGACTGCAACCGCACAGCAGAGGCAGTTTGGTGGGATTCTGCAGACAGTCCCATAAGGACTTTAAAGAGTTGTTCACCGACAACGTGCATCTGGCAGGACCCTGCCCAGAGTTGGGTATAGGACATTTGTCACTGGTATGAGAGCACAGCAGCAGTCGCCACTACATGCCTGCCGCATCCCACTTGCCACTACCAGACACAACACACATTTCTAAAATGTCCCTGGAGGTGGTGGCACTTCCACTGACAGTCACAGTTACGGAGTTGCCTGCCTCATGCCAGGCAAGCCCCCGGCCGAGAGCGAGGGGATGGGCCCCCTTTTCTACCAGTGACCCCCAGTGTTTTGAGGCCCAGCTGCAGAGAGAGAGATGGGGGCTCTCGTCTGTGTGCGGGGGCCTGTTCCCACACCTTTAGATGTTTAGGACTGCGGGCAGCACGTGCTCTGATGGTCGTCGTGTGCCCAGGCTCCGCCCGCTGGGCCTGTGCAGCGCTTTAGCGCCCAGCTCTCGGGCTATCCCCGTACCTTCTGAGGAGCCTCCTCCCACAGACACGCCCTCCTTGGACTTCCCACGCCTGCTCCGTGTAGCCTGCTGGGGATGTGGGGACCACCCCGCCCTGGGCTCCCATCTGGCCTCTCAACTTCAGCCAGGGCCTCGCCCTTCCTGAGGCTCGGTGCCCGCACCTGCAAACTGGGGCTTCCTTCCCAGGGCCGCCGTGGGAGCAAACGGCAAGCACTGAGCATGGGGCCTGGCAGAGACAGCACCGAGGGCTGTGCTGGGCTGGTGCCAGGCCAGTGGATGAGTTCACCCTGCCCCACCTGCTGAGCTGCCAAGGGGCCAGCAAGAGGCCGATCTGCCCACTGCGTGGTGACTGGGAGGGGATGCTGCTTTGGGGCACAGCTGAGCCTGTGCATTTTGAAGGAGGACCCAAAAGCAAGATGCCCTTGTATGGGTTTAAGATCAGGAGTTTAAAAAGAGCAGTTTACTTTTCTCATTGTACCCAGTATAGCCTTTTTGGTCAAATGATATCTTCCTTCTAATGTCAAAATATGAACTGCCTGGATGCAGAAGAGGCACTTCTGGGGCACCCCAGGATGCTGGGGAACTCCCTGTGAAAACTTCTGCACCATGTCCATGAGCTGCTGGCTGAAGGGGTGGGCAGTGAGGGGAAGGGGCATGTGGGGACAGGGCCCAGAAGACATCTCCAGTGCATGGTGGGATGGGGAGATCGGCATAGGGTGCCCACTTCCCCCCAGAAGCAGGCTGCCATGGGCTACTGCTGGAGAGCAGGAGGCTATGGCCTCTGAACTGGCAGCACCCGGGAGGCCCCTCACCATGCTACACAGGCCAGGGCCTCCTGCCACGATGACGGGTGCTGCTGGGTACTGGTAATGAGCCTGGGAAGCAGCACCTGAGGTTCAGGGGACACTTCCTGGGACAGCCCATTGGCACTCAGTGGGCTGGCCAGGGGTGAAGGCCACTGCTTGCTGAAGTTTCCTCAAGCGAGGCAGCCGGTCCACAGGGCCAGGACCCCTACTATGATGAGTACATGAGGTTCCAGGGCCCAGCGAGGACTCTACCCACCTACCCACTCTGGCTTCACCTGTCAGGCCACAGACGGCCCCACGGCACTGATAGCTGCCCTAGCCTCGCTTTGTCACCTTTCTCAGAGATGCGGCCGATTACTGCTGTGCCACCCTGGGGGTGGGGTGGTGGTGAGGAGTGAGCAAGGGAAGCTGGCATCAGCCCACCTGAACTGCGGGCAATGAACACCACACGTTTTCCACTCACACCCAGGCACCCCAGGCCTTGGAAGGGCCCAGGTGCATTCACTGTCTGAGGCTGTGAGGGCTGATTGCACTTTTAACACTTGGGTCTTCAAACCCTTCCCTTCTATTCAGGGCAATGTGGATTTTCAATGAATATCAGCTGCAAAGAGATTTGGAGCTAACCATGAAAAAGGGCCTTTTTCCTCTCAAGAGATGAGGTGCAAAGGAGATGGTGGGGGAGTGAATGGGCCCTTTCAGTCAGGTGATCCAGGTTCAAATCCTGCCTCTGCAGCTTTTCAGCTGCTTCACCTGGGCAGACTGCTCGCCCTCTCTGAGCCTCTATTGTGAGGGTTGTTTGTGCAGATGAAATTAAGATGCGACAGAGCTTTGCAACATGAGAGAGCCCTGCAAGTGTTAGTTATTATAAGCAGAGATGAAATGCCTCAGACACAAACAACAAGCTGACATAAAACAAGCCTGCTTTGTTCAGGACTTTCAGGCAGGCACGATAATCATGATAACAGTAATCATAGTAATTATAATAATAACCCCTTACATTTGAGGAGCTGCTCTGGATCTATCAGAGTTTTCCACCATCTCTAATCTTTGAGGCCAAGTGAAGTGTGAGTGCACACACACACACACACACACACAACGCCCAGTCCTCTAGCTGCAGAGAAAAAAGCCTCCATCTGGCCTCGCGCTGTGCCGTGCAGTGCACTGCAGTTGTCCCTGCGCCCGCCAGGGGGCAGGAGTGCACAGACCAAAGGGCCAGGGAGTGCCCGCTGGAGGAGCTGAGACCAGGCAGGGCAGGGACAGGCCCAGTGACCATCGCTGCCTCCCTTGGGCATGCTGACCTCGCTTGGTGGGCAAAGGGCAGGGAGGCTCGTCGCTGGAGGCCCGGCCTCAGCACTGCAATCCCAGTAGACGGAGGATGGGGGGGTGCGTCCTGGGCAGTCAGTAACTGTCAGAGCAGGCGAGCATCTGAGGTCATGGGGAGAGACCCCCCCAGCACAAGGAAAGCCCCTTCCCTCTCTCTGCAGCTGGGCCTCAGAAGAGTGGAGGTCAGTGGTGGAAGGAGGGTTCCGCCCCCTCAGCCCTCGGCCAGGGGCCTGCTTACCTGGCGGGGGCTGGCGGGCGGCTCCCTATGACTCTCAGTGGAAGAGCCACCACCTCCAGGGGCATTTTTGGGAATTTGCGAGTCTTTGGCAGTGGCAATAATTGGGGCACTGCAGGCCTCGAGTGACCATAGGCCAGGCATTCTTAGGGTTCTCCTCTCACTGGGCTTGGGAGTCTGTGCAAGGCCTGCGCCCCCTGCAGGCTGTCAGTCCACAGGGTCTCTGGGGGAAGCCCAGGGACCTCATGGGTTCACTGCTTGCCGTTTGGCAGGAAATGTGCCATGAAGACCTCTGCGCTTTCCAGAGGGATCCTGAGGCAGAACCAAGGATTCGGTGCTGTTTCCATCCTTCCCTTGCCTCTCCAGTTAGAGGATGATGATCCTGCCACTGTGTCTTCCAAATCCACCCATCCCTTCTCCAGCCACCTCACACCCACCCATCCATCCACATATCCCTGAACTACCTGTCTAGAATACCTACCTGTCAAAAATCACGTGTCCACCTACTGAGCCACCCACTCCCCCTTTACATCCATCATCTACCCATCAGCCTCATTTTCATTCACCCCCTCATCTGCCCCTCCACCTACTCTTCTCATCTTCCATAGCTTCTATCTATCCATTAATTAGTCACTTGTTCATCCATTCCTTTCGTCCCTCCTTGTTGTATCTAGTCACCCACCCATTCCTCTACTCCACCACCTACTCTTTCATCCAGTGTACAAACCATGTGCAGACACTGGGTGGAGGCCTGGCCTTAAGACTTTCTGGTTTGGCACGAAGAAAATTTACTGGCTGAACCTCCCCAGCCCACAAGCTGGTGCCCTGAACACACAGGGGAGAAGAACTGCCCCTTTGGCTTTCCCTCCCTTTGTCTCATGATCCCTGCTTTAGCAGGGCCCGTGGCTCTATTAAGAGAGGTCTTCCTAAGATCTCCAGCTGGCTAGTTCAGACTTTCTGGATTCTTCAGGGATTTGCCCCTGCCCCCATGCCTTTTTCTAAAAAAAAGGAGGTACCAGAGATTGAACCCAGGACCTTGTACATGGGAAGCAGGTGCTCAACCACTGAGCTACAGCCACTCACCCAATAAGAGTTGTTTTTTTTTTTCCCCATTTGTTTATTTTGTTTTTAGGAGATACTGGGGATCGAAGCTGGGACCTCATACATGGGAAGCAGGCGCTCAACCACTGAACTACATCTGGTCCCCTAAGCCCTTTCGAGAGGCATCTTTGTTCTGGGCCTAGGCTGCCTCCTATGGAGCTAGAGGAGCTTGGATTTTTTCATCCTAACTTTCTGAAGGGTCACAGAAATTGAGGATAAAAGGGTTCAGCCTCAGAACCCTTGGATCTTCCACTTGTCAGGAAGCAGCAGCTGGTTATCTATCTTCAAGAACCTGGGGTTGGGGGTGTCTGTGGGGTGGGAGCTGGGGTGGCCTGGCTCCTCTGAGGTCCGTCCCTGGTTGCAGCACTTGACACCAGCACGTGTCCGTTCAGAAGCCCTCTGCCGGCCCTTGCAGTCGGTCTGGCTTCCCAGCCGTGGCCTGAGCCTCTCAGGCTGAGCATGCCCCAGTGCTGAGCCCAGGACAAGGCACTGGGGTCAGAACAGCCCTGGACTCTGCCTGGCTGGAGCTCGCAGCCCCATGGAGGCATCGACACATCGCCCAAGACTGCAGGCATCGGGGAGGCCCCTCCAGGGAGGCGGCCACAGAGGAGGGTCTGGATCTCAAGGGGAAATGGGTGTGTGGCTGGGGCTGGCGAGAGGGAGACAGGCACTTGTGGGTCACCCTGGCCAGAAGGCAGGGGGCACAGGACATGAGGACAGACACTGGACTTCCCTGCGGGCTCTTGAGGAGGGGAGGAGGGAATGAAGGCAGATGGGCAAGACCTTTGGCAAAGCTGAGAGCCTCTCCGGAAAGCAGTGGGTCCTGGGGGGATCTAAGGTGCCACCTGAGTTGTCAGTGGGGTCCGGAGGTCTGTGACCTTAAACTAAGGCAGCAACCCTGGGGCAGGTGGGTGGGTCTCATACGGACGCGGGCTCTGGCTTGGTGCCGCCATCGTGTGTGAGCGCGCCCACCTCCAGGGTGGGGTCCATGAGGCCGGGGCCTGGTGTTCTGACATGGGGCAGCTCTGACTGGGTGACACCTCCCCGGGAGCGCGGAGCCAGGGCATTCGCCCTCCCCTCACCCCTCATCTCCTAAAATACCCTGGAAGGGGCTGGTCCAGTGCCAGGGGCGGGCAGGTCTTCTGGAGGGTGACGGGCAGGGGTTGCCGAGGGCAGAGCGGTGCTTCCTGCAGGTGCATGTCTGTGCGGAAGGGGCGTGAGCGGCTGCCCTGGGCGGGTGATGGGCAGAGACACGGGAGAGGCAGGACCGAGGTTCCAGCCTCTCGCAGCAACAGAAGAGCTGCCCTGGGGTCGCAGGGGCGGTGGGGTGTTTATGTCCCCAAGGCTTCTGGTTGCCGCGGATCTGCGTGTGGAGTGGCAACGTCCTCTCATCCACAGATGCAGCTGGCACCCACTTTGGGACAGCCTCCCGAGACCCTGCTTTCTCTCGGTGCCCTTCTCCCCTGAGTGGTCCCAGGCGTTGCGCTGAGACGGGCTCTGGGGATAGCTGAACCATCAAGCAAGCACTCTTCAGTCAGAAATAACCTTTAAATTGATTGGGGCAGAAGTTTCCAAATTCATGATGCTCTCACCCTCCGCCTCCTTTCTCCTGAGCTCAATGTTCTAAGATAGGAGAAAAGAACTAAAATTGGATAGGCTAAATTTCTAAGAAATGAACAAGGGCAGAATGAAATTACCCACACAAAGCTCAGTCAAAGGGAAAGAAAAGTGATAATGGCCAACCTCATCTCTTCAGAACACGAAGTGACGATGGTGAATAGTTTAATTAGAGCTGCCTCGGCTGGGAGATATTAGCAACCCAATTATGGGAGAGAAAAGATGGATGCTGGAACACGCTACGCATGGCGGGGGTGGGGGTGGGAACCCAGGCAAGCCCTGAAGCTGACCCGTTTGAATGCCTGGTGCCTCTTCCCAGGCTCGTTCATTGACATCCCCTCCTGTCTCCTTGTCCCTTCCCTGGGGACATCAGTTTCTACACCATCATCAAAGTGATCAGACACTGCTTTTGTTCATAAGAGAGCATGTCACCTTGCTTCCTGGACCTCAGGGGCAGGGCCTGGAGCAGTGCACCAGATGTCACGGTCCACTCTCTGCCCCTGCCTTGCTCTGTGACCCTGGGCAAGCCCCATCTTCTGTCTGCATCTAGGGGTCCCCATCTGCACAATGAAGGGGTTGGATGAGATGGGCAGTTCTCAAAGGGTGATCTGAGGTCCCCCGGGGGTTGGTCTCCGAGGCCCTTCCAGGTGGTCCATAGGATCAAAACTATTCCCATTGCAATACTAAGATATGATTTGCCTTTCTAACTGGTGCAGCAAAAGTAATAGTGGCTAAAACTGCTGGCCCCTTAGCAGGAGTCAAGGCAGTCACCAAGCTATACGAGCCGTCATTGTATTCTTTACCATCACACATGCACAGGAAAACAAAGGCCAGTTTTCCTACAAAGATCCTTGATGAAACAGTGGGTTTCATTAAATCTCAACCCTGAGTGCACAGCACATCTTTTTAATAATCTGTGGCAAAATGCGAAGTTACATTTAGCACTTCTGCGAAATACTGAAGGATTATGGTTGTCTCGAGAAGAAGCACCTGACTGAGTTGCCAGCAAACTTGTCCCTTTTTTCATGGGACACCATTTTTCCTTGAAAGAATGCTGGTGGACAAAGATGGCTATGCAGCCTTGCGTCTTTCTTGAAAATGAACTAGGTGAGGCTATCACTTCAAGAAAAATAACCAGTAGTATTTATTACCAAAATAAGTAAGTTCTGCTTTCAAGTGGAATCAGGGTTTTGAAAACTTGCATCTACCACATAAACCTGTCTGTCAGCTTCACAATGCTTAAAGACACTCCTGCTATCAATGAATATGAATTTTTTATATAGCATATTGAAATGTGTCAGCATTTGGAAGATTAACAAAACTCAAAGAACCAAAATTTTAGAAATGACCAATGTGTGACGTTACAAAATCATGCATTAGTTAAAGATCCATTTAAAGTGCAAGAGAGGGAAGTGGACATGGCTCAACTGATAGAGCATCCGCCTACCATATGGAGGATCCAGGGTTCGATCCCCAGGGCTTCTTGACCTGTGTGGTGAGCTGGCCCAAGTGCAGTGTTGCTGTGCACAAGGAGTGCTGTGTCATGCAGGGGCCCCCACATCAGGGTGTGCCCCACAAGGAGAGTCACCCTGCGTGAAAAAAGTGCAGCCTGCCCAGCAGTGGAGCCGCACACATGAATAACTGATGCAGCAAGATGATGCAACAAAAAAGAGACGCAGTTTCCCAGTGCTGCCAGATAATGCAAGCAGACGCAGAAGAACACACAGCAAATGGACACAGAGAGAAGACAACAGGGGGGAAGGGGAGAGAAAGAAAGTAAATCTTTAAAATAAATAAATAAATAAAGTGCAAGAGAGATCCATGGATTTTTCCTGTAACAGAGATGGAAAGGTTCATTGACAAAGTTTCAGATTCTGCATTTATCCTTTAAAAAACCACCACTTGTCCAGTTCTGGTGAGATTCAAAGAAGAATTATCTGCAGACAGTAAACTACTCCTTCTTTATCCAACTACATATTTGTGAAAGGACAAATATTATTTATATTCTTCAACCAAAATAACACATTACAATGGAGTGACACAGTAGCAGATATGAGAATCCAGCTGTGTTCCATTAAGTCAGACATGAGAGATTTACAAAAAGGTAGAGCAATGCCACTCATTAAAAATATTTTAGAAAATGTAGCAAGTTTTCATAAAAACATGTCATTTCTACTACCTCTAATGAGTTTACTGTAGTTATTTTACATGAATAAATATTTTATATTCTTCTTGGCTTTAATTTCTTATACAAGAAATATTGATAAATATAAACTATATTAACAAAGGTTTGTTGGGATGCTCAGTAATATTTAAGAGTGTAAAAGGAGTCCTAAGACCAAAAAGTTTAAGAATTGCTGGACTAGATTATTCTTTCCCAAACATAATTCCCTAACACCTTCTGCCAAAGTTCTATGCTACCTGATGACTATTATTTATTTTTCTCAGACACATCTTTGCACTATAAAAACTTCATATCCTTGACAGTAAATGAAAAACCTGTACAAAGTGTTTGAAATACAAGATACCCATAATAAGAACCACAATAAAAGTAAAATACTACCGCTAAACTCCAGTGAGATCCTGTTGCCTGCTGAAGGCTATGAGGCCTCTTCTCTCATTAACAAGGGGAGCTGACGTTCAGAAGTGTTAAGGAAGCACTGGCAACCAGACTTTCTTCTTGAGGTACTCAGGGCTGAGAGAGGAAACAATCACTTTCTGCCTCAGTGAATCCATGTTATCAAATGCTGCGACTCCATCCCCTGAAATCATCTCGAATCACATACTGGTGACATGTGCCCTGCCGTGAGGGGCCCTGGAGGATGGTCTCTTGGGCCTTCAAGTCATCACACGCAAGGGCCAGCTGATGAGCCCTCCATGGTGCTTGAGTGCTGAGGTGGGAAGGGGCCACAGTAGACCTTCTCATGGGCTGAGAGGTGGGGTTTAAAGCTACAACCAAAACCTCTCAATCTGAAAATCAGTATTACAAATTTTTCCAAAGAAGAAATGAAATTTTGCCAAAGAAGACCACCAGGGTTGGGGACAAGGAGGGACCTCTGGTTCACGGGTCAGGGCAGGCCAAGCCAATCGGTCCAGAAGGCCAGTGAGCCTAGGTTGTGAACTCCCTGGTGTTTACTGTGAGCCTTGGAGCTGGCAAAACACACACTCACGCATGCACACACACGTATACACATGCACACAGGGGCTCCAAGGTTTGGTAGCCAAAGAGGTGCCCTAGGAGATACTAACAGCAGCTTGTATTTATTGAGTATTTACCGTGGGCTTTATTTCATTTAAAGTTTCCAAGTGTTATCATTCCCCCCATTTTATAATAAAAGAAATCAAAGCTCAGACGGGTTACTAGACTTGCCAAGGTCACTCTAGTAAGTCGTAGAGCTGAGATGTGAAGTCAAACCACCTGGCTCTAGAGCCCACACTATCGTCACCAGGCAGCACTTCTCCCATGTGGTTTAATGGCCACATTTTCCAAGGGGGAAAAATGAGGTCTGGGTGAAAGAGGTGGGGACTTGTCCAAGCTGGGTGGCAGAGCTGGGCCCTGAGCCCTGGTTTTCTGACTTTTCTCACTGGCCCCATGGCCTCTGCTGGAGCCCACCAGCCTTCTGTGCCCTTGTAAATGGGCTCTGGGAAAGGCTGGCACCTGGGCTGCTCCCTTGCTGCCACCACCTGCCATCCTTATCCCTGCTGCTGAGGGGATGGAGCTCCCTGGTGACCACCCTGGGGACCAGCGTTAGTGTATTGAGGCTGGCAGTGTTTCCACAAGGCAGGTGGGATGGCGACAGGTGTGAAAAACAAGGGTGACAAATGCTCCCGTCCACCAAAACACGGGCGAGGCAGGGTGGTGCTGGAGGCTGGGCACCAGCTGGGCTGGGTGAGAGGTCCCAGCGGGCCAAGTGCATGGCACAGGGGGTCAGGGCTGGAGCGCAGGTGGGAAGCTGGGGAACCATCTCTCATGCTACGTCTGCAGGGAGGTGGGGCAGGCTCTTGTCCACAAGGCCTAAGGCCAGCTCAGGGCCAGGCAGGTGGGAGCTGTTTGAGCCCGGATGCTTCTACTCCAACAGCTTTCTCCAAGGCCTTGGATCGGGGCGTCTGGCTTGCCCTCACCCTTTTGTTCCTGCCATTCTTACCATCCTTGACATTGACATTGGGTGGCCAAGGCTCTCTGATGCACTGACCTGGGCTTGGGAGAGTGGTGAGATGACCTGCTGGGCCTGAGGCTTCAACTCTGCCCCAAGCTGAAGAGCTGCCCAGAGCTCACTGAGAGAGTCGGCCACGTGCTTCTCTACCCAGTGCCAGGGGTGCGAGGCAGGGAGAGCACTGGCTCCAGCTGGTACTCATTCTCTGAATCTGCAGGGTCACAAATGAGGCCACCTGGTACTCCCTGGCTCAGGCTCCCCTCCCCACAGAAGCATTTCTTGTTTTCCTCCTTCCCTTTCTCCTTTAATCCATTCCCCACCCTGCCCATCTATCACCCACCAACCAGGGTAGAAGCCAGCCCATACACCACCTTCACTCGCATTAGAGAAAAGGAGTGCCTTCTCCAGGTTGCATGGCTCGGCAAGAATTAGGTGGGCTGGATTTCCCCTTGGTTGGGAACGCTTCTGTGAGGGGACTGAGCTGTAATCAGTGGAATGTGACTGTAAAGTATGCTGCTTCGGGGTCCAGGCTCTTCAGACATGAGTATGTGCCCCAGATACAGACAATGACAAAGTCCTGGGGGTAGTAAGGCGCTAAGATGGAAGGGGCTGGTCCATGAATCACCATGTGGAAGACAGCCACCCACCTGCCAACTGCACCCACCTGCCCTGGACTATTAGATGAGCATGGAATAACCTTCAGGGGAATCTGAACCATGAAACTTTTGGGGTCTATTTGTTATAGCAGCTGGTGGTACCTTTATTAATACATCCTGCTAGTATACTTCCTCTCCTGGCATCTGTGGCCTCTCCTGGCCTATGTGACATATGGCCTCTGTTCAGCCCCAGATTATGGACTATCTGGTACTGTTTCTCTTCTATCGCTTCAACTGCCCTTTTAGTAAGATTGTAAACTGCTGAAGGGCATAGATAAATTCTTAATCTGCGTCCGTGGAACCACTGAAATTGTATACAAAATTACATGCTTGCAGATGACCATCTTTTTGTAACTGAAAGAATCTGACACCCTGCTCCCCTTCACTAGTGGTGTTTCTCAAGCCTTAGTCATTCACTTACCTACAATAGGCCTAATTTTTGTTCGGACCTGTATCCACAAAACACTGCACAGCACATAATGGGTGCTCAATAAATGCTCGTTAAATAAATTTTCTGCTGTGTTTATATACCACCTGCACTATAGTTGACTTAGCATTTTTCTTTACTTTTTAAAAACTTAATCTTATTTCCAGAGGAAAGAGACTTAGTATCACTAAAAATACCTGGAAAAGGATGTTTGATATGCTAATTTTAATCTTTTCTAAATTCTATTAAAATAAATTAGTAACTATTGAGATAAAAGTCCACATGTTCATCCATTGTACTAGCAACAACCTACCTGCTCCCCCCATTTTGGGAAGCCCTGCCCTAGAAAATTCAGCCTCACACACACTCAAGGGGCTGTGAATCCAGGCAACAACCCACTCCACCAACCTGTTCTTCAGGACCTGACCCCTCCCGCCTGCAGAGCCTGGCTTTCTGGTTTGGTGAAGCCTGACTGCCCGGGAAAGCGTACCCCACAGGACTGGGGGCCTACCTCTGGCTCCACTGGCTGCACAACTCCCCTTTCCTTCTCTGTTCTTGCCTCCCTCCTTGGCTTCTGGATCTTGGTTTCATGGAAATGTGCTGTGCGGTGGCCTCGTGGGAAGGGCAGAGGCTTGTTTGCCTTCCTTGCCGCTGGTGGGTGGGTGGCAGCAGCGAGCCTGCCTCCTCCTCCCCCACCACCACCTTCCACCCCAGAAGCCAGACTGAAGCCTCAGCTTTGTTGACAGAAGATCGCCCCAAATTGCCTGGACGCAGATGCAGGGGAACCAGGGGCTCTGGTCTGCGAGGGAGCTTTGTTGTCATGGCGACTCCTGGTCTCCCAGCTGCTAAAGGCCTCTTAGAAGGGAGCGGGGAAGGTGAGTGCCCAGGCCCAAGGCCAGCCGGGAGGACCAGAGAAGGCCCCCACCTGTCCCCGGCAGCCCTGGAGCCCAAGGCCAGCCGGGAGGACCAGAGAAGGCCCCCCCACCTGTCCCCGGCAGCCCTGGAGCCCAAGGCCAGCCGGGAGGACCAGAGAAGGCCCCCCCACCTGTCCCCGGCAGCCCTGGAGCCCAAGTGAGGGGAGCAAGCAGAGGGCAGACCACTCTTCTTTCTTCCTGCCTGTGGGGGGCCTGAACAGCCTTATTCCCGAGAGCCAAAGCGCCCAAATCCAGGCTGGCCCCCTCCTTAAGCCCAAGGCCCTGCCCAGGCACCAAATGAACTTCAGCCCCGCCCCCCCAGAGGGCACACCTGTGCCCTTCTTCCCCGGTTAGACGTGACCTGCTGAAGAGGCAGGCGGTGGGTGGGGGAGAGGGTTCAAGCAGACCCCACCTCCGTGGGCTCTTCCTCCTCCAGCTCCTCCCCTCCCGCCCGCCCTCCACCCTGCTCCTTCTCTGGGGCCTCCTCTCCTCCTCTTCCCTGCTCTACACCGGGCTCTGGCCTCCTGGTCCTAACCCCTCCTCTGACCCTGCCGTCCCCTCAAGCTGCTGTCCTCGCCCTCTTCCTCTCGGCCCCATCCTCCCGCACCCCACCCAGGCTCTTCTGGGCTGCTGCCTTCCCACTTCACTTCTCTCTCCCTGACTGCCCTGAGGCCTGCTCCCTGCGGAGCGTGCTCTGTTCTGGTTCCCTTCATTTCACCGGGCGCCCTCCTCTAGCTCCCTCGTGGGCTCTTATTCCTCTACCCAACCTTAAAGAGCGAATCGTCCCCAGTGCTGGGTCACCAACCCCCTTCTTGCTTTCTCAAGCCACTCTCTCCCTGAGCCAGCTCACGCCTGACCCTCGTCTACAGGGGGCTTCTGAATGACCCCACCTGACCCTGGGTCACTGGCTCCTCAGACTCAATGTGTCCCCAGTGCCCCCTCGACCTGCTCAGCTCCTGACTTCCCACCGCCCAGTCTCTGACACGGCGCTCCTCCCTGTCTCGTGCTATGATCTCTGCTGTACGGGCATTCCACCATGACTGTTTACCTTCTTTTTTTTTTTTAATTGACATGAAACGGACTTGCTTAAGAAATTAAAAATTTGTCCTAAACAAAAATATCCAAGAGACCAGAGGTTTGTGTGCTATTTTTCTAATATACAATAAAGTCCACAAAACTATCAAAATAAAACATCGCTCTGTATGAACCACCAGATCATCTGTGTGTCCCCAGAAATGGCCGTGCCATCTTTGGAGGTACACAGCCTCTTTTGAATGGCATTTATGTGCTTCCCATGACATAGGCTGGAGACCCCCAGGTCCTCTCCACCTTCTTCCCTTCCTCTTCCTGTAGCCAACTGATGCCCAAAAAGTATCACTTGCCCCAGGAAGGGTCTGTGCTTTGTCCCTTCCTCTTACCCTCCAGTGCCTCCAGTGCCAGCCCTGCCTCTCCTACATGAGTGATGGTAGCGGCTCCAGCCCAGCCCCTGGCCTCCAAAGGCTTTCACACACACCACTCTGCAACCCTGCACGGCTCCCCACTGCCCAGGGAACCAAGACCTCCTTGCTTGCCACCAACCGAATGCCACGCCCCTGCTCATCAGGCACCTCACCTTCCTGCCTCTTTCCCTGTGCAGCAAGGGGCAACACCTTTGATGAGAGGCAGAGAGAGGTGAACTCTGAGATGCTGGGGTCTCCGTGACCAGGAGCCAGGAGGGCAGGCCAGTCCAGGGGGAGCAAGTGGGAAGACAGGATGCCAGGGGAGGTCGCCAGAGTGTGGGAAACACAAGGCTCTGCCTCAAAAGACCTCAGCAAATCATTTCAACCCATTTCAACTCAGTTTCCTCCACTGTGAACAGTGGTGTTCTCCACGCCATGCTCTCCCCCCACAGCTTCTCTGAGAACCCAAAGCCTGCTGCTGTGCCTTCTGAGCTACGGAGCACTTGTGAAGCACTGTGCTGTGAGTGTGCTTCTGTGTGAGCGTGCAGCGCCACATTAGCACTAGGAATAATAGTAACAATAAAGCAAATGCCTATGCAGCCAGGCCATCTCTGTGAGCTGAGCTACGGCTGGGCCAAAGGATGGACTTGCAGGAGCTGCGGGCGGGCGGCCCCTCGCACGCCTGTCGGCTCCTGTGCCGGCTCTGCCCAGAGAGGAAGAGAGCAGCAGCCTGAGCCGCGGGCGTCTCCCTGGGCCCATCAGCTGGGCCTGTCCCTTGCCTTGGGTGTTTAAAGGGATGGGGCTGCCACCCCCTGGATTCTGGGAAGGAGGAAGCAGGCCTCCTCCATCTGCTGGGCCTTGGGGGCTGGCAGGCAGTCACTGGAGGGAGAAGTCCCCTCCCCAAGAGGGCGCTGAGCCCTGTTTCCCAAGAATCAGGCCTGTTTCTACAGCACCAGGGGGAGAAGGAGGGGGGGGGGATGCCTGGGGCCGGCCCAGGCCACAGCTCGGTCCAGCGAGTGCCCCCAAAATGGCCCAGGCTGGACAAAAGCCCTCTCTCCAAGGACAAGGCCACCGCCACAATTAGCTCTCCTCCCAGGAGCGGCTCCATTGATCCGTGTAAAGGCGCAGAGGGCTCCCGAGGGCTGCGGCCCCCTGCGGCCCCCCAGCCTTTACTCCGAGCTCCGCAGCCACATTGTGCCTGAGGCCCCATGCTGCTCTTTTCACTCCTCGGGGCCTGGCCGGTGGGAGGCGGTGCCTTTGAAGTCCTCTTTTCTGTTCCAATTGGAAACTTTGCTCAGAACCAAAATTAGAGAGGCGGCACAATCCGCTGGCAATTTAAAATGCCACCCAAGCCCTCCCCCCCCCCCCTTTTAAAAAAATGTCATCTTAATTAGATGGAGCCTGGCTTCGTGTTTTCGGCATTTCAAGGTAATTTCTCCAGGACGCGTCCCTCCAGGGAGCTATTTTTACCTTCACCTGTGGAGCGGCAGGGACGGCGCATCTGCTCGTCTGCAGGGTGGGGTCCGGGGCTGAGGGCTCTCGGGGAGGGCGGGTGGGAGGCCTGTGCCGGACCCCCTCTGGGGCTCTCCTGGGGCGCAGGAGGAAACACCCCAGGAGCCTTGGGGACCTGGCGCGCTCCCCTTGGCCCTCGCTGACCACCCACCGCGCAGCCCTGAGCCACCTTCCTCACCGGGCTGGTCGCCCACTTCCCTGCCCCAAAGTGCGGACGACCCTGCCCCTTTTAAGGAGTGCTCCCCAGAGTGAGGATTCTAGGTTGTTCTGGGTTCCAAATCACTGCTGGAAAAGTTTTCAGTTCTTTTTCAAGGATTCTGACTAATCCTGGAGGAGAAAGTCTCCGGTTTGGTGCCACTCTGTCTCTGACACTCCTGACCACTCACTTGCTCGTCACCCCTTCTGATGAAGCGGGAGCAGGCAGCTTTAGTACTGGTCTCCCCTGACCCGCGGTATTTTGTGTGTGCAGCTGCCAACCCACAACCTCATCTCGCAGCCCCCCCAGTCCTGGGAGAAAGGCCCTTCTGGGGGTGAGTCAATGAAGGCTCCCAGGGTGGGGTTCGCCTTGGGGCTGGGTTTGGGGCTCCTGGCCCCCTCATTCCACACTCTGCCTACAAGGCCCTGGACGGTGCAGCCCCGCACCCCCAACTCCTCTTGAACCTCATCCTGAGGCACTCTCCTCACATACCTCCGGTCAGCCACCGACCCCCTTTCCAGGCCTTGCACACACAGCCCACGCTCATGTCTACCCCAGGACCTTTGCACCAGCTCCTCCTGGCACCTGGAATGCTCTTCCCTCCTTCTCATTTTCCAGTTTTAGTTTAAATACACATATTTCGCCCGTAAATAAATAAATAAAACCTCCAAAGAAAAGGTTTTTCCTGACTCCCCCTCCCCCACCCAAAGCATGTTTCCCGTTGTCCCCAACCCTGCATTCTCTTTTCTTTAATAACGCTGATCACAACAGGTAATGAGATTTAGTTTCCTTGTTAACTAGTTCTCTTCCTAGGGAGACTGGGAGCTCCATGAGGGAGGGCCCTCATCCACTTTGGTGACTGTCTGGTTCATTTTCAAGGTGCTGCTTGTAAAATGAATGAATGAAGGAATCCCAGGCTGGGAGGGGAGATGAGGACCAGGGCCACTTCCTTGTCCCTGGGAAGCCCAGCAGCAGCAGGGTGATCCAAGCAAGGGGTAGGAAGCAGAGAAGGGACTGCCTGGAGCTCGTTCTCAAGGTCTCTGCTCACCTCCCAGGAACCCAGGAGAGCCGGGTTACAGCAGACCAGCCCCGAGAGGAGTGAAATGCTGCAGGTGCGGTCAAGGAAACAGGATGTTGGGGAGTGCAGCCTGTTCTGGACACCGACTGGAGAAGGGTACACCGGGCACACCCCAATGGAGGTGGACGGTACCCTGTGGCTGCCCTTAGTGCCAGATGTGTCAGCTGTTTACTTGCACCACCACCTAGGTGGAAATGGCGCATGCAAGGCCAGACCAGGTCACCAACTCTCTGCCAGTTAGGTGGGTGGTCGGGGAAATTCTGCAACTGAGTCATGTATGAAATAGGCCTGTTTGCTAAGGTGCAGGTTTGCTTTATTATCTCACTGTCAAACACTCTAATATTTCTCCTAAGTCATCTGGTTTTGTAATTGTGGCTGCATGGGCCTCTTCTCCCCTTGGGGGCTGTGAGGAGCCAGTCTTCTCCTGTTATGACAATGGACCTGAAGGCCAGTTCCCCAAAAGTTAAAATGTGCTTCTAATATATCTCTTATTTTGAATAATAAAGACAAAGATTTTGATCAATAGAAAGCTAGTGTCTCCCTGTACTCACTGAACACATGATGACCAACACTTCAAGAGCACTAGCTTGAATGAGTCCCAGTAGTCAGCCTACCTGGGATGGCCCACATCCCGGTCAGCCCTAGAGACACGATTGGGATTTGGGGTAAGGACTCCAACAGGCAAAGTTCCTGAGAAGCAAGAGAAGCAGAGACAAGGGGCTCACTGAAGTTGCCAGATGAGGGTGACATTGAGGGTGGCACTCCCCATCTCTAAAGTGTGTGTTTATAGGCCTCTCCCCTGGACCCTGAGCTCCCTCTTGTATCCAGGATCTACCACCAAGCTGTGCACACAGTAGAGGCTCAATAAACATTTGCTGAGTGAACCCTGTAGGGGATGAGCCAAAAAGCAATGAACCAGGGGGTTAGAAAGCAATAGGAATGTCCTCTGCTCTGTGGCCTTTCATGTCACGTCCCCTTGCTGGGCCTGTAAAATGAAGGAGCTGCCCTGGATAGGTCAGAGATGGGAAACTGGCTCAACCTGAGGGCCAACTCTGATCACCTAACTGGAAGGGGCTGACTAATAGTGACGGCCAGGGATGAGAACTGGTGGTCAATGGTAACACACGAGCCACATCTGTGCCAATGCTTTGGCTGTGATACTCTGAGGTCATTGTGGTCATCACACTTTGTGATGCTGCAACAAAGGTGCAAGTACTTAAGATTTCTGACAGTCACCTGGGCAACTCTGCTCCAGAAGGGAAGGGTGAAGTCTCTACCCAAGGCCTCACCACCTAAGGTACTAGCCTAAGCTCTGTGTCCTTGAGGATGGCGCTTCAGGGTCCAGGTGGAAAATGATGGCATCTGTGCAGTACCTTGGAGTGCACCTAGTAGATGATCCTGGGACACTACCTTTAACTCGTTCCGTGTGCCAGGACACCCGCGGAGAGTCTCTGCTCTGGAATGCTTTGCATCAGTTCCCATTCCCAGCTCTCTGAATCCCTACCTGGCCTCTGAATTATACCAGTGGGTCACTGAACGGGAACTTGTGTATCTGTCTCATCTAGAAAACAGGACTGTGATCCCTCTGGGAGCAGGAGCTGTGTCTTCTCGTATATACCCGGCCTGGTGGGGCACAGAGCTAGGCACACTGCAGGAGGTGGTGAATTCATGTGCAGCTGTCTGGAGGTGTCAAAGGCTACTTACAACTCCTGTGGCCCTTCTCCACTGACCCCACCTCAACTGACCTTGAGGTCCTGTTTCAGCCCAGGGGGAGTTCCAGAGATGGTGTGTGGGTGAACGTGAGCTCAGGACGGGGAGAAACAGGGCATGCATCGGGTGTGTGCTGGGGGCTTGTCATAGCATTCTATCCTCCCAGAAAAAACTTAGGTGGAATTATTTATAGGCAGAAAAAGTGTTTTTCCATGATTCATTCAATTAATTATAAAGCAGCTGTTTTTAATAAATTGGAACATGTAAGAAGAGGGAAATGTCAGGGCAAACCGTAAACATAAAGTTGAGGACAGGGGGGATGGGTGAGGAATCACTGTACAGAGTGGTGACATCAGTGACCTGGGCAGTGGGTAGTGCAGCAGGGAGGTCTGGGGAGCCAGCTATGCTCAAAGCGCCTTCTGAGCAGCAGCCAATCACATGGGGCACTGTTGGCCATGGAAAGGAATGTGGCTTTCATTCCAAGTGTGGTGGGAAGCATGGGAGGGTTTAAAGGATAGGAGAGAAATAATATTGTGTTTTTAAAAGATCACTCTGGCTGCTATGTGCAGAACAGACTGGGCTGGGGAGCTGCAAAAGCGGTCACAGAGAGAACATCTAGGAGACCACTGAAGCCGTGGGCTGAGAGGTGATGGAGGTTTGAAGAATGTTTAAATTGGAAGGGCCCTTAGAAATGATCCTTCATCATACAAGTTGGGAAACTGAGGCACAGAGAGGAGAGGGCTAGCTCAAGGACACCAGCAGTGTAGCTGGTAGCTCCTGGCAAGGGGGTAGGAACAAGCTCAGACTGGCTGGGAAGCAGAGACTGGGGAGAAGAAGGGCAGGTAAAGATGGACCCCCCTTAGGGAGAGGCCAGCAGTTTGAACCACCAAGTTGCTGGGGCCCAGGGAACCTCAGTCCTGGCCCATGAGATATGAACACCACAGACCGGGGGTGGGGTGGGGGATGGGGAGGGCAGTGGGGCTGGAAGGAGCCAGATTCTGAGCTGCAGAGCAGAGAAGGTTGCTCACGTCAGTGTGAAACAGGACACAGGTGCTACTGTCCAGGATGAGGCCAGCAGGACCCGTGGGGATGGAGAGGGGAGAGCATCTAGGGCCCCCAGGGCTTTTTGCCCACACCCACAGCTCTGGACAGCAACAGAGTGAGCAGTAAATAGGCTTTGGAATCAGGCCTTGGGGCAAGCTACTTAGTCTGAGTTGCACTGACTTCACCTGTAAAATGGGATAACAACAGCATGCATGTCATAGGATGAAACAGTTCACGTGGCCAAGTGTTCCGCCTCCTAAGTGACACAGAGGAAGAGTCCTTCACAGGGCCACTCTGGCTTATTAGCCACATATATCTAGAACGGCTGTGACTGAAGGCCATGATCAAGTGGGATGGTTTAGCTGGGTTCCACTTGGAAGACAAGCAAACCAAAACAAGTACAAGTCAGGGAGTTGGTTAAAAATAACTCACCAAAATAAAACAGAACCCAATCATCCCAATCTCTCTGCATATACACATCATAATAATAATTTCAAAAATGACCTGTTTCTATGGTAAGTGCTTAGAGGATCGACAGAGAAACAGTCCTTCCTCCTACAGCCTCCTCACCCCCTGGATCAATCACCGAGAGCAAGGCTGAGGAAAACAAAGGTCTAACAGGCCACTGGTCCAAGGTCACAGATGTGGGAAGCCAGCATGGGGTTGTGAGTCTAGATCTTTCTGACCTACCGTACCCCCTCAGCAGCAAATCTGAGCCCCCCAATGTACTTACTGAGGTGTACATAGAGTGCCAATAAGCCTCAATCAAGTGTTTGCTAACATGAGCCTCAGTGCTCTTTCCTTGACCATCGTGGCCATGTGATATTAACTTAACTCGTGTCCCAGCACTGACCTGGCCTGTCTCCACGCTGGCCCCCAGGCCGACGTCAACCCTCTCAGAACTCTGAGGGAGCCTGGTCTTGCCACTCTGAGGTGAGCAGGCCGGTGAGGACTCTCACCCCAGGGGCCCGGTGGGGGCGAGTTTTTTGCTTCTGAAATGAAATCTGTTGTTCATCAGAACTTTTACAAATTAGTGGGAGACAAGCCAAATTCTAATTTGTAAAATGAGGCTCAAGTAAAATCCCTCATCTTGATGGCTCAGCTGCTGGTCCTGAAGGATTCCAGGAAATTCAGTGACCTCTTGGCACCGCCACAGATGTGCGCACAGCTCCTCAAGGGCTCCTGCGTCAAATGCGGGGCTGACTGATTTTCAGACAGACCTGTTTAAATACAAGTTCATATTTTTCTCAAAATATTCTCCTTTGCTTTTCAGGGATAAGCCAAGCAGGCAGCAATCCATTTTACAGTTGAGAAAAGTCGAGTCTGGAGAGGCAAGTCCTTCATCCAGTGAGACATTCCCAAGTGGGTAACCCCAGATTTCAGACCTGGCTCTGCCACTAACAGCCTGTGACGGCACCAAGCCTTAGTATACTTCCAACTGCTAACTAGTTTTATGAGGGTGAAAGGCACTGGGCTCATTCACTAAGGACCGTGCCTGCACGCCGTGAACCGTCACCAGATGCCAACTATTATTCTAGCACACGGCCAGCCAACGGTGAGCTGCCGCAAGCAGCCAGCCTTCACCTCGGGTGCCAGTAGCCACCCACTTCTTGCCCTGCTTATTTACGTTCTCTGCATTGCATGACCACTACCTGGCACTTATCTTGATTGTTTGTTTCTCTTCCTAGCCTCTAAACTCTCTGAGAGGTACTCTCCTCCAAGGTCTTGGCTGGCACCCTCCATGCCCTGGCATACAGCATGTCTTCAGTGCAACCGTTTTAGGATTATGGGCCTCTTTGAGATGTGATGAAAGCTGGAGCCCCTCTTGGAGGAGGCACATAGTCACACACACACACACAGCCACACAGAGAACTACACACCTAACTACATGTATGTATGTGCACACATGCACATACCCCCTCACCCCCAATTCCCCTTTAATTTCTAGGTTGCATGTTAGGAACCTGGCTGATTATGAAACATGAAATCCAAATGATTTCTCAGCCACAAAATGTGTTCTGACTGTCTCAGGCAGTGCCACTCTTCCTTGCCCCTAGGTAACTGTGCCGACTGCTCCCAGCTGAGGAATAGAGCTGGCAAGGTTGCCTGTTTACGTAACGATTTTCCTCCTGATGAAGATGCTCTTTCCTCCTCGGCCATGCTGCATGGAAGTGGCTCCTCTGCTAGCAACCCATGTAAATTTAATAATGTCTTCAAATCTCAGTTTCACATAAATATAAATGTGTTTTCAACTCCAAGGCTTCAGTTATCAGGAGGCCTTTGGAAATCATTCAGAGGGTTATTTGATATATTGAGCCGGCAGCTTATTGAAAAAAGTGATTCAGAAAGAAGAGAGAAAGAGAAAAAGGGAGGGCTGGGAGAGACGGAGAAAGAAAAGGAAGGGAGAAAGGAGGGCCCTTTGCGGGGCGGGTGGGGGTAGGGGCCGGCCCTGGAGATGGTGGCACAGTGAATCCTTGGCAATCACACCCCTGCCAGTCACATGCAGCATCACGCCAGGCCCTTTCTGAAAAGGCTTTTATTTAAGGGAATTAGATGCAGCGGACTGGAGGAAGCAGGTCCCAGGGCCCCACCGCCCCAGAGTGGATGTTGTTTCCATTAACCCTTCAGTTAGAACAAGTAAGTCCTCTCTCCAGCAGACAGCGCTGGGAAGACTTAACTGGCCTGAGGCAAGGACTGGGGGCTTCAGAGAACATTCACCTCAGGCTGCGGACTCTGAGCCCTTGGGGCTGCTGGCCTGCCTTTGAGGTCAGCCAGGCCTGGGTATTAGTCCTGGCTCTGCCATCTATCAGCTGTGTGACCATGGGCAAGTCATTCAACTTTTCTGAGCCTCAGTTTCCTTATCTGTAAAATGAGGATAATCATATTATCTAGCTTCTATGGCCAAGGCAAGGTTTCCCAAACCTCAGCCATTTCTGTCCTGTTCTCATAATTTCTGCCCAATCTGTAAAAGCCCTGCCATTATGTTCATAATATTTTTCTTTTACATGTCTCATTCTTAAAAAAAAGTTAAATGCTTACTCTGGCCTTATTGTAATATCTGGGCAATCGTGGGATACATAATTTTTCTGGAATATGACTATTAAGAAGAATGTTGATTAGTGTGAGTTTGAAATTCTTTTGAGTCTCCAAAAGAGAAAGATTATGCTTTTGAACCACTCCATCCCTGTGGGTGAGACCCTTTTGACTGGACCATGCCTTCTTGTTGGGTCTGATATAAATGGGCACAGAGGACACGGGAGCTCTGCCATTTCTGGCCCTGGAATGTGAAAGGAAGACTCAAGGACCGCGAGCAGCCAAGGCTTATGCATGAAGCCCCCACGAGGCTGAGCCCACGGAGAAGCTCAAGCCTGAAGAGATGAGCCATGTGCCTGATAGCTCACGCGCAGCCCAACTCGGGAGGAAAGCAGAGCAGCCGAGACTGAGAGGAAGCCTGGAAAGAGACAAGCCCTGTGCCTGGTGCCCACAGCTGAGCTCCAGGAGACAGTCGATGCTGGAGGGGAAGGCGGAGACCAGCAGCCATCTTGCTTCGCCACGGGGCAGGGCCCTGAGAGAGCATCTTGGCTGATGCTTAGATTTAGACATTTCATGGCCTCGGAACTGTTAGCTTTTACCTCAAATAAATCCCCTTTATAAAAACCAACCCATTTCTGGTCATCTGCACCACCAGCCCTTTGGCAAACTAAGTTAGGGTAAGGCCAGAAACAGGAAGTGCCTGGCCCAGAGCCTGGCCCCTACATGCTCAGTCCCCGGTGGTGGCTGTCACCACCCTTTGATGTCTTCACTGATCCCGGTAGGAGCAAGCTGGAGGTGAGGGTCAGTGGGGTATCTCCAGGTACTGGGTTGGAGACCTCTCCCCCCATCTGGAGTTCCAATCCCCTTCCTGCCAAAGCCTGGGCTCCACCTGGGTTCCTCCTTCCCCAGCTTTCTCCTCACCTTTCCCACACTACCTAGTCTGCACATGTAACACGTCATCCAACACCAAGGTAACTAATTTTTTACTGCCTGGTTCTATACAAAGGAGGGAAGACACAGCCCCTGACCCAGCCCAGCTGCAACCCATTTTCTCCATCATCACGTCCTCCTCCCGACTCCCCCCCAGTTTGGCAAAACCCAAATTTCTAAGGAGGAGCAAGTACTCCATCCAGCACTGCCTGGTTATTTTCAATTCTGCCTAGCTGACTAACCCAGAATTTCCTAATTATAACACCACTAGGAAGCTGTAACAGTTTCATTAAAAAAAAAAAAAAGAAAGAAAAAACCCACACCAAATCCAACCCTTACAAAAAATTCTCACCTTGTAAAAACAAACAAACAGACAAAGAAGCCAGCCAATCAAACAAAGCAGGTGCACTGTGCTCACGGCAGCGGTACAGCTGGAGGCTGTTAGGACTTGGCTTTGGGCATGGAAATCCGGGGTCCCAGCCCTGAATCTGCACTCAGCAGCAGGGGGCTTTGGGGGAGGCATGGGACCTCTCTCTCGAGCCTCGGCTTCCTCACCTGCAAGGGGGGCAATGAGGCTGTTGGGAGGAGGGGCCAGGGTCGGGTGTGAGGGGTTACATTAGGGCCTGGCCTTGACTGAGCTGGGAGGTGGGTTGAGTTTGTCTCCTCTTGATATCCCTAACTCTGCCCTGGGTACAGGAATCACATGTTCTATTCCTAAAGGGAAGCCTTGTCTGCTAGCTGACAGCTAACTCCCACTGCTAGGTGCTTCCTCTTCTGTATCAGTATAAGTTATTAAGGATGCCCAAAGGCCAAAAAGTCTTTAAACCCTAAAGGGCTCCATCTCTATCATGGAATTTTAGGTGCAGAGGAGGTCTTTTTGAGTGGGGATCCATCACAGCCCTTAGTAATATGTACCTTGCTGGGAGAGTTCTGCGACCCACTCACTTTTTCCCTAGGGAAGGAACGTGGCTCTCCAGACCCAACACAGACTCTGACCTGGAGCCCGGACCCAGCTTTCATTACATGCCCTTAATGGGCTTTCTAGAAGCACTCGGGAAAAGCAAAGGTTTGCTTTGCAATCCCCATTTGCCCTGGGACCAGCTGTTGGGCCAGTTTTTGAGCTCATCCAGTTTTTGATCTCTTCATCCTTGGCCTTAGGGTCTGTATGTCACACTGGGAAGGGGCTGGAAGCAGTCTGAACCCAGCCACAGTGCAGAAGCTATTCCAAAGTGATCAGCAAACCACTTCCATACTCTTGTTCACCAGCGTCCTTGAATGCAGCCTTGTCAAGGGCCACTATAACTCGACTCCACAACTCCACATGGGAAACAAGCGCTTTTCCCTGCATAGCTGAAGGACTTTGTTTAGCTGAGCTCAAGTCGGGAGCCCGTTGCCCTGGCAATGGGTCTTTGGGGGATTTACATCTCATGCATCACAACAGGGGAACAGCCATTCAGCAAATAAGGGGGTAAAAAAAAAAAAACAAAAAAACACCACAATACAAAACCAGTGTGCCTCTCCTCCCCCAAGAGTGCAGTCACAAAACAAAAAACGGAATCAACAACAACAAAAACCTCCCATAAGCCCATTTGCCTTGGCTGGCAATCAGCTAAACAGGAATTCAAACTTAATCAAACTTCCATGTCTCCCTTGTAAAGCTCAGGAAATCAGTAATTGGTTTTATAATTGAATTTTCTGATCACATATCAAAGGAATGGGTCCTGCCAAAGGCCAAGGAATGGCTGGTCTCCAGTAAGGAAAGCAAAGGTCTCTGATGGAGGCTCTGGAAGGTGGGGGAGAATTAACTGCTGGTTGGCTAAGAATAGAGCCTGTTATTTATAACCAGAGGGGAAGCTAGTGGCAGCCAAGGCTTTGCACTTCCAAAGTGTTCTCCCCAAACAGCAACCTTAGGAGCCCCAGGTTTCTGATTCAGAAAGAAGCCTTTGGCCATTGTGGCAACCGCAACCAGGATAGAAGGTGCAGGAGGGAGAAGGCAGGAGGCCACCTCGGTAAGGAGCTATTCCAAGAGCACTGGGGAGAGGTAAGGAGGCCTGGCTGGGCAGAGAGAGGAAGGATCTGATTCAAGACCATCCTGGAGCAGAGAGTAGGACAAAGGAGTGGAAGAGGAGTAGAAGAGTCCAAGGTTTTCGTCTTGAGTACCTGGGAGGAAGGGGGTCCTTTTGACTTAAAGAAGGAATGTAGGAGAAGCTTGCTTTGTGGGGCAGACAACCTGCCTAGTTATGCCTGGGCTGGGCCTGGGGTGCTGATAGGCCTGAGCTAAGCAGGACAATGCAGGTTTGGTGTGCCTGGCTACGTGCTAGGCTCCACAAGCTGGGCTTTGCCATCATCATTTCATTTTATCTTCACAACGGCCTGAGGAAGGGGGTACTTTATTATCCCCATTTTACACATGAGAAAAGCAAGGCTCCTGTCCACTCAGGAGCCATGGAGCTGGGACTTGGACCCTGGACTGTCTGATTCCAAAGCCCATGGGTTCACCTGATGATGCCAGATTGCCTCTTGACCTGCAGATAAAGATACCTCACAGCCAAACATTATTAGAAGAGGGTTCCCAATACTCCAAAGACAGATGTGGGCTCAAGATGGACGTTTGAGAGTCAACAAATTCAACATTCATTAATGAATCCATTTTAAAATGTTAAATTTAAGGCAAGCCACAGACTGGAAAAATACATAAAATTTAAATATCTGACAAAGAACTTGTTCCATATATACACATATATATAGACATATATTTATATATAGTCTTACAACTCATTAAAATAAGACAAATAACCCAATAAAAAGGAATAATAAAATATCTCAATAAAGAAGATATATGAATGGCCAAAAATCACCTTGAAAGATGCGAAATATCATTAGTCATCAGGGAAATGCAAATTTCTTATAAAGTTAACATACCCTTACTATATGATCCAGCAATTTTACTCCTAGGAATCGACCAAGAAAAAGGAAAACATGTTTCCACAAAGACTTTTGTATATGAAACGTCCTAGAAGCTTTTTTCAAAATAGTTCTAAACTGGAAACAATCCAAATGTGCATGAACAGGTGAACGGACAAACAAATCTATATAATGGAATACTACTCAGCAATAAAAAAGGAACAAATGATATACACTATAACTAGATAAATCCTATAAACATCAGGCTGAGTTAAATATGTCAGACACAAGAGAGTCCATGCTCTGTGATGTCACTGGTATGAAACTCTAGAAAAGACAAATCTTGAGTGGTAGAAAGGAGCTCAGTAGTTTCCTAGGGCTGGGGCTGGGGTTGCCTGGAAAAGGGGATAGTGGAAGCCTTGGAGGTGAAGGAAATGTTCTCTATTTTGATTGTGGTGGTTACGCAAGTGATACATTGGTCAAAAGTCACCAGAAGATGCACTTGAAATGGATGCATTTTATTGTATGTAAATTTTCCTTTGATAAAGTTAATTTTTGAAAAGTTAGCTGTCATTTACCCAAATGGCACAGCTCAGAGGAGCAGAAGGCGGTGGCATAGGGCTCTGCTGAAGGCAGTGAGCACAGGCCTGAGCCTCAGGGGTCTGAGCACTAGCTGGAAGCAGGGGATGGGGACATGGGTTTGAGGACAGAGTCATGGGGACATTTAAGGGACAGGAGGGGAAGAGGAGTCCATAAAGCATCTATCCCCGAAGAGAATCACCCAGCTGGTTAAAGACGGAAGGAAGACAGGGAGAGGTTCTTACAATCCTCAAATTTTGTGGCTCTAAAATCACCCAGATGAACCTGTTTTCTCTCTCGGGCAGGGGTTCTAAACCTTTTTTATTCCACAGACCCCTTTGCTAATCAAGTGAAAATCAAAGACCCCTTACTAAGTTAACACTATGCTGTGTGTTATGTAATAAATATATCACACCCACACAAACACGTCCCCACAAGAATAATGTTTTGAATGCCAATTCAAGCTCAAGGATCCTTTGTTAAGATCCCCTGCTCTAGAGATTGGCCAGGAGAAGCCCAGAGCAGGAAGTGACTGGCGCAAGGTCACAAAGCCAGTGAGTGTCAAAGCAGACCTAGACCAGACGAGTAGTGTCCAGTAGGTCTTTCTGTGATGATGGAACGTGTTCCAGATCACTAGCCACAGGGAGCCACTGAGCATATGGACCAGATCTTGTATGACTGAAAAGGTAAATTTTAATGACTTTGTTTTACTTCTTTTTATTAGAGAAGAAAAATCATGCATAAACTAGAGTTCCTATGTACCCCCCCACACACATGCAGTTTGCCCTATTATTGACACTTTGCATTAGTGTAGCACCTTTGTTACAACTGATGAAACTAAAGTATTATAATTACACAATTAACTATAGTCCAGAGTTTACATTTGGTTCTGTGATTGTGTTGTATAGTACTATGTTTTTGGTTTTTTAAAAATTATTCTAGTTACATATACACACCCTAAAACTTTCCCTTTGAACTACATTCAAATAAATAATTCAGTTGTGTTAATTACATTCACATATTCATCATGGTAATTCTATACTTACCTTTCTGAGGAATCACCAAACTGTCTTCCACAGAGGCTATACCATTTTACATTCCCACCAACAATGAAGGAGTGTTCCTTATTTCTCCACATCCTCTCCAATACTTGCTATTTTCCATTAAAAAAAAAAATAGTAGCCATTCTATTGGGAGGGAAATGGTACCTCACTGTGGTTTTAATTTGCCTTTCTCTAATGGCTAATGATGTTGAATATCTGTTGATGTGCTTTTTTGGCCATTTGTATACCTTCTTTGGAGAAACATCTATTAAAGTCCTTTGCCCATTTTTAAATTGGGGTTGTTTGTCTTTTTGTTGTTGAGTTGTAGGATTTCTTTATGTATTCTGGATATTAAACTCTTATTGGATATATTCTTTCCAAATATTTTTTTTTAATTATTTATTTATTTTTTAAATTACATTATGAAAAATATGAGGTCCCATTTAACCCCACCGCCCCCGCCCCCCACTCCCCCCACAGCAACACTCTCTCCCATCATCATGATACATCCATTGCACCTGGTAAGTTCATCTCTGAGCATCACTGCACCCCATAGTCAATGGTCCACATCATAGCCCAGACTCTCTCACGTTCCATCCAGTGGGCCCTGGGGGGATCTATAATGTCCCGTAATTGTCCGTGAAGCACTATCCAGGACAACTCCACGTCCCGAAAACGCCTCCACATCTCATCTCTTCCTCCCGTTCCCCACACCCAGCAGCCACCATGGCTACCGTTCCCACACCCATTCCACATTTTCTCTGTGGACATTGGATTGGTTGTGTCCATTGCACATCTATGTCAAGTGAGGGCTTAGATTCCATATGGGTACTGGATGCACTCCTCCCGCTTCCAGTTGTAGACACTCTAGGCTCCATGTTGTGGTGGTTGACCTTCTTCAACTCCATGTTAGCTGAGTGGAGTAAGTCCAATAAATCAAAGTGTAGGAGCTGAAGTCTGTTGAGGCTCTGGGCCTGGGTGTCATATTATCAGTCCAGAGATTCAAATCCCCTACCTATATCTTAAACCCAGCACCGACTACAATTCCAATAAAGTAGCATGCAAGTCTTGTGAAAAGAGATCCCCTCTGAGTCCAATTCCATCACGCAGAAACACCAGCTCCAAAGAAGGGCTATCTGTCATGGCAGTGAACCCCTTCTGCCATGACCATAGAACCCGTGGGTCTCTTTATCCCTCAAAAGAACCAATACCTGGGGTTGTATCTACCTTATCTGTCTCTTAGACTCTGTTCAGTTGTACATAGGGGTATTCCTTCTGACAACCTCCAGACTCTTTTTTAGAGACTCACAGCCTTATAATCTCATTTCTCCTTTCCATTTCCCCCTTACATTAGGTCAAACAGCTTCCCAAAGTCATGTTATTATATGTAGACAGGTATATTCTGCTGTTCCGCATTGAATCTTTAATTCAAGGTCATTTTCTAGTTGCTTCTTCAGCTGGTATGTGGTAGTGATCCCTCGGTGCCAGGGAGGCTCATCCCTGGGTGTCATATCCCACGCTGGGGGGAATGCATCGCATCTACACGCTGAGTTTGGCTGTGAGAGTGGCCACATTTGAGTAACATGCAGGCTGTCAGGAGGAAACCCCCAGGCACAATGCTACTCTAGGCCTTGTTCTTATTGCAGGTGTATAGGCTCAAAAGTGTAACCATTAGTATCACAAGCCCACTGTTGGGCCCTCCTTCCTTCCTGGTTCTTGCCGTTGCACCTGGAGGATTGCCGCTGCTCTCCCAGGGCCCACAACAGTGACCCCCCGGCCAGGAGCCCAGTACCCCCCCAGCTGTTGTTTTTGTTTCCACTATGAGTATATATAGACATTACCATATACCCTGGGCATATGCCCTGTATAACTCCCTGTCAACCATATATATCCTGTCAATAACATCCCATATCAGTATTCCTCCGCTGCCATTGTTGAACCACTCTGTGATCCAAAACTTCCCGTAAAGTGAATCCCAACATAATGTCAGCTTCAGAAGAGTCTAAGATCACTGAAATTCATATATACAATATACAGTATTTCCCCAGATCCACCATAAAACCTTTTCCCTTGCACAGCAATAATCTTTTAACTTATTCATATCATATTTCCTGAAACTGATGTACAGATTCCAACACTATAGTTTTCAAACAAGGTGACATTTGTGCTTACTATGTGGTCCATATTTTAGGCTGTACAGTTTTCTAAATTTTTTAGTTATCCTATGTTTTGTCTTATGGTTTTCATTATTAGTCTGTCGTCCCCGATATGTTTTTGGTGTAATATTAGCTGTTTTATATTCATCCCCGTGTACTCTCACATAACTCCTCTTTTGCCCCCTTATTTACCTTTGTTCCATCCATTCCACATCCATTTTCCCTCCCCTTAGGGCCCACAACGCCTGCCAATCTAATACCCTGGGAGCCGTCCTTTCTCACGAGAGATACAGTTCTCTCTATTCGACGGCATTAGTCTTCCCCAGGATATGGGTCCACCCCACCCAATGGTAGAACCCACCTTGGCAAAATGAGCCTTCAGCTATTCCCTCCGGAGTCCGTCACGCATCAGACCATACCCCCTGAGCGTCCTAACCAGGTAACCCTCCTACTTATACTTTGATACGTTTTACTCAACATTTAGTTCTCAACGAACTTCTGACACTCTCCCATATTCGTATGTTGCCCCTCCCTCCCACCTATTTCTTGGACAATATTACCCCTCTTCCCATCCCCAGCCCCCCTCAAACCCAGAAAACCCCACCCGAAGGTAACCCCTTGCCCCCATTTTGTCCCTTCTTTGTGCTCATACTTACCGCCAGCTCATCACAGATTCCACCCCTGCAGACATTAACTCACATCCTTCCTCCACCCCCCGATTTCCTGTAAGCCACTTTTCCAGACTCTAGCTCTCTGAGGCAGTTAACTTATTTCATATCATTGAGGTCATATAGTATTTGTCCTTCAATGCCTGGGTTGCTTCACTCAACATAAGATTCTCAAGGTTCATCCATGTTATCACATGCGATTGTAGTGTATTGGTTCTTACAGCTGAGTAGTATTCCATTGTGTGTATATACCATATTTTATTGATCCACTCGTCTGTTGATGGGCATTTGGATTGATTCCAACTTTTGGCGATAGTGAACAATGCTGCTATGAACATTGGTGTACATATATCGGTTTGTGTCCTTGTTTTCAGTTCTGATGGGTATATACCCAGCAGTGGTATTGCTGGGTCATATGGCAAATCTATGGATAATTTTTTGAGAAACCGCCAAACTGTCCTCCAGAATGGTTGGATCCTTCTGCATTCCCACCAGCAATGGATGAGTGTTCCCCTTTCTTCACATCCTCTCCAGCATTTGTATTCTACTGTTTTTTTCATAGCTGCCAATCTTATGGGAGTAAGATGGTATCTCATTGTAGTTTTGATTTGCATTTCCCTGATAGCTAGAGATTTGGAGCATTTTTTCATGTGCTTTTTAGCCATTTGTATTTCTTCTTTGGAGAAGTGTCTGTTTAAGTCTTTTTCCCATTTTTTAAATGGGTTGTTTATCTTTTTGTTTTCAAGATATATGAGTTCTTTATATATGCAAGTTATAAGTCTCTTATCAGATATATGGTTGCCAAATATTTTCTCCCATTGTGTGGGTTCCCTTTTTACTTTCTTGACAAACTCCTTTGAGGTGCAGAAGGCTTTAATTCTGAGGTAGTCCCATTTATCTATTTGTTCTTTTGCTGCTCGTGCTTTTGGTGTGATATTCATGAAGCCATTTCCTATTACAAGGTCCTGTAGATGCTTCCCTACACTGCTTTCTAAGGTCTTTATGGTCTTGGCTCTTATATTTAGGTCTTTGATCCATCTTGAGTTGATCTTTGTATAAGGTGTGAGATGGTAATCCTTTTTCATTCTTCTACATATGGCTATCCAGTTCTCCAGGCACCATTTGTTGAATAGGCCATTCTCTCCCAGTTGAGAGGGTTTGGTGGCTTTATCGAATATTATATGGCTATATACATGAGGTTCTATATCTGAACTTTCAATTCGATTCCATTGGTCTGTGTGTCTCTCCTTATGCCAGTACCATGCTGTTTTCACTACTGTAGCTTTGTAGTATGTTTTGAAGTCAGGAAGTGTGATTCCTCCTATTTCGTTTTTCTTTTTCAATATGTCTTTGGCTATTCGGGGCCTCTTTCTATTCCAAATAAATTTCATAGTTAGTTTTTCTAGTTCCTTAAAGAAGGCTGTGTTGATTTTTATTGGGATTGCATTGAATGTGTAGATCTCCAAATATTTTCTCCCATTCTGTAGCTTGTCTTTTTACTTTCAAGAGGAAGAGCTTTGATGCATAAAAGTTTTTAATTTTGATGAAGTCATATTTGTCTATTTTTTCCTTCTGTAGCTATACTTTTGGTGTAAAGTCTAAGAGACCACTACCTATCACAAGCTCCTAAAGATGCATCCTTACATTTTCTTCTAGGAGTCTTATAGTTTGGGTTCTTATATTTATGTCCTTGATCCGTTCCAAGATAATTTTTGAATATGGCGTGTGGTAGGGACCACCTTCATTCTTTTGCATACGTATATCCAGTTTTCCTAGCAATAATTGTTGAAGAGACTATTCTTTTCCCAATGAACAGACTTGGCACTTTATCAAAACTCAGTTGGCCATAGATATGAGAGTTTAGTTTTGAACTCTCAACTCTATTCCATTGATCTAGATCTCTATCCCTGTGTCCATACCATGCTGTTTTGATCACTGTAGCTTTGTAATTAAAGTTTTAAAATTGGGAAGTGTGAGTCCCCAAATTTTGTTATTCTCTTTCAAGATGGTTTTGGCTTTTTGGGCCTCCTTACTCTTCCATATAATCATGATGATTGGTTTTTCCATATCTGCAAAGTAGGCTGCTGGAATTTTGATTGGGTTGTGTTGATTCCGTAAATCACTATGAGCAGAACTGACATCTTAGCAATATTTAGTTTTCCAATCTATGAACACAGAATGTTCTTCCATTTATTTAGGTCTTATCTGATTTCTTTCAGCAAAGTTTTGTAGTTTTCCATGTATAAGTCTTTAGTTAAATATATTCCTAGATATGTGATTATTTTAGTTGCTATTATAAATGGATTTTTTTTTTTATGTCTTCTTCCAATTGTTAATTATTAGTGTATAGAAACACTACTGAGTTTTGGGTGTTGATCTTGTACCCCACCAATTTGCTGAATTTGTTTATTAGCTCTAGGAGCTTTGTTGTGTTTTTGGGACATTGTATATATAGGATCATATTTTCTGCAAATAGGGAAATTTTTGCTCTTCCTTTCCAACTTGGAAACATTTCATTTCTTTTAATTGCCTAACTTCTCTGCCTAGAACTTCCAGTACAATGTTGAATAACAGTGGTGCCAGTGTGCATCCTTGTCTTACTCCCTATCTTAGGGGGAAAGCTTTCAGTTTTTCAGCACTGAATAGGATGTTAGCTCTGGGTTTTTCATAATATGCTCTTTATAATGTTAAGGGAGTTTCCTTATATTTCTAATTTTCTAAGTATTTTCTACCAAGAACAGTGCTGGATTTTGTCTAATGCCTTTTCTGTGTCAAATCAGATGATCATGTGTTTTTTCTCCTTCATTCTATTAATGTGGTATATTATTATATTAATTGATTTTCATATGTTGGACCACCCTTCCATACCTGGGATAAATCCTACTTGATCATGGTATATAGTTCTTCTAATGTGCTCTTTTTCTGTAGCTAAATTGGCTGGTAGTTTTCTTGTGGTATCATTATCTAGCTTTGGTATTAAGATAACACTGGCCTCAAAGAATGAGTCAGGAAGTGTTCCCACTTCTTCAGTGTTTTAGAAGAATTTGAACAAGGTTGGTGTTAATTCTTCTTGGAATGTAAAGTCATCTGTGCTGCAGCTTTTCTTTGTTAGGATCTTCTATTTCTTCCTGAGGCTGTTCAGATAGTTTATGTGTTTCTAGGAATTTATCCATTTCATCTAGGTTATCTCCTTTTTCGGTGTACAGTTATCCAGAATATCCTCTTATAATCCTTTTTATTTCTGTGGGGTCAGTAGTAATGTGCAACCTTTCATTTCTGATTTTAGTTATTCGAGTCCTCGCTCGCTTTTTTCCTTTGCCATCTAGCTAAAGGTTTGTTGATTTTATTGATCTTTTCAAAGAACTAACATTTGGCTTCATTGATTCCATCTATTATTTTCTTATTCTCTATTTTCATTTGTCTCTGCTCTAATTTTTGTTTTTTCTGTCCTTCTGCTTGCTTTGGGTTTAGTCTGCTCTTCTTCTAGATCCTCCAGTCGTGAGGTTTAGTCTCTGATTTGACATCTTTCTTCTTTTTTAATGTAAACACTTAGGGCTAAAAATTTCCCTCTGAACATTGCTTTTGCTGCATCTCATAAGTTTTGGTAAATACTGTTTTCATTTTCATTTGTCTGAAGATATTTCCTTTGTGATTTGTATTTTGCTGCTATTGGGTAAAGTGTTATTATACATGTCTGTTAGGTCTAGTTGGTTTATAGTATCATTCCAGTCTTCTGTTTTCTTATTGATCTTCTGTGCAGATGTTCTATCCCTTAATGAGAGTGGTGTATTGAAGTTTCCTACTAGTAATGTAGAACTGAACTGACTACTACTGCCTTCAAAGCTGTCACATTTGCTTCATATATTTTGGGCTTCTGCTGTTAGGTGCAAATATATTTTTAACTGCCATGTCTTCTTTCTGAATTGACTCCTTTATCAGTATAGAGTGACCCTCTTTGCCCCTCATAAGAGTTTTTGACTTAAAGTCTATTTCATCTGATATTAGCATGGCTACTCCAGCTCTCTTTTGGTTATAATTTGTATATTATATATTTTTCCATCATTTAACTTTCAACCTACTTGTGTCTTTGAATTTAAGGTGAATCTTTTGTAAACAAGATATAGTTGGATTATACTTTTCGATGCATTCTGCTAATCAATGCCTTTTGACTGGAGAGTTTAATCCATTTACATTTAAAGTAAATACTGATAGTGCAGGATTTTCTTCTTCCATTTTGCCATTTGTCTTTTTAAGTCATAACTTTTTTGGCCTTCAATTCTTCCTGTTAATGCCCTACTTTCATATTTATTGGATTTTTTTGTATTTTTACCATTTTGAGTCCCTTCTCATTTCTTTCTCTCTCTATTTTCTGTATGGTTATGATGGGTTTAAATTTACCATCCTAAATTTATCTCAATCCTGTTTAATTTCATATCAATTTAACTTCAATAGCATACAAATACACTCTTCTTATACACCTCCATTTCCCCACCATTTTCCTGTACTTATTACAGATTATATTTTCATACATTTTATGTCCAGAAAAATAGATTACTGCCACTTATGCATTTGCACTTAAGAATCTGTATGAAGTAAAGTATAGAGTTGCATACCAAAAATACAATGCAATAATACTAGCATTTATAATTATCTATTTGGTTACCTTTACTGGAGGTCTTTATTTCTTTTTTGCTGCTTAACGCACTTCCTAGGTTCTTTTCTTTCAGGCTGAAGAACTCCCTTCAGTATTCCTTGTATGCCAGGTCTAATGGTGATGAACTCCCTTCAGCTCTGATTTATTTGAGACTGTCTTAATCTTTCCCTCATTTTTAAAAGACTGTCTTGCCGGATATAAAATTCTTGGTTGGCCATTGTTTTTTCTTCAGCATTTAAAATATTTTATCCCACTGTCCCCATGGTTTCTGATATGAAATTGCCATTTCGTCTCAATGGGGCTTCCTTATACATAATATCTTGCTTTTGTTCTGTATCTTCCAGAACTCTATCCTTGTTCTTAGCATTTGATAGTTTGACTACTATTTACCTGAGTATGATTCTCTTTGAATCCTGTTTGGGGTTTTTTATGCTTCTTGAATGTGCATATTCATGTCTTTTGTTAACTTTAGGAAGTTTTCTCCCATTATTTCTTTGAATATTCCTTCTAACCTGTTCTTTCTTCTCCTTATGGGACTCCCATAAGGCATATATTGGTATGCTTTAGGTTGTCCCACAGGTCTTTAGGCTCTGTTCACTTTTCATTCTTTTTCCTTTCTGCTCCTCAATCTGAAACACTTCGATTTTCTTATCTTTTAGTTCACTGATTCTTTCTTCTGCCAACTCCAATCTGCTGTTGAAACCCCGTAAGGAACAGTTAATGTCAATTATTGTGCTTGTCAACTCCAGTCTATTTTTGAAAAGTCAAAAAGTTTGATTCCTTTCTAAAATGTCTATCTCTTTATTGAGATTCTAATATTGTTCATTCATTGTTTTTCTAATATCCTTTAGTTCTTTCTCTGTGTTTTCCTTCATCTTCTTAAGCATACTGAGTATCATTTTTTTAGAGTCTTTGTCTGATATGTTCAAAGTCTGGTCTTCATCATTGATGATTTCTGGATTTTTATCCTGCCCCTTTGGATGGGCCAAAATTTCCCATTTCTTCCTTTGCCTTGAAGTCTTTTGTTGCATACTGTACATTTTAATATTTTTAAATGTTAGCTTTGGGATTTTAGTCCCTGAGCTGTCTATTCTTTAAGTTTGTATCCAGATAGTGATATGACAAGAGTGCCAGGATATTAAAAAAATAAACCAACCAATGCAAAAAACATCTTTCACAGTCTTTGCAAATTGGCTCTGCATTGGCTTATTCTCTCCTTCAGAGATTAGCCCTGGTATCAAGAAGATAAGTCCATGGCCCATAGGAAATGCAGGGTCCTCTCAGTCTTTTCTGAGTCACTGACTTTCCTGGGTTTATGTTTGCTCATGATCTTAGGAATTTCCCTATTTACAGAAATTCCAATGCCCCCTCTAGTCTCTGTGAAGTAGACTTTTCCCCCCTCCTTGGCTATTGCATGACTTAAAGTAGGTAATCCTTTGCCCAAAGCTGTTGTTTCTTTCACTACTTTAGTTGTAGGCAAGCTGCTTTTGCCTGCAGGGCAAGTTTTGGGAGGGTAAGGCAGAGAAGAGTTTCCTGAGTCAGTCTTCCAGGTTGCCTTCTGATAGATCAGCACCACCATACAGACACCCCAATATATGCACAGGGGTTATTCTGCTCCCTCTGAAACAGAGCCAGGGACCCACAATGGGAGCAAAGACTGGCTTCACACTGCACTGAACAGTGGGGCTGCAAAGGCTCCATGAGCTTCTCTTACCATTTTTAAAGCTGTGTTTTCTGGATTCAGCATTCACCCAATTACTGCTACCCTTTAACTGTTTTTCAGAGTTTTGAGGAAGAAGGCTCTGTCAGTTTTTGCTAGCTGTTCAAAGATTCAGTGAGGGAACAGAACCTAGAGTGTCTTATGCCACCATCTTAGTCTAGCTGTACAGGTCCTTTTTCTAATTTTAATTAATTTTAGTGTGGCTGCCATTTGGGACACGTCAGCTCCAGATGCTCCAATCCACACTCTCTCTTGACACACAGTCTGCTGCCTCATTTATTTATTTTTTACTCAATCTGACCTGGCCTGGAAACCTGGATTGGTCCAAGGTCTGTGTTTCATGTCCAGCTATGTCCCCCAAGGTGGGATGTACCATTGTGGTGGCCCAGGTGGAAAGTGGCACTTCCTTCCCTCAGTCTGCTGGCTGGTGGCTGGATGGCTGTGGAGTATGCTGGCACCTTGACCTGCCACTCTCCTGCAGGAACCTGGGGTCCTGGGCTTTGGTGGGGCATCTCTCAGATGGAAGGTCTACCCACACCTAGGTAGGTTTGATGCTTGGTCCCAGTGAAGTATCAGGTGTTGTGGAGAGGGACAGCAGAGAGAATCCAGAGCCAGGCAGAGGAGGAGGAGCTTGTAGACCCTTCAGATCACATGCAGTCCACGTTTTTCTTTTTCTGGCTGTCAGAGCAAGGATGACAGCCCTCAAGTTCTGCAAGACTTTCCCTGAACAAGGCACTAAGCTGTCTTCCACACCATGAACATGGGAAGTTCGAGGCTCAGAGAGAGATGGGACCTCCTTAAAGTAGACCCCTAGGATACTCGCAGAGCTTGGCTGAGCCCAGTGTAGAGGTTACTCAGGCCTGGGGTAAAAGCCCAGCTCTGCTACTACTCCAGCAACTGACATAGCCTTTCTTTGCTCATCTATAAAATAGCAGAAATAGTACCGATCACAGGATTGTTGCCTCAGTTAAATGATAATATGCAGGGTTTCCTAATAACATTCATGACTATGGGTACTGAGCACATAATATGTACCAGGTATCACTGTCGGTGATTTGACACCCCAATGCCCTGTCACCTATCTACAGAGAAGAGGAAGCCCAGAGAGGCCATGGACAAGCACTGGGGGTACAGTCCAAATGGGGTGGCCTGGCACCTGGGCCTTATCACTCCACGCAATGCTCCCAAACTCTCATCCATGTGTCCTTTTTTTTTTTCCTTATTAGTATAGCTGTGAAATTAGCTTTATCTTAAATGAGAGTATTTATGAAATTATGGGTTTGGTATGCTTGTGATTTTTTTTCCTAGTACACATTAAATTAGATACATAGCTATGACAGTCAAAACAAAAGGTTCATCCATGTATTACTTAAAATAATCCCATATTCCACCGACACCTGAGAAACACTGATAGAACACAAGAAAAGGTTCTGGAATATCATCTGGCACACAGTAAAAGTTGAACCAATATTCTAGATCTATCATGCATACCAGTATTAGAAGAACACTATATTTTGCAGAGCTGGGATAAAGGAAACAGAGTGTGAAGGGGAAAGTTCCACCGAAAGCATCACCAAGAAGTGAACTTTTAGGTCTTCTCTAGCATGTCACAGAGAAGTCACACAAATTATTCAACACGGCAAATCAACTGGGTCCAAGGGAGGAGTAAGAAACAGGGCCAGAGGAGCCATGAAAATGGACCTCTCACCCGTTCGAGGTGGTGCTTTGAGGAACTGGAAGCAGTTTGGTGGAAATTCACATCTGAGCTCTGTGCCAGAGACTGGCTCTCTATCGACAAAAACATGTCTTTTCTTCCTGAGGTCACAGCTAGACGACTACCTTTCCCAGACTCCCTTGCAGTTAGGTGTGACCATGTGACAAAGCCTTGGGCAAGGGAACTTGGGCTGGCCCAGAAAAACGTCCCTTGTGACCTGCGCGGCCTTATCTCTTCCCTGACTGCGGGCCTGATGTCAGGAGGCCAGTAGAGGACCCTGAGGCTGAGCGGATGGCAGTCACTGACAAAGGGAAGGCGCTGGCTCCTGACCGCGTGGCACAGGACACCTCCCCACCACCATTTGCAGTACTGTGACACGAATAAGAAATAATCCTTTACTCTGTTGATTGACTGATATTTTGGGTTTTGTTTGTTTTTTACAGCAGGCTAAGTTAGGCCGTTTTTGGAGTGTCAAGAACTTCTGTTGCTGTCACACTGTGGCTTACATCCAGGGAGGTATCACCAGTTTCTCCAACATTTTTTTAACAACTCCCAGATAGACAGCTAACAAACAGGATAACAGAGGTAAACTTCTGGTCTGTGAGCCATGTTCATACTATGTAATCAGACACAATGAAGTGCAAATCCTGGCTCCATCTCACCCACAAAGCGGGGATAATACCAGCATCTTCTGACATTGTCCTGGGGTGCAATGGGCTAGTGCCTGCAAAGCACCTAGTGTACAGTGGCAGCTCGGTAAGGGGTGGTCTCCCACCCACTCTGCCACACTGAGTCCATGTGCTGTGGGCACAGCTCATCACATCACCTCAGGAACCCCAAAACCTAGCTCAGACTGTCTGCTAGGTTCTTAGCCACGGAGTAGGAAACATCTGGTTCCTGTAATCTCAGAAGAGTCCAGGTCCTGATGGGAGTGCAGGTGAGAAAGATGAGTAGGTCCAGGCCAGGGGGTAGCAGCAGGATAAGAAGGAGATGAGACCTCAAAGGACAGAGTCAAGAAAATGAAAGACTATCCACAGAATGGGCAAACATATTTGTAAATCATGTATTTGAAAAGGGACTTGTATCTAGAATATAGAAAGAATAGCACTAGTAAGCGGCTGCACTGGTGTCTGCTAGGAGGCAGGCTGGCGCCAGACTGTGTGTTCCTGAGAACTCTATTCAACACTGGGGTGGAGGGGACAAGTTGGTGCATGGACAGTGAGGTCTCGTCCACTGTTGGGCCCCGGGCTCACCAGGTGCTGCATAAACATCTCAGAAAGGAAGGGGTGAGTGCCCAGGGGGCCCCAGGGCCACAGGCATGTGTGGCCCCTGCACAGATAGCAGTCTCCACCCTCCCAACATACCCTGGAGCATTCTTTCAACCCTAACTCAAAGGAATCCGGGTTAGAGGGCTGCACTTCTTATAGGCCTTCCGTAGTGTCTCTGCACATCCAAGGATGCTGCGGCCCCTTGCACTTCAGGATTCTACGCAGGCAGCTGGCCAAGAGATCTGGGGGGAGCATCTATTCTGGGAGTTTTCAAAGGACCACAAAGCTTGCTAGTGGTAAGGCTGGGGACTAAAACCCAGAATTGGAGTTCCGGCTTTCCTCACACAGTCACCAGACCCCTTGGAGGCCAAGGCCTGGGGAGGAGAAATGGGTCTGGCTAGATGGCAGGTAACTCCATCCATTAACTGAGCACCCAGGCATGCTGGGACACGTGTGGTGGCAGGTGCTGGGGATTGACTCCAATTTGAGAGGCACAGGCCCTTGTCCCTTACAGTCTAGCAGGGGAGACAGACATTGATCACACACACACACACACACACATAAACTGACAAGGCCCCTGAAATAAGTTTCCAGGGCTCTGAGAGCATCAAGTTCCATCAGAGAGTGGTGGGAAGGAAATAGTCATGCAAAGGCCCTGAGGCCGAGAGTTTGCAACATTTAAAGAGTTAAAATTAATCCCCTGTTGCAGGAACCCAGAGCTTGCAGCAGGCTTGCAGGAGATAAGGCAGGGCTCTTTCTGGAGGGCAAAGGATGTTGCTGTGTTCTTTGAAGCAGAGCATCAGATATGCACTTCCAAAGCTCACCCTGGTTGCTGGGTGGAGCACAAATTATGGAGGGCCAGGAGAGGCAGCTGGGAAGGCTGGTGAGGAGACCACTGCAGCTGTCCGGCAGCTGTGCCAGGGCAGGAGGAGCACCAGGGGATCTGAGGGATATTCACCAGCAGCACCTCCCACTACTCTGAGCTCCAGGTGCCCCAATGGTGTCATGGGACACTTGCCCAGGTGTTCTGGGTTTGGGGCATAGTCCAATCAATGAAATGCATGCAAAATGTTGTGACAATGCCCTGGCCCAGCTACCTGAAGGCCTCTGTGGTACTCACTTTCCATCCTGAGCCTGCTCAGTGTGCTCTGCCATCTCCCTTCTCATCAAGCAAACCGCTCCTGTAATCTACTCTTCCTCTCCCCACCGCCCCAGGAGACTTTGGATTGATCAGACTGAAACTGACAGCTTCACTTTGATGTTCATCTCCTCCTGCATCCCAAGACATGGCACCCTTGAAACTCAGATGCAGCAACAGTAACACTTGACAGTGTTTTCTGCATGGTTTAGCAGCTTCATCCTGATGGCTCAGCAGCCCATGTGTGCCAGTCCCTGCCCGTGTCCTAGTTCCCCCTCACGGGCCATGGACCCCAAGCCACGTGCCCTGAGTGCTTACGGAGTGCTTTTGCCGCTAATAGTCTGGGGGCCGTTGGAATAGCAACTCCTCCCTTGAGAGCTAGTCAATCTTCAACCTATTCACGTGTCCTGCCTTTGCAACTCCGGGTTTTCTTTCTCTTTAGGATACAAAGGAGGAGCTTTGTGCTTGGCAATCACCTAAACTTAGCAAGTAAGTTCTGCCAGGGGAATTTATAGAAGTTTTTGGAATTTATAGAACTGAAATGGGGGATGGGGCTGTCTCAGAGGCCAACTGAGCCTTCAGATTTGACGGATGAAAAAACCGAGACCCTGGAGGGTAGGGACTTGCCTGCAGCCACACAGCCAGCCCGGGAAAGGGCGGGGCCTAGAGCCGGCCTTTCGGTGAAGAGCCAGTGCTTTTCCCACTGCCCACTGAGCTGAGGCCTACATGCCTGCATGTCTCTGCTTCAAGATGGACTTTCCCCTGGCAGAGACCCTACCCCTCTTTGCTGAGGTCCTGGGCGCCTACCCTCTGGATGCCGGAAGGTCACAGTTAGGGAAGACTGGCCCCTACTCGCCCCTCACAAGTGGGGCTGGGTGGTTCTTGAAATAAGGACTGGGAGGCTGCATCTTCCCACCTCACCCCAAGGAGAGGCCGGAGGAAGCAGCGCCTTGCAGAGCTGAGGCCTGATTCTCCTGTCCCCGCCCAGCCTGGAAACTTCTAGGGCTTGGAGCCCAAGGAAGTGCTCTGGGCTTGCTTTCCTGGCCGTCTTCCCATATGCTTACTCCTGTGGCTGGCGGGGCCTCAGGACCTTGTGCATGGGGCAGAATCAGCTTTGGCCGGAGCAGGTGAAGGAGGCCTCTGGGGCTCTGCTGGCACTTCGGCCCCATCTGTCACGGGCTGGGCGAGACCATGGCACAGCCAGCCCTGCGGCAGAGCTGATGTCAGAGCCGGCTGGTCCTCACCAGTTATCTGCTGCATGACGGCTCAGTGCCTGGTCCGAGCCCAGGCTCCCAGTGATTTTCCTGGGGGAGAGCCGGGAGGGATGACGTGGGCCTGCGTTCTCAGGCTTGTCAAGGCACACTCTAGAGCCTGCCTGCCTTTGAACTACTGGTCCTGTGACTTCAGGAGGTCAGTCACTGTCGCTGAACTCCAGTGTTCTCATCTGTGGAATGAGAATAATAATAGAACCTATGCATCGACAGGTGTGTCAAGAAACAGTGCTTTCAAAGGGGCAAGAAAAGAGGACCAAGTGTGATAACTTGTGGCATGCCCTTAGAATAGTGCCTAAGTGTAGAGTTTGCTGGCAAATTACAGTGTCCAGTCTTGGAGGCAAGCAGAGGCAAACGGAGTGCATGTGAGGGTAAAGCTGCAGAGGGGCATTCTGGAATCTACTCTAACTAATGGGTGGCGAAAAAAAAAGACCTCATGTGCTCCTTCATCAGTCATAGGTGTATCTACCTCACCAGTGGGTCTGAGCCCATGGGAGCAAATGTGCAGCAGGAAAAGCAGAAAGCAGCCGTCCTGCCCTCCAACTGTTTGCAGTTGGCTTAGGGGGGCCAGGTGCTGACGGGAAGCTTGGAGGAGGAGGGGGTAGATCTGGAGCAGAGAAGGCAGACCTGGAATGCTTACTGGAAACTGGGAGTTGACTTTCTTGTTTCCAGTGGGGAAAGGATAGGGCAAGCATGGTGAAAAAAAAAACCCAGCTAGATATTAGAAGACCTAGTTCTCGTTCCAGCTCTGCTGTTCCCTGGGGATGTGACCTGGGCAAGTCTCGGCTTAGGTTGTCCTTCAGTGTCCCCCTCTGTGAAAGGAAGGAACACTCTGGGTGAAAGCAGCATGTCCCAGAGAATGTTTCAGATAACTTAATAGGATTACTAAAAGAAAAAACAAAAACAATGTTTGGGGAACACTAGATGAGGCACATGTTAGCACGTCTCATTATTGCAGGGCTCTGAGTCCTTTGATTCTATAACATGCAATTTCCCCTAAGAGGAGATACAGTTCATGTTCCCAAAGTTACTCAACAAGGAAACCGAGTTTTGCTCAATCATATCTTGGGACTAACATTTGAGGAATCCTGGGCTAGAGAGTTGCCACTGATCCTTCCAGCACAAGACTGTATGTTCATAGGGAAGTGCTTGTTGCTGTCTCTGATTAAGTTCTCACAGGGCTGCTATAGACTACAAGGAGCAGGGACTCCCAAGGAAGGAGGCAGTGGAGGGAGGTGGGAGGTACACTGGGTCTTCAAATAAAAGGCTGGCCAATGAAGCCCCTGTGGACTGAGGTGCGCAGCCCAGCGCAGGCCCACCAGGAGGTGCCTGGACCTGAGATACTGGGGGAGTGGGAGCTGGTTGTGCACTCCTACTCCTTTACAGATAAGGAAACTGAGGCCTAGGATGGGGGCTCAGGGAGAAGAGGACAGAAAACCCAGCATGGAGATGATTTCTCCCCTGAGGATGTCCTGGAGCAGGGAGGCCAGGGCAGCCACTGTGCCTGGGGTCTGCGGCCCTGTCCTCATGGTTAAGGGGGTGGGTTCGTGCCTGCAGACCCCATCTGGCAACGTCTACTCATGCAGCAGACACCTGCAGGCCTGGCAGGCTCTGTGCCAGGCCGAGAGCCCTCAGAGGAGGATGCCCTGGCAGGGTGACAAGGCAGCACACACACCTAGAAGGGGGCCCTTCTCTCTGTGGACCAACGGGGAATCTCTATCCCTAGGTGTAAGTAGTCACCTCTCAGTCACTCTCCCTGCTGCCCACCCCAACCCGTTCTCCACTGGCAGCAACGGGAGTTTCTGCAAAGATAAGCAGGACTTGGCCTTGCTTAAAACCTCTGTGGCTTCCTGCTGATCTAGGAACCAAGTCAAATTTCTTCCATGGCCTACAGGCTCTTCTTGCACAGCTGGCACCTGCCTCCCTTTTCAGCCTCAACCTTTGGGCTCCAGCCAAACTGGCCTTCTTTCAGACCCTTAGCTGGTGGAGCCCTTGCCCTCATAAAGCCTTAACACACACTCTTCCACCACCTGAAACAGGTCTTCACACTGACCCTTCACTCCAGTTGTGAGACCACCGACACACCCCGGGGCTTCTAGTCTTAGCCCTTCATCAAAGAGGCAGTGAGGTTTGGGGGAGAGGAGGGTGACGACCACAGCTGTGCGTTGAGCACTTGGGTGCCAGGTGCTTTGCTTAGCTCTAACATGCAGGATTTCTTTGAACATAACAACTGTGTGAATAGGTAGTATATTATTATTTCTATTTTTCAGATGAGGAAACTAAGGGTTAGACAGCCAAGTGACCAGCCTCAAGTCCAGTGGCTAGCAAGTGCAGGGCCAGGATACAAAGTCATGTCTCTTTGACCCTCAAGCCTGGCTTATCTCTATGTTCAGCAAGCTTAGAAAGACCTGAGTCTTCTTGTCAAAATGCCTGCCCTGACCCATCTCTGCAACTCTTCCAATTTCCTCCTGTTATAGGCCCTGTGGAAACAGGAGATGGGCTGGATGAGTGGTGGGCTGGGGACTGTGGCCATCTGCCCTATCACCTGCGGTCCTGTGGTACCTGGGTTGGTCTGCTAGGGAAGAGGCCACCTTGGAGACAGTAACACTGGCACCAGGCTGAGCTCAGTCATTTTAAAATCCTGCTGTGCTGGATTTGGCCTGGTTGGCCCTCCACTGATGCAACATGAATCGTCTCCTCCATCGGGCAGGCATAGCTGGCAGTGCTCCATCAAGGACAGATTTGTGAATGGCTGTGATGGCCTCCCCAGCACCCATTTCCTTTTCTAAGAGCCCCTGGTTTTCCTCTGGGTAAAGCACTCCCTTCCAGGAACTCAGCTAATTAAAATCTTGCATCCCCATTGGTCACCGTGATTGGTTCAAGGATGGGCACGTGATCCAATTGGTGCCAATGAGAGAGGGACAGTGAGTGGCTGTTCTGGGAAGAGATGGCACAGGTGCACCTTGGCACCTTGTGCTCTGTGATATCCCAGAGAGTACACAAGTTGAAATATCGTAGGGGATGGGGTGACTTAACCACTATGGGCATTTCCTTGCAAGGTAAAGAGTGATTTCATAGAGTCTGAAGGTAAAGACCATGTGGTGGGACAAAATGCAGAGAAGGAAGAGAAGCCAGGGGCTTCTTTGGAGCTGCTGAATCAAGCCTCACCTGCAGCTATACTTCTGCATTATTTAAATCACTGAGCCAGTTGATTTTTTCCCCCATAAGCCAATTTAATCACATCTTCTATCACTTGCAACCAAAAGTGCCCTAACTTACCCACAGGGGGGTCTTTGGCAGTGATGGATGACCACTATTGGTTACCTGGCAAATAAAGGAAAGGGGAGCTGAGGTACAGCAGAAGCAGATGAATGTGTGTGTGGCGGGCGGACAATGGTTCTGGCTCTCCTAGGGAGGACGTGTATGTGATCCTGGACCTCTCACTCACCACCACATAAACACACACAGCAGGATCTCTGAGCTGAGGAGGGACCCAGACACTACCTTGGCCAGCCCCAGCCAGCCTGACTCCCAGCATCAAGCGCAAAGGTGCTGCTGCCCCAACAAACCCTTTCTCAGTCTCTGGCACCCTTTGGGCGGGCTAAAAACCCACCTGATCGGTCCCCCAGGCTCCTCTACAACATACCTGGGTGGCCGGGAATGGACCACACATTCACAAAGGCTCAAATTTGGGGTATGGACCAAATGAAGTTATAGGCATAGTCAGAGAGAGACCCCCTTGGGGTGAAAGGTGACAAGGTGCATCACAAATCCTTATACTTGTATCCCATGACAGAGTCACACATGCGTACTGCTCTGTTAATTAATATTTTAATAAATCCTGTAATTACTTTATAGGTAGCATGAATGCATTCCATTCCATTCATGGTGGGTCCAAAGTATTAATTTAAGTATATGCATTTAAAATTTACCACAATTTTTGTGAGCTTGTTTTCACTTTTTTATATACCAGAAGCCTCAAAAGATGGCATTGGCCAGGCAGGCCTCTCTTAGTGTTCTTTCCATCTTCTAAGGCTGTGAGGTCTGCTTGGTAGCTTATCTACTACCATATGGAGATTATTTTGTGCCCAAAGGATGTACCACAATGTTTACTCTCCAAAGAAGAGGCTCTCTACTGCCCTGTGGAACAGTCAGGCAGAGATGCTAGAGAAAATGGAGAGGGGCAAGGGCTATAAAGGGGACCACCTCAGGTTCTCATGCTCTGGAATGTTTATTTGCATAGTTTCAACATTTTTCCACCATCAGAGCCAAATAATTAGGGGTTTACAGGGAAGGAGGAAGAGAGCATAAGCTAGTAAGGCGGGGAGAGAAAGAAGATGACAGAGGGAGGGATGGAGAAAGAGGGAGGGAGGAGGGAGGGGAGGAGGGAGAGAAGGAGAAGGATAGACGGAGGTGGGGGGAGAAGCACATGAGCATTGTACACTTGAGAGAGCACAAAGCATTAGTGTCTACTGTTATCATTTGCTGTTTGTTGGAGCCTGTCATTTAGGTTTCCTTTTGCTTTTTTCCCCTTCTTTCTTTCTTTGAAGTCCATGTCTCTTTCTGCAGGCAGTGAACCTGCAGAGACCGCCAGTGACCCAGCCTTGAACACCCACTCCACTCTGCATGCCACAGACAGGCAGCCAGGTGGGGCCCGGCGGGAGGCCAGATGCCAGCTGGGGCCTCTGCAGTGGCCAATGAGACCAGAGCGGCTGAGGGGCCAGGGCTTGCAAGGTGGACAGTCAACCAGTGACACTCTGCATGGGGAGCCCTGTCTGTCTTGTCTCTGATACCCCCTGGGACAATATTTTAATCTCTGGGTCTGTGTGAGAAAACAAGGGCAAAAACTGGAGAAGAAACTAGGATCTGCCCCTGCCAACAGCCTGAGTAGCCATTGTCATTCCTGACCTTTTGACGGGACTTCCCATTGGCTTGGCAACTCCACTTCTGTGGACCTTTTTTTTTTTTTTAAAGATTTTTAAATTTTTAATTTATTTCTCCTCCTTTCCCTGCCCCCCCCATCCTGTCTGTTCTCTGTGTCCACTTGCTGTGTGTTCTCCTGTGTCTGCTTGTATTCTTGTCAGTGGCACCTGGAATCAGTGTCCTTTTTTGTTGTGTCAACTTGCTGCATCAGCTCTCCGTGTGTGCAGCACCATTCCTGGGCAGGCTGCACTTTTCTTGCACTGGGCAGCTCTCCTTGAGTGTGGGGCTCCCCTATGCGGGGGACACCCCTGTGTGGCAGGGCACTCCTTGCGCACATCAGCACTGCGCATGGACCAGCTCACCACATGGGTCAGGAGGTCCTGGGTTTGAACCCTGGACCTCCCATGTGGTAGGCAGATGCCCTATCCATTGGGCCAAATCCACTTCCCCCTGTGGGTTTTTAATTCTCATGACATGGGAGTGTGGTGAATGATGATTGATGCTATCTCCAAACCCCTTCTCTCTTGTCTGGGTCTTACTAGAGTGGCCCTAAAAGCCACCTTTTTGCTTTCTTCAGCTCCCTTGTTGCTCAGTGCTGGTCAGAGTGGCCTAAGGAGGAGTCAGGCTGTCCCACTTCGTCCTGCCTCCAGACTCAGGTGTGTGGGGCTGTGATATCTGCCATCTTGGAAGCATGAGCACTCAGAGACCACGGAGGTGCTGACCTGGGCCCCAGTGCCGCACAGCTACAGCAGTAGTCCTGGAGCTGCTGACTCTTGGGACTCCCTGCCCAGTAAATGATGGCTATCCCGATGGTTTAGGCCACTGTTGGTTGGGTTTTCTTTTACTTGCAGTCAAATGCATATTGAAATGCAGAGGAGTTAAAGGACTTGCTTAAGGGAAAGTGTTTACCATTTATAGTTAAAGCCCTGACTATTCAAAATCCAATATGTGGAATACCTCCATAACCCTAATAGCAGTCTGCCCCCTGCTTCTTGAAGTACAAGGCCAGGGAGCATGTTCATGTTCGGTCTGGTACCTCTGGATCAAAGGTTTCAATACAGGAAGGACCTGGGATTTCTGCTTTTCTAGCAATTTACTCCAAAAGACAACTTTCCCAGAAGATCCTGGAGATGGCATATTCTATCCAGTTTCCTATAGGGATCTCCTTTATCTCTGGGCCAGAACCATACCCCTAATGTTTATGGAGAGGATCCTGAGGCCCAGTGTGGCCCTCCCTCAACAAAGGAACACCCTAGTGTGTCCTCAATTGTGATCACAATGGCAGGGGGGTGGCTCAGCATTTTACCAAGATTCAGAAAGATCAGACAAAAGGTTTCCTACTTAGCCCTTAGTAAAGCCCAAAACTAGTTGAACAGGACTTCCATCCAATGGGCACTGCCCACCTCAGCAGCTCCTCTATATTAAATTCCAATTATGCAAGAAATGGACTTGTCCCAGCCTTTTCCAGCCTTTCTGCGATTTCTCCAGGGTGGGCAGTTTCTAACAAGAGCAAAGAACTCAAGGGAAAAGAGTGCTCCTGCCTATCTCTTGCATACACTCTCCTTAGCTCATGCTGCCCTCTGCTAGGAGGACTGCCTCCCTTGTTCCCTTCATCTGGTTAATGCCTAATTGACCTTTTAAAACTAGGGCTTAGTGTCACTTTGCTTTGAGACAAATGATGTTAACACTGGTTAACCTTTCCTGAGCACCTGCTCTAAATGCCTGCACCTATTGAGTCATTTAATCCAGTGAGGTAGGTCACTATTAATATTTTCATCATCATCACCCCATTTCTTAACTGAAGAAAGTGAGGCAGAGACCTCTCCCAGGGTCACACAACCAAGAGAAGTTGGGCCAGCTCCACGGCCCGTGTTCTCACCCAATCACAGTGCTGCTCGAGGTCACCTTCCTCAGTGCTCCCATTACTATGCACCTCTCGAGGGCAGGACTGTACCTCACACAGCCTGAATCCCTGCATGGACCAATGAATGGGTGGATGTGGGAGGTGGCTCTAGACAGCAGGAAAAGAAGTGTGTTCTGCATCTTTCGTTCTGTCCTCCACGGATGGGTTCACCTAAGGCAGGGGCTGTCTGTCCTGTTCACAGGCCTCTCCCTACAACTGATCCTGGCACTTGGCCGGCAGGAGAAGCCATGCCCATTGGATGAATGGAATAGCTCATGAACTCATCTATGCACTGAACCCTTGCTTGGCCCTGAGGATGAAGAGGTGGGAAAGACGAAGATGAACAAGCCAAGGCCCCTGTCCTTCCAGGCTTACTGTTGGGCTGCAGGGTTAAGACAACCATATATGGAGTGCACACAGGGAAAGCTAGGAATGGGGCTGAAGAGCAACAGGGGTTCAGAGGAAGGAGCAGTTACTTCTAGCCGAGGAAACCAGAAAAGACTCTAAGGAATAAGGGCATCTGAGAAACATTTCAAAAAGTTAGGATTTTAGTTCCTCTTCTCCCTTTCCATCTTGAAAACTGCTATTTGTTTGAATTGGCTCTTTCTTTTAGAGGAGAGGTAGGAAGAGTCACTGGGTCTGCCATCCTGGGCCAAGGTACCAGCAGTCACATCTGGGGCTCTGCATGGCAGGACCCCTGCCCTAAACCTGGGAGCCAGGGCCTGGGTTGGCCTAGACTCCAGGGAGCAAAGCTGGCCTGGCTGCACTCAAGAGTGCTGGACAGTTGGAAGAGGCCTTGGAAATCAAGGAGTTCATCCTCTCATCTGATGGCTGGAAGCTTCTGCACAAGCTGCTTGATCTTTCATTTTATATCCATCCCTGGTATGTGTGGAATGACTGACAGACCAACTGGCTTAAGGAAAGAAAGACAAGGAGGCCCCAAGCTGCCTGGGTGATTTAAGGCAGCTGGTAGAGATGGAAAGAGAACTGAACAGTGATTCAGGAAATGTCTGCCACACATTACCTTGAACAAATCCCTTCCTTGTTTGGGCTAGATGGTGCCTATTTTGCCCTATCTGCAAAATGGAGCAGCAGAATTAGAGGGTCTTGAATGGAGATGTTCCAGCTCTAAGAATCTGGGCAGGCAAAAGGTCAGAGCAGGGCCAGGCACTGGGCTGGTTCAGATGAGCTTCTGGCCCAGCAGGCAGCAGATGCCTGTGTTGTTGCTGTGAAGGCCTCTTCTTGGCCTCAGGTTTGGGCTCTGGGGAGCACAGGCCATTCATCCATCACACCCACCATGCTCCCATCCCCCTGACACACATGACAACCACCACTGGCGTGTCTCCAGGCCCTAAGGAATTCAAGCAGACATAAGCCAGATAGCATCCTTGTTTTTGCCTGTTTCGGAATTCATGCAGACCACAAGGTAAACAGCACAGGGCTCAGAGATGGCAGCACAAAATTTCCATGATTAAAAATGGAGATAATAGTGCTCTGAGCTCCACAGTGTGACTTAAATGTCAAGATTTCTTTTACCAGAGGAGATCCAATGACATTCTGGATACTTAGTATGAAATTTGATTCTGCCTCCCCAAAGAGCTGCCATTATGTCAGGGTGGAGGAAGAGGGGTCCTAATGAAGCCCCTCCATGGAAGAGAACAACACTGGAGAGCAATTCCTGCCAACTCAGATCTTTAGTTCTTCCTAGGGCAGTGACTTTGGGCAGCCAGAGAAGTGCCCTGGGCCTTGGTTTCTTTTGTTTTTTAAGATTTATTTATTTCTCTCCCCTCCCCCACCAACCCCAGTTGTCTGTTCTCTGTGTCTATTTGCTGCATCTTGTTTCTTTTTGTTTAGTCATCTTGTTATGTCAGTTCTCCGTGTGTACGGCACCATTCCTGGGCAGGCTGCACTTTCTTTCACGCTGGGCGGCTCTCCTTACGGGGCGCACTCCTTGCGCATGGGGCTCCCCTACGCGGGGGACACCTTTGCGTGGCAGGGCACTCCTTGCGTGCATCAGCACTGCGCATGGGCAAGCGCCACACGGGTCAAGGAGGCCCGGGGTTTGAACCACGGACCTCCCATATGGTAGACCGATGCCCTAACCACACTGGGCCAAGTCCTTTTCCCTCTCTCTCTTTCTCTTTAGTATGATAAAATTTATTACCATGGGACTGTTCAAAGCTTTTCCATCTGGTCAAAGTGAATCTTCTAATCCTATAATTGTCCAGTTTCCCCTATCCTTTCTTCCAGTATCTGCTCTCAGCTAGTTCTGCCAGACAAGTTCCTCGGCTTTTGTGATGCAGATGCAGCTTGGGCTAAGCAGAGAGGAAGGAGGAGGGGTAAGACTTAGCTCAAAAGGTTAAGACAATTTACATGATAATAAGCTGGGGGTGAGGAAGGAGTGAGAAAGGAGGATAGGATGGTGAGAGAAAGGAGAGGGAGGAAGGGTGAAAAAGAGAAAGGAAGGGAGAGGGAGAGAGGGAGAGAGGAGGAAAGTGAAAGAGGGAGAGGGGTGAGGGAAGCATTGTAGGCCAGTGAGGCCAAAGGAGAGGGTCTGCGGGGAATCTGAGGGATATGAGCAGCTTGGGAGGGTGGGACAGACATGAGGAAGACAGAAAAGGACAAAGGAGAAGAGCTGTGGGAGTTGTCTTTTGGGTCCCTTTTCATATTCTTAGAGAGACTTAAGAAAACGAATGGGATTCTTTTAATGATTTATTTTTCCTTTTGGACCGTGCCCCTTTAAATGGAACTTGCTCTGGACTAGACTACATAGATTGAGTTTATTAAGGTTACATAGCTACATTACATATCTTATTAAGTCTACATCCTTACACATATTTTTGCACTGCATGATCTTGAGCAAGTCACTTAACCTCCATGACCCTCATTTTTCTCACTTGTAAAATGAGGATAACATTGCAGAGATAGTTTTCTGTATTAAATAACTCGATTCAGGTAAAATTGTTTCAAACAGGCCCTGGAACATACAAACTGAAAGCCACTATTAATACCATCATGAATTTCTCAGAACAGCAGCTCTGAATCCTTCTACTTGCCCATCACTCCCACTTGGAAACCCATTAGGTTTGAAACCAGATTCACCCAGTTTGACTCAGTCAGAACCCACTTACTGATTTCTGCCTGTGGCCTTGTTTCACCTTGACCCCAGTCATCCAGTTTGGTCTCATTAGAGTCTCAGTTGCCCATTCCTTATCTTTTTGTCCCCAACAGCAATTAATCACCAGACTCCTTTACTTCTTTTGTCCCTGCACGTCACTTTGCTGCCCTTCCTTTCCAACCCTTCACACCCTCCCCCGCCTCCAGCTGTAGCTTCCCAATCTGCCTCCCACCTGTGGTCTCTCTGACGAGTCCACCTAGCACATGCCATCAGTCAGTATCATCTTCCCCAATTGTCACTTTCATCCCAACCCTCCTCACCTCAAAATCTTTCCCTGGCTGCCTACTGCCAAGAGGATAAAGCCCAGCTCCTTGGCATGCCTTCCAAGGCCTGAAAATCTGGGCCTAACCGTATGTCCCACACCTTGCCCCATACCCTGAGCCTCTGCGCTGGCCCCTGGCCGCCTGTGGTCAACATCAACCCACTGCCTCTGCTCATGTTCTAGCCCCCACACCTGCACCTGCCAGACCATACCTATGCTTCATGGACAGTCCCAGGCTCACTTCCTCAGAGAAGCCTTCCCTGGCCATCTCGTGGAATGGCTGGGCTCCTTCAGCCTGTGGGCCTTGACTTCCCCAGGTGACCAGCTCCTTGGAGGCCCCATCTCACGTGCCTTTGACTCCTTGCTCAGCATAAAGCCTCCACACAGTGGGTATCAGTCAATGTCTGTTCATCTAGTGGTGATGTTATAGGTACTTTCCTTTTTCATCTGAGAACTGGGTGAGAAATGCCATTCCATACAGGGATGTTTTTTGGAGACCTACTCTGTGCTGAGCCCTGTGCTGGTTGTTGGGACAAGGAGCTGATCCAAAGAACAATGCAGGCCTTGATCACAAAGACCTTAAATTAAGAAGGGATTACTGTTGTAGGGCCCAAGGGGGAGGGGGAAGGGAGGATACTTTAAGGAATCCACACCCTCTGAAATTGTATGCAAAATTTTCTAAATATATGTATGTCTTGTTCTGGAGAGAAGGTGTATGACTTTCATCAGCTGCTCAGGTGGTTTTGAACGCCATAAAATACAAGGGCCACTGATCTAAGGAAAGACACAGCCAAAGAAACAACCAATCTTCACACCAGGGCCTGAAATGAGTGCTCAAGGTGAGACAGCACTGACCAGACTTACTCTGGCAAAGTAGGGAAGAGGGACAGCATCATGGAAGAGATGGGAGATGGGCTGGTCCTTACTGAACCGGGAGGGGTCTCCTGGAGAAGAGAAGGGAGGAGAGCCTTGAGACAGAAGATAAGGCCTAAGCAAAGGCCTGGAGACCTGGGAGCATGCAGAGTCTTTGGGGAGAGGTGTGTGGTCTGGTGAGGCTGCAACATGGGGTGTGGAAGCCCCAGACTGCTGTTAGCCCCAACTGGAGGCTCTTTCAGGCTTGGGGCTTATGCACAATCATGTGGCCTCAAGTAAGTCTATACAACAGAGGCCAAGGGAGAAACCAGTCAGAACCCTCACAGCACAGGAGGGGCTGGGGGTGGGGTCAGGGAGGGTCTTGAGCCAGGTAGCAGGAGAAGTCAGGGACACCTGTTCTAATGGCTGAGATTAAGGTACTGTGAGGAGCTTTTAGATGCTTTTCTATACGGAAAGTGTAAAGCTGGCTGGCTCACATAGGTGCTGGACATGGGGCTGTCTTCCTCCAGTCACCCCATGATGAACTGGAGAGCATCCTATACCTAGGCCCGACCCTGCCCCCCAAAGGGTAGTCCAGGATGACTAGAAGCTTCCTCTTCTTTCACATGCCAGGCTTACTCCTACCTCAGGAATGTGGTACTTAACTTGGAATCTACTGTGCCCTCATCCTCCCCTGGCTGCTCCTTCTTATCATTCATCATAAATGTCCCCTCTTTAGAGGAGCCTTCCCTGGCCACCCCATCTGAAGTAGCTGCCACCTATAGTGGTTTGAAGCTGTACGCACCCCAGAAAGGCATGTTTTAAAATTTAATCCATTCCTGTGGGTGTGGACGCATGGTAAGTAGAAACTTTTTACAAGGCTACTTCAGTTAAGGTGTGACCTACTTCATTCAGGATGGGTCTTAATCCTATTACTATCATCCCTTATAAACAGAATGAATAGAGAGAAAGAGAGGAGAAAGAGTGCCATAGAAGCAAGAAGCTGAAAGCAATGAAACCCTGAAGAGAAGGGAGAGACCTGCAACAGCCAAGGATCACTGGCAACTAGTCTTTGGGAAGAAAGCATCACCTTGATGATGCCTTGATGGACATTTTTCTCAGCTTCGAAAGGGTAAGCTAATAAATTCCCATTGTTAAGCCAACCCAATTCATGATATCTGCTTTTGGCAGCTTAGCAAACCAAAACACTGCACTACTGCCATCAGTCCCTCTCATGTCACCATTTCATTTTCTTCCCAACCCTTGCCCTTGCCAGAGATGATCGCGGTTACCTGCTTGTTCACTGATGTGCTGCCTGTCTGTACCCTCCAGACAGGAAGCTCCCTGAGAGCAAGGAGAGGGAAGGATGGATGTGAGGGTGCTCACTCTGGCAGACACCGCAGCTCTTTCAGGACTTGTCCGTTTACCCATCAGGAGGGACAAGTCTGGCTCCCTCTTCTGCACAGGGTGCCATGAGCCAGGCTCTGCAGACTGCAAATCGCTCCCAGGAAATGCCTTCTCCAGCTGTCCCCGTGGTTCTGGCCTGAGCCTTGGGTTGAACAGTCTTTCCTGCTCCTCACAGGTGTGAGAACACAGGGAAATGGTACCCCACCAGGAGGCCCAGGCCTTGTAGGCCTCTGCCGCCCTGGGCATAGGCCAGGTGGCTGCCATTGTGACACAGACTACAGTGGGGCAGGCACAGACTCCACTGTGCTGGGGGACTCTGATTTCGGCCTCCTCCCACTGCAGCTTCCCCTTCTCTCCTATTAGGGCTAACTTGACCAGGAAATCCCATGGAGGAGAAACAGCTGGAGAGGTCCCAGGGGCCCTTCAGTATAGTCCTTAATATCTCATATTCTTAGCAATTCCCAAGCAATCATCTCTCTCTTCAGGATCATAAAATGGAAAAAAAACCACAGGAACAATTAATTCTTTCCAAAACAGAAGGACAAAAACATTTACACAGACTTTTCTGGGTTGTAATCAGGGCAGAAGATTTGGGGGAAGAAGAGCTAGTGGGGAAGGTGGTGAGAACACACCCCGTTGGAAGAGCTCGCACACCATGTGTGTGGGGTGGGGGTGCTGTGGGCACACGGGCCCTTGCACTTCATCTGTCATCTGGTTAACCGAGATTCAGGCCCCACACCCCTGCGTTGGCCAGTGGGAGATGGAGAGAGGCCAAAGGCCTGTGGCCTGGGTCGTGTCTGAAGATCAGATGAGGCATTTCCTGTTCTGGACTTTATTTTCATTATTTATTTTCTTTCTTTCTTTTTTTTTTCCCCCCTTGCTCTGGACTTTAATGCCCAAGTTCATTCAAATGAGCTGATACCTGTAACATGCTTAGCACAGGGCCTGGCAGCTAGCAGGTGCTCAACAAATGAGAGCTGTTTATATTACCACGGTTGCAATTATTACTAAAATGAAGGAAGCACTGTGATCACCTGGGCTGCCTCTGATCATCTGAGCAGGTATTTGTGGAAGGGCTGGTTTCTCAGACACCACTGGCTCCCTGCTCACTCCTATATCACCCAGCACAATGCCTGGCACAGAGACAAGAGGAAGCCCTCAGGGAATGCCTAATGGAAACAAGACTGACAGGGCTCCTCCATTCCTTTTCCCTCTTTCCAAAGGCTCTGGCTCAATGAGCAAAACCAAAGCCTGCCCACTGAGATGGGGATGGGGCGTGGGCTGGGAGTGTTCCCTGCAGAACCAGCTTCTGGACCCAGTCCTGCTTCTGCCAGTTCCTGGCTTCCCCATGCCAGGCTGGCTTCGGCTTCATCGTCACTGGACTCCTAGCACCCGCAGCAGCCAATGCTTAAACCAGGACGAGTCTGCCCCATGGAATTAGGATTTTGTGCATAAAATAGTTAATTTTACATTTAAAGCTACCTGTCACAGATGATTTATCAGACCTGGAGAGGCAGGGATAGTTCACCTCTGTGAAGGAGGTGATTTTCAGCAAAAGCAGGCTCTGTGTATAATTTGCAACCGAATTGCACTGTAATCAGATTCGTGTTCTCCATCCAGGGGCTCCACTGCAGGCCCAGGTGCTTGGAGCCCTCTACCTGCTCCCCTTCTCCATGCTCCACGTCCCAGGGACAGGATCACTGGGATTCAGAATCCCAACAGGGGCACAAACAACCACTTCTGGAAGAATTCTCTGAGGCTGCTTTCTCCTCTTCCACCCCTCCTTCTTCCCTCCCTTTTATTTATCTTTGTCAGAGTAGCTGTCTACAATTTGGTCTTACAGTTAATACAAATATTTGTAAATAAATGTACTTAGTACACTCATCACTTATCAAATGCCCAGAAACTCAATGGAGAAACAGTCCCTCTTCTAGGACATGAACCTCCTCCTACAGGAAGGGAGTCCCTTAGGTCCTCAACCTCACCCGGGAAAGGCAGGAATCACAGCCCTTGGTACAAATGGAGAGAGAGAGGCTATTCAAATGGCTGATCCTACCCCCAAGAAGGGCAAGGAAAGTTCTTCTAAGGAGAAGAGATAGTGGTCAGGCAGGGTTTGTTTTGTTTAATAAATATTTTTTCTGTCCAAATTAATCGTCCAAGGGTTGGTACTAGTACAGTGTTGTGGCAGACCCAATTTAGGACAGGTACCAGACTGTCTGCAAAATAAGGCCTGGAATTCTGTGGCTGTTGCCTTGTTGGTAACTTTGTGTGGGGTATGCTTGTTACCCAAGCCCCTGTTTGGTTGCATTTGCCAAGTTGACCGGCGCACTGGCTTAAGATGGTGACTACATCTTCCCTCTTATACCCAGAACAATCTCTTCTCGTTCTTTTAAGGCAGCCTGGCATTTAAAAAGGAGGTAGTGGGGCAACAGAGACGGACCTCTCCTCGCTATGCCCATGGGCTTAGGGACCTACCTTTCTCTCCTTGTCACCATATTCGATGCCCAAAGTATCCATGGCCCGGACGATGGCTGCCAGGGATTGGATGGTGTTGCTGTAGACAACAGGCTTGTACTGCTTCACGTCTTCTCCAGAGAAGCCATCTTCATGGATGATCCTAGGAAAAAACCAGACATACCATGTCTAAAGAGTGCACTGTCCATAAGCAACTCTGGCTTGTGAAGCCCCCGGGGCTGAACACTTGATACAACTGGTTGAGGGTTAGGTCCAAGTTGGAAGCTCAGTTATTGAGTTGCTGAATTAGTACCATGCAATCTGATGGAAAAATCTATCTGAGTAACTGAAAATTAACTAACAAACAGAATATTGGGAATATACAATGAAAGAAATATCAGTCAACAAGGTGTCCATAATACATGAAAGTGCTTAGAACGGGGGAGCGTCCATAGTATTCACTGAATAAATTTTAGCTATTCATATTTTTAAGCAAAGCTCAGACAAGGGTTTTGGCTTAAATATCCACTGAGAAGCATACTATCAAAGATCTCCGCAAGAAGTCTGCAAATGAATATAATACATTTTTCTTATCCAGAAAACTCACAGTGTTTTTTATGAAGGTAGGATAACTCACTTCACATGAACAAATAATCATCTTTGACAGTAGAAAAGTCACCAGAAAAAGTTTGCCTACTCCTCCATACTTGGCTGGGATTTAAGCCCCATGTCACTCTTACGTTGGTGAATGTGGACACTGACATGGAGGGTACAAGGGTGACACCAGCATTCTCAGAGGCCACGTGGCCCTCCCTGCCCTCCTGTTCCTTCTCTCTGAGGTGGTGGCCACTCAATAAATGCTTGTTGCTGACAAGGATCTAGACAGGAGGGAAAGCTAGAAAGTTGGGATGTCAACCTCACACTAAACAAAAACTTTACAAGAATCCTCTTACAATTGAAGTAATCAAGAAAGAGCAAATGAATTTTAAGACTAATAGCTATTATTAGGCATCCCCCAATCAACCGTTTAAATTATTCTGTGGTCACAATTTTCAGTCCAAGATACTAAATATAACTTATGCACATACCAAAATAATAGCTGAGACCTATCTTCTACCTCACCACAGCCCCCAGCCCATTTCTTCATTATCTTCAGTAAAAGAAAAAAATTGCTTATGATTCTTTTTTATTTTTAAACAGCTTTCTTGAGATGTAATTCACATATTCACGAGGTTGTAAATGTGTTTTAGTACATTCACAATGTAGTGAAATTATCACCACAATCTTAATTTTTGAATATTTTTGCTACCCCAAAAAGAAATCCCATACCCATTAGCCACTCATTCTCTGACTCAGCCCTAGACAACCAGTAATATGTGCTCTGTTACTATAAATCTGCCTATTCTGGGTAGTTCATGCAACTGAAATTATATAATATATGCAGTCTTTTCTGAAGGGTTTCTTTTACTTAGCAAAATGTTTTCAAGACTCATCCATGTCAGAGAATTTATCAGTGCTTCGTTCCTTTTTATTGCCAAATAATATTCCATTGTATTCTATTATTCATTCATTAGTTGATGGATACTAACAATTCTTGCTACAAAATGCAGCTTGGTGTTGGGTTGCAGATCTCTTATCCTGAGTTTCTCTGAGAAGCAGATCAGAATGGCCCTATTAACTTTTCATTGTCTTTTATGAGCCATAAGTCTTTTGAGGGAGTGCATTATCAGACGCAGTCCATTGGTGCACTACTTCAGAGAAAGCTCAAAAGAAATTGCTAGCTAGAAACTGGACAAATACATGAAAAAAAGTGTTTCCCAACATTAGAGAATAATATGTACAGGACTCTGATTCCTGAGAGAAGGGAAACAAGTGAGGCGAGCCCCAGGATTGCCTTGGCTTTCTGCCGAGCACGGTGGTCTCCCCGACCTGAAGAGATGAAGGTCAGAGTTTAGGGGCGCTGAGGGGTTAGAATTTGGCGGAGGACCACAGAAGAGCCTCTGGCTGAATACTGGTGTAAGGTGTGACTCCACATGCTGGGTGAGGAACAACCACCAGAGAAAGGACAACTATCAGGGAGTTCTAAGAGGACCAATTCCCAGAGCTCACTCAGCGCTGGGAGATGTTCAAGTCCCCACCAGCCAGAGTAGAGAGCGCTTGTTGAATACCTGGGGCATTCAGCAGAGACCCCAGAGGGCTCCCATCATAATAGTGGGGCTTAGCTAGACCTAGAGTGAAGGTGACTTTAGACTTGCCCTGACAAAGCTTAAAATCAAGCCCTGGAAAAAAAGTCAAGTAACTTAACTGCCTGACAGAATAAAGTCTAACACTATTTAAACGAGGACTATGAAATCCATACACTCAATGATATAATATCCAGCATCCAATAAAAAATTCCTGATCAATGCAAAGAAGCAGGAAAATGTGACCTGTGACCAGGAGAAAAATCAGTCAATAGAGGCTGACTCAGAAGTGACAGAGATAATGAAATTAGCAATTAAGGATTTTAAAACATCTCTTTTAAATATTTTCAAGAAATTAAAGGAAAACATGAACATAATTAAGAGATAAAGGAAATATAAAAAGGACATCTAAATATGAAAACATAAAATCTGAAGTAAAAATTTTGTTGGATGAGATTAACAGCAGATTAGACACTGCAGAAGAGCAGTGAACTTAAAGTCATAACAATTGAAACTCTTCAACCTGAAACAAAGAAAGAGCAAAGGCTGAAAAATGTATGCTGTTTATAACATTTGTAGAAGTAAAACTTATACAACAATATACCACAAAGCATGGGAGAGATAAAATGCAAGTATACTGGGGGATGGGGGGTATATGGTATAAGAAAATAAAGAAGAAAAAAAAAAAGCAAGTATACTATTGCAAGTTTCTTATATGTGAAATGGCAAATATTATTTGAAAGTAAAGCATGATAAACTTTTAAACTTGAGTGCAACCACACATACAAAACAAACAAACAAACAAAAACAAAACAAAAGAAAGGCAATTATTACTGAACCTCCATGACCGGACTTCCCTCAGAGGGCAGGAAATGTCTGGGTGACCTGAGAGGCGCAGGTGGAATTTGCTGGTGCCCATGACATGCTCTCCCCAGGAGCCAGAGCAATGGGTTTCACAGGCTTCATTCTGGACCAGCAGGGCCTGCCACTCACCTGGGAATGCTCGCTAGATTCTTGGCTGTCTACAGGATTTTCTTCCCCTAGAAGATGGGGCTATCATTTTCTACACCCATTCCATTATGTATTATTAACTCTCAAACTCACCTAATCAAGCAGAGGGGGTCAATTTTTATTATAGCCATTTGACAGAAGAAGAAACAGAGGCTGAAGGAGATTAAATAATTAGCCCAGTATCTCTCAGCAGGTAAGTGCCAGAGCCAGGTATAGAACCCAGGGCTCCTAGTGCACAGCTCTTCCTACCACACCTCGTTGCAAATATTGCCTGGCAGGTCCCAGCTTGGCACTCAGGGTGGCCCAAGACAAAATGACTTCATTTGAGGTTTGCAAAAATGATGCAATTTGGGGGGAAATTGCCCAAATCATGATTATTAGTTTCATAACTTGTTGAAACTGACTTAAAATTGGGCTTCCCATTTCAGAGTAGAATTTTATATCTTCTCTAATTACAAAGTAATGTGTATGCAAAGCTAGAAACTTGGCCATACAGAAAAACACCAGGAAGAAATATTATTCATAATCCTACCACTTAGAGAGAAACACTGGGAAATTTGAGAGTAACTCCTTCCTGCATTTTTTTCCAAGGCATTTTCCTCTTCTTTCTTTTCCCAGCATTGATTTCAGGTAGATATCCTTAAAAGTATCAAATATGGCCCCTTTATTTTCGTTCTCCCCTTATCATTCTAGAGAGGCAAAGCAGAAGAGTTGGTCGGTAGAGCTTAGCAAAACCCCAGCTGTCAGTGCTGAGCTGTGTGTTCCTGGCAACCTTAATTAACTCATTGGGCCTTGGTTTTCTCATCTGCTAAGGGCTTCTGTGAGGAATAAATGTGAAGTGGTTATCATATAGTAAGGATATAAAAAATGGTAGATATTAGTAATATAATTTTTCATTTGTGGGACAAGAGCAGTAGAATAATAATAGCAGCTAATATTTGAGGGTTTGTTGTCTGTGCTAACTGCTTTAAGGGCGTCGTCTTATTTAATCTTCAAAACAATCCTGTGAGATAAAAACTAGTATTTTCTCTTTACAGATGGGAAACCCAGGCTTAGAGAGGTTAGGTTACTTACCTGAGGACACACAGCGGGCAAGTGGCAGAAAGCCATTCGAGGCCCTGCTCGTCACCACTAGGTAGACACTGAGAGGCGGGGCTGCTTCTTCCACCCTGGCTCCCTAGATCCAGGTACCCAGAGAATCTAGAGAGTTCACGCAAAATCAGACCCTGCCCCCCATATCTGCCGAACATTTTAGAGGGTAGGGCAAGGAAAGGAGGTTTCTAGGTTGGGGCTTGTCAGAGCCCAGGTCTGAGTCCTGGGGGTGACAGGGCCGGGACATGGAAAGTAGGGGTAAGGTGTCTGAGAGAGAGACCTTAGCCACACCCAGCAGCATGTCATGGATAGCAGCCATGGTGAACTGTTCTCAGTGGCACAGCTGAGTCCTAGAAAGTGCAGAATCAAGTCCCAGCGACATCATCTGAGCCCTGCATCCAGCCATACCTAAAGCCAACCTTATTTCTAGACTTCTGAGTTATAATTGTCTTCTTTTTTGCATAAACTAATTTAACTTGGGTTTTTGTCACAACCAACAGAGTCATGGCTAAAGCAAAGTTTTGTACCTTGATTAAAACAAGAGCCAGAGATCATCTGCTAAAAGACGTGTTTATTAATTTTCTGTCTTTCCCACCAGTCTGTCAGCATCTCACTCTCTGACCCTGCTCCTCATATTACCTGGTACAAGGACGGGTTCTGACAGTTCTCAGAGGGGGACGTGACTCCAGGAGCCAGGAGGACACAGGCTCAAGACCACCCTCTCCAAGGAGCTCACTAAAGGAGGCAGGTGTGTGTGTGTGTGTGTGCGCGCGTGCACGTGTGTGTTTGTCTTAGAGTGGAGGTGGGGGATAGGGTGGTGGGCACCAGACTTCTTGTGTCTGCAGGGCCTGGGTGGCAAAGGAAGGCAAGGGGCCCACTGAAAACTCAGAGATGCTGAGGGATTTCCAGACCACCGAACCAGAAGAAACGAGGGGAGAAGGAAGTCTGAAAACGGGTCAGGCTGACTCTGCGGCCTGAATGTTCGACTTTGGACAGGAGCTGCCAGCTGGACTCTGGAAACCTGGCAACGTGTTGAGGGAGGAAATCTCAAGAGAAAACGGGGCGAGGGAGGGAGGGGGGCAGCCAAGTCCGCCTGAGCAGGTCTGAGCTTTCAGGGAAAGAGGCAACCGGGAGGGATCCCAGCTCCCCACCACCCGGGAGGGATCCCAGCTCCCCACCACCTGGCTCCTCTTGAAGCTGCCTTGGGGCCCCTGCAGGAGGCCAGGGCTCAGGCTCCCTTTGCTCCATGCCTCCCCCTCAGTTTAGAGCTGCCCTGGCTGCACAGTGGCCTTATATGGTCACAGAACCACAGGCTGTGGGAACTGGAAAGGACCTGGAGTCTCCTCTGGCCCAGCAGCCCTTAACCTTCCAAGTGAGACACTCTGAGACTGCAAGGAATGCGCAAGCACAAGCGACTCTGCCCACAATTTCAGGAGGCTCGTGAATGCCCAGACCCTAAGCAACGGGAACACATGGGTCCTCACTCCACCTCCAGGCCAGGCTACATGGCCCTCCTTGGCTCTCCCTTATCAGTGCCCTTTCCTGCTCTACCGAGGGTGCCCTTCACCTCTCCACAGCCCCCTTAATGATCTAGATTAAAAGGGACTGCTTCTGGAGCCAGACTCTGATGGTGTGACCTTGGGCAATTTCCTCAACCTCTTGGCACTTTGGGTTCATGCCATGGAGATGGGCATAATGATAGCAACTATCCTTGCTGGGGTGGTGGTCAGGATCAAATGAATCAACATGCATAAGGGAAATTGCCTGCCATAGCAAGCATCCAATCAGTGTTAGCTGCTGCTGTTATTATTTGGTGAGTGGGAGCAGTGCAGAAAGGGCGTTTGGTTAGGTGCCCTGTGTCTGTCCTCTTGAGAAGGCTGAGAAGCCACGGGTTCACTGCCTGCTGGAAGAGGAGGAGGAGTGGGAGGAGCAGAGGAGAAGCGGGGAGGAAGAAGAGGAGGAGGAAGGGCAGAAAGGAGCGGGGAGCAGAGGAAGAAGGGAGGAAAAGAAAGAAAAGGAGGAGAAAGGAGGGGTAGGATGTGGGAGGGCTAAGAAGTCACAGATGGAGAAAGGAAGATGGAGCTGGGGTGGGGGTGGTGATTCTCTGGACTGGGGCAGAGCATCTGCTCGTTCACTAAATGACCATCTCAGGAGCAGTAGCAGTTTGAGAGGCTGAATTTCCCAATTTGGGGCCTGGTTAATGACCTTATGTGCTTTGAACACGGCTGGAAGGCCAACTGTGGAGGCCTGGTTAGGGCTTAGTATTTCCTGGCACCAGCACTGACAATGGTTCCCTCCCTAAAGGAGGCCTGAAGAGCATGGGGGATTGGGCCCTGGAGCCATCTCTCCCCAGCCCCAGAGTAGGTGGGAAAGGATCACCCAGGCCTCACAGAACACATTTGTAATCAAGAAGTGAACAGTAAGATGTCAGTGAGTTAACAAGCCATGCACTGGTCAATAGGCGCACCATAGAACCTCTCAAGGCTTTGGACCTGGACAGGACTGCAAAATGAAAACTCCAGTCATAGGACAATGTGTTGTATGTAGCCATTGTTCTAAAACTATGTGTGTGTCAGAGAGGGGGTGGTGGAGGGAGGACAGAGAGAAAAAAAATGTGCATTTGTTATCTTTCTAAATAGAAAGAACAACAAATCATTTTCAAGGGGATACAGACACTTCATGTTTAACTTAGGGACCATTTTGGCCAGAAGAGGAGTCAAGGGGGAAAAAGGGCATAGAGTCATCAATTAATAGGAATCTCCTGACATGCCTCAGTCAGGCTCAGCCTGATGTAAGGTCATGGTGAACTTCAATGCCTTTGAAGCCTGTCTCTGTCTTCCAGGAGCTCTTGGTTTAGCTGGCAAGGTAAGGCTAGTGCTGAAAAAGTGAAAATTAACAATACAGAGTGGTATCTGCCAAGGATCAATTGAAGGGTAAGTATGTTAGATACTGTTGGCTGCTACCCAATGGTATTCCCTTCTCACTATGGCGAGTTCTTTTCCCTGCCTCCCTTGCAGCTAAGAGTGGCCACATGATTCAGTTAAAGGGAGTAAGACTGAAGGGGAGTGTGCTAGAAGTACTCCTCAGAGGGTTTCCCTTCCTGATACAAAGAGAGAAGCATTTGAGAAAAGCTCTCTGTTTCTGCCCCCTCCACTGGCCATTCCCTGGCTTCCTGCTTTAATACGTAGTTGTGTGAGGAAGTATGTCCTAGAGCTACAGAAGCTATCTTGTGACCAAGAAGTTAAAAGGCAGATCAAAGGGGTGCAGAGAATCCCTGCTGACACTGCTGAACTGTCAAACCAACTCTGCGGCCATCTGATAACAAAAAATCATGCTCCTACCATGATGTTACCTGCCCAGGCCAGAGAAATGGTCCTGCTTGGCACCCACAAAGGAACAGTCTTCTTTTCAGGTGGGAAACTTACTTAGAAGAGACTTGCCTACGTGTATGAGGTTATTAGCCTGTGGCAGAGAAGGGGCAAAATCCCTAGTCTTTCCACTTTCTGCCAGAGGCCTTTCCATTGTCCAATTGGCTTCTTAACTCCTGGGTGGTATCCTGGGGTAGAGGAGGATGACAGGTGATGTTGGTGAGAAAAACATCTAATCAACTACAAAACAGAAAGATTTTTCCCCCCTCCTGTCTTAAAAGTTCTAGTTCCCAATAGTTTGGAGGCTTCTTGGGGAGCTATTTGATAAGCTTATTAATGCATTCATTCTTTCATTCATTTATCTTTCCTATTTTTTTTGGTACCTACAATGACAAGGCACTGTGCCAATGCTGAGGATATAAGGGTGTATGGACACAATCCCTGCGCTCATGGAGCTTACATTCTAATTGGAGAATTGATACGGAGTAAGTAATTTCACTAATGATTATTTAAATAATAACCATGGTACGTGACTGAAAGGAGAAAAATATACCCTAAAAGAGCATAACGTCCTAGAGAACTGGGGTGCAGGTGGGGGCAGGGTTGGCTTTTCAAGAAACAGCAATGAAAGTTGAGTAGGAGTTGGCCAAGAAGACAGGGTGGAGAACAGGGGAGGCGAGAATAGCCTAAGTACAGGTGGGACCCTGGAAGGCCACTTCTCTGTGTGTTTTCTGTATGTCTCCTGGAGTCCCCAGGGGTGCTGAGGAAATGTGTGCTAAAAGAACGGAAGACAGTTCATGTGCGGCAGGTGAGATGGGAAGCCAGAGATCCCAGCCAAGTCTGGAGCCTGGGGTTGGTCTGATGTTCCTTCCTGAGTGAGCTTCCATGGACTCCCAAGGATAAAGCAAGAACAGCCAGCTAATGCAATGGGGGAAGTGTTACTATCACAGGCCAGGCTCAGAGACCCTGGCCAGACACAGCAAACTGCCTTGGAGAAGGGCGCAGCTGAGGGGAGGCATCAAGACAAGGGGAGCTGAGAGGGCCTGAAACCCCTCCTCTTGTCCCTGTTAACTCCCGCAGGCTCAGTTCTCGCATTTCCTTTCACTTGAATGAACCCTTGTGGCCAGTGGGGTTTGACCTGGAGGAGAGACCCTAGTACCTGCTCAGGGGGTACCACCTGGGGTGAGGGTTAAGCAGAAAAGTCAAGAGTGGTTCAGAGGGCACAAGGTGCAGCAGGGGGAGGGGACGGGCAGAGAGTGGGAGTTTCCAGGACCTGCAACAGTCCAAATCCCACAAATTGATTCCACAACTATATAATGAGCACCTCTGAGGAGTTGGACTCTCCTAGTCACTAAAAGGGTGGACAATGGGCAATTTCTCAATCTTCCTGGGTCAAGTCTCTATGCAGTAAAATGGGGACGATGACTGTCCCTCAGAGGGCAGCTGGCAATATTAAATACCGTGTGGGAAGGTCTGGCATGCAGTCAGGCCCAACAACTGTATTATTTAAAAGTCACAGACAAATCACTACCAAAGCGGGCAAAACTGCCAGTCTTCTCTGCCAGGCCATGGGTCCCCTGGCACCCAGTGCAATGATGCCTTGACCCAGCTAAATGGGATGCTGGGGAGCTAGAAGGCATCCACGCATTGAATGGATGGCCCAGAGACCACTGGTTGGTAGATGTGTACATTTTGCAAAGCAATATGCTGGGGCCTTGATTATTGATTTCCCAGAGCTCCGAGATAGCAGAAGCACTGAGATCTGGAGGTTCCAGATGACAGGACAAAGCCTCACTCTTCCAGGCATAATGGCTGGCTCCTCGCCTGGCAGAGCTGGGGCCATCTCAAGATTACTGCGTCCTTCAGTCCTCCACCGGTGGCTTCGGCTCTCATCCAACACAGCAGGGTCTGACTTGGCAAACACAGGGCGAAATATGGAAATCCACCCCCCATCCCCCAAGCCAAGAATATGGCCATGCCAACTACAGGGCCCCCAAAAAGCTATTTCTACATCCTAACCCTTGGATCCCATGCATGTGACCTTATTTGGAAAAAGGGTCTTTGCAGAGGTAATTAAGTTAAAGAGCTCTAGAGGCGCCCGTCCTGGATTACGTGGGGGGCCATAAATCCAATGATCAGTGTCTTTAAAAGAGACAGAGCTGCCAGAAGTTGGAAGAGCCAAGGGAGGGTCCTCCCCCAGAGCCTCTGGAGGAAATGCAGCTCTGCTCACAGCTTGATTTTGGACTTCTGGTCTCCAGAACCATGAGAGAATAAATGTCTGTTGCCCAAGCCACCCAGTTTGTGCTAATTTGTTATGGCAGCTGCAGGAAACGAATACAGCAAGGGGCTGGAGAAGAGCACTGTCTGGGATCTCTAAAAACACCTTTAGCAGATGAAGGTGTGGGAGAGCACTGCTGTTACCTTAAATCCATCCATCTTCCTCCTCTGTCTAGAAGTTTGACGCTGGGTCTGGCCTAGTGTGCGAATCTCTGTCCCTGGACTGTCAGGTCAGACGCCCCTCTGCAAATACCACCAAGGCAGCCCCTGCTGCCACTGCAGTGTTGAGGAGGCAGCCAGACCATCCATTCTTGGTGGAGGCCCTGTGGACTCTGAGGCCACAGGCAGACCTGAACCGCTGCTAGAGGAGGAGGGGATGGTAAGTTGGGGGACTGGGGTCACTGCTGATAAGCTTGCTTAGGATCTAAGGATTTAAAGTAACAAGACTGAGACTGTGCCCTTGGGCAACACACATCCCCTCTTGGAGTTGTTTCCCAAATACCAACACTTGCACACCACCTATCTCAGGACCACTTTATTGACTTAATACTTTTCTTTAAATTAACTTACTTTTAAAACTTAATTATCGGGAAGCGGATTTGGCTCAATGGATAGAGGGTCCGCCTACCACATAGGAGGTCCAGAGTTCAAACCCAGGGCCTCCTGACCCATGTGGTGAGCTGGGCCAAGCACAGTGCTGATACGCGCAAAGAGTGCCCTGCCACAAGGGGGTGTCCCCCACGTAGGAGAGCCCCATGTGCAAGTAGTGCACCCCATAAGGAGATCCGCGCCGTGCGAAGAAAGCGCAGCCTGCCCAGGAGTGGTGCCGCACACACGGAGAGATGATGAGCAAGATGTTGCAACAAAAAAGAGACACAGATTCCCGGTGCCGCCTAAAAGAATATAAGGGAACACAGAAGAACACACAGAGAATGAACACAGAGAGCAGAAAACTGGGGGTGGGGAGGAGGGAAGGGGAGAGAAATAAATAAAAAGTAAATCTAAAAAAAAACCCACACTTAATTACCCATTTTAGCATCATTCTTACAATAACATTTTTGAAATAGTGAATTTATTAATTAATCACTTAATTCATTCAGCAGATATTCACTGAGAACCGACTGTGCTGGGTTCAAACTACAGTTCAAACTGCACCTGGGAAACAGTGGTGAACAGGACAGACATCGTCCCTGGCAGAAGAAGACAGAAAAGAAAGAGGTAAACAAATGTTAGAGAGTGATAAACACTACAAGGGAAACGGTTGAGCTATGGAGAATGAACGGGGAGGGCTTGGGGGGCAGTGAGGAGCCAGGACTGATACGAGGAGCTGGGACCAATGAGAAGGAGCTGACCTATATCTGAAGAAGAGCATTTCAGGCAGAGAGAACAGCAAGTGCAAAGACCCTGGAGTTCCCTGTATGTTGGAGGAATGGCAGGGAGTCAGTGGCTGGACCCGAGTGAGTGACAGGGAGAGCAGGGGAGAGTCAGAGGGCAGCAGGGGCCCGCTCACTTGCGGCTAGTGCACTACTTATATTTTTCCTAACTACATATTAAAGCAAACACTCACCTATTAAAGTAAAAAATATCCACCTGTGCACCACCCAAACCTTGATGCCCACTGGGGGTTTTGCTCTAAACACGGCACCTTTTAAATGGCAGCTTTCCCTCCTCATTCCCTGACTCTCCAGCCCGGCTGAAAGGCCCATTCTTGGAATACTTCTGGAATCCAACCCACACAGCTAAGCAAAAAAGAACAAAGTCAGCCACCATCCCACTACCTGGAGGGAGCTGCTGCCAGCATGTGTGGCGGGCGTCTCAGCCCTTTCACCTGGGAGTCCGTCAGCGTGCGGTTCTTCCTGACCTGGAATCCCACTGGAGACGCTTTGTTTACCCTGAACTTGATGTTCATTTTGACAGTTACGATGACGTGCCTTCTTCCTGCCAGGCTTGAGTAGGGAGTAGTGAATGAGCCCCAGCCCCCGTGTCTCCTGGCCAAGCCTGCCTGCCTGCAGGAGCCACTGTCTAGTAATCTGGGGGACCTCGGGGGCTGTGGGGCACAGAGGAGGGGCACCCAGCCCGACAGAGCCCGACCAGAGAGGGCTTCAAGGAGTCACAGACATGACTCGGAGTCCCAAGAGCCTTCACCCGCAGCTTGGTGTCCCAGCATCTGGACGGGCCCCGAGTTATCCGGTGGACGTTGGGGTCGCTCACGGACTACGACGCTGTGGATGGGAACCCCTTCCAGATGCTGCTTCAGCTGCTACGGAGGCTGCCTGAACATAAGCCTACTTCTCCTGAGGAAGACAAAAAGCTACGAAGCCAGAGGCGGGGAGACGTGCCAGGGCCCACACGTCTGGGCTCACGTGACGTGTGTGAGCACAAACGGGATCCCTTGGCTAATTGAAAAGAAGAAAGGCCCAATTTAAACTTTATTGTTCAACTGTGGGGTGAAGCTGTATTGTATAAGAGAAATTGTTTTACAAATAAAAAAGATTCCTTAGTAACTAATACTATATTTTATACTTGATATTCTAATATTAGAATAATATAGAAGAACATTCTAAAGAGTTCCAAAATAATAGTAACTGGCAACTCCATCCCCTCGGGGCGGGACTGGTACAAACAAGAGTAAGTCCTAATAGCAGTGACTTGCAGAAATGTGTTTTTAAAATGCCATTTTTAACAAGGGGAAATTTGGGCCATAAGCAAAGATGTCAGCTGCCAATTTTTAGCAGACAGAGCCAGGGGCAAGGCCAGGACTTGTGATTCCAGTGCAGATCCTCTGATGCTATTATCTGGAAAACGATGAGGACACTGCCCTTTCCCAAGACTCGCGGTGCTGGAGGGGCACATGCAGCGTCATTTGGTGGGGCACTGCTCGGAGCACCACCCTCTAGAGTCCCCTTCCTCTTGGTGGTGTGGCCGGTCTGAATCCGGGGGGCCTGGCCTTGGATGAGAGACATGGTGCTCTGGACTTAGAGGCAGAAGACCTAGGTTCTCATGCAGTTTGACCACTAACCAGCACTGGAACCCCAGGTGAAGTGGGCAGAAGAAAGTCCAGGGAGCTGTGGATTCAGGCCTCAGAGGAGAGCCCTCGAGGGAGCTCTGCCAGCCTCCTACCTGGATACCTTAGGAGTTCCCAATGTACCCTCGGATTTCATCCACTGGCCCAGCCCATGCCAGAGTTTTTAGGGAATCCTGTGGTAGCTTACACCCCACTGTTGCCACTCAGGAGACCCGGGGACTGGCTCTCATGTCCTGTGGGTCCTGTCCTAGCCTCTTGGACAGGTCAGGTGTTGGCTTTGCACTTGGGTTATGTCTACTCCCTGTGATAGCCCTTTTTCACTCAGGTTTGCAAAGCTCCATGGTCATGTCTTTGCCAAATGCAGCCTTCTGGGGATGTAACGGCTCACGAAGAGTGGAGGCACTCTGAACTAGATACCCACAGAGCTGACTGCTCCCAGGGCTCTGCTCAGCTGTCACCTCCTCAGACTGTCCTGGCGGGCCCCTTCCCTCCACCAAGCCCTGTTGTCTTTACCTGCCTTGTTTTCCTTTATGATATTTGTCATCACCTGATAGACAGTATTTATTTGTATCCTGTCTGTCTTCCCATAAATCAGTGTGAGCGCCATGAGGGCAGGAACCTTGTCCATCTGGTTCACTGACCACAGTAACCTGAGCCAAGCTTGGCACATAGTAAATGATCAATAAATGCTGACTGAATGAGTGAATGAAATAGGAGACTGCTCAGGACCTCCTCAGCTCTAAAATGGGGACTCTATATATTTAAACTACCTGTGTGAAGGTAAATAGCCTTTACATTGGTGGCCAAGACAGACACTCATCTCCACCTCCACCTCCCGCCATGTCCTCCCCCAGCTGCTACTCCCATCTCCACTTTGAGTGTTGAGCTGTCTTCCCCGGAGGAGCCAGAATCGTTGGCTCTTTTCTTAGTGACATTAACTAGAATCACCCCCATATTCACTGGCATGGGTTCACCCCCCTTTAATCCTAACTTCTTGGTTCTCATAGATTTTCTAAGGGTCAAGCCACATGGCCACCTTGTGTTGTCCACCCCACATCCAGTTCTGGGAAAACCCAAAACTGTTCTTTGAAATCCAACTGTTAAATCCATTGGTTATGTTGCAAAGACATGACAGAGAGTTTAATGGCTTCTGAGCCATGTTTTACAAGGCCTTATGTAGAGACAAGAGCATTCGTTAAATGCAGTAAAAGCCTGCGTGTGAGGCAAATTGGTTCAATGGGTTCAATGTCAATTTTACTGCCTGAATCTAAGTAAATTTCTAGTTTTCCATCTGCCCGATTAGGGCAGCTGCTAGATTGTCCTTTATTCTTCTGTTGACATAATGAAATGGAGGAGATATTCTTATTAGTACATTATGTTTACTATATGGACAATATTATGCTTTGGGGGGCAATTTGCACAGCTTTTTTATTATATTCTGTGGAGAATGAATAAGTGAGGCTGCAGAGCTTTGCTCATCTTGTTCAAATCCTTGGGAAAAGGCCCTCCATGCCTTCCTGCCCACGGTATGCTTGTTCATTATTCATGAACTGCTCATTAGCCTCTGGGTGCATTCTCAAGGACCCAGGATAAAGAGGAAAGACCACTTGAGCCTGCCATCTCTGGCAGACAGCTCACAGACAAGGCATTCATGAGCCTGAGCCCCTAGAACCACCTCCCATTCCGACACCAGGACCGATGAGTCCAAAACGCCTCTGCCATCAGAGCAGACCAGGTGGGGCTGTGACAGTCTGTGGGAGCGCCCCTCTCTGGGTTCCTCCTGGCTCGCTCGCCATACGCTGTGGGGTGCGGTGGTGACTCACTGCAAAATGTGCCTCTGAGCAAGAATGAGCTTTGTAAATGGCAAATGAGGGCTGCAGGGGACATCTGCTGGTTTGGCATGCCCCACTTCTATATTCCCCTCCTTTGGAGACAGAAATTCAGCTTTCCTTTGGGGAACTATTTCTCTTCCCACTTTGGAAAGTTTCCCAACCTGTAGCCTAAGTTCCAAGAGTAAGCCCCTGACCAAGACCTGGCCAGTCAGTGTAGCCCACACCCTTCATCACAGTGATGGGTTCAGGAATAGGCAGAAGACTCAGGTCTGTCTGGAAGCCCCCTTCCTGCTGGGGGCTGTTTACTGTATTAATAATATAGGCCTGGAGCTGCAGAGAACTGCCCATAGAGAAAGCTTGTCTGACAGTGAAGAAGACACATAGGAACGTAGATGAGAAAGTTGTGTGAGCCCCTGGATCCAGCCATGCCTGAAGCTAATATACCCTTAGGCTACTTAGTCCATGAGCCAAAGCTGGTTTCTGTTCTTAGCAACTGGGAGTCTTGATGACTACAGTGATGCTACATAGCCCTCAGAGATTTCTTTGGAAGGACAGCAGCAGGGCACCGGACTAGCAACATAGATTTGCTGATCTCAAAGGGGAAGCCTAGTCACTGCATGACCTCTGAGGGCACTGATGGCTACAACACTGCAGGACAGCACTTGCTCTACCCCTACTGTGGCAGCTGAGCCAGAATGGAGGCAACTTTCTCTTACAGGCATTTCAGACATCAGCTGCTTCCAACAGCAATGCCTTCCCCATCTCCAATTTAAAAAAAAAAGCAGGACCTTCACACCCCTTGCTTCTTTAGACTAAAGGCATAGGCAGCCTGGAAAATGCTTTTCATGGGCTCTGGGGTTTTTTCCTTCTTTTTCTTTTGAATGGGGACTTGTTTTTCTTCCCCCTCTTGCATTAATTGGGCAGGGAAGGACACCAAAACACCAACAACGTCCTGCAGAGACAAGGGCATGGACAGAATCCCCCATTCTTGGGCTCCAACTGCTCTGCTCATAGGGAAGACCTTTCAGGTCTGCCAGAGTCTCTGAAGCCTGCCTTAGATGGGGGACCGTTTTAGGTAAGTGTTTGTTCTGAAACAAACAAAGAGTGCCCTTCTCTGCTCCCTGCTGAGGAAAGTTCAAGACAAATGGTAAATGGTACAGATCAACCAAACAGGTGTTCTTCGGGGAAATCATGATTTCTCATGCCCTTTGGGGTAAATGGTTGTGGTAAAAGTCTGCCAAAAGCAAGTATGAATCCACATTCCTCTCCAGGGCAACTCACGTCTCCCCAAACCCAAGAGCAGTGGCCAGTTGTGGCACTGACTTGCATGGGACAAAGAGGGCTCCAGCTTCACACAGGCGGGCACCTGTAGCCCCACATTCTTCTGGTTCCCTTTGTGTTACCCTTTTGTTGGGCCTTTGAAAAAAGAGAGGAAAGGAGAATTCTAGGTAAGGACCTGTCTTGCCAGAGTAAGAGAAATAAAGCCACAGACACTCACAGCAAAACCCAGGCCCAGCAGTCTTCCTTCCCAGCAGGGGATGTGGCCCAGAAAAGATGCCGGACTCTGTGGGGGTAGATTTAAATAGCCCAGCTGTGGCCTTCTGGGTTTCTCAGTCCAGCCTTTCTTAGGCAGATGGAAGCTCCTCATTAATAACCATCATGGTGTGGTCACAACCCAAAAAAAGAGTCCACAGAAAGCACATTGTGGGCTTCCACATCGATTCCCCTGTCTAGGGATATCTGGGTGGGGCAGTGTGTCCTGGCTCTCAAGGCTAAAGGCGTCCATTCCAGCTGTAGGTGCAGCAGATCCTGCTGAGAGCCAAGCTGTGCTCTCCTGGTGTGTCTGCCATAATGGGGCAACTGTAGGTGGGAGTGGGCTCAGCTGATGGCTCTGTTGCTAAATGGTATGGTCTCCGGGCCTCTGCCAGGGGGCCTGCCTCTAGGCCAGGAGCTGGGAGCTGAGGTCCCAGAGGGTGAAAGAGCAGACACAGGATTTAGAATGCGAATCAAGACCAAAATTGGCTCAGTTTGAAGACAAGCAGTCTGAGGAGGATGGGCCTCTCCTGCTGTCATACTGAGTCTCTCAACTCCATCCAACAACCCTCCTTATTTGGCTTTCAGCACAGACAGAAGGAAAATGCCCCCCTGTGTGTATTGTCCACGTGGCTCAGCCATGCCTGGAGCAGTGAGGTTGGGGTCGAGGGAATAACAATGGCAAACACCTGTTGAAACTTACAGATGCAAGCACTGGGCTAAGGGCTTCCCGGACTTTCCTGCATTTCGTTCTCACAACAACCCTCAGAGGCAGGTTTCTTCTGCCCTCACCTCCCAGCACTCAGTCCTAGTACAAGCTCTGTGAGTATTGGCACTAGCTGCACGTTAAAGCTGAGGAAACCGGCTGCTAACAGGGAAGTCTTTGGGCTCTCCTGAGGTCATAAGGCTAGTAAGTGCAGGTGTTCTCAAGAGCCTGTGCTCACACTCTACCATCAGCCCATGGACCACAGTTTATAAGGGATGCTGATGATCTCAGGCACATGCAGAGGAAGGAGACCAAGCTAGGGAGGAACAAGGCTTCAAAGGAGGAGGGAAAGGCATTTTAAAAAGAGGTCCCAACCAACATTTCTACAGCCACACTGGCCCCTTGATTGTAAATTCTAACCCTCTTTAAAAACCTCTCTAGTGTCATAGCTTAATTCTCATCAAATGAACTAACTGCCTTCCCTGCCCCTTTTGCTGACTACTTAGAGCACTGCATCTGGTCTACCCACCATTCTTGACCTGATGTTCTAGTCCCTTTTGGGTGTGCTAAGAGCTCTCGACTGAGGCCTTGAAAATAGAAGCTAGCTCTGGTTCTTCTTTGTATCCCTGTGTTTATCTCAGGGGCAGGCACATGGTTGCTGAAGGAGTGAACAATGAATAGGATGGAGACAGGGATGGAAGGGAAGGTCCCAACACAGTCATATTTGCTTATTATCTCCATAGCCATCTCTGCAGAAACAACTGTCCTTAGACACTTCTGCACCCACTGAGCTTCAAGCTCCAACATGCATGTTGATCAGGATGGTATGGTGGCAGGGGTGGTTAGGGACCACAAAAGAGGAGGGAGGAGGTAGAGAACACATGCCATTTCCCAGCATCAGAGGTAGGCACAAAGAGGGCTCCCAAGAAGGCCATCCAATTCAGTAAATGTTTACCCAGCACCCACTAAGCGCAAGGTCTGGTGTTTGCCTTGACTGGCGTAGACCATGCTCTCTGAAGAGCAGGTGGCATTTATGTGGCATGAGAGGTTTAGCTGCACACCCTCAGTTCCTCACAGGTTTTCTGAAGCATTACTGCCTATGCCTCCTGCACTGGCTCCAGTATTTTCATGGCTCCAACATAGACATGCTGGTCCTACTGATCACAAAACGTCCTCAGGGCTTTTCCACAGATCATGCAAGAATGTTTAAGCAAATATTCTGCTTCCCAGCATTGTCTGTTTCTAGTCTGGACTGTGACATCCACATCAAGCTGCAGCCTTTCACCAGGGCTCACAAGGCTGGAGCTGCAAGCTCCCCTGGCCAATATCACACTAAACTCCTTCCAGCTTGACTCGTACTCGAGAGCTACAGCCAGTTCTACCCACCTGTCTCCTCAGTGTCCCTCAATCCTGGGAGGGGCTCTGGGACAGGGGAGGGGCTGCCCAGGAGCTGTGAGTCTGGCAGAGCCAGTGCGGGTAAGCAGCTGAGCCTGTGGTAAAGCTGTGGAGTGGCATGGCCCTTGGTCTTCCTGAATGGCCAGACCCAGGACTTGAGGGACTGTATGACTCTCATCAAATTCATGAACAAATGAAGTGAGAGAACTGAGCAAGGCTGTCCCATCCTCAGTCCAGCCCTGCTGCCTCCCACTGCTGAAGGGCTTCCCAATTTGGCAGGAGAGCCACTACCTATACAGTGACAAGTAACCATCCTGCCCTTTCAGGCGTTTCAGGCATTCAAACAGTAGTAACAGTTCCTCCTGATTAAACGTTAACTTGGGGCCAGGCATTTATGTGTAGCATCTCATTTAGTCCCCATGCCAAACTCAGGCATAAGTAACACAGCTGTCCACATTTTACAGATAAGGAAACTGAGGTTTAGGGAGATTAACTAATTGGCCAATGTCTCAAAGCTGGTAAATGGCAGAGCTGGAGATTAGAGCAGAGCCCCCTCCTCCTCAAAATTTCCATCCAGCAGCCCTGGGAGTGGCCCCATTTCACAGGAATGGGGACAACTATGAGAACCAGAGTGACCAACTGACCTGCTGTCATGGAGCAGAGTCCTCCAACTATCCATCTGCAGGCTGGATTTGGGCCAGAGAAATGTGTTTTGTTTGGCTTGCAGTATTTTTTGTTTAAGTTCAGTTTTTTGTTTGTTTGTTTGTTTTGAGCCAACATTTAAAAATCAGAATTCCCACAAAAAGATACTGATTTCTGGCTTCTCTTTCAAAACAATGGGCATGTTGACTGCCTTCTGAGGTGGGACCTGAGTCGAGCTGCCTGCTGTGGACAGCAGGTGTTCTCCAGTGATCCACAGGCCCCATCCGGCCCCACCCCTCAGCCTATTACCTGTGGACTCTGTAGGCAGTGTGGCCCTTCACAGAGCCAGTCTGTGGCATTAGCCACACGTTCCTGGTAGAATGAATGTTTCCAGCATGATGGTGGGGGAAAAGTGCAAAATGAATAGGCAGATTTTTTCCCTCATGCTAATAAAATACGGTCGGTAGCCAGGAATTTGACAGGTCCAATGAATCTGGAACATTTACTTTGAACCACGTCCAAACTTGTAAAACAGGTACAGCTTGCTTCCATCTTTTTATGTAGCCTTACTGGAGGCTACCACACACTCCGAGATGCTGACAAGATGTATGGCCGACCAGAAGCCTCTGCACAGCTGGAAGTTTGGCCATGGTCCATGTCTGCACTTAAGCACTACTTGGTCAGACACACGGAACACTAATGACAATCACGTGGCCTTGGCTGCCGAGAAGTGGCCCAGAAGGGATGGGAAACAAACCTCTTGAGCTAGCCAATACAGAGGCATTTTGCCAACAAGTGGGAAGGGTACCTTTTGCAATGGCTGGCAATGAAGAAGGAATTCAATCTCTAAACAGTGGAATGTCCCAGGGCTCAGGCCTTGGACTGCCTAGTCAATGTCTCCACTTACATATGCACTAGACATTGCCAACCAGATGGGTACTGATCTTCCCTCCAAATCTACTTTCCTGTCAGCCTTCCCCAACCCAGCTAAAGGCAACTATTGCTACTTATGAAAGACTCTGAACATGATATACCTGCTTTCTTTTATGTAAAAGCGAGAAAAAGTGTTAAAGAGCTATCAAAGACATTGTAACAACAAACTCAAGACTCTCGTATTTGTCATAATAAGAACTTTCCTACCATGGGATTCAATGTTATTGAATGCTATGTCTTTGTACCACTGCAAATAGTATTGAAGGTCCATCAGAGGGTACATCACAACTACCAGAGTGAGAACCCTGGAGCATATGGTTTTAGAATATATCTAGTTGTTTAATCTGATTTAAGCAGAGAAAGTGAGAAGGTTGTGGGGGGTTGTGGCCGCTTGGAACTAACCATAAAAACAGTTTGCATAGACAGACAAACAGAGGTGGAGAGGTAAAGGAGAGAAACAGTAGTCTCCTGGGAGCAGCCTCTCCTTGGCATCTCTGGTAGCCTCAGCTGATCCACAGGCAACAGAGAAGATAAGAGATTCTGAGAACATGGCAACCTAAAAGAGATTTTTTTAAAAACATTTATTTATTTATTGCCGCCCCCCTCCAGTTGTCTGCTCTCTGTTCCCATTTGCTGTGTGTTCTTCTGTGACCACTTCTATCCTTATCAATGGCACTGGGAATCTGTGTTTCTTTTTGTTGTGTCATCTTGCTGTGTCAGCTCTCCCTGTGTGCGGCGCCACTCTGGTCAGGCTGCACTTTCTTTCGCACTGGGTGGCTCTCCTTACGGGGCGCACTCCTTGCACGTGGGGCTCCCCTACGTGGGGGACACCCCTGCATGGCACGGCACTCCTTGCGTGCATCAGCACTGTGCATGGGCCAGCTCTACACGGGTCAAGGAGGCTCAGGGTTTGAACCATGGACCCACCATGTGGTAGGCGGACACCCTATTCATTGGGCCAAGTCCGCTTCCCTCTAAAAGAAATTATCATCTATAACTTATCCACCCATCCTGAGTCAGAGAATTGCTGAGGCCTTTGGGTAGGATGGGGAATACATGTGGAGATGAGATGGAAAAACTGGGGTGGGGAATCTCTCCCTTTTACCTGAAGACCAGTTCTGGAGAATTCTGGAGCAAATGCCATAGATACTGGGAAGAGCTTGGGCAGGAGAGACCTGTGGACCTCTAGGGGGTGGGGTATGGTAGTTGGTTAGAAATGAGGGGAAGTAGAAACTGGCTTTCTCCAGGCAAACCCAGGCTCACCTAAGACACCCCTGGCCCAGGGTCAAGAGCAGCTGCACTGCCACCAGCTGTACTAGATGCACCAACAGAAAACAAAGAACACTCACAACATGCTTTAAAGTCCCAGCAGACGATCAGTCAGAACAAACAATGTGCAGGCCCGGTGGAGTAGAGCTGCTCCAGCAGACAGAAGACAACTCAAAGAGAAAACTACATGTGCCCAAAAAGCAATTCAGGGCAAACAGAAAGACCTTCTGCATATTAAAATGTCTTCCCAACTACTGTGAGCAAGTCCCTCATGAGAGATAAATTAGTGGCCTGGAAGACCAAATGCAAAAACTATTTCCAAATATAGAGTAAAAACATAAAGAGATGGAAATCATGAAGGAAGAGATAGAAGAGCCAAAGGATAGATTCAGGAAGATTTGGCTTAAGAATATTGCGAGTTCTAGGAAAAAGAGGACCCAATGGAGGAGAGTCAATAATTAAATAACAAATAGAAGACAATTCTCCTGAGCTGAAAAAATAACCTGAGTCTACAGATAGGCTCACAAAGTTCCAGGAAGAATGAAAAGAAAATATATATATACAGGTTATCCTGACAAAATTCCTCAAGTATTCCAAAACCTTAAAAACTTCCAGATAGACAGAACACATTTTACCCACAAAGAATAAAAATCCAATGACACTGACCTCATCTGAAGCACTACAAGCAAAAAGAGTGAAATGCCTTCTTCAGATTGCTCAGAAAAGAAAACCAAAGCCCCTCAAACAGTATGCCCTGCCAAGAGATTACTCATTTTTCAGGACAAAAGATATTTGTAGATATGCAAGAATTTAGAGTTTATCACCCACACAACCCACCTCTGGAAATTACTTAAAGCAACAAATAAAAGTGCACCAGAACAGAGAACTCAACATGGGAGAAATGAGCAGGTCAGGAAACAATGAGTATGGAAGTTCACTGCACACCTGCTCTCTCCTTTTTCCTCAAAATCTAAATGAAAAGGGGTGGACTCCTTGGGATGTAACTGCTAAATATGGACTCTGAAAATAGAAGAGACATACTACATGTGGAATTCTAAGAAGAGCCAAAAACTAAGTGTTAAATTATCCTAACAAAATCCATGGGTTGGGGAGTAAAACTATTTCAAGGTTTATCTTAAGTTGGGAGTGGGAAGATAATTCTAAAGGTCTCATCCCACTTTCCCAAGTAAGGAAAAGCAGGAGGAAATGGAATATTTTAGAGAAACAATTGTTACTCCTCTTATCTTGTTTTCAAATAATAGAGTAATGTGCTTCTGATTATGAATTAAGTGAAAAAGAATGTAACCTTTAATGAGATGGAAAAGAACTTGCAAATTAACAAGAGAGAAAAATGAAATTCAAGGCAACTACGTCAAACCAGCACAAGCAGGGGAAAAGAAAAACAGAAATAATAACAGAAGGAAATTATAAACATAGCTTAAAATGGATGGAAAAAATATCAAGTTAATGGACCGAACTTCTCATTAAAATACAGAAGATGTTAGATTGGGTTAAAAAATTTTTTAAAAAATAAGGGAAACGGACTTGGCCCAGTGGTTAGGGCGTCCGTCTACCACATGGGAGGTCTGCGGTTCAAACCCGGGGCCTCCTTGACCCATGTGGAGCTGGCCCATGCGCAGTGCTGATGCGCGCGGGGAGTGCCCTGCCACGCAGGGGTGTCCCCTGCGTAGGGGAGCCCCACACACAAGGAGTGTGCCCCCGTAGGGAGAGCCGCCCAGCGCGAAGGAGGGAGCAGCCTGCCGAGGAATGGCGCCGCCCACACTTCCCGTGCCGCTGATGACAACAGAAGCGGACAAAGAAAAAAGACGCAGCAAAAAATAGACACAGAGAACAGACAACGGGGGGGGGGGGGGGGGGGGGGCGGTGCGCGGAATTAAATAAATAAATCTTTTAAAAAATAAAATACAGGAACATGTTCATAAGAAAACTACTTAAAGGTATATGGAAGTGTTGAAAATAGACAGTTAAAACAATATCAGGCGAATGCAAACAGAAGGGAAGTAGGAGTGTCAAAATTAGATGAAGGGGGGAAACGGACTTTGGCCCAGTGGTTAGGGCGTCCGTCTACCACATGGGAGGCCCGCAGTTCAAGCCCCGGGCCTCCTTGACCCGTGTGGAGCTGGCCCATGTGCAGTGCTGATGTGCGCAAGGAGTGCTGTGCCACACAGGGGTGTCCCCGGCGTAGGGGAGCCCCACGCGCAAGGAATGCACCCATAAGGAGAGCCACCCAGCGCAAAGGAGGGAGCAGCCTGCCGAGGAATGGCGCCGCCCACACTTCCCATGCTGCTGACGACAACAGAAGCGGACAAAGAAACAAGATGCAGCAAAAAGACACAGAAAACAGACAACCGGGGGAGGGGAGGGGAATTAAATAAATAAAAATAAATCTTTAAAAAAAAAGTAATGTAACGTCTAAAAAAAAAAAATTAGATGAAGGGGAATTTTATTGAAAAACAATGCAGAGGATAAAGATATTAGTAATGATAAAAGGTATACTTTATGAAGAAGTTATATGTATCATAAATATGTATGCATTAAACAACATAGAAGCTAAATATATAAAGCAAGTATTATTAGAAATGAAAGAAATAAAATTTTAGTGTGAAATCTGAAGTTGCTTATTTCAGAGGTAGACAGATCATATAGGGAAAAATCAATTGACAGGAAGCAGATGTGGCTCAAGCAATTGGTCCTATCTACCATATGGGAAGTCCTGGGTTCATTTCCTGGGGCCTCTTGGTGAAGGTGAGCTGGCCCATGTGGCAAGTTGGCCTGCATGGAGAGCTGGTGCAACAAAAGAGACAAAGGTGAGAGACACAACAAACCAGGGAACAGAGGTAGCTCAAGTGACTGAGTGGTAGCAGAGGTAGCTCAAGCGACTGAGTGCTTCTCTTCCATATTGGAGGTTCCAGGATCGGTTCCCAGGTGCCTCCTAAAGAGAAGACGAGAAGAGAAGGCAAGCAGACACAGAGAGTACACAGCAAATGGACACAGAGAACAGACAGCAAGCACAAAAAACAAAGGGTGGGGGGAAGAGGCAGTGGCTTAATCGACTGGGCTCCTATCTACCATATGGGAGGCCCTGGGTTTGCGTCCCGAGGCATCCTTGTGAAGGCAAGCTGGCCCATGTGCTGCGGGTAGCTGATGGCCTGCATGCTGCAGGGAGCTGAGGGCCCATGTGCTGTGGAGCGCTGGCACATCAAGATGATGCAACAAAGGGAGACTAGCAAACACAGAAGAACGCGTAACGAATCGACACAGAGAGCATACAGCAAGCAAGCCACAAAGCGGTGGTGGTGGGAGGGAGGAGGCAACAAAAAAAAACATTACTTACATTGTAAAAAACAAAACAAAACATGGGGCAGGGGAATGGATGAAATAAATCTTCAAAAAAAAATCAATGGACATATGGAGAAAATAAATAATATAATTATTTGAATTACTAAATATATGTAGGAACTTACATTCCTTGAATATTTAATAGACTATTTTTAGGAACCTGGATCATCTACAAAAATTGATAATGTATTAGGTCATGGAGATAAACCTTAATGAATTTTACAAAGGAAAGCTTTTAAGACCACAATCAATAAAATTAGAAATAAAAAATTCAAAAGACAAGAAAAATTTACTTAGAAATTAAGAAACCCATTCGTAGATAAATCTAGAATTAAAGAGGAAATCAGGGGAAACGGACTTTGGCCCAGTGGTTAGGGCGTCCGTCTACCACATGGGAGGTCCGCGGTTCAAGCCCCGGGCCTCCTTGACCCGTGTGGAGCTGGCCCATGCGCAGTGCTGATGCGCGCAAGGAGTGCCCTGCCACACAGGGGTGTCCCCCGCGTAGGGGAGCCCCACGCGCAAGGAGTGCACCCATAAGGAGAGCCGCCCAGCGCGAAGGAGGGAGCAGCCTGTTGAGGAATGGCGCCGTCCACACTTCCCGGGCCCACACTTCCCGTGCCGCTGACGACAACAGGAGCGGACAAAGAAACAAGACGCAGCAAAAAGACACAGAAAACAGACAACCGGGGGAGGGGAAGGGAATTAAATAAATAAAAATAAATCTTTAAAAAAAAAAAAAAAAAGAGGAAATCAAAAGGGAAATTACAAACTATCTAGAAAGCAATAAAAAGCGCATTTCATACCATCTCATGGACAGAGTAAAAGTTACTCTCACAGGAAATTTAAAGCCCTATGACTAAAGAAAAAAATATGGAAAATTAAAGGAACTTAGCTTTCCTCTTAAGAAATTACAAAAAGAACAAACCATAGCAAAAGAGCCTATGATTATAAACAAAGATAAAAGCTGAAATTAATAAGATTGAAAAGAAGTAGAAAATAAAACTCAAAAGCTATTCAATAAAATAAAACCTGAGTGTGGCTGATTAAGGGAAAAGAGCAAAAGTACAAAGATTAGACGTAAGAAAGGAGACCCAACCACAGGAGCAAAATGAACAGTCATAAGAGAACATCACATGCAGCCCCATGGCCTCAGGCCTGAAAATCTGATGATTCCTTAGTGCCAAACATAAATGACCAAAACTGACCAAACAAGAAGAGAAACACTTGAATAGACCGATTATTATAGAAAAAATCGGAAAGGTGATTGAGGATCTACCACTGAAAATGGCACTAGGACCAGATAGATTCAGTGAATTTTATCCAACCTTTATGTAACAGATAATTTCAATATTATTTCAAGAATTCTAGATCATAGAAAAAGTTAGAGAATTCCCCCAGTTAATACTATGAAGCCACCATAACTTTAAATATTAAAAGCTGCAGACAACAGCAGAAGAAAGAAAACTATAAAAGTCTCATTTTTGATAAAAAAAATACTTTAAAAAAATTATGCTATAACTAAACCTGTTCATTCCAAGAATGTGAGGTAGTTCAACAGCATGATCCACAACTACCACAAAATAAAGGGGGAAGGTCATATGGTCATATCAATAGATGCTGAAAGGCATTTGGTAAAATTTAGACCATTTCTAATATAAATCAGGAATAGAAGCTTATTACTTAACATAAAATTAAAACTATTTAGAAAAACCCAACAGCAAATATGATTGAAAAGAGTGACATTTAAAACCATTTCAATTAAAATCTAGGGTTCCTCAGAAAGTTAAGATAGAATTACCAAATGACCTGGCACTCCCATTTCTTGGTATATACTCAAAACAATTGAAGGAGGGACTCAGACAGATATTTGTACACCAATGTTTGTAGCAGCATATTCATAATATCCCAAAGATGGAAGCAGCCCAAGGGTCCATCAACAGAAGAATGGATAAACAAAATGTGGTATATACACACATGAATATTATTTGGCTGTAAAAAGGAATGACGTTCTGATGCATGCTACAACAGGGATGAACCTTGAAGATACCACGTTGAGTGAACTAGGCCAGACACCAAAAGACAAATAATGTATGATTTTGCTTATAGGAAATACCTATAATAAGGAAATTTCATGGAGACAAATAATAGAGTAAAGGTTACCAGGGGCTGGAGGGAGGAGCGGGATTTATTGCTTAATGGGTACAGAAAAAGTTGGGGTAATGGATGTTGGAGGTGGTAGCACAATATTGTGAATATCATGAATACCACAGAATTGTGCACTGGAAAGTAGTTAAAATAGGAAATTTTGAGTTGTATATATGCTATTACCATAAAATGTTAAATCTAGAGTTAGATAGGGATGACAGCAATCACCATTATTATTTATTATGATCTATTACTACTAGCTAATGTAGTGAAGCAAGAAAACAAAATCACCTGTAGTAAAACAAGAGATATAATAACCTTTTTGATGATATTTGACTATCCAGAAAACCTCAAAAAATTGTTAAAGAAGACTATTATAACTAAAAAGAGCATTGGTAAGATGATTGGATCCATGACAAATATTCAAAAATTAATATATTTCCCCTAGCAATCAGCATCTAAAAAAGGAAATAAAGAAAATATTCATTTCACAATGACAAAATTATACAATTTTATCTAGGAATATATACAAGAAACTTATGGAACATACATGAAGAAAACTATAAAAATCTTAGTGCCCAGCAATTATATACCCTTCTAGGTATACACCCGGAAGAAATATGTACATATGTTCACCAAAAGCTCTGTATAAGAATGTTTCTAGCAGCACTATTCATAATAGTTCAAAACTAGAAGTCATTCCAAAGTCAATCAACAGGAAAGAGTGGAGAAGCATGTAGAATATTATACAGCAACGAGAAGAAATACTTGTGACTATACACAATATGGATCAAACCTGAATGCTGAGCAAGAGAGAGAGACAAGAGAGTACTCACTGCACAATTCCACTGATAAAAAAAAAACGAAAACAGGCAAGACTAACCTATGCTGTTGGAAGGCAGGATAGTGGTCCCTTGTGGGGGCAATGACAAAAAGAGAGCAATGCCGGCCATATTCTATCTCTCTGGCTGCTGACTATCCAGGTCTGTTTGCTCTGTGGAATTCATCGAGATGTGCATTAGGATCTGTGTGTGTGTGTGTGTGTGTGTGTGTGTGTGTGTGTGTATATATATATTTTAAGAAGTCCTAGTGAAGAATCGGCTCTTAAGAAAAGTTCTTGAATGAGAGTACTTAACATTATTTTTTTAAATGTCAATTATGCCCAAATATGTATTAAAATTTAATATAAATTTTAATTAGAATGTCAACTTTTTTTTTTTTAATTACAAGCTCAATCACAGGAAGTCTTGACTTCTTTCTCCCACTTCCAGTCTAGGGAGGAGGCAGAGGCTCAAGGCTGGGTCCTCTGTGCCCCTCAGCCACCCACACATCCTCCAACTCTGCTTTCCTGAGGGATAGAATATGTGGCTCGTTAGATCAGAGCCTGGCCTTGGGTGCCTGCCGTGGGTGTCCATACCACCTAGTGGGGGCTGGAATTGAGAGGAATCAGCAAGGTAACACATAGCACAGTGTCAGACCTAGCAAGGTGGTCTAGAGAGAGTGCCCGTTCACCCACCAACACCAAATGGTTGAAAAGCATGCTCAGGATCTTCCCCGCTGGATATAAAACATATTTTCATCTCTCAGATTCACTTCTAGCTTGTTTTAAGTTTCTCAAGCAAGTACGCTTGAGTTACAGTTCTCTTATTCAACCTTCAGGAGAAAAGACAGTGGTTCTCTTCTTCCCGTTTTCCAGTTGAAAAACCCAGCAGCTTAGAAAGGTAACGTGACCTGCTTGAGGTTACATGAGAGCAAGCAAACAGTGGTGCCACGGCTCCAACCCAGATCTTCTGACTCGGCATCATCTCAGCTTCCTTCCTGCTAATCTCTCTGATAAGCCCGAGTGGCAGGACACATCACATGTTCCTGCGGATGAGCTGGGGAAGGGTGGGAGTGACGGGCCCTGGCGCCAGACCCAGGGTCCCGCAGGAAGCCTCTCCATGCATGCCGGCTGGAACCAGGGCCGGGCTAGAGGAGCCCAAGGGGGGTTGCTGCTGTTCCCTGTTCAAACTCTTGGCTGCTATCTAGTCAGACACCCAGAGGTCAGGTGAGAGCAACTCCCCAGCTGGAATCTTGGCAGGAGGCAAGTATGTCGGCCGGCCCATCAGCCCTAAGCCTCAAGGCAGCCTCAGAATCTGGCTCCAGCATGGACTCTGGGCCTGTGAGCTGAGGGACAGCAGGCCAGGGCATACCAAGGCAGCAGGACATCTTTCTCCTCAGAGGACATGGTCTACCCAACTGTCCCAAAGAAGGTCCAGCAGGAAGAAAGGAGTGGAGGGGACCTGCCAGTCCCCTTGAGTGTTCCTGATGAGGGGCATAGGTGAGCTGCTCCTTCTGACGATTCAGCAAGGCTATGGCTCTTCAGAGCGGGTGGGTGCCAGAAGAGATACCCCCAAACCCCTGGCAATACAGAATGGAAAAAGCGAATGGCTTCAGTAAGTGAACTCATGGAGGGATTACTCTGTGCCAGACATTGCTTGTGGTTTACATATACCATCTCATTGCATCCTCACAGCAATCCTTTAAGGAAGGTACTATCACTATCCCCATGTTTTAGAGGAGGAAATTGAGACTGAGAGGTTAAATCACTTGTTCAAGGTCATGCAGGTATTAGGTGGCAGAGCCGAGTTTTGGGGAGACTCCCAAGCTTGTGCTTGAAAATTACCAAGACACTAGAGTTTCTGCCCAAGGGTATTCCCTCCAGGGCTGGCCCTGCTTTCCTTAACGCCTAGCACTGCTGCCAAGGTTGCCCAAAGCAGCACAGGAGTCATGGCCTCCTGGTCGTTGTTGGAGAAGGTACTGCCCAGCAGCCTGGCATCTGGGGGCCAGCCTTGGGGACTTGAAATCAGAAGGCCTGGGCTCATGAGGCTGTCCCACCCTGTACAGTTATTGTTCTGCCACCCTGAGAGTAATAACCAATAAGGACACAATATAGTACTTGTAATTGAACTTGCACTTTCATATATGTTCTCAACTAATCATAAACCCAAATTTCTAACCCAACCACTCATTTGATGCAGGAAGTCACTCTACTCTTTCCCTCTGCTTTGGGGGTATGGGTTGATTTCTTATCCTTCCTGTAATTTCTGCCCATTGCTCCTTCTTCTGTGGGAACAAGTCTAATTTGTTGTCCTTGTGACAAGGTCTCAGAGGACTGGAGATAATAGCTGGTGCCTTCTGGCTTGATGCCTTCTGGTTCTGACTAGGCCCCAGAAAACACAAACACTCAGAATAACCTAACAGAAGTGCTTTAGCATCCACTCTGGGGCCACCTATTTATCAGAGAAAATGGCAGCCTGGCTGGCTGACAGGAGTTGAGTTCAGGATGAGGATGGGGAGGAAAAGCAGGCATTCCCACTAGGCACTGATGACTCCTGCAGGGAAAAGCTGAGTGTACCAAACCTTAGAGCAGATTCAGTGCCTGTCACATGACCTGCAGAACCATTAGCTGGCAACAGTTTGAGAGTTGGCAAAGGGAGGGCAAAGCTGGGGAGCATGGGGATAATGAGGGTCTGGGCCAGAGGCAAGCTCTTCTTTACAAAGGAGGCTGTTAGGAAAATCTAGACTCGTACTTGACCACCTGGGGCTCCAGATTACAACCCTTTTTCTCAGGACCCATCTCAGCAGAAGGGGAAAATATTTGCTGACTATTTTGTAAAAGTTAATTAGCTGTTATTAAAACATGCCCTTGAGCTTAATGATGTTCTTTATTTTACCATTTACATATCGCAAGCCTTCAAGAGATGGTAACTCCTTGAGCTGACTCTTCAATTTGATTTCATTTGTGCAGTTATAAGAACTTCTCTCTTCAAATATGCATGCAGATTCACAGTGAGCTATAAATGTCCTGGGCAGTTTTATTGGCAAAGTGGGCAAGAGCACTGAACTTGGGGTGAGAAGACCTGAGATCAAAGGCTGGATCCCCCATTACTATCTAGATGATCCTATATAAATCATTTAACTCCTCTGACCCTCAGCGTCCTCATCTACAAAATGGGATAAGAATTCCCATCCACCCTCCTTTATAAGGCTATTATAAAGACTGAGATAAGAGATATCAAAAACAAAATATTCGCTATTTCTTGGATTTGGAAGAACCTTGGACTGGATATATGTGGCTTGGGGCTACCTACCAGGTGTCCATTCTTTCAGCTTTTTGCCAGTGTCAGGTATTTAGAGTGTCATTGGCTCTTGGTCAATGTCATTTAGGTGGGTTCTAAGTCAGCACACTGCATTCCCCCAGGCCATAATGGTTGGTTCAAGGATGGGAATGCGAGCCAATCAGAATCAGTGAGAAGCAAAATTACTTTTTCTGGGATATTTAGGAAAGAGGCTCACACTCTCTACCAATATTTGAAGCTGAGGTGATTTACAGCCTGAGGCTATGGCAGCCATCTTGTGGCCCTGAAGGATGCCGCCATCTGAGAATGAAGTTATCATGGAGAAAAGCAGGGCCCAGAGGAGAGAGACATCAAATCCTGATGACATCTTTGGAGTCCTCTGATCAAGTCTTTTCAGTGACAGATGCTTAAATAAAAAGCTTCCTTTTGATTTAAGCCAGTGTGAGGTAGGATTTCTATTATTCACAACTGAAAGAGTCTGATTATCACAATCTGAATGAAAGAAGGGATGTCCAAGAATCAGTATCAGTTTCTGACTATGTTTTCCAAAGGAAAGCTCTGTCTTATGTACTCTCCTTTCTGCCGGTGAGCCACCAGATAAATATGGCATCAGAACAGAGTTCAGGCCAAGAGCGGTCTATCTTCCTCACAAGTGGAACTGCTTAGGGGAAGATAAATAGTAGCCTTTCCTTTTCAAATTGCCTGGGCCTCAAGTTCTTAAAAAATTTATTCCTTGGGATGGAATGGTCTTCTAGATCTGTGGGTATCAAGACTGGACTAAAGACTCGAGTGTCTGAAAAGGTCCCCAATGTATGTCATATGGGTTACCTTCGAGCCTTTATTCCTGCCATACTGTATATAAGTTATCAACCCAGTTAACTCGTCTGATGGACATAACTTGTACCTTCCTACTTCTGTGCCTCTGCTCAAGCTTTTCACCCCACCTACAACACCCTCCCTTCCTATATCTTAGTACCAATTCCTTTTGGTAATTCAAGGGATAGATGCTGTTGATGGACAGCCCATCCACTGTGTTCCCTCTCTTCCTTGCTGGCCAAGCTCCAGCTGTGTTCTGGTGTCTATGACTCCTCCTGTTTGGTCTAAGCTCATCATGTAACTCCACCCCCTCTAGTCAGTGACTGGTTGAAGCAGAGACATTTGACCTAAATCTGTCCAATGAGGCATGCTAGAAAGTCTACCACTTGGGTTTATGATATAAGGAAGGGTTAGACCTTTTAGTACCCTGGAATTTAGGTAGTGAAGCCATGATGCCTGGAGCTGCTGCAATGAGTTTGATGATGTGCTAAGGCTGGCAGGATGAAAATATAGCAAGACTTGGCTCCCTGGTGGCTTCATTGAGCAATCATGGGACCACGTAATTTCCAGACTTCTTGATATATGAGTTAGTAATTTCTTATGTTATAAAGCCATTTTGAGTTGGGTTTTCTGTAACTTGCAGCCAACAGCCCCCTAACTGATACAGGCCAGTGCAAGCTCTTTTCCCCCTTGCCGATTTCCTTGCTCATGCCAGTCCATAGAGATAGCTCCCCAACACTGCCTCCCTGCATCCATTAGATTTTCTGTCTGTAACAGGAAAGCTTTTTCATACAAAGGTCATTTTTATTTGTCTAGGAGCGGGTTTCTGAAACACAGTGTGAAGATGTTGAGGCCACAATTGGGCTCAGGAGAAAAAGAATGCCATGTCTGATGGGTAGTAGCTGCCACGAACCCATAAGAAGGCATATCTGATTTCACAGGTCCAAACAAACTCCTGGTTTGCCCCCAAAACTGTTCTTCCTGTGTTCTTCCAAATCTCAGTAAGCAACATCTCCATTTTACCAGTTACTCGGGCCAAAAACCTTGGCATCATCCTTGACTCGTCTCTTTCCTTCACACTCACATTCAGTCTGTGAGGAAACCCTGCTGGCTTATCTTCAAAACATGTACAGAAGCTACTATTCTACCACCTCCCCAAATCACCACCACCCTGGTCCTGGCCACTAGCACCTCTCTCCTGGATAACTTCAACTCTCCTCTGCTTCCACCCTATCAGCTCTCCTGCTTCCACCCCTTGTCCCCGGACTGTTCTCCTCAGTGAGATCAGTGCTTTCCAAAGGCTGCCAATGCACTCAGAATAAATGCCCCCAAGTCCTGACCACAGCAAATGTGGCTCTCCGTGGCCTAGCCTCCTGCTCCCTCTCCTGACCTTACCTTTTTTCACCCCACCCCACTGCACGCCAGCCACACAGGCTTCTGTGCTGCTCTTGAAATATAACACACATGCTCCCACCTCTGGCCTTTGCAGTTACTCTTTCCTCTGCTTGGAGCACTCCCTCATTCCCACATTGACGTTTCCTTCAAATGCTCAAATGTTACCTTAGAGAGACTGTTCCTGACCACCCTCATAAACAGCAGCCCTCTTCTTCTCCTTCATGCTCTTGCCATACTATTTTTCCATCCGTTTGGTGTCTGGCGTCCCCTCCCTGAGAGGTGGAGCTCTGTCATATGCATTGTTGCATGCCCCAGGCTAGGATAGCTCCAAGCCCAGAACAGGCCCTGAGTAAAAACTGCCTTGGGGAACAGACCCTTCCCCTGTCTTCCATTGCTCTCAGCACAGGGTTCTGTCCTCGAAAGGGGCTCACCTAGTCTTATTAGATGGATGCTTAAAATAGGATAACATCAGCACTTGTGTTTCATTTCTGGCAGAAGTGAAAGTTTCTTTGATATATACGGACTGAAAAGCAAGATAGAAAGATACTAATGACAGTTCAAGGTGGTGAAAGTTTTTCGAAGTTAATTTCTCTAAATGCTGTTATGACAGTTAATACAATTAAAAGGCATAAATATATTCTAACTGTTAAAAATTGTTCCAAAGAACTGTGCATGTTTTTCTTAGTGATGTCTAAAGCAAAGGAGTTTGTGTTTCACATAAGGCACTGACAAGTGAGACTGGGTAGACAAAATGTCCCTTAGAACTCTTTACACCTGAAAGAGACCTACAGACAGATTTCAAACCTTATAGACCACTTTCTGAGTACCGCAATCCTCACTGTGTGTGTGTGTGAAAATGCACATTCAGTATAATTGTTTTGCCTTTACGTTATAGCTATTTTGCAATTCCAAATATCATTAATTGGGGATTATTAATCAAGAAGTAATATAGGTTAGACAACTTTCTGTCTTAGAAAGCTCTGAGTTCAACCCTTATCTTGGGCAGACTGCTTGCAAATATTCATTCGTTCAGCCATTATTTATCAAGCATTATCCACATTCCTGCCCAAGGAGGCCCTATCTCCTTAGGGAGACAAATGGGTGATTATTTTTACAGGATTTCAGGGAAGGAGGCAAGTTAGAGTTTGGAGGAGGACTGCTCAATTCATTCTAATCCAACTATTTATTGAGCATCTATTATGTACAAGGTCCTCTACTAGGCCCTGCAGGGAAGTCAGAGACATGAGGCTGTCTAGAAGAAATTTATAAGCCAGCACATGAGCTAAGATCTGGAGAAAATGAACCTTAATAAAAGGCAGTAAGATGTCAGATACGCCCCAAGAGAAAAGAAAACCACCAAATTCTTAAGGGGCTCACAGGAGGAAGCACAGCTAACTGGAGAAATCAGGTGCACTTTGGAAAAACATGAGGCTTTGCGGCCCAGAAGGAGAGGTGGGTGTGACAGGCAGAGATGTGGAAGATGTGGGTGGGGGTTATTCCAGGTCAAGGAAAGATTGCACCCCAGGGAGTCAGCAGGGCGCAGATTGGAGCAGCAAGCAGTTCTGTTCTGCTGGAATGGCCAGCCCCAGCTCAGGTGCTTTGCAGAAAGGTCACAATGACTTCTGGGTGGTGGCAGTGGCCAAACAGAGCAAAGATTGCTCTAGCAGGCATGTGGACAATGGAGTAGAGTAGGAAGAGGAGAGGAATAATGGCCAATTAAAGAGGCTGTTGCCACAACCAATCCAAGGTCCACAGGATGGAGGAATAGAATATGGATTAGAGTGGACTTACTGATATTCTATTCATGAACTATTGTGGTTAGTAATCGAAGAAAATATGGCATTGGTGTGGAAAAAGTGGCCATGGTGGCTGCTGGGTGTGGGGAATGGGAGAAAGAGATGAGATGTGGAGGCATTTTCGGGACTTGGAGTTGTCCTGGGTGGTGCTGCAGGGACAATTACCAGACATTGTAGATCCTCCCATGGCCAGTGGGCACTGGATGGAAAGTGGGAGAGTCTGGGCTATGATGTGGACCATTGACCATGAGGTGCAGCGATGCTCAGAGATGTATTCACCAAATGCAATGAATGTGTCATGACGATGGAGGAGAATGTTGCTATGGGGGGAGTAGTGGGGTGAGGGGGTGGGGGGTACATGGGGACCTCATATTTTTTTAATGTAATATTTAAAAAAATGAATTAAAAAAAAAAGAGGCTGTTGCTCTGGGAGAGAGCCATCTAGGAGCCTTACTTTGGTAGAGAAGGCATTTTATTGTTAATACCTTACATGGATGTTACATATTCTTTTACATGCACAATTATATGATAAAAAGGCTTATTTGATTAATTCATGTAGTCAACACATACAAATTAATCACTTGCTCTTTAAAAAAATCTTTTTGAAGAGGATGGTGTCCAGAGGAGAGAGATGAGAGGCCCTGTACTAGGGGAAAGGGTTCTAGGAAAGGAACAGAGTACTGGGGGCTTGGGACACATGACAGAGAAGAAGCAAGCCCAGAGAATTCAAGGTCCAGAGCAAGGTGCTGGAGGGGTAGAGGGACTCTGAGCTTTTCCTTAAGGAAAATCTTGGGCAGCAGAAAAGGACCTTTCATTTATGAACACATCAGCTTCTGCTGGAAAGTTTCCTTGAGCTGCCTTTAGCTCTGATACATTGAACTTCCTCATGCAGCATCAAGAAGCACCTTCCAGTCATGGACAATGGCAGGGCCCCGTGGTGGCTGCAGCAGGATCCTTGTTTCTGCATAAAGGGCTCTGATGTCCCAGATGGTGACCTGGGTGCATTTCCATGTGCACAGATCCTCTAAAGAGGAGGTGTTCTCACTGACATCCTTTGTGGTTACAGCCAGCAGCGGCTTTTCATAACATGACCTTTGAAGAAAGCTTAACAACTGTTTCAGGATGACCTGAGACTAGTTAAGTCCCAAGTATCTGGATAGAAGGGGTGTTTGGACATCTCTGAGTAGCACACTGAGGGAATCAGATACATCTGCCATCAGTCAGACATCTTTATAACTAGGGCAGTGACCGGCACAGAGAAGTATCTACTATTTGTTAAACAACTGGATGAACCCAATAAGCAAGCAACTTGACCCCTGATTCGGTGTCCTCCGTGGGTGTCTCTGATACACACAAAACACCCAGCTAATGCCTAGTCATCACAAGTACCTCATGCATGGTAGTTGCACATGAGTGTTTCTTAAAAGTGAGCAGGTTGGACTGGACTTTTAGAAGTCAGAGCAGAAAGCAGTTGACCACTCATCTTGCCGGCCCTACCATTTTGCAGAAGGGAAACATAGTGCAAAGAGGGGAAGCGATTTACCCTGGTCATCTTCTAGGAACCTCCCAACTCTAGTGTCTGGACTTGGTACTGTAAGTGTCTCAACTCTATGTTTTTTGTTCTTATGTTCTTAGTAGGTCATGTTTTGACAGAAAAAATACTACGTATCAGCTCCCAAATCTTACTAATTCCTTACAGGCTAGCTCAAATACCTCCTCCTACAGGAAATTTCCTGTGGGCTTCTCCACTCACTCTGTTCATTCAAGCGGCCCAGCCCTCTGCCTGGCCCAAGCACTTTTTGCCTTTGTATTAGTGGTTGGTGCACATGACTACAAAAATTTTATGCTTAGTCACACGTAAGTTCTTCTGGGTCAGGGATACCACAGACTTCTTTCATACTACCAGAATACCTAGGGCAATGCTTGCTATGTTCATGAGTTAATGAACGAGTCATGGAACAAGATTTTCTGGCTAGCCCTAGGGCACACCACCCTTTAGCTTTCCAGGGCCATGAACTCTTCTACAAAAGACCTGAGACCTGAGCACCACTCCGGCCAAGCTGACTCAAATGGAACATCAAGGCTGTGATTCTAAGATAAATCCATACAAACTGAATTTAGCAGTTGCACAGAGAAGCAGCACTCACTGTATTTCTACAAATGGATAAATGACCCTGATTATAAGCTCAGGAGAAACAGCCTGCTGGGAGCCACATTTCCCTGGACCAACAGTAATAGATGAAGCATCTTTATGAACAAACCAATAGAGTTTTCTCATTTGTAAAAATGGTTAAATGTTGTCCTAGGGCCTCTTCTTAGCTCAGTTGTCCTCTGACTTTAGGGTAGGGCTATCCTAAATGCACTATTTAATTCAATGGACAATGTTTCAGTAAAACATTTTTTAAAAAATTAGTGCTAGAGAAAACTAGTACTGAGGGGCCATCAATGCAGCCTACCCCAATTGCCCCCAATCTGGCTTATTCTCAGCACTCTCCAGGCATGAGTGGGGGGTTCTGCTGGGGAGCGGGACATGGGCGAAGAAGCCTCTCCAGGGGACCTGGCCCTGCCTTCTTCCTGTAGAAAGAGAAGAAGCGGTGGCAGCTCAGCCCTGAGAATTCTGCCCATCCTTCTGAAGGCGATCTGCAGGGCCTGATATGGGGCCAGCTCACCCACCCACCCACCGCCCTCTTTGGTTCTGGCCTTCTGCAGGGAACAGGGTGGTCGGGAGAGGCCTCTGGGGCTGACCAAGGTAGTCAGAAAGGTCTGGGGAAGACTGGTTTCACAGGGGTCAAGGACCCTGGATAACCACAGACGGACAAGACAGTGGAAACCCCCAGGCCTGAGGCTGGCTGGCCCCACCAAGGCTTGTTCTACACAGGGAACAAGCTGTGACAGATTCAATTTCTTAGTCTTGTTAAGCAGAGTCTCAGAAATGTAACTCCTAATCAGAGATTCTCATCAGCCTGAGGTAACCAGGGTTACTGTCCTGGCTGGATGTAATTTCAGCCAACAACTAAGATGCTTAGCATTCTCATGAGCCTGCGAGGCCTGAAGATGGACAGCACCCTGGCTAGGTTTTTTTTGAAATGCTAAAGGTTGGGCCCTTGTCTAAGACATGGTTTAGACAGGAGGGAACAGAGGCCCAGGCAGCTGTGCCTTAACTAAGGGCTCTGAGTGAATTGGTGTAGACAGTCTTCTCGACAGTGTTTCTCAGGCCTCTTTCTTCTGAGTGGGTATGTGGGTCCAGGTAGCATACACGCTCCCCAAGCATGAGGGCAGGCCCTTCCCTTTCCAGCACAGCTCAAGGAGTGGTCAGGAATGAGGGGTCTAGTATTGGACAGCAGTTCTGCCCTCACTGAGTACTAGCTGTGTGCCCACGGGAGAACACAAGTTATGTACAAGAAGGGAACAGAACATCACCTTAGGAAGCTATGCCTCTGTTTCCTCAGCTGTAAATGGGGATATTTGGATAAAAGGAGAATTAGTGAAATTATTGGGTGATTAGTGAAAATAAGGAAATAAATGTGAAAACAAAATGAGTTAATGTAGGTAAAATGCTTAGTAACGGTGCCTGGCACTTGTTAAGTACTCAGTAAATACTGTTTTCTTCATCTTCTTCCTCCTCCTCTTCTTATTGCCACCACCTCTATGATCACTACTCTTACCTTTGAGCATTATGAGGAGCACGACAAGCCAGGTGAGGGCCAGCAGGGAGGAAGAGGCTGGGCTGTGTCTGGCATGAGCATTGCTGCTCTACTGCTGGGCCCAGAGGCTGCTGTGGGCTGCCGGACCTCCACTGCCCTCCTAACCCTGCTTCCAGGTGCAGTGCAGGAAGCTCCCCTGTCCAGGGCTCCTCACCCTCCAGGTGTGGCTTCCAGTGAGGCTCAGCCGGGGCCTCGGCTCGTGGACAGCCCAACCTCTGTTGGTGCTCAGCTCCCACGGGCATGTAATTAGCAGATCCTCCTGAGTGATATGATACACACACACACACACAAACACACTCAATCAAAATGCCTTCTCAGCTGCCTTGGCAAGAAGGGATACGGGGCTGCAGGGCAAAGGGAGGAGCAGGGTCCAGTTAGCGTTTCTCAAACTTTCATCACTCAAGGACCATCCTCATGACTTTTTACCATAGCTGTGTACCACCATACTTGTCCAATTTAATTCTCTGTACTGGAAAAAAATAAACGTTATTTTAAAAGGGAAATTCTAAATGACTATCTTCAATGGAAAACCAGTAACATATGCCTTAAATAGGAGATAACAAAAGCAAATACAATGGAAACTAAACTATATAATAACATATAAGAAAAATCTAGCAAAGGTTTATTAAAAAGGAAGATTAGCAAGGGTATTAAAAACATCCTCCTTGACTTGCTCAGAAGGCCTGGAAGAGATCTGAAAAGGAACTCACTTCCCCGATGCCACTTAGCAAGGTAGTGGTGTGCTATGCACAGTTACTCTTGCACCATCAGTGCTACACCCCAGGTTGGGGAAGAGCTTGGGAAATGACACTTCACCCCCAACCTTTGATGCTCATTCATGCTGGTATTCCCTGGATGATGGGAATTACAACACTGGATTCAGGCATTACCACTCACCCAAAGTGCTTTCACCTGGTTGGGAAAGGTTCCATTAGAGCAGAGTTAGAGTACTGCAAGGTCTCTGGAAGTTTCTGACAGGGCCCTCCTTGAGCTTTGTAGCTCAACTGCTAGATTCTCAAGGTCTGCTCCTGCTCCACAAAGCAGTAAGCAGAGGCTGGACTACGAAGTACACAGCGGCCCAGGGGATCTGGAGCCCTAGAGAGAAGTGGATGGAGCTGAGGCCACCTTCTGGAAGGAACACTATTCCCCTGGAGGCATTTCATTGGCTTCTACCTCCCTTCTCCCTTTGCACAGGGTTGGACTTCCGGAGCTGAGACATATCCGACCACTGTCCACAGAAAGAGTCCTCTTACAGTTTTCTAAGCATATTTCCCAAACCTGGGATCTGACAGATGACTTTGCATCAGAAGAACACCTCAATCTACTTACTAGCTCACAACCTTCTTCCTCATTATCCTCATCTCCCAGCCATGAGCCACAATTTAAGAGCAACCAAATATAATACAATTCCAATTAAACCAAAATCAAGTTATGGACTGAACCCACATGGGCATTCAATAGAGGAACTGGTGAAGGGTAGACAGAAACAGGAAAAAGTAGATTGTGATATGAGATTCAGATAAAAGTTAAAGACAACAGAATAAATGCCATCAAACTGACATGCTCACAGGTGTGCACATATGGGACCCACTACCCATTACCCAATAACAGCTTTAAACAGGACTGGGTTGATGGGACAAAAAACAAGTCATTTGAGGGAAGTGAGTGAAAACGATACCATCCTGGAGAGTGAAGTTACTGGTGTTCACATTGATCTCTCCTGCCAGATACCTACAGGCGAGGTACCAGAGGGGCTGCCCAGTTGATGGTTTGCTAAACTGAATTTGGATGTGGAGGGCAGCAAAACATCTTGCATTACTGGACAGAATGGTGAACAAAGGGAAAGCAGTATCAGGCCTGCCTTTCACTACCCCCTAGACCCGCACAGACTAAGCTGAAACCAAGGAGAGGACACCTCCTTGGAGGTGGCTGAGGTGGCTTCCCGATTTGCTTGAGGAAGAGTTCCCATGTTCTTTTTTTTTTGATACTGAATTGCACATTCTTGCATGTAATATTTGTTGGATGGAAATTATATCAGGGGCTAGCTGTGCCCTACTCTGAATCCAGAGTGTGTAATGTGAAGACTCCTGCTTCTTCATCACTTTCTAGATCACCCATCCATCCAGCTTCTGCAAACCCAGAGGACAATTTCATGTTGTTCTTCTGATTCAGAAGCCTGACATACGAACATCATTCTAGAGATAGGACTCCTTTATTGCATGGCCCAAGCACAATTGCTGAAACCCTCCAAAGGCATTGCCATAGCCTCTGCGAAGTCATCTACCCTAAAGGATGTGGTATATATCTATTACCATCTTTATTTATCTACCTGGGGAAAGACCTATGGCTGAAGGCTCCAGCAATAATTACCAATTATATTTACAAGGAGCCAGCACCTGGATCATTGTCAGTGGTTGCTACATTTGCCAACCTGCTCTAAATACAGAAATTCATAACTTATTTCCCAGAATAATAAACATTCAGCAATTGTCTCTAGAACTCGTCACTGAAACGATTCTTCATTAAAACCTGAAGAATGTGATGTCACAGCATCTTTGAGTGTAGGCTCCAAAAGGGAACAGGTATGCTCATCTGGTGGTGCCTTGCCTGTGGGCTAAACAGCTGGGGGTAGGATCTGTCTAGTGAGTCCCTGGTCCTCTGTCCCCAGAGGGTTTTCCCCAGCTGCAGGAGGCCTAGGCTGGAGAGGGAGAAAAGCTGACCTGGCTGCTTTTTAGCAAAGCACCTAATTACCAAAGGGAGTTCTATTAAAACACAGGCCCCTTTTCTTTGTTGAGACAACGTACTCAGTGCTTCTGAGTGTAATCAAGGCAATTTCCCATGGTTTCCTTGGGTTATTCCCCCATCAAAATTGGCAGTGCTTTTACAGAGCTGGCCTTCACCTTGGCACAGTGCTGGTCAATGGACTGAGTATTCATAACTACAGCTCAAAGCAGGAAAGGTCTCAGACAAAGTGCTTGAGTTGCGCCAGTGTGAAAATTCAAAGGAACCCAAGAATTGAGTCTGTGATACAGTTGCAAAGTATATTTTCTATTTTCTCTTTCTGTCTGATGGCCGACTGAGAAATGAAAGGAAGGTTCTTCCAAGAGATCCACAGAGATGTCTGCAGGGCATGTAAAGTGATATATAATTAATGTTTTTTGATATGGGAAAATGTTCAGAGTATAAAGAGGGGTAATAAAATTATGTATTCAGTTTGATACTAAGTTTTGTTTAAAAGCACATATGTGCTACATTGAAAGAAATCTGGAAATACATACACCAAAATGTTAGCTGGGGCTTCCTCTAAGTTGTGGGAATACAGATTCTATGTGTTTACTTCCATTTTAAAATCTGTATTTTCAAATTGATCCATACTAAACAAGTATTAATCTTATAACAAAAATGCTATTAAATATAAATGGGAGGGCATGCTATGGCAATGGGTCTGAGCCTACTGCTGTCTGTCTTAAACCCGCTACTGTGAACGGACTAGGATTGGAAGCAGAGTTGAGGGGAAACAACTGCTCTCTTGAGCCTGTTTTCTGAAAGAAGTGCCTTTTCCAAGGCACTTATTAGTAAAACTAACAACAAGAAAAAGTCAATAGGATAGGAAAGCAAGATGACACCTGTATAAAAGGTGGTTAGACTGTGGCACTGTTTCCATGTGCTTGCTCTTCCCCGCTACATGGTCTCTGCCCCTAGATGCTGAAACAGCTTGGCTGTGCTGACTAAATGCCTGGGCAAGGCTGGACTGCAACCAAGGATATCTGTGTCCCTAAAAGCTGGCACAGATCCATGGAAGCCTGACCTTTTAGTCCCATCATTTGAAAATCTCTTCTCGTGACCAGATAACAGGAGGATCCAACAGGTCTGTTGGAAAATGTGGTCCCATCAAAGCATGTATGAGCATGTGTATTATGGGAATCCACAATGGAGATCCTCTGTCACATGAGCCTTAGCCCACAGATGTCCTCTGTGGTTCTTTAGCATATGGTGAAATGTATGAAATAATGCTTCTGGCAAATCTTGGAGAAAGTTGGGGAAATAAGGTTATATTGTGACCACTTATGGATTAGACTGTACAATTAGTACCCCAGGTACCTAGATACTGAACTTGGCTTTTTTAATCCATTGCCAGCTGGTCTTGCAATGTGCAGCTGCTAAATAAACAAATAAAAAAGGATTCACTTTTTAATTTAGATGACTTTGTCCTTTTTTTCTGGAGCCAGAGTGTTTGTTATTTCTTTGCAATTGCAGAAGTTATGAAATGATTCATGGTTTTGTTGGAGCTGAAGTCAACCAAAACCATTCATAATTGTGAACAATCTCTGTTATTGTTAGAGGGAAAACGCCAAGGCATCTGTGCTTCCCAAAACACATGGGGGGAGAATTTTAGTGTGTAAATGGAACGGCTGTGTTTTTCCCCCTAGAGTTAAATTTAAACAGACTGATTTCCAGGGAGATCACTGAGTTCCTCTGGTTGGAGCAGTGGGATGGCTATCAGAATGAGTGATTTCTCCCCTCTCCTTCCTCTCTCAGATGCAGGGTATCCACGTGGTATCACTCTGCATCCTGCAAGAGGGTAGGATTCATGAAGGTGGGACTACATATGTCTTATTCACCATTGTAGCCACAACATGTAGTTCCATGCCTGGCACATAGTAGATGCTTAGTAATAGCTGTTGAATGACTGCATAAGCCCTGTTAATGTCATTACATTTTAATCTCTTTGATGCTACATATTCTTTGCACCCTATTTATTTGCAGTGGTTGACAACACCTACAACAATAAGAAGAGCCAATCTAAATACAAAAGAGAGAGGCGAATAATAAAACAGTGATGATGATGATGATAGGAATAGCAATCATCAAATATTTATTGAGTACTAATTATAGGCCAGGCAATGTGCTATTAATAATAAGCACTTTATGTACAGCACTGCATAATCCTTACAACAACTTGACAACTTAGGTACTATTATTACTCCAGTCCTACAGATGAGGTAACTGGGGTACAGACCAATTAAGTAAACTTATCCAAGATCATCCAGAAGTAAGTAGTAGACCAAAACACAGATATCCACATGAACAAACCCACACATTCCAGCAACACTACCATTGGTCAAAGCACTCCTGATGGCCCATTTTCAGAAATGCCTTCAGAATCTGAAAATATTTATGACGGTAAAACTTTCACCCTCTATTGGTGAATCTGATTTTGTGAAACAACCAAAAGTCATTCAAAACCATACGTTCTTTGATGATTACTGAAGATCACTGGGTTTGGGATCACTGCTGCTGTGGACTGAAAAGCTATGAGAGCAATTTCTTCTGGTGAGTCATGGACTGGCTTGGAAAGGTCACCCCAGGAGAAGTAACATGGGAGTCAGGAGGCTTGTCTGCAGGGTGGCCAAGGACTGTACTTTAGCACTCTGACATTGGTCAATATAACCCAGATGAGCTGACCTGGACCAGTGTGGTTCGGACCTATTTGGAAGTCATTCCTGGGAATCTTTAAGGTCCCCTAGACCGGGACACAGGGTTTTCATAGTGGTTACAGTGTAGCGTAAATGCAGAGGAGCACACTAGAAGGGCACTCCCACTTCCCCCTCCTCTCTTCCACTGGTTAATCCCATCGATTCAAACTGATATTTCTCTGTGTGTATATACACGTATGGGTTGTGGGGGTGTGAAGGGATAGAAAACATGCAATTCAGCCCAGGCTCTCCTCTCTCCAATACTTCCTACTTTGCAAGTCATGCCTAAAGTTCAGTTCTGCATTTAGGCTACAGCCAGAATTGCCCATACCACTCATTTCTTCTCCCCATAATGGACCTATGTGGATTTTCCAACTTCAGGAAAGATTTGGGGAGCTAATGAAGGGAGAACATTGTTTCCTCTCTACTGAAGAAGTGGGATCAAAAATGACTCTCTGTGGTGCAGCAATGCTCCAAAATGTATTCACCAAATGCAATGAATGTACCATGATGATGAAAGAGGTTGTTGATGTGGGATGAGTAGGGTGAGGGGGGTGTGGGGTATATGGGGACCTCTTATATTTTTTTGTTGTTGTTGTTGCGTCATCTTGTTGTGTCAGTTCTCCATGTGTGCGGCACCATTCCTGGGCAGGCTGCACTTTCTTTCGTGCTGGGCGGCTCTCCTTACGGGGTGCACTCCTTGCGGGGCGCACTCCTTGCAGGGCACACTTCTTGCGTGTGGGGCTCCCTTACACGGGGGACACCCCTGCATGGCAGGGTTCTCCTTGCGCGCATCAGCACTGCGCGCATGGGCCAGCTCCACACGGGTCAAGGAGGCCCGGGGTTTGAACCACAGACCTCCCATGTGGTCGACGGACGCCCTAACCACTGGGCCAAGTGCGCTTCCCGACAGGGGAGTCTTGATCCCCTTTTGTGATTATTTCAAATGATAAAGATAACCAAGTAATGTACATAAAATGCCCATATTTTACTAACTCCCTTTACTCCATTTCCCTCCCTATTTCTCCCATAACCATGAGATCCACACAGGTCACCTAAATAAAATGAGTATGTTTTCTCTTGTCAGAATCACAGACATTCACCTTAATCTAACAGGCAAGTGGCTAGCTAAAATGCTGGGTTACTCTTTCTCAAGCCCAGTAAAGAGCTGGGTAATATGGGTAGAGGCTGCAGCCCACACAGCAGCAGCCACGCAAGACTGTCCACTGAGGCCTGACGAGGCCAAAGCACACTACACACCTCTGTCGAAGTCTCATGGAAAATGGAAGTTTCTCTCTTAGCAATCATTTCACCATGAGTGCCGCCTTTGGAGACATATGTTCTTAAGGGATGCCTTGGAGAACACATCAGACAGACCCCAGGAGCCAAGGGGAAATGGTGGATGCACAAAGGATGCTTCAGTGAAAGTCACTCACTTGGACAGACTCATGTCCAGCTGGTCCTCAGTACCTCTAGCCTTGCCTATATCCTGTAGACACTGTGGGCATCAGCTTCTTCATCTGTACGTGAATGGGCTGGGCTCGCTGTTATTTCTACATTCCTCTCTCCTTAAGATGCTAAATCTGTATCAAGTTTCTGGATGATCTAAATGGGCTAAGCCTTTTATTAATATAGTAAAGTCAGCCACAAACAGAGGAAAATTCTGGACTTTCTGTGAGGGAGCCAAATGCTAAAAGAGATAACTTGTCTCAATCATCAGCCCTCAAGAGGGCATGAACTTTACCCCCTTTTCTCCCCATCCAGCTGTACCTGAGAGCTGTGAGTTGTGGCTAAGCATCTCTGCCTGGTTAGATAATGGATGTCATTTGTGGAACATTTTCAGGGGAAACTAGCTGCTGAAAATTAAATAGCCAGGTGTAATACAGCGGCAGATAGCCATGTGCTATCCACCCCAAGTAATATGGGTTCTTTGACCAGATAGAGAGCTAGGAGGAGAGAAGTAAAATGGTCTTTTTACCTCTAGAATGTGCTCTCTTGGACAACCTCCAAGTTGGAAAGGACCCCCTGAAGGCCCAGTCTGGTCACTGGAATGGGGGGTGGCATGGAGTTGCTGATCCTATTTTAAGCCACCTTCCCTCAAGAATAAATTTAATAATGTAAAGGGCCTATACACAGAAAACCACAAAACATTGCTGAAAGAAATTAAAGAAGAACTAAATAAATGGAAGACCATTCTGTATTCATAGACTGACAGACTAAATATTGTTAAGATGTCAATTCTACCCAAAGAGACATACAGAATCAATGCAATCCCAATACAAATTCCAACAGCTTTCTTTGAAGCACTGGAAAAGCCAATTTTCAAATTCACATGGAAGGGTTAGGGGCCCCGCATAATCAAAACTTGAAAAAGAAGAACAGGACTCACACTTTCCGATGTTAAAGCTTATTACAAAGCTACAACAACCAAAACAGTGTGGTACTGGCAAAAGGATATGTAGGCCAATGGGATAGAATTGAGAGTTAAGAAATAAATCATCACATCTATGGACAACTGATTTTTGACACAGGTACCAAGTCCAGTAAATGGGAAAAGAAAAGGCTTCTTTAGAAATGTTGGGAAAACTAGTTATCCACAGTTTTATATTCATGTAAAAGAATGAAGGCAGACTCCTACCTCACACCATACACAACAATTAATTTAAAATGGATCAAATACCTAAATATAAGACTCAGAACTGTAAAACGCCTAGGAAAAAACAAGGGAGACATTTTCAGGACCTTGGTTTAGGCAATGGCTTCTTAGACTTTACATCAAAAGCATGAGCAACAAAAGAAAAAATAGATAAATAGGACTTCAAAATTAAAACTGTTGTGCAACAAAGGACATTATTAAGAAAGGGAAAAGAACCTACAGAATGGGAGAAAATATTTTGAAACCATATATCTGATATGGGTATAATAGCCAGAATATACAGAGATACCCCACAACTTAATGACAAAAAAAACAAACACCCCAATTTTTAGAAAGTGGGCAATAGACATTTCTTCAAAGAAGATACACAAATGGCCAAAAAGCACATGAAAAGATGCTCAACATCATTATCCACTAGGAAATGCATATTAAAACCATGAGGTACCATTTTACATATATCAGAATGGCTATTATTTAAAAATCATGTCTCCATGACACGTCTCCAAAGGCAGCACTCACGGTGAAATGATTGCTAAGAGAGAAACTTCCATTTTCCATGAGACTTCGATGGAGGTGTGTAGTGTGCCTTGGCCTCACCAGGCCTCAGTAGACAGTCTTGCGTGGCTGCTGCTGTGTGGGCTGCAGCCTCTGCCCATATTACCCAGCTCTTTACTGGTGAGGTTGTGGAGAAGAAGGAACTGAACAAAATGGTGCAGCTGCTGTTGAAGACAGTTTGGTGGTTCTTGAAAGTTTAGTAGGGAATTACCACATGACCCAGCAATTCCACTTCTAGGTAGATACTACAAAGAATTGACAGCAGGAACTTGACAGATATTTGCACACCAATGTTCATAGTGGTAATATTCACAATTGCCAAAGGTAGAAGCAACCCAGTGTCCATCAGTGGAAGAATGGATAAACAAAATGTAGTATATGCATAAAATGGAATATTATTCAGCCCTAAAAAGAAATGAAGTTCTGATTCTATTACATGGATGAGTCCTGAAAACATCATGTTGACTGAAATAAGCCAGATACCAAAGGACACAGATTGTATGATCTCTCTTAGATGGAATAATTAGAATATACAAGTTCACACAGTCAGAAGTTAGAATAGCGTTTATGAGGGACAGAGGTAGGAGTGGGAATGGGGAGTTAATGCTTAATTGGTAGAGTTTCTGTTTGGGGTGATGAAGTTTTGGTAATGGATGGTGGTGAGATGGCACACACTGTGAATATAATTTACACCACTGAATTGTATACTTGACAGTGATTAAAATAGGAAATTTGAGGTTGCATGTATGTTACCAGAATAAAAATAATTTAAAAAAACAAAGAACCATATAACACAAAGAGTGAACCCTGGTATAAATTATGAACTATAGTTAATAATAATATTGTTTCATCAACTGCAACAAAGGGACCACACTAATGCAAAGTGTTAATAATAGGGAAAACTGTTCATGTGTTTTGGGGGGGGGTATACAGAAACTGTACTTTCTGCACAATTTTTCTGTAAACCTACAATTGCTCTAATCAAAAAAAAAAAGAAAAAGAAAAAGAAAAAGGAAAAAAAAACTGAAGAAGGAAAGCGAACACCTGTTCCTTCTAGAGATGAGAAGCGAATGATTCAGGCATGGGGGAAAATGGAAGCTGCAAAACCCAGAAGCTGAGTCAGCTTTGAAATATTTCACAGGCTCATCCAAGCTTTTGCCAGTGGTGAGCTCTCCTTAAACTGACTACTAGAACCTCATGGGAAAGTCAGAAGAACTGCAGGCCTGACTGAATCATAGCTAACCCCTCTTTCCAGCTGCACTTCCTGAATGACACTGTTTGGTTGCAGGCTTCGGGCATTTTTGCCAGCCCTCTCCCCAGAGATGGCTCTGACCACACCCCCATGAGTATTCCAAGCCTGAAAACATTCTGGGCCAGAGGGTCAAGGCCTAGAGCCTGGTTGGTCACAGCTGTTTTTCCTTAGGCTTTTGCACTCCCTAGACTGGCTGCTGTTGGAGCAGCCACTCATAGTCGATTAAAATGTGTAACTCTGTAAACTCAGGCTTATTTAGGGTTAGGAATGCAAACCGTGTGGACATGGGTGTTTGGATGACCACACTCCTGGGGAATGGAATGGAATCAGCCTCTCAGCTTAGGAGCCCCAGGCAGAGCTTGGGTTACTGAAGGCAAAGAGAGGCTGAGGCAAATCATTATCATGCTTCCCGGCAGAGCTGGGTCAGCACAGCATCTGGACTGCTTATTTTGGTCCACTGCCTCGGTTATGTTTCCTCAAGAGAGGGTAAAGTCAACATCAGCAGGCCAAGGGTTCACCTGCTGTACTGGGGTGCCAACCAGAGAAGAGGAACTGTGGGGCCTTGGGTGGGCAAAAGGCTCAGGGAGCGAAGGGGCTGTCAGATACTCCCTTGACAGCTGGGGCATCTGCCCTCCCAAAGGACAGCTCCACAGGTAGCATCTTCTCTGTGAAACTCCAAAGGTATACAGTTCTCAGCTGGCAGCTCTATGGCTGGGGCAAATCTGTAGGAACCAGGAATAGAAATCCACAAGGCTTTGAACCTTGCAGCCTGAAATGTTCAGATGACACTGTCACCTTCCAGGAAATCGCCTCACGCTCTACTTTCAAGTTCCACACTATGACTTGCATCCCCTTGGGTACTGGCTTCTCATTAATGCAGAGACAATAGGGCAGAGGAAGCAAAAAGCCTTGCCCTGCAGAAAGCAGCTCACTTTTAATCTGGTACCTATTCTGCTCAAATCTGACTCTGAGAAACGTGATGTTCTCCATAGACAGAAGACTGTCCATTCATCTTCTCATTCATTTGACCAGTCTTTACTATGTCCCATCTACCATGTGCCAGCCCCTGTACTAGACCCTGGGGTAGAGCAGTGGACAGAAGAAAGGTCCTGTCTACATATAGCTCTCTTTCTAGGGATAATAATATAAATAGGCAAGTACTCAGTTAAGTATTGGCTTTGCCCTGGACACTATTCTAAGTGCTAAACACGCATCTCATGTAATCCTCAAAACAATCTCAGGCAGGTACTATGAGCACAACATTTTATAAATGAGGGAGCTGAGAAACAGCTAGACTGAGTAACTTTCCCTGGTGGATGCCAGGATTCAAACCAGGCAGCCTGACCACAGAGTTCACTTCTTAAGCTCAATGACACTCTGCCTTCCAACCTATGTAAGCATCATCAATGCAGGTTCCTCACGGTGCATTCTTTTTGGACTATTTCAAAAGCCATTTGTGTGGAAGATCTATTTTGCTATGTTCACTAAATGGAAAGAGCCTGTGGGCTTTCTTAGGACAATAAAAATAGAATCACAAGATAGAAAGAGGGGGCTATGTCTTCATGAAGCTGTTTTTCTGCTTTCTAGATAAAGAAGCTAGTTGGAGGACCCTCTACCCCCACCTGTTTTGAGGAGGTCTTTGTTTTTTTGTTTTTTGTTTTTGAGAAGAGAAAGAAAAGCATTTTTATTATTGAATAAGCATTAAAACAGAGTATAGTGCATCCCAGGAATCTATGATGCAAAGACAAAAATAGAGCTCACCATTTTATGTGGTTAAGCAGATACAACCCATTAATATACATTTTGAGGAGGTCTGTATATCATGTTGGTCTCTGGTCAGAGGAACCTCAGCTCTGGAATCAGGCTAATCATTTTTCATGCAAAAAGAGTTCTGAGATGCATTAAGGGTGGGGGACTCTGAATTATACAAAAGAGCCATTAGGTTTTCCTCAAGTGCAAAACTTCTCAGAGACTTCATTATGCTAAAGCCCACTATGTCTCTCCAAGAAGGTGATATAATAGGCCACATTTTCTGCACTTATGTAACCATATACCCTTTTGGGTGGAGAGATGTAGAACACATGTTAAAAGCTCGTGGAACCAGAATTCCAAGGAATATGAACCTGGGAAATGTCTGACTCATTGAAACCACCTTCTCTAGGCAGAATTACCGTTTGTCTCCTGGGCACATTTCTGAAGATGCATGAACTTTTCCTGCACCCACCACAGAGTCACAGGGCCTGAGAAGGTCAATCATTTTAGAGAAGCATCAGGGCCTTGCTAAGCTTTAGGGGATTTTTTTTTTTTTTTTTGTAGGGGAAGCTGTAGGAGGGAAGGAACATTAAAACTTCAGCAATAGTAAAGTAAGAATTTTTTAAAAAGCAGGTTCTAATCTGGGCTCTGCTACTCACTTGCGGTATGTCCTTGGGTAGACCCTTTCCCCTCTCTGGGTATCAGTCCCCACTTCCCCATCTGCAATAGATGGAAATGGACCAGATGGCCTGGAGGTGCTTCTAGCCTTCACATTCTCTCTCTCTCTCTGATCTGCCAACCAAAGGTGGAAAGTGCTGAGCAGCCTCCAGCTCTGGCAGGCAGCCATGGGGATGACACTGTAACTGAGATGCACCTGTCTTTTGGGGCGAGGCTCCACCTTGCTGAGGGTCCTACCTACCCTCCTGGTGGTGGTGGGGACACTGAGCCTCAAAGGAAGGGAGGCCCCCTGGGAAATACAGGGAATTGAGAACTCTTGACTTCAGATGCCAGTGCTTAGTACTTAGCCTACTGAGTTTTTGAAAGAATCAGATGAGCCACTTGAAGCAGCTCTACTTAAAGAGAGTCCACATTCAGATTTATTTGAATGGTTTAGAAGATGGGGATGCCCACTCTCATCCTTGACCCTGTCTCTCCCACTTTTCCAGTCCCTCCCAGATGTTCCCAAGGCCTACTATCTCTCCAACCCCATCCCATTGCACCCCAGTTTCCACTGCTATCCAGCAGTCCCTAAGCAGCCCCATATCCTTCTAATGCCCTTAGTCCTGCATACTTCCTTCTTGTACATCCCACATTGTCTAGTCTATCCCAGCATTGGCCTGAAGGGAGTCCCTTTCCTGGGTAAGAGTGAGTCTGTTTTGAGCTCACATCTCAATGGCTCTCAACTTGGGTTTCAGAGGGTTGGAGGTGAGGTGCCAGCCAAGCACCTGACCTGGGCACAGAGAGGGCCAGGCCAGGTCTGAACATGGACCAAATGAGTCCTTCACTCACGGAGTAAGCAAACTGCCCAGGTAACAGTGGTATCCTCTCTTTGTACTTGTACACCATTTTCCTCACTTTTTGGGTCCTGGCTTTCTGATGTATCCATAGGGTGAGGATTAAGCTGATAGGAACAGCTGAACAAATCTTAGCTGTTCCCTTACAGGGAGAGACATCAGAGCACCAACTGCAAGGGCCGGGGTTGTGAGCTTGCAGACATTATGTGGGGGGGGGGGGGGGGGGGGTTCCCTGTCTGTCTCTAGAACTTTGTTTCTCATATGTGAAGTTCTAGAGCTGGATGGTCTCTAAGAGCCCTTCCAGTTCTAAATCATTGTACAATGCTGGACATACACGGAAAAGCACTTAGACTGGTTTCCAAGAACGGGCAAACAGAGACACAAAGAGTGAAAAAACTTAACTCCCACAATAGAGAGGATACTTGGAAACTCAGCCACTGCAGCATTAGCCCACAGAGAGGCCCCCCTGAAAGGCCTCAGCTCTCCTACAGCAAAGTCTGCAGGCTGAGTGTCAGTGGTCCACTTCACCTGCCACACCTGACCTCTAGTTTACACAGAACAAACCATAAAGGTTATTCCAACAGCTTCAGGGATATATCATATTCTCTGCACCTCCCAGCCGCTCTCCAATTGGGGAGGAAGGGCAGAGCTATAAATTCTGCTTGAGAGGCAACTCCTTATCAGAGACCCGGGCAAGGCACTGTTTGCAGAAGGCCCCATTTGCCCAGGTGCAGCCACTATCCAGGTCTGAAACAACAGATGGTTCAGGCTTGGAAGTGAATGTCCAGTTTCCTCTGGACAAGCTGTGTTTGCATAGGGGAAGAGAGACACAAGATCTCGCCTCAGGGCATGGAAGAGACCAGATCCCACTGTGGCCGTGGCACACTGGAATGGACGACTCCTGGGTACACAAAATGCATGCCAGGAGCATACCATCCACAAGGGAAACACAGAGCTGCAATTTTATTTGAATTTTTCTTACATTTATATAAGTGGAGAAATCAGCAAAAGCATCATTTTTACAGCAAAACATCAGGGATATATCATGAAGGAGAATGTAAAAATTCACAAGAATTTTAAAAATAAAAAGCCAGATATCAAAGAACTCAGATTGAAGTAGGCTGCTTTAGGCAAGGCCCTTCAACCTCCCTGAGCCCACTCACCATCCACAGGCTACTGGCAGAAAAGCTTGAGAAGCTCTAGGTGTATAAAGAGGAACTTTATTTTTATTAGATAAGCTGTGTGATTACAGAAAAATCGTGCATAAAATACAGGACTCCCATATACCACACTATTATTAACACCTTGCATTGGTGTGGTACATTTGTTATAATTGGTGAAAGCAAATTTTAATAACCATTTAACTATAGTCCATGGTTTAATGTAGGGTTCACTGTTTGCATTGTACAGTTCTGTGGATTTTTATTCTGGTAACATATTTCCCCTTTTAACCACATTCAAATACATAATTTAGTGCTGTAAATTATGTCACAATGTTGTGCTACCAACATCACCATCCATTAACAAAACTTTCCATCATCCCAAATAGAAACTCTGTATATATTAAGCCTCAACTCCCTATTTCCTATAACTGTCCCAACCCTTGGTAACTTTTTCCAGATTCTTACTCTCTGAGTTTGCTCATTCTATTTCATATCAGTGAGATCGTACAATATTTGTCCTTTTTGGGTCTAGCTTATTTCACTCAACATGATGTCTTCAAGGTTCATCAATGTTGTCACATGTATCATAATTTCATTCCTATTTTAGGGCTAAGTAATATTCCATTGTGTGTATATATACACCAGATATGGTTAAGCTATTCAGGGGTTGACAGACACTTGAGTTGCCTTCATCTTTTGGCAACTGAAAATAATTCCAGTATGAACATCCTTGTGCAAATATCTGTTCGAATCTCTGCTTTCAATTCTTGTGGGTATATACCTAGAAGTGGGACTGCCAGGCCATACATAATTCTATACTTAACTTTCTGAGGAAATACCAATCGTCTTCCACAGTGGCTGCACCATTCCCAGCAGCATTGAATGAATGTTCCTATTTCTCCACATCCTCGCCAACACTTTATCTTCTGTTTTTTTTAAAAAATAATAGCCATTCTAGCGGGAGTGGGAAACTTCTTCCTTTCCAAATTGGATGCCTTTTATTTCTTTTTCTTTTTCTTTTTTTTTAGATTTATTTTTTATTTATTTCTCTCTACCCCCCCCCCCCCAACAGTTGTCTGCTCTCTGTGTCCATTTGCTGCGTGTTCTTCTTTGTCTGCTTCTGTTGTTGTCAGTGGCATGGGAATCTGTTTCTTTTTGTTGTGTCATCTTGTGTGTGAGCTCTCGTGTGTGCGGCGTCATTCCTAGGCAGGCTGAACTTTCTTTCACGCTGGGAGGCTCTCCTTACTGGGCGCACTCCTTGCACGTGGGGCTCCTCTACGCGGGGACACCCCTGCGTGGCACGGCACTCCTTGTGTGCATCAGCACTGCGCATGGGCCAGCTCCACACGGGTCAAGGAGGCCCGGGGTTTGATCCGCGGGTCTCCCATGTGGCAGACGGACACCTTATTCACTGGGCCAAGTCCGCTCCCCTTTTTTCTTTTTCTTGCCTAATTGCTCTGGTTGTAATTTCCATTACAATGTTGAATAACAGTGCTGGTAGTGGGCATCCTTTTCTTGTTCCCGATCTTAGAGGGGAAGTTTTCATTGAGTATGATATTAGCTGTGGTTTTTTTTGAGATGTGCCCTTTATCATATGGAGGAAGTTGCCCTCTATTCCTAGTTTCCTAAGTGTTTTTTTTAAGAAGCGGTGCTGGAACTTGTCAAATATCTCTTCTATATTAATTGAGATGATAATGTGTTTTATTTTTTTTCCCCTCATTCTTTCAATGTGGTGTAGTACATCACTTGATTTCCTTATGTTGAACCATACTTGCATACTTGGGATATATCCTACTTGATCATTCTGTATAATTCTTTTAAGGTATTGGTGGATTCAGTTTGTTAGTATATTGTTGAGGATTTTGGCATCTATGTTCATGAACAATATTGGTTTGAAATGTTCTTTTCTCATGGTATCTTTATTTGCCTTTGGTATGAAGTGGATGCTGACCTCAGAGAATGAGTTAGGGATGTTTCCTCCTACTCAATTTTTTGGCAGAGTTTGAGCAGGCTTGTTATTAATTCTTCTTTGAATGTTTGATAAAATTTGCCACTGCATCCATCTGGTCCAGGGCTTTTCTTTTTCTTTCTTCTTTTTTTTTTAAGATTTATTTATTTCTCTCTCCCCCCTCACCCCCCATTGTTTATTTGCTCGCTGTCTGCTTTCTGTGTTCATTCACTGCGTGTTCTTCTGTGTCTGCTTGTCTTCTCTTTAGGCAGCACTGGGAACCAATACTGGAACCTTCCAGAGAGGGAGAGAGGCACTCAATCTTGTGCACCACCTCAGCTCCCTGGCCAGCTGTATCTCTTATTGTCTCTCCTCTATGTCTTTTTTTGTTGCATCATCTTGCTGTGCCAGCTCTCGATGCAGGCCGGCACTCTGTATGGATCAGCACTCCTGTGCAAGCCAGCACACCGTGCAGGTCAGCACTCGGTGTGGGCCAGCACTCCACTTGGGCCAGCTTGCCTTTACCAGGAGGCCCTAGGAATCGAACCCTGGACCTCCTATATGGTAGACCGGAGCCCAATCATTTGAACCACATCTGTTTCCCTAGAGCTTTTCTTTATTGGGAGGTCTTTGATGACTGATTAAATCTCTTGCCTAGTTATTGGTTTGTTAAGATCTATTTCTTTTTCTTGAGTTAGTGTAGGTAGTTTGTATTTCTAGGAATTTGTTTACTTCATCTAGGTCACCTAATTTGTTGGTGTATAGTTGTTCTAGTATTCTCTCTATAGTTCTTTTTATTTTAGTGGGGTAGGTAGTAATGTCTCCCTTTTCATTTCTGATTTTAGTCATTTGTGTTATCTTTTTTTCTTTGTCAGTCTAGCTAAAGGTTTGTCAATTTTATTGGTCTCTTCAAAGAACCAACTTTTGGTTTTGTTGATTCTATCTATTGTTTTTATTTTCTATGTCATTTACTGCCTCTCTAATCTTTGTTATTTACTTCCTTTGCTTATTTTGGATTTAGTTTGCTCTTCTTTGTCTAGTTCTTCCAGTTTTGAGGTTAGTTCTCTGATTTAAAATCTTTCTTTTTCAATGTAAGCATTTAGAATTATAACTTTTCTCTCAGCACTGTGTTGCTGCATCCCTTAACTACTGGAATGTTGTAATTTCATTTTCATTCACCTCTAGATATTTCCAAATTTCCCTTGTGCTTTCTTCTTTAACCCACTGGTTGTTTAAAAGTATGTTGTTTAATTTCCACATATTGATTTGATACCAACCTGACTTCAATAGCATACACATACACTATTTTTATACCCCTTTATTCCCCCCCCCCCACTTTTTTTGTACTTGTTACAAATGATATCTTTGCACACTGTCCAAAACCATAGATTTGTCATTACTTTTTATACATTTCCATTTTAGAATCCATAGGGTATAAGAACTTGAGTTACAAATTTTTAAAATATTACACAGGGAAGTGGATGTGGCTCAAGCAATTGGGCTTCCGCCTACCAAATGAGAGGTCCTGGGCTTGGTCCTCCAGGATAAGGTGAGTTGGCATGGTGGGCAGGCACAGTGGGCAGACGTGGCAAACTGATGCAACAAGATGACACAACAAAAGAGACACAAAGAGGAAAGACAATGAGAGATACAACAAACCAAGGAGCTGAAGCAGCTCAGGTGATTGAGAGCCTCTCTTCCACATGGGAGGTCCCAAGTTCAGTTCCCAGTGTCTCCTAAAGAGAAGACAAGCAGACACAGAGAGCACACAGCAAATGAACAAAGAGAGCAGACAGCAACTGCAAATGGGTGGGGTGGGAGGGATAAATAAAATAAATCTTTTTAAAAAATACAATACAATGGTACTGGTATTTATAATTACCCAAATGGTTACCTTTACTGAGGTCTTTATTTCTTTATGCCACTTTAAACCACTGTCCAGTGTCCCTTCCTTTCAGTCTGAAGAACTCCCTTTAGTATAGCTTGTAATGAACGTCTAGTGGTGATGGACTCCCCCAGCTTTTGCTTATCTGGCAATGTCTTAATCTTTCCCTCATTTTTGAATGAAAGTTGCACCGGATATAAAATTTGTGGTTGGCAATTGTCGTCTTTCAGCACTTTCAGCACTGCCTTCTTGCCTCCATGGTTTCTGATGAGAAATCGGCATTCAATCTAATTGGGATTCCCTTGCACATATGCATTGCTGTTCTCTTGCAACTTTACCGAACTCTACTTGTTCACTGCATTCAGTAGTTTTATCAGTATGTGACAGGGAATATTTTTATCCAAGGTTACACTGTTTAGTGTTCTCTGGGCTCCATGGTTGTGCATATTTGTGTCTATGATAACTTTGGGATGCTTTCTGCCATTGCTTGACTATTCCTTCTGACCCTTTCTCTCATTCTTCTCCTTCTGTGATGGCCATAATGCATGTATTGCTATGCTTGATGGTATCACAGAGGTCTCTTAGGCTATTTTCCCTTTTCATTTTTTTTTTTTTTCCTTTTTTCTTTTCAGCCTGACTCATTTCAATTCTCTTGTCTTTGAATATTCTGATTCTTTCTTCTGACAGCTCCAATCTGCTGTTGAAGCCCTCCTGGGAATTTTTCATTTCAGTTATTGTGGTGTTCAATTTCAGTAGTTCTGTTTGGTTCCTTTTCAAAATTTCTATCTCTATACTGATATTCTCATATTGTTCATTCATTGTTCTGATATCCTTTAGCTCTCTCTCTGTATTTTTCTTCATCTCCTTAAGCATACTAAAGATCATTTTTTAAAGGTCTTTGTTCAGTATGTTCACAGTCTGGTAGTCATTAATGTTTTCTGGATTTTTATTCTCTTTTTTTGGATAGGCCATTGTTTCCTGTTTATTTGTTTTGTAATCTTTTGTTGCACACTGAATATTTAATATTTTGGAATGTTAACTCTGAGATTTATTCCCCAAAATGTCTGTTTTTTTTAATTTTATAACCAGTTAGTGATCTGTTTTCTTGAATGTTGGCCCTCCTGTCAGGAATGTTCATCCAAGGTGAATGCAAAGTGTCCTACCTGGGCCTGTGTCTTGTCCTGTTAATGGCCTTAGGAGTTTATAGTAGTTTGAATGTTTCTTCCACTTTCCAGGAGACAGAACTTCTCCATTTCTGGGGTGTTCTACTGCAAGGCTTAAAAGAGGTAACCCTTGAGCCAGGCTGTCTACCTCAATGGTTTCTTCTTCTTCGTCCTTTTTTTTTTTTTTTTAGTTTTTGTTGTTGTTGTTATTTATTTAAAACCTTAGATTACATAGATGCTACATAAAAAATATAGGGGATTCCCATATACCCCACACCCTCCCCCTCCCACATTTTCCCACATTAACGACATCCTTCATTAGTGTGGTACATTTGTTGCAATTGATGAACACATCTTGAAGCACTGTGGTTTATAGTTTACATTATAGTTTACACTCTGTCCTGCACAATTTTGTAGCTTATGACAAAATACATAATGGCCTGTATCCATCATTGCAAAGTCATGCAGAACATGTCCTGAAAATGCCCCATATTATACCTATTTTTCCCTCTCCCTCCCCTCAGAACCTCTGGTGGCCATTGCCTTTATATCGAGATAGAAGTTTCTCCATTGCTAGAATAATAGTAAGTCTATAGTAGAATAATAGTACGTCTACTTTAGTCCATTTTTCATTCCCCAGTCCTGAGGATTTGGGGATAGTGATGCCCACTGTGTCTCTAATTGAGAGGGGTATTAGATCCCATGGGACAGATGGATGAAACTATCTTGCTTGCAGTTGCAGACTCTCTCTGTTCCTTGGGATGACATTGTTCATCATCATCACCTCATTATTTGTCCTGGGTGGCTCAACTGTTTCTTACACTGCTTCTGTTATCTCAAGCTGCTTTTGCCTGGAGAGCAAATTCTGGGAGAGGGGGCACATTGGAAAGGAATTTCTCAAGTCAGTCTTTCTCAGAAGGAAAAAGGCCAGGGACCCACAATGGGGCTTCCAGTCAGCTACAAACTGCCTTGGAGAGGGGCTGAGGGTAGGACTAGGAAGGGTGCCAGGAACGTCTTCCATGTCTCCCCAAAGTTGCACTTTCTTGACCTTCCCAGCAAATGAATCCGCTCAACTGTCTGCCACAGCTCTGAGGAAGTATACTGTCTTTAAGTCTCCTCCACTGTCTTTGTACAGGGTGGGATGGAACAGTGGCCTTCCTTAGGGCTGAGGCCCCAGCCGTTTGATGTAGCTAATCAAAAGCATGATGAACAATTGGCCCACTGATTGCTGAATCTTGGAGAACTGGATTTTTATGTCCCTTTCTGGCACTAGCAAGCTACACCACAGACCAGACCCCACTGTTGCCTGCCACATTGTGGGGGCTTGGCAATGGTAACTGCCACAAGTAGAGAGCAACTTACTGGTATATACTGTAACTTACCCACCCCTTCCTCTGTGCTTCCCTGGATGCTGTACAGTGTTCTACTGAACTCTGGAGTTTCAAAATAGTTGATTCAGACAGTTTCTGCCTGTTTAATAGTTGTTCTGGTAGAGGGACTTATTCTTGGAGCTTCCTATTCTACCATCTTCCCACAGTTTCCCTCAAGAGGCATTTTCTTTTATTCCACGTATATTCACCAGGTGCCTGCATGTGCCAACCACTGTTTTAGGCACTTTGGAGTGGGCCAACAGAGTTTGAGCCTCAAGTATTTTTTTTGTTTGTATTATAAAGATTAAATTCTTTCATTTTATTATCTATCCATCCATCCATCTCTTGGAACAGCGGTTAGTACTTAGCAGAGGTACAACTACACATAGCTCTTCTCCCCCAACTATGGGTAAAGAGAACAATGGTGTCTTCCAACAAATCAGATATGCCTTGAAATTATTCCCCCCACCCCCTACATCCTTTATACATTAAGGTCATTTTTAATTTTTCTTCATTACAAAAGTTTCTTAAGCAGCATTAGGTTATATTTAGGGAAATTTCATTCATTCAATCAACCAATACTTATTGAGCTAGTACTATATGCCAAGCATATAGAAGAGAACAACAGGCCAACAATGCTCTCATGGAGCACACATGGGAGGAGACAGATAATGAACAAGATAATAGATAATACGTTGAGTAGTAGTAAGTGCTTTTAAGAAATATGGAGTAGGATAAAAGAAGGGGTGATAGCAAGGTAGGGGGTTAATTTACATAAGGTGGGCTAAGGATACCTAAGAAAGTGACATTAATTTAGAAACCTGAAGAAAATGAGGCATGCTGCAAATTAACTAGGGGAACCAGGACTTGGAACCAAGTTTTCTAACCACCTAGTGCTCTCCCCACTGCACTGGTACTCTGGGTCCCAGGCTCAAGTTGGAGATGGGAGGTAGAAAGAGAGGGAGTACACCACCATGATCCACAGGGCATTGAAGAAAACATTATGACCTCTTTGTATAATAATTTTAGGTTAACATTTTATTTTTCCTTGTGCATTATAATATACATAACACACACACACATGCATATACACTGGGCTGTAGTCTCTAATACCTTTTACTAAGAGATGCATAAGCTGAAATGTCCTGGCTGGAGCCGTGACTAAGTCTGGGGAAACTTCCCTCTATGGTTGTACTTTGGAGTGCATGAACCTGTCCAGATGGAAGCAGGCTGGCCTCCCTGCCTGCTCTGGAAAGAGCCATTAGCCCCAAAGCAGTGCTCAGGGCCACCTGGTCACGCCAACCTTGGGGCAAGACCTTCCTGTCAATCCTGCTGTTACTTATGGTAGCCAAGCCAAACGCTGCACCAGCATGGAATGGAGGCCTCTGGGTGCTGAGGGAGCCAGGCAGGTGTAGCTATCACTGATGGCTGAGTGCTCCTCTCAGGTGATCCAATGGCAACATTCTACCCAGCCCCAGCCATGCCTGGTGACACTGAAGTCACCATGAAATTGATTATATCGCCAGAAAGGCAGGCCAAAGGCTGCGGACAGAGAAAAAAGATGTCCACAAGCCTCATTATGTTAGCAAAATAACAACAGTAACACAGCAGAGGAAGAGCTGGGGTGGTTTCCATATTTATTGAGTCAGGAAGACCACAATTCTTACTCTGGAAGTGCAGCGATGCCTTCAGCAGCTGGCGATGGTGAGCACAGGGAGCTCCCTGGTCCTCCTGCTTCCTGTTTTGCCCCTCACAGCCCATCCCCCACACAGCAGCCGGAGTCAACCTTCAAAGTAAAATCAGACCAGCTCTGCCTCCTAACTGACCACCTTTCATGGCTTTCCAACACTCAGAAAAAATTCTTGAAGGCGCTGCCTGCACCACTGGCCCCTTCCTCTAGCTTCAGCCTCCTCTCCCTCTTCTCTCTCCCTTATTCAGCTACCTTGGAGGCCTTCCTAACTCCTCGTCATCCCAAGCTTACCACTATCTCTTCCTGTTCCTTCTGTCTGGAAAGTTCTTTCCCCAGATCTTTGTGTGGCTGCCCCTGTATCATCATTTGTGTCTATGCTCAGATTTTACTCCTTACCATCCCTGACCATCTTCATTAAAGCAGCTCCCCTACTATCCTCCATCACAGTTCCCTATTTTATTCTCTCTACAGTTACTCAGTGAACATTGTGACAATTGGCATTTCTTGCCGAGGAAAGTGCCAGTTCAGATTTTGCTCATCCATCCCCAAGCAGGCAGACCCAACAACAAAGTCCTAATTCCAACAAGACAGCATACAATGCACATCCTGCTCTGTAGAGAAATAATGGCTTTCCCTGTGGCTGCCTGGTGTCAGGGGCAGCCTGACACAGCCTCAGGGCCCAGAGACATTGGGCACTGCCCCATCCTGCCTTATCTGGCTCACATGGGGATAGGGGGCACCACCAGCTGGCCAGAAAGAACTCATTGGCTGCCAAGCTGTGCTCAGCCAGGGAGCTGTGAGGACAAAAACATACCTCTGTCCCTGAGGCAAACATGAATGTCTCCAGCTGTCCCTCTGAAAGGGGCCCCAGGTTGTCACTTAGAACCCAGGAGGTGTCCAGATAGGGTAAGGTAGGAAAACTGAGGCCCAAAGAGTCAGATGGTCCAAAATCCCATAAAGCTATAAGTGTCAATGGCCAGACTAAAACCCAAGTCTGCAGTCTGCACCATGCAGCCTTATGTCAAAACAGAGAGAGCATCACTGAGGGCATGGGTGGGCAGCAGGCCTCTGGTCTTTGTCCTGTTTGGGGAGTTGTCAGGGGAAATCCCACAGAAGTGTGAGGAACAAGCATCAGGTGGGCCTTGCCAAAGGTTTCCTTTCTTACCCATCTATATTACTCTCTCCAAGGCTGTGTCAGGGGCCTGGGCCAGAGTTAACACTTGTATCCTATCCGACTGGCCTCTGGCTTGGCTTAGATGACAGGGTTAGAGACCCCCACAGAATGGAATACAGCCTAGTGCAGAGGAAGGAGGCACTGGTTATGCTATAGGACTCTGCCACTATGTGTCACCTTGGGCAAGTCCCTGCCCCCACTGAGCCCCAGATTTCCAGCTGTAAAAGGAGGTTAGGCTTGTGACCTCTAAAAGCCCTTCCATCTCTGGTGTCTAACGGTGCTGCCTCTAACTGCAAGCTCTTGTACAAGTCATTTACTCTTTCTGGTTCTCGGTCATTCCTTATATATAAATTTACTGAGCATCTTGCCTGGGCCAAACGCTGCTAGGTACTATGGGGGATGAAAGAGATGAATAAAATATAGTCCTTTCTTTCAAGGACTTTTGACTGTTATTCCTTGAGCAAGTTATTGAGCTTTTCCAAGGCTTACTTTCCTCAACTGTGAAGGCATGAGCACTTACTAATGTGCCAGGTGCTATGCTGAGAGGCTTTACATGCGTTCACCTCTTTCGACCCGCACAGCCCTAAAGTGGGTCCCATTGTCTTCCCTACTTTACACATAACAGAACTGAGAAGTCAAGCAATTTTCCCTAGGTCACTGTGGTGGGCAGAATACTGGTCTCCCAAAGATGTGCATGCCCTAACCCCAGGACCTGTGAATATGTTACCTTACATGGCAAAAGGGACTTGGCAGCTGTCATTAAGGTTAGGGACCTTGAAGTGGGGCGATTATCTAGATTATCCAGGTAGGCCCAATCTAATCACAGAAATCATTAAAGCAGAGAACCTTCCCCGCTGGGTCAGAGAGGATGCAACAATGGAAGAAAGGCCACAGTGCTGCGATGTGAGAAGGACTCCACCGGCCATTGCTGGCTTTGAAGACAAGGGAAAGGGGTCATGAGCCAAGGAACATGGCAGCCTTTAGAAGCTGGGAACAGCCCTCAGTTTACAGCCAACAAGCAAATGGGACTTAGCTCCTACAACAATAAGGAACTGGATTCTGCTAACAACCCCAAAGAAAAGGAAATGGATTCTCTGTTAGAAACTCCAGAAAGGAATGCAGCCTGCTGACACTTTGATTTTAGTTTGGTGTAAGCCACACTACTTCTGAACCTCAGAACTGTAAAAATAATAAAGTTGTGTTGTTTTAGTCACTAAATTTGTGTAATTTGGTACAGCAGCAATAGGAAAGTAACACAGCTGCATGCCCAGGAGTGGGAACTGGGTGCTGGGCCACACTTTTGTAGGGCCTTTATGCACAAGATAGACACTCAGCCATGCTCTGATGCCCATCTCACAGGGAATATGTAAGGTGATGCCAATTCACCATTCCTGGAAGACACAGCTCAAAATATATTAGCTATTTTCATTACCCTCATCTTCAGTTCTCATAATCTAGTAGGCAAAGATATGTCACATTGTTTCCCCATATGTCAAACGAAGGGACTGGACTTGCTCTCCAAAGATCTGTTTCTCCTGGTTTATCCTCAGTCCACTACATTTCTGCATTTCCATTATCAGACACACCCAAGATCATGCACCCAGGTTCCCAGGTAAGCCTCAAGCTTTAAGAGCTGACGGAATTTTCTGTGTGGCAAGCACACGTGAGGAACAACGGCTTTCTTGCTCTTTTTTGAGGAGGCCACCAATCTAGGGGATGCCAGAGTTCTGGGATTGGGGCATTCTTTTGCAGACTACCATAGTACCCTGGCCGTAGAGCGGTGACACCCCCCCCCCCGCCCCATTCAGGGTTTCACTTTAGGGATACTTTTAGATGGGCAGCCTACTACTTCCTGCTGGAGCAACCTTAGAGTTCTAAAATTTGTGGGGAGCAGAGGGGATTTCTCTACCAACCTCAAGGGTCTGTTGCAGAGATAATACATAAAAAGGAGTGCAGAGCACTTTGCAAATCAGGAGGCTGCCTCACTTGCCCTCCAGAACTGTGCGCACACTGCAGCTCCCTCCCTCCCTCCCACTGACATGCTCTGTTCTTAATAAGGCTCCTATAAAGATCTCTCCTGCGAGATAATCATAGACTCTCAGGGGCATGCCACTCTTACCTGTCAGCATCATTTAGGAAGACCTTGTAAAGGCTTTCTAAACCTCCTGTTCATCTCAAAGTTGAGCTCTTTTAAAAGCCCACTGCAAAACTTCTGGGTTTGATTCCAGCTCTTTTCCTATGTTGCCCTAGCATTCTACCTGGCCTCTTGCCATCCCCCCACCTAAGCAGAGCCCTTGGGTCTGACACCCACATTTATTCCTGAGCACTATCACTGGCTCTGGGCATGCTGGTCACCCCTGTCTGCCTTGGTTTCCCTCTCACTACTATGGGATGAAAACTCCAGGGTCACAGGACACAGGCACGTGTACAGCTCTGACTGCCAAAACAGTAATGGCAATGACCACAAATAATCACCTGCGTGCTTGTCTTTGGTTCACTATGAAATGCTGCCTTTGGTGTATTTGGAATATTAAGAACCATCCACAAATGACAAGAGTATAATCTCATCTTGTCAGGAGTTCTTAATCTGAGACCTATGAGCACCTGAGTATGGTGTGGAGGGTCCTTAGACTGTGTTTGGGAGACTGTTAGCCCCTGTAGGCAATTACTTGATTTTTCAAATTAAAAAAAGCAGGAACATTTTTTCCTGAGGAGACTATTTCTAGCTTCTATAAGTTTCTCAAAGGGGTCTGTTACCCAAAAGATGTTAAAAACCCCAGTTTTAGGCCCTAAACTCCTCCAGAAGGTTGTGAGCTCTTATGGGAGAAAGTCCAAGTGACATTCCTCTCTGGAAGCCTGGAACTTGTCATGGAACCTGGCCCATAGTAGGCACTCAGTAAATTATTTTTGAAAGAATGACTTCTGAAAGCACCCTTAAAGATTATTTCTTTATGGGGGAGAGAATACACAGAGAAAGTGGGGGTGATTTTTTGCTGGCAGGTGGGCACGATGGTAGATCCCTAAGCTACGCCTCAGAAAGCCCGGGTCCTTATTCCAGTCCTGACTCCAACTTCAGTTTTTCCAGCTGCAAAAAGAAGCCAAAGGCACCTATCCTGCTGGCTGTCCAAGAGGCTGAGGGGAGAGTTCACAAAAATAATAGGGACAGAAAAGCTTGGTCAGTGGCATCTTCTACCCTGTCTTTTGTTTCTCAGCAGCAGGCTGATACTATATACTTTCCCTCTGCTTTCCTGGCCTTTTGGACTGACAAGGGCCTTCTCTAGTTCTAGGAATTTGAATGTTCAGACCTTGGAGAACCCAAGACACTAGGGCTTGAGCCACTGACAGGAACCATGTGGCAGAATCTCCCCGTGCAGCGAAAGTGGCAGCACACACCTCCGGATGCTCCTCCCTTGGGGACAATTTTGTGGGGTGGGGGTTTCAGGAATCTTCCAGGGAATGGGAGAAGTCAGAGCCACACAAAAAACTGAACATGGTGATGAAGAATGTTCTGCATTAAAAGCTCAAGAGATGTGGATTTGAGTCTTGGCTTCTGATTTGTTGTATATCTTAGGAAAGTGAATCTTTCTCTTCGTGTCTTAGTGTTTTCATCTGGGGCATATGGCATAGGGTGGGAGAAGGAAAAGATCTCCTACGGATATCTGACATAAATGAAAAAAAGTCTTTAAAGATAATCCTAGTTTTCAGCAGGCAACTGCTATAGAGATTGCAGTCATGATCATCTCACAATCTGAGACACCATCCAAGAAGCCTTTTGCTGTGAGAAGGCATAAGTAAAAGCAAAGATGCAGTGGGGCAACCTAACCTTCCAGGCTTGGCTGGCTTCTAAACCGCACAGGAGCTCTCTCCCTAAGATAGGGTCTTGTGAGAGGAAGCAGAGCTAGATGATTACTCATTGTCAGAAGTCTCTGGAGCTCCAGGAAGGCAGAGGGATAGAGAAGTGTTAATCATAACAGACCTAATAAGCCCAATGTGGTGGTTTCAACCCAGGACCCAGTGAGTCAGAAAAGGCATAGTAACTGCCTCCAGCACACTCCTCAAGTGTGCCAACATCTCCATCAGTGACTGTGTCCTTGACATTAGATGGTCATGAGCCACAGTGTTTCTAGGGTGCAGCAAGCTTTCTTTGGAATGGGTAAGCTCAGGGGTATAGCTGGAGGGGGTGGCAGGAATGACTCCACTTGAACATATTCCCTCAAAGTGGTATCTTTTCATACTTAAAAATATGTGGCCATATGTTCACAAGGAAAAGATAATAGAAGGAGCAGTGTAAATCAAGAGTCAGCCTGTTCAACGTGTGAATGGAAAAGTAGTGATCTGTGGGTTCAGAGAAGACTTCTGTGAAGTGACATCCATGCTGAGACCTGAATGGTGAGTAGGATTTGGCCAGGTGAAAAGCAGGTTAAAAAGGGCTCCAGAATATGACACAGCATGGGTGGAGGCCTGGAGATGAGCGTATACACAGTGTGTTTCAGAAACTAGAGGAAAATCAGTGTGGTTCAAGTACAGAAGGGAGCTGGCAAGAGGAGAGGCTGGAGAGGTGGGCAGAGGCCAAATCACACAGGGCCTTACAGCTGTCCTAGGAAATCAGGTGGCAGGGAGGCAATAAGAAGCTGTTGAGCTGCTACAGGAGCAAAGCAAATGCCTTTTCTCAAAAGATGACCCACAAAACCAGTTATCATAGTGGATGGTGTGTTTGAGCTCCAAGTTCACCAGGTCTCATCATGTCTCAGTTATTTTATGAGAATTATCTGCTGGAAACCTCTTTCTTGCCAAGCCAACTGGAACAGAGCATTACAGCTCAGCTTTTATTTTCTCCACTGACATTGCTACCTCATCTCTTACTTCTTCCCTAAAATTCACACTCCTGCAAGAACAGAAAGAATGGTGGGTGACGGTCCATCCCCACATACTAGGAAAGCATTTTAAGCTCAGATGCGAATCAACTCTTTGTCCAGGAAGGTGTGAGCTATTCGGGCACCATGCTTAGGGAGAGAGCAGCTCTGCTCAGTATAAGGGCACATGTTTCATTTCCAGTTAAAAGGTGGGGAGGAAATGAAGAAAGAAGCCTCAGAGAAGAAAGAGGATTTCTGGGCCCACCTGGGGTTGGGAACAGCTTCATAATTGTTTTTGGTAATTCCTAGAATATCAGAAATACACATTTGGACATTGGACATTTGGACCAAAACACAAAGTCCAACGGAACTGATTTCAGCTTATGGGTTGTTTGGTTCTCCTCTACCTTCACCTGAGTAAATGTCTTTTCCCTCCTAAGAACATACAGAGCACATTCTTGTCCCTTGCTGGACTTTACCATGTATAATTGCTAATTTATTTAGATGTTTTATTTCCCCTCCTTGATTTTAAGCTATTCAGGAAAAAAAGCCTGGGGGCATTATTCATAGAGCAAACAATGTGAATGGAGATCCTGGAGCCACCTGCATCACAGCATCCTAGGAAAGCACATGGGAGGGAGCATATCCCAGCCCTACCAAGAGAGTGAACTAGGGCAAGTGACTTAATCTCTCCAGCCTTAGTTTTCTCATCTGTAAAAAGGAAGTCATAATACCTAACTCAAGGTGTAATGCGTCATGATTAAATAAGCTTACATAAGTAAACTACCTGGCACCTAGCAGACCTTCAATAAATATGGCCCCCTTACCCTACAACGCTCAGCCCAAGGCTTCACAAATACCCATTCAAAACACTGGATGAAGAAAGAGTGGGCCTTTGATTCTAAAGACAGGGGTCTCCTCCTTGCATAGGCAGCATGGAAGCCACGATCTGTATGTGATTTTATACAACGCAGGCTCATAAAAGAAAGATATAGCAGGTCACCCTATATACTGAATCAGTGCCCTAAATTTAATATGCATACCACCTTACAGCTAGTGTTCAGCTAAATCTGGTGTCCTGTTAAAAATGACTATGCAGCAATCACCTTGAATTGAATAAGAATACCCAGTCTGTCACCTTTTTTGCTGAATTGTAAATCAGAGAGCTCCAATTGATGCTGCAGCAAAATTCTAAAGACAAGGCCTTTATTTATTAGGTAAACTTGAAAGGTTAAAGGTTTCAGGATGGAAAAGCTTACCAAATACAGCAAATGCGCAATCTCAAGCCCCAAATCATAGAAAATACGGCTAGCACATGAAGCAGTTATATTCAAATAAGGTCTGTTCTTTTTTTCTGCTTTTGCCTAATGAAGTCATCCTCTTGAGGTTTACAGAGGTAAGCCATGGAAATATTGCTGCATAACAGCCCTGAGCCAAGTGTTTTACCTAGATTAAATCATCAAATCCTCAGTGCAATCCCGTAGGGTAAATGCTGTCATTATTCCCATTTGACAACTGAGGAAACTGAGGCACCAAGAGGATAAGTAGGTTGCCAAGGGCTTACAGCTAGTAAGTGGCACAGCTAGGATCAACGAGCCTAGGCAGTTTGCCCGCAGAGCCTGTACACTTAGCCCTGTGCTTTACTGCCCCTCAAAACCCTGTGACTCTCAAATATCCACGGGATTAAACTGCGCTTGGAAGTGCACTTTGTTGACAGCTTGTATTTTATAGCCCTGTAAGACTTTCACAGTCATTATCTCATTTGCTACTCCTAGCAACCATATAAGACTAATAAAGCAGGTCTTACCACATTTTATGGGGGATGGGGATGAAGGGACCCTGAAGCTCAGAGAGGTTAAGGACTTCACAGTGGCAGACAAGTAAGGGCAGAAAGATCAGCTGTAGCCATGTACTCAGCATGCTGGTAATTCAGAAAGCCTAAAGTGGGTGCTGGGCATCTCCTCCCAGGTACAAATGTGGAAGGTATGGGAGTTCCAAAATGGCAGCTGCATAGCTATTGACTGGGAAAAACTAGGCTGTCTGGGGCAAGTCCTTCTCTTTTAAGCGTTCAAAGACCCCCCTCTATCCAAAGAGCAAACATTCCTGCTCCCCACAAAGGCCGACTCCTGAGGCTGGTAGACTTAGAGAGGAATTGCTTAATTTCCCAAGCCTTCATTAGCTTAACCAAAAAGCACTATTCTTACCTTTTAAAAACAGAGAAAATTTACATATAGCATCACAGACCCTATCATCAATTTGGCTATCTGTATCAGTCAGATGAAAGCTTTGGTCTGCTACATTCCTCCTCCCTCTTCCCTTGGTTCTGAATATGTGGCCCACATGTGGATCAAGGAAAGGATTCATCCACTCTGAAAGTTGTTAAGTGTTTTAGTCCTAATAAGGCAACAGAGCTAAGTTATCTCTTATCACACCAGAGCTCTGGGAGATAGGGAATTTGCCCATTTTCATAAGTCAAGAATGAGTCTATGGGAATTTAAGTGTTTTTCCCAGACCAAATCTACTAAGGAGTGGACCTAGACCAAGACATCACCTTGTAAACTCAATAACCAGCCCCTTCCCCCTCTCTATAAGGACCTAGTCAGTGTAAAGCATATTGCTAGACATACCAGAGAAGGAAAAAATAATTCAGAATTCTGCGTTCAAGAAAAAAAAAGTATATATAGCAAAACACACAAATCTTAAGTCTATAGATGAATAACTTGTATAACCACTGCCTAGGTCAATACATTATTTCTTTTACCTGTTCTGCCCTGAGCAGTAGAAATAAGTGTAGGGAAGGAAGGGTTTAGCAAGGTGTTCCTACTACAAACTTCTCTGCTGCTCAGATCTGTACCTACCACCTGTCACAGCGCATGAAAAACTCTAAGATCTGTAGGCAGTGGAGCAGAGGTCTAGGTCTAGGCCATGGAGAAAAGATAGGGTGCAGCGGGAGCTGGAAGTCTTCAACAGGGGATGGGCGCATTCCCCTTACTTCTCCTGCATACAGGGAGGGCTCAGTAAAGTGCTGTGGTTTGAGAGGCTCAACAATTCTTAATCCACTGGGGACACAAATGCACAAAAAACACAGATCATATACATGTGCTGATGTTTACATCAACTTGTGTAAACTTCTTCTAAGAATAAAAGTCAATTTAAGAGAAAACCCACAACAGTGTAACTGGGCCACTCCACTTTTTATGCAAATTTACCCTGAATATTCATTTGCACCATGGACCTATTTGGCTTAGGGAGTAGGAAAGAAGGACAAATTGGGATTCTTTTCACTAGAAGTTTACAGCCTAGATGAGAAAACAAGTTCTGTACATATAAAATGTTGGTCAACTGATGAACAATAGCATTCAAAATTATTAATTATTAAGCCCATACTATTTTTTTAAATACTGGGCTAAATAATTTCTACACTGTGCTGCATAATCCTCAAGCTACTTGCCTACGGTTACCAAACTAGAAAATAGCATACCCAAGATTCACACCAGGCGGAGCTGACACCAAAGCAGTGCACTTGACTGTTAGGCTGAAATGGCTTCTCTTTAGACAGCTCCGTGCGAACTCTCTGCTGGGCTCCCAGTGAGCAAGACTGTTCTGGGTAATAGCACATATGTGGATACACTCATGTGTTTATGATAAGCAAAGGGATAATCCATGGGACCATGATGGCATATTCAACAACTTTTCATGGTGGTGGTACAGAATCACATGAGGAACAGAAATACCAGTGTGGGCTGGCACCCACAGGAATGCCCCGTGGAGCAGATGAGACCCGAGCTGGCCCTCAGAAGCCAGGTCTGCAGGAGAAGAGAAGAGGAAGCCTGCTTTAGCATCTAGCATGGAGGCAGGAGTGTGGGTGGATGCCAGAGAGATGGCCTTCTGTGGTGGAGGAGATAACCTGGGATCAATGTGGAGGGCTGGACCATCATTCACTCTCAAAGCCAAGGAGAATTCCAATGCAGAAAGGGTGAAAGGAAGCCGTTTGAGGTGGCTAAGCAGAGCAGCAAAGGGCAAAAACAGCATCTCTGGAAGACAGCAGAGAAGGCTCTATGCCAGACCCAGAGAAAGGTTGAGGCAGGACATGACAGTGAAGAGGCCCAGGTCAGGGGCAGGCAGTGGGAAGAAGATGACTAGTGGGAATTATGGCACTGGTCATGGGCCTGGGACGGAGTCAAGGACAATGCTACTACCTCCCCAAGACTGCAGAGGAGGACCTCTCCCAAGGCAGTCTTTCACCCTTAAAAAGCTGCCAGCAATCCCTGGGCAGAAATCAGTACCCCCATGTTGAGGGTAAGTTTAAGGTTAGCACCGCACAAACGTTTTTGCCACTGTCATGATTTTCATCTTTTAAAAATGTGCTACTCACTTTTACTTCATCCTAAGCAATAATATCTATAAAACCATGGTTTTGATATGTCAGGGACCTTTTGTCCTAAACACGTTAAAATAAACATATTAACAGTAGAAGTGTTCACTATGTTCACATGAATACCACTAAACTTTCAGGCTACACTTGGGGCAAATCTGCCCTGGGTCCCTGGCTCACAGGAACCTATGCCCAGACCCCATCCTTGCTTGCCAAGTGTGTCCAGGGCCAAGGCCACACCTGGGCCAGCCACCCTGAACAGGGGCTGCAGACCACTGTCCTTGTTCAAGCCTCAATGCTTGTGGTCTGGAAAGAGCAACATGGGAGAGCAGGTGGCAGATCCAGTGCCAACTGGAAAGCCCAGTGATGAAGCCTCCTTTCACAGGAGACCAGAGGACGCAGCAGCTCAGTGCTCTCTGAGTTCTGTCTCCTGAGGACCAACCGCAAGTGACCCTTTGTCCTAGGCTATGCCAGTGCCAGTCCCCTTCACTCATGGAAGAGCCTCTTCCCTTGATGCCCCTCCTCCTTCAGGTCACACACACAGATCACTCAACACCCTCCTCCCAAAGTAGGTGGCCTTGCAGGGGATATCTGCACACCAACAAGGCAGAGGGCTCAGCGGGCTCCTGATGGAGGTTTCTCTCTGACCCCTGTCCTTAGGCGAGCCCACACTCCAAGTAACCACTGACCCTGCGAGAGCGCCGAAGTACTCAGTCCATCTGTGACTCCAGTTACACAAACTGTGTGGTTCTTCAAATGTACCAGGCACATTCCTGACTCAGAGCCTCTGCACTGGCTATTCCCTTTGCCTAGAACACTATTCCCCCAAATATACACCAGGCTGGCTCCTTTACCTCTGTGAAGTCTTTGCTCCCATTCTCTCTTCTAAGTGAGACCTTCCCTGCCCACTTTTTAAACTCTAACACCCCTTCCTAACTCCTATCCTCCTTCCCTTCTTTATTTCTCTCCTAGCACTTTATTTCTCTCCTAGCTGATATACTATACATTTTACTTGTCTGTTTATTTTCTGTCTCTCCCCACTAGAATGTCAGAGAGTCCCATGAGGGCAGGGATTCTGTGTCTTGCTCAGTTACGTCACTTAAAACAGTGTTTACCAAAAGTAGGAACTCAGTAAATATCTGTAGAGTGAAAAAAAAATGCATGAATGAACAATAATATTGGTGGAAAGCATTTTAACTAAAAGATTCCAAACATTTTTGTGAGAGCACTACAGACATATCAAAACAGCCAACTTCCCCAAATGCAATGGCAAAGACCAAAAAAGAATGAAGGTCCAACAATGAGCCCTTGATACTAATGACTATACTTGTAAGCCTGTGCACCTGAAATAAGAACAAGGCCTAGAGCTGCAGGATGCCTAAGAGTTACCTCCTGAGAGTCTCCCTGTTGCTCAAATGTGGTCAGTCTCGGCCAATCTCAGCATGTAAATTCGTTGCCTTCCCCCCAGCGTGGGACATGACTCCCGGGGATGAGCCTCCCTGGCGCCGAGGGATTACTAACAAGTATCAGCTGATGATGTAACTAGAAAATGACCTTGACTAAAAGGTTCAACTCGGACCAGCAGAATATCTCAGTCTACATATAATATCAGGAGCTAAAAGCGCTTTTTGACCTGAATCAAGGGGGAAATGGAAAGGACAAATGAGTTTATATGGCTATGAGTCTCCAAAAAAGAGCCGGGAGGTTATCAGAGGGGTTGCCCTTATGCACACCTGAGCAGAGTCCCAGAGACAGATAAGTAGATACAACCCCGGGTATTGGTTCTTCTGAGGGCTACAGAGACCCACAGGTCCTATAGTCATGGCAGATGGAGTTCAGGGCCATGTCAGTTGGCCCTTCTTTGGAGTTTGTGTTTCTGTGTGATGGAGCTGGACTCAGATGTGACCTTTTTTCACAAGCCTCTCCTGTTACTTTTACCAGAACTGTAGTTGGTCCTGGGGTTTGATATATACCCAGGGGATCTGACTCTCTGGACTGACCATATGATAGCCAGGCCCTGAGCCTCGACAGACTTCAGCTCCTACACTCTGGTTTATTGGACTTACCCCACTCAGCTAACATGGAGTTGAAGAAGGTCAACCACCACACCATGGAGACAAGAGTGCCTACAACTGAAAGCAGGAGGATTGCATCCAGCATCCATGTGGAATCTAAGCCCCTCTTGATATAGATGTGGAGTGGACACAACCATTCCAAGGTCCACAGGATGGAGGAATAGCATATGGATTAGAGTGGACTTACTGATATTCTATTCATGAACTATTGTGATTAGTAATCAAAGAAAATGTGGCATTGGTGTAGAGAAAGTGGCCATGGTGGCTGCTAGGTGTGGGGAATGGGAGGAAGAGATGAGATGTGGGGGCGTTTTCGGGACTTGGAGTTGTCCTGGGTGATGCTGCAGGGACAGTTACTGGACACTGAATGTCCTCCCGTGGCCCACTGGATGGAACGTGGGAGAGTGTCGGCTATAATGTGGACCATTGACCATGAGGTGCAGTGGTGCTCAGAGATATATTCACCAAATGCAATGAATGTCTCATGATGATGGAGGAGATTGTTGCTATGGAGGGAGGAGGGGGTTGAGGGGGGTGGGGGATATAAGGGGATCTCATATTTTTGGAATGTAATATTAAAAAAGTAAATAAAGACAAAAAAAAAAAACAAGCCAACTTCACATTCCATCTTCCCTGGAAAAATTGCTACTGTATATCTTGACCAAAGAGCAGCAACTGGGTCCAGCCTGGCTTAGCTGAGTGAACCTCATTTCTCATGCAGGTGCGCAAATGTCTGTGGTGTTCACCACTGGGCAAATTCCTGGGGGTGTTCCTGTCTATCAGGCAACCCGACCCTGTGGGTGCCCATGTCATTTCACAGAAAAGTGCCCAGCAGAGCACTTTTGCTGTAGAGGTCCTTCACACTGGGCCCCTTACTGCTAAAGGCACTCCAACATCTCTTGTAACAAGTAACACTTACCTGGAAGCTACTTGTCTAGTAATTTCCAAGATTCAAAATACTGCCAGGAGCCAGGACGGACAATGAAGAAGTCTGAGCAGCAGCAGAGACAGCACAACCATGGCAATCCCGTCACCAGCACTTAATCGCTTACATTTGTTTAGCATTCCACAGTTGCCAATTCACTTTGACATACTCAATCCCATGACATAGGCAGGCATAAATGCAGAGAAGCCAGGAACTAGAGCACGAACACTCTACTTTTAGGAGAGTTCCCCAGGTCCTCACTTAAATCCTCTTTATTCTTGCCCTGTACACTATTATAACAAATTTGGTCACTTAGTTTCCCAGGCCAGAGCAGATTCTGAGTTGAACAGTGGAAGAGGAGGAGGGAGTAAGGCTTGAGAGAGCAACCCTGAAAGCAGCAGCAAGGCATGACAGATGACAGCCAGGGAAGAGACAAGAAAATTATATAAAGCATAGCAAAGCAGGGTTAGCTGCATTCCAGGACCATTTAATATGTTTGTGGGAGGGGGAGGGGGTAGTCTGCATATCAGTTTATCAGTTTACCTAAGGGTCATCCCTGATTTTCAGCACAGAACAATAATTAAAATATAATGACTTGAGGCCATCAAGACAAAGGTTAAATACTGTGTATGGCTTTGACTTACTTTTGGTAACACCATATCGCTACTTTCTTGTATAAATGTCCCTCCTAGTTTCTAAAACTCTCCATGAATTAATCAACAGAGTTTGAAAAGAGCATTTACTTTTGTTCCCCCCAAGTAAACCCAGCCTCACAAGCAGCACTGTGTGAGGACTTCCTGGCCTTTCTCAATTGCTGAAGGCCTTCATCCCATCCGTCGTCAAGTAGTCTCGGTCTGCACACTCACATTTCAGATCCAGGCTGAAATTCGCAGTCTGTCCCTTCCTTTCCTCCATTAGTCCTCATTGTTTAACTCTGGAGTTGCATAATTTACAGTCACCCTCTTGCAGAGCTGTGTGTTTCAGAGTGGGAAGCTGTCATACTAAATGGAGCACTGCTGGGCTGTGTTCACAAACAGAGTGTTTCACAATTCCTTTGCACAGCTAGCAGCAGCAAACCTCCCCCCGCCGCATGCAGGCAGCTCCTGACCATCAGCAAAGGGGGTGCGGGGGACTGCAACCATAAATTCTCCCTAGTCTACCGAGTAACAAACTAGGGTCATAAAACCCCAATCGTATTTTCAGGTCAGGACTTAAAAGCGATGCCCAGGACAACTCCTAATTTGGTTCCTAGAACCCGAGTAGTAAACTAATTTCCTCAGTAGGTCAGGAGGGAACTACGTAGAGTGGCAGGGGTGGAGTCTGGCCTCAGGACTTTGGATAGGATCTCAACCCAGCAGCCGACAGCAACCAGGCCTGCGTGGAGCTGGCGACGCTGCTCCAGCTTTACGAGAGATAGCCCCTGACCCGAGGGACAGCATGGTCAAGGGCAGGAGGCCCTGGGAACAATCGGCTTCCTCTGATTCCTGAACGTCCCCTCTGTGATGAGCCTGGGGTAACAGAAAGGTAGGATCCTGGAAAAGCGTTTTCCTAGACTCCCTGAATCTCACTTTCCTCATCTGCTTGATGGAGATAACAGCGGCCCACATCCAGTGAGAGTTAAGCTGATCATGGACAGCAGGATTCTTAAATAATAGGTGTTCAACAAATGTATTTTCTTCTCTCTAACTGGCTCCTCCCAGCCCTTCCTGACTATTATCCCTTAGGAAAAAGGGAGAAACAGGACCACATTCATTCTTGCTCCGATACTAACTAGCCATGGGAACCTAGGCAGGTTACTCTGACCTCAGAATCCACATACTACCTATCAGAATTAATAAAATAATTAAGTAAGGGTGATGACTACAAATCAATATACAAACTTGAACTGTATTTCTACATACCAGCAACAGATACAAAATGCAATTCAAAAAAAGAAGTAAGTACAAGGCCATTGTAAATATCATGTATCTAGCTAAAAATTTAACAAAAAGTATGTAAGAGCTCTATGGGAAAAACGAACATTTCTTGAGAGAAATTATGATTCGTGAATATATAATATGCTCATGGATCAGGAAGACTCAAGACTAAAAGATGTCAATCCTACAGAAAGAGATCTACAGATTCAAAGAAATACTAATCAAAAACCTAACCACAGCGGCGGACTTAGCCCAGTGGTTAGGGCGTCCATCTACCATATGGGAGGTCCGCGTTTCAAACCCCGGGACTCCTTGACCCCTGTAGAGCTGGCCCATGCGCAGTGCTGATGTGCGCAAGGAGTGCCCTGCCATGCAGGGGTGTCCCTGTGTAGGGGAGCCCCACGCGCAAGGAGTGCGCCCTATAAGGAGAGCCGCCCAGCGCAAAAGAAAGTGCAGCCTGCCCAGGAATGGTGCTGCACACATGAAGAGCTGACACAGCAAGATGACACAACAAAAAGAAACAGATTCCCGTGCCGCTGACAACAACAGAAGCAGACAAAGAAGACGCAGCAAATAGACACAGAGAACAGACAACCGGGGTGGGGGGGGGGGGGGGAGGAAGGGGAGAGAAATAAATAAAATAAATAAATCTTTAAAAAAAAAAACCTAACCAGTTTGTATTTGTGAGTGTGTATATAATATAGGTTGCTTCTAACACTTATATGCAAACACAAAGAGCTGAGAATAACTAAGATATTATGAAGACAATGACCAAGACAGAAGAGGAGCATCTGCTAAATCAAATATCAAGACATATTATAAAGCTATAGTAATCATGACAGTGTGGTACTGACATAAGAATAGATAAAAAGTCCAATGGAATGGAATGGAACAGAGAGTGTGGGGGGGAAACAGGTCCATGCACATAAACACTTGACTTATGACAGAGATGGCTCTACAAAAACAGTGACTGAAAGAACGGCCTTTCAAAAAGTGGTACTGGGACAATTAAGTATGCCATTATGGGAGAAAAGTAAAACTGGACCCTTATCTTACACCATATACTCAGATCAATTACAAATTAAACACTAAATATGAAAGGAAAAAAAATCTTCAAAGTTTTTGAGGAGGAGAAAATAAAAACAAGGATAGTTTTTGTTACCTCAAGATAAAGAATGATTTCTTAAATGCAATGCAAAAAAACACTAACCAAAAAAGAAAAGACTGAAAATTTTGACTACATTAAGAATAAGAAACTCTTTTTACCACAATATATCATTTACAAAGTAAAAAGACAAGCCAGAGAATGGGAAGTAATATTTGCAATTACCAGGGGAAAAAAAAAAAACAGAAAAAGTCTAGAATCCAGAATATATAGAGGACTCCTACAAATTAATGAGAAATTACAACCTAATAGTAAAAAGCAGCAAAAGAGCAAATGTTTCACAAAAGAGGAAATTCAACCATCTAATAACCATATGAAAAGGGCCTCAACATCATTAGTTATCTAGAATATGTAAAGTAAAACCACAGTGACACTACTACTACTCACCTATCAGTTTGGCAAAAATTAAAAACCCTGGTAATACGAAACATCGGCAAGAATTTGGACAATGGGAATTCTCCATGCTAGTGTGAATGTAAAACAGTGTAAACACTTTGGAAAACAATGTGGCATTATCCAATATAATTGAAGATTCCCTTCTAAGAATCCTACTCAAATTCATGTGCCCCAGAATATATGTACATGTGTGTTCATACCAGCATTCTTCATAATTGCCCCAAACTCAACATATCAACAGTAGAGTGGTAAATAAATTACAGTATAGTCATAGCTGGTATATAACAAAGAATGCTATATAGCAATGGGGTGAATAATATATATTGTATTCATGAATACTCAAATATTCATAATCAGCACTGAAAATTTATAAATATTCATAAAATGAATGTTCTAGAACACTATATAGCAAAGAAAATGAACAAACTATAGTCACAGTTACACAAAATTTTGGATGACTACTACAAACACAATGTTGAAGGAAAGTTACAAGACTTAAAACAATATACATGGTATGATTCCAATTGTATCAAAACCAGGCAAGTACTCACCAGATGCAATGGATGTGTCATGATGATGGGGGAGAGTGTTACTGTGGGGGGAATGGTAGGGTGGGGGCGGTGGGGGTGACTGGGGACCTCATATTTTTTGAATGTAATATTTTTAAAAAAATGAATAAATAAAATAAAATTTAAAAAAAAAAGCATTTCAGTGACTAAGACCAATAAAGAAGGATGGTCCAACAATGGAAAAAAAAAAAAAAACAGGCAAAACTAAACTAGATCATTAAGGGATGCATACACAGGTGGTAAATTCTACAGAAATGCAAGGAAACCCCATGAAAGTCAAGACCGTTGGGGGTTAAAAAGGAACCTGTGATCAAGGGGAGATATTTAGGGACCTTGGGTGTTAGCAATGTTCTAGGGTTTTTGTTTTGTTTTGTTTTGTTTTTTACCTAGCAATGGTTAAATGAGTGCTTGCTTTTTAAAACATTAATTTAACATGTAAGATTAATGTGCATTTTATAAGATCTATGTCACAACATTTTTTAAAGACTCTTTCTATGTTACCTCTTTCAAGAAGTCTCCCCAGATGCACCTGAAGAAGTGCCTCCCTCAGCGTCCTCTATTGTCTTGTAGCACCTCTCACCTGGCTGTGATGCTTGCTAACTCTCAGGGCATCTGCCCTGGAAAACAGTAATTTTGGTTCACCATTGTATTCTGTATCTAAAAAGTACAGAGCACGTGGTGGGTGCTCAATAATTATTTGCTGAATTAATCAATGACTGTTCTTAAGGATCTGAGTTGGTTAAAAAAAAAAAACAAGTAGTTAGCCCTTTACCAATTGATAACCAGTAAGAATGCACTGAGCGGTAAGATGGAAAGATGGAAGGAGAGACTCAGAAGTCAGAAAAAAACTGGATTCTATTTCCACTATGTACTGGCCACATAACTGGGCTTATGTCACTTTAATTTTTTCTCTGATAGTAAAAATGACACAGCTACTATTTAGTGAATTTCAACTATGTGCTAAGACTTTTAGCTGTTACCCCATTTAAACTTCACAATGTACCCACAATGTGGGGTGTTTTGTTTTGCTTTGTTTTGTCTTTTTAATGATTAGGAAACTTAAGATTAAATAGTTTTCCCCCAATTTACCAACAAATGGCAAAGCTGAGATCTCCAACGTTTTATGGCTCGTTGATACTGCTACACAGACTTCTTTTTACCTCAGTTTTTTCATCTATACAATAGGGATATGACAATGTTTGTGCAACCTGACAAATTCATAGTAAGGCTCAAAGGAGAAAATGAATGTAAAAGCAGCTTGTAAACTTTAAAGCATCAATCAAATGCAAGGAAAATAATATATAATAAGCATCTACCATGGGCCCACATAAAGAAGCAGATGGTCCCTACCCACATTGAGCTTACAAGGCGGTTGTGAAGGAAAGCTATGTAAACAGGAAAACTAGGAACACATCAATAAACTAATTTAAGGAAATCACCAGGAACAGCACATAATACAGCCAACTGGTAAGAAAGCAGTGAGTGTGGTACTGCTTGGGCCATGCAACGACCCCCATTGCCCAGCCTCTACGTAGCAGCCAGACAGATTTTAAGGCTTGATGCAATTTTTTCTCATTAAAAATGTATATTTTATAAATTGTGTTTACTGAAGTGAAATTTATTTACAGTACAATTCACCATTTTTCAGTATACACCTTGGTGAGTTTTGACATATACAGCTGTATAACCACCAGCATAATTGAGATGCAGAATATTTCTATCCCCCCAAAAGTTCCCCCTTTAGAGTTAATCCCTTCCCCCTACCATGACCCCTGGCAACCAATGATATAATTTCTGTCTCTATAGTTTTGCCTTTTCCCTAATGCAGAGGGGTCTTTTTAAAATCATGTCAGGTCAAGCTGTCCCATGCCTTGACCTTCCAGTGTCCTCCCATGGCATTCAGAAAGAAACCCGAAGTTCCCTCCATGGCCACCAGGCCCTGCACATTGACTCCCACCTGCCTCTTGGGCTCTATTCCTTATCACTTTTCCTTCCCTACAGCCAGCCTCACTGGCCTTCTTTTGGCTCATTTCTACCTCAGGGCCTTTGCATCTGAAGTTTTCTCCTCCTCAGCTCTTCCCCATTCAACTTTCTTAATCCTCCCCTTCCCCAATCACTCTCCATTATTTAATCCCAGTTTCCTCCTTTAGAATACTTATTGCTATCCGAAATAATCTTGCTTATTAATTTACTTGTTTACTATCTTCCTCCTCTAAAACTATAAGATCCTTGAGGGCAGGAAGCTTGTGTGTCTCTATTTCTGGAAACTAGAAAAGTACCTGGCACATGGTTGTCTTCAACTGGTCTTTGTAGAATGAACAAAGATTTGCTGAAGAAGTGAGGGGATGGTTAAGGTCCATATGGCTGAGACTCTAAGGGTATGATTCACAGAAGGAATGGGCTAAATGTGTATGTAGGGGAAAAAGGGTAGAGGGAATGGCTACCACTCAGACAGGCTCCTCCCACTGCCACCACCCCTTCCCCAAAGTCCTCCAGCAACAGGGCCACACAGTGCTAGGAGATGAAGTGGGGTCTCTCCCACCCTTGCCTGCTAGTATCCTCGGGCTCAGCCCTCTTCCGGACATGGTCCCTCTGGCTCTGTTCACTGGCACTGGCTGAAGCTCACCCCCACAGCCGGCTCAGGCTCACGGGCATTCTTTCCTCCATCCACATGAGTTCAGAGAGGGAGCCCTGGGAAATGTTCTGACTTTGTATTCTGGAACCATCTTCAGCACTGCTCCCTATGGAAGAGCAGGGTGCAATCCTGGTCTTGTAAACCCTGACAGTGTTACAAGACAAATTCCTCCATCGCAGGGCTCCTCATGCTCAGTGGAGTGTACACGTGAATGCAACATGAGCTAGTGTCCACAATTCCCTGAGCTGATGTCCCAGTTTTCTTTCTCAATTAGCACTAGAGTTCTGAAAGCTTAATTTTGTTATAATTTATTATCTCAGTTGGGGGTGGCCAAGGGATAAGGTGGGGAATTCCTTTGCCACAAAAACATCTGTTTTGCTGGACAGCATGATTTAAATTATGACCTCAAGACTTGAGCAAAAGCTTATACATGGTTTGGTCCAGTGTCCTAAGTTTAGTGAAGATACTAAGTCCTAGAGAAATTAACAAACTTACCTGTGGCCACCAAACTAAATTCAAGTTTTTTGACTCCCAGTCCAGACTTATTGCCACTGTAAATTTTCTTGAGTTTGGCTTCTATCCCTCTCAGTTCACAGAAACTGCTCTTTTAAAGGTAAATAATAGCCTAAATCACTAAATACGATGGTTTTCTCAGTCCTTATCTAACTTGGCAATGCCATGGGACAGATTTCTGCTCATCACCCAGAACTTCCTTCAGCACATTTCCTCCCTGAGGTTCTACATGTGGCCAACATCTTTGGGTTCTCCTCCTGCTTCTCTTACCTCCAGTCCCCTTTCTCTACTAGAGCTACCTGTGAGGCTATTGGAGACAGGTTCCCCTGCTCCCTCCACAATGGCGGGCTCCTTCCCTGAGTCCTCCTCCTCCTAATTCATCTCCTCTCCAACAGCATTCTCACCCAGGGGCATCTCCTCTGCTCTCATGATCTTACCATGAGAGTGGAGCCCATTCTCCTTCCAGCCTCGACCTCTCTTCTAAGCACCAGACTGCCTTCCAAACAAACAGCTGAACATTTCCAGAAAAGTACTCTGCAAGAACCTGAAATCCATGCCTGTGGATCTTTCCATCTTTCCTCTGCTACCTTTCTCCCTGCTCCTATGCTTCCTAACTGGGTGGCATAGCTACACTCCATCATTACTCAGGTTCAAAAACCACTCTCTACTCTTTTGTTCCCACATTTACCTAAACACCAAGTCTCATCTATTCTGCCTCCAAATTCTCTCCCCCAGGCAATTTCTCATTGCCTTTCCTACAAATACCCTAGTTCTGACTACAGAAATCTCTGTTCCTAAGCCTCCTCTCTGGTCTCCCTTCTTCAAGCACTCTCAATCTGGCAACCTACTGTACTCAAAATAAAGTATATACCCCTTAGTATGATGGTCAGGGGCCCCCACAGTCTAGCTCCAACCTTCCTTTCCAATCCCTTTTCCCCATATTCCCATGATTTTTCAACTTTTCAGTCACATGAGACCGTCCACTGCTCCCTGATGGTGCCCTGCATGCTCGAGTCTTGCTTTTGTGCTTTGCTCATACTGCTGCTGCTTCTTGGAAGGCCTTACCCTTTTCATCAGGATGACTTGGGCTCTAAGGGACACAATCGCAGCTCAAGTAAGCTTATGTAAAAGAAGGGACTCAGTCCACCTAACTATCAAGTCCACTGAGTGGGCTTCAGAGACTCCAATAATATCATCGAATGTCTCTCTGGCTTCCTCTCCTCTTTCTCCTCTTTCTCCCCACCCCAATCTCTCAAAGTCTCAAGCTCTTTCATGATAAGCAAGCTTCCTCTTGCAGAGAGGAATGAGGGTGAGGGTGAGAGTGGGGTACATGGCCCCAGCCAGGTCCAAGCTTTCATCCTTTCAGCCCAGTGAGCACCTTACTGGGATCCCAGATGAAGAGTTTCTTTCTCATGGTAATTACACAATCCCAGAAAAGGACTGATTAGCCTGGCTTCAGTCAACATGCCCATCTCTGGGCCAATCAGTTGGCCTGGAGAATGGGGTATTATGAGTGGCAAGGCCTAAGTCATGTTTTCACTTCTACCTTCATGGGGCAGGGGGCAGTGACTGGTAGCACCATTGGAACTGCCTGAAATCAGAGGCTGGGCAGACTAAAACAGTGGGCTGTCCACTGAACCCTCATTTCTTCACCTATCTCCTTCCCAATTTAATCCTGAACCCACTGTCCAAATTAAATTCTGTCATTTTCTCTTCTGTACCCTCATAGCTTGTTTGTCTCCTCCTGAATCAACTCTCCAAGGGCAGGAAATGGCACTCAGTGATCAACGTATAAGGTTTTACCCAGAGGTATGACTCCAGAAAATGGATTAAACAGCCTGCCATCACCACATCCAATTATTTGTTTACAAGGTTACTGCGTGATTTTCCTGGGATTTGACTTGTTTGCCACTGAATCTCCAAACACCTAAAACAGTGCCTAACACATAATAGGTGCTAGATAAATATTGGATAAATGAATAAATGAATGTTTTGAATGGAATAAAGGTTACCAGTCTTTAGTGTTCCAGTAAATGAGCACAGCTGCTTTTTAATTCCTCCCACTTCACAGAGAAAAATAAATGCTAAGGCAGGAGCTCCCTCAACTTTCCGTCCCCACCATCCCTCCCCCGAATTTCTCTACACACTTCCCATCCTACTGCCCTTCTGTCAGTCTCAGGGAAGGAGATGCCTTCATGCCAGGATCAAGCTGTCCATTCGCACACTGCAACCCTCTGCCCATCCTTTTGGGGTCTGCTCCTTCTACCACTTCCTCTTTCCTATATTTTCAATCCCTCCCTTCTTCTGGGCTCTTTCTTTACAGCTTCTTAATGGATTCAAGTCCTTCGATGTTAGCCAAATGAACAACAGCAGAAAAATCCTCCCTGAGCTCTAACCTCCCCCTCCTTCTCTCCCTCTCTCCCCTTCCTTGCCTAGCCAGGGTCTCCAGTCACAGCCTCAACAACCTCAGTTCTACTCAATGCTTAACATCCAAAGCAATCTGGCTTTTCTCCCACTACTACTAAAACTGCTCTTCCCAAGGTCCCCAACAACCTGCTGGTCTTCATCTTATTTGACCACTACAGTATCTGACTCAGTATCTGACTTGCTTGCCTCATAGGATACTGATCCTAAATATTCCTATTTTCCTGGGGAGTGTGTATGATGGCGGATGCAACCTGTGCCGTCTCTTTCCTTCTTAGCCAGACAAGGTTATCTACTTCCATGGCTCTCACTGCCCACAAGCACCACAGAAGTTCAAATTTCCCTTCCTACCTCTAACCCACATATCCAACTTCCTGCCAGAGGTCTCCACTTGGATGATCCACAAGAGATTCAAATTTAACATGATCAAATTAAATGATCATCTTTCTCCTCTAGTCTTCCCTTCTCCTCCTGCATGCCCTGAGATCAGGTAATGGCACCGCCATCCTACCAGTCCCCCAAACCAGGAATCCTGGACTCATTCTTGCCTATGCCCACTAAAATTTAGCTTCTCTTCAATGCCCAGCTAACTGGTTGTCAAATAAGTTCAATTATTATACTGCCTAAATAGCCCTAGAATCTGGCCCCTTTCCATCCCTACTACCACTGCTTTAGTTCTTAATCATTTCCCCTCTGAATTACAGAAGTAATTTTCCATTTAGTCTCTCAGTCCTCAGACCTGACTCCTTCCAGTCCATGTAGGTGATTTTTCTAAAGTGCAAACTGATCCTGCCACCCATTTCTTTAAAACAGTCTGAAAACATCTCATTATCTTCAGAATAAAATCCAAAAATAAGGCCCTTCATGGACTGGCCTCCATCTTGTCTTTCATCCTTCATCTCTTGACACTTCTCTGACATAGTCAAACCAAATTACTTTACCTTCCCCAACATGTTCCAAGTGGTGACATACCTTAGTACTTTTCCATGTCTCAGTCCCTCCACCTGGCATTCCTTTTTCCACCTGGCTAACTACCATTTACATTGCAGACTCAGCCTAGATGCCACTTTCTCTTGGCTGACCTCCCTGAACCTCCTCTGTTCTCCCACATTGCATTCAGGCATTAAGGCACTTCCTATCCTGATGTGTAAGGGTCTTTTGCACGTTGCTCACTTTAGACTACAAATTCCTTGAGGCAAGGGACTGAGACCTTCCTCTTTATGCTTATGGAGGATGGATAGATGGATGGAAGGATGGATGGATGGATGAATGGATCTCCTACTATCCTCAGTCTTCTCTGAGCCACCTGTCTTCACCAATGCCAGAGTCTTCAGTGGGAGCTTCTCTTTGCTATCACCAGCAAACAGCCTACACTTCTGAGGCAGGAGTAGAAAATTATTTCAGGCCTATCCAGATGGTGACTGGGGAATACTCTGGTATCCAAATCAATGTGATATATGATGATAACCTCCAACTCCAGAAGGAGCCCAATACCAGGTGGGCACACACCATTTTATATTCAGTCTCTGATCTCAACCAAGGCTGGTACATCCCATTAGTTTATGGCTACTGGGTCCTGGACTGCCAACCCTCCATTGCCCATACTGGTGGTGGTCCAGTGAGGACTGTGTGGGGTTACATTGGAAAGGACATATGTTTTGGAATTAGACAAATCATTGTCTACAAACAGCTCTGTCACTTTCTAAGCTATATGACTGAGCAAGCCACTTAACTTCTCTGAGCCTTACTTCCTCATCTGTAAGATGTAGTTGATGACTGAATTTCCTCAGAAGTTGATATGAAAAAGCAAATAAAGAAGATAATGCTTTGAAAATGCTGAGCACAGCCCATGGCCATTGAAGGTTTTCAATTATTATTATTATGACTTATATGGAAATGAATTTGTATTTCTTGTGCAACTCATTTTTTTCTCTCTTTCGTTCAACTAACATGTCTTAAGTACCTCCTTTATGCCAGGCATTGGGCTGAGAGCTGTACTGCAAGAGAAAATAAGTCACCACCCTTGCTTTAGGGAGCTCTGGTTAGGAGAGGGCACCCAGATTAACTAGGGAGGCAGACACATAAACACTTACTTCATTTACAGTGTGTAAAAAGCAGTAGTTATCTGAGACCCTGGGGACAGGTAACTCCAGGTCAATTTTAAAGCACAGGGAAGCTGTCTCTATGAGTAACAAATATCCACAGAAAGTCTATCTGTTGGCTAAGACATAGGCAGAGAATCCAATAGATCCTTGACTATGGAGCTCTATTCTTATATCTTGTCCCCCTATTCTCTATTCTCTTTGCTTCTAGAGATGGTTGGGAAATCAAGTAAGTAGGGGGACAATTTCAAGGTACTGACTATTAGCCTTGCAGGATTTTATTTTACTTTAATTTTTTAGCGCTATGAAAAGCACAATGTTTTCCTCTTCTCTGTAAAGAAAATTAGAACTAAAGATGGCTCAGCAGATAAAAGCTGTGGGCGGTAAATACTCCCACTATTCCCCACTGCATTTCAGGCTTCTAGGTTTCTCTTTGCATCTAAGATACATCTTAGAACTGGAAACTGCAAGCAGCCTGAGAAACCCTATTGTAAAAGCCCATGTCCCAATTAAGAGATGAAAAAACTGAGGCCCAGAAAGGCTAACTGACCTGCCCAAAATCGAACCAGAGAGCAAGTAAAAATTAAAATAGACTTCTCCTGATCTTCCCTCTTCACTAGTCCTCAAATATCCTAACAGCCTGGATCCTAGGTACTTTAATCAAGGCAAGTTCCTTCACATGCCACTGTCCCTGAGAGAAGCCAGGGCCACGTCCATTCCTGCGCATCCTTGAAGCCACAACAAACCACTTCTCCCTCAACATGTCATCGGGTCTCTCATCTCTGAAACATCCTGTTTCTTACTAAAGGGATACTTTCGGATTCTCCTCTTTGGTTTGAGAACCATGTCTGTATAAAGTTTGGTTAGAGGTGGTTTTCTGGTTTTCTCCAAGTCCCTTTCGAAACTATGGCTTTCTTGGATGACAGAGCTTTGTGGCTGAAGTTGCTATTTGGCAATTATCTTGGTTGTAAAAGAACCTTCATGGGTCCCCCAGCCCCTCTGCAATTGAACCATAACTGATGTTTTTATATTTGGAATCCAGCATTAGAGACATCAAGACTCTGAAAACAGAGAGAATTCCCAATTTCATAGACCACTTGGAAGAGGAAAGGAGTTTGGTCCAACTCCTGTAGGAAACTGAGACCCCCCAAGAGAGACAGAGGAAAAAGACATTTGTCCTGACTCCTGGTCCTGTGCTCTTTCCCACTCTGTGTAACAATACCCAACCTCTTGGGCTGAAACAGCTGTGCCATCAAAAATGTCATATCAGTTATGACAACAATGGTTGTTACATAACTGAAGAGCAAGTGAGGGGAAGAAGCAATAAGCATGAACCACAGTGCTCCCCTTCTGGCTCTCAGCAGGAGGCTGGGCTAAGTCCCACATACATGAGAAGAGAACTCCATATGGGTGGGAATACCCACTAATCAATCAAAGGGATAAAAACTATAGCTAACATATATAGGACTCTTCCCAGGTTCTGGACACTGTTTACGCATACACTTCGTATATTAATTCATTTAATGTTCACAACAACTCTTTGAGGCAATTATTGTTATCATCAGCCCCATTTTACAGGAAGGAAACTGAGGCACAAAAAATTAAGTAACTTTTCTAAGGTCACACACGTAGCTGGTGACAGGACCAAAATTGAACCCAGGCAACCCTGGATGCAGAGTCCATGTTCTAAATCACCTCTCCATTTTAGATAAACAAGCTAAACTACTCTTTTAATTAAGAAACCACCTATTTTTCTGAACTGGCCAATAGGCCACTGCTTCTTCTTTTCCTTCTCCCCTATACTAATCAATGATTTTGTTGGACAGTGTCCTTTCTACCAGTACTGTACATGAATGAGAGGGAAAGGATAAAACAATGTGATACAAATCCAAACAAATCCATAGACTGGTTCATTTTAACACCTTCAAGCTTTTTATGATGATGAAATGAATTAGAAAGTGAAATAAAATGTTCTTCCACAGCATCTGTTGTCTGCTTTTAAATCCAGGTTGTATGTGTGCAACACATTTTCTTTTTTCAAAATCAAAAGTTGTAGTGCCAATTTTGGGCGTAACCCTTTCTGTTACCTGGTCCACTGTCTTTCAGATCAAGATGTGCTCTAATGTTAATGGTCTGGCTTCATAAGAAAGGACAGAATGGAAACACCCTTGAAAATGGCGAACCAAATCCTTTTCACATGAGCTGGTCACATGTCAGAAAAACAGGACCCTATTCTGCTCATATTAAATCTTCAGTGTTAACAGATAGGGTACTGTGAACAGCTAGAAAGTACTGGTGATTTTTTTCCTATTAGCAAATGTGGCATGCTAGGAAGCACAACATAATCTGGGGAGTTCCAAGTGTAAGACAGCGTTCCAACTCTGGGCATTGTAAAACTAATCCAGTCCCACATGTACAGACCAGCCAATTCTTCTGTATTCCTTTTGAGCCATGTCAATCTCTCATAGAGCTTCATCCATCTCATCCAATCAACAACAACCATTTCAACAAGTAGACATGTTCCATTTCAGAAGCTAACAGGTAACAGAGGTTCAAGAATTCTACAGCTGATTCTCAAGAATATCAGGTGGACTGTTTGCTACTCTCCCAGCAGGAGGGAATGCTGGTATTTACAGCTCAGCGAACAGTAAGGAGGAGACAGCACCATCCATCAGCAGAGGAGAACTCATCTGCTACTTGATCCGAAATTCTGTTCTGCTCAGGCTGTCTCCAGAGAGAGCAAGGTACATCCATTTGAATAAACATGGAGACGAGGTGAGCAGAGAGTGAAGCAGCCAATGAGATGACTGCAAAAATAGCAAATCCACAAATCTACAAGAGTAGCTTTCAGCAGAATTCTGCTCCAACATGGAACCCTTTGGGTATGTGTGGGAAACGCCCTTTTAGATGGCTATGACTTGCCATTCACCTCCACTACTGTCTGTTACCTAGTAAATGCTGAACAGGGATATACTGAAGGGCCACATGCTTGTCCTGAATCCAAACCAAATAGTAGACAGCCTAATTACAAAGTCAGGGTCAGAGCTGGAAAGAGGAAACCACCAGCTTTTTGGGAGCAGGTTCTCTCTTAAAACTGCCTTGCCTGACAGGGTGGGGTCTGTCCTGGGAATGACATTTCACTGCAAGGGCTGGTACCTTGGAAATTAATGCACATACAAAGTGTTCCATTTACTTTGTCCATTTATGTAAAACCTATCAGCTAGAAAGCCATGCATTTATCTTCCTAAAAATCTGCTTAATGCTCCAGAGACAGAGAGCTTGAACATGACATCACAGAAAACCCAACATCTCAAATGAGGGCAAACTGCGGTGCCCACAGCAGCTCCACAGTTCATTTTACATTTTCATCAGATAGATTGTCCAAGCAGTTGTCATTATTTGCTCAGAATTGGGAAGCCACTTAAAGGGATATTTTAATTCTCTAAGAGATTTCTTGGTAAGGGTATTGGTAAGTAAATTAAATTGACATTTCCTTTTAAAATCTTGATTAGTTTGCATAACTCAAAGAGCCATACCGATCGACTGCAAAAGTGATGGGCTGTATAACAGGTGAGGTCACGACCCCCTAAGAAGCAAAATTATTAAAAGTACCAAAGAAAAGAGCCCCTGATTACCCAGGCTATGTTTAAAATTATGTTTGTGCTGCCTCAATTATCATGGTTTATTTCTTGTCACTGAAGTGTTTTGGATTGTTTGACACACAGCTCCCAAACACTAACTCACAGTTCTATACACAAAGAAAAAAAAAAAACAGAAAACTATGTTCAAATGAAAATTTTAATAAACTATTGAGAATCGGGCTTTCAAAAGGACAATCTAATTGGCAGCATCTTTTAAATGGATGGAAGTTCCCCCTTACAACATGTATTAATCAGAAGAATTCCAAATTGCAATGTTCCTAGGCTGATGTGGGTGTTAACACTGTTCTGAGCAGCATCTGCCAGCCATTACTTTATCATGAAACTGCAGTTACTATAGGCATATATGGAAACCTATTCCTTCTTCTAATCAGCACACCACAGCATGGGTGAGAATACAAGCTGAATGGTGCAGCTCTTAGCTCTTCTTCTGGAGATGCTGAATGAAAAAGGCTTGGGAATGTCTGCTGATCAATAGTCTTGCCCTCAATCCAGCAGGTTGGGCCAGTAAACCCCAGTCTCCATTAGGAAATCATCTGGTTCTCACAGAGATCACCCAAAGAAGACTTATATCTAAGTTTATCTGCCCAGGTGAAATAAAACAGCATCCTAATTAACTCATATGTGTGGCCTAGGTTGGTCACCAATCACATGCAGGAAAGTCTGAAATTGCTTCCTCGACTGCCCCCTAGCTTTGCAGACGTGGCCCCATCCACGGTACAGCTCCCCTGACTCAGTGACTCTCAGTCAAGTGGCCATTGTGAAAACCATCTCTGCAAGGGAGGACTTGAAAGAATTTGTCACTAGGATACAGTGACACCAACCCCACATTTTGTGGTTAATAAAACAAGTCCTGCCTCCAGCTTGGCACAAGGCCCTGATCTGACTTATTTCAAGCCAACCTGGAGGGCTCACAGGAAAAGCTGCCATTCAAGAATGCTGCACAACTGGGTGCCAGGGACCTTACCCTAGTACCTTGTGGCAAAATGTACAGGGGTCAGAAACCTTTCTGTCTAGTCTTTTGAGCAAATATAGTGTATTTCCTTTAAAAAGCTGGTGTATAGAGGGATTTTTTTAAAGTATGAAATGTTCTACCTCCAAAATCTCAGTTTTGCCTGACATTTTTCTCCAAAGAGGTGTCAGTGCACATTTCTGTGGGGTTAGAAGAGCTGGGAATGTAGGGAGAAAAGAAGCAGCACTCTGATTTCCAATTTAAACATCTCTAGCATCAAGCACTTCCCCTACCCCCTCCCCCAGTGTCCCAATGTAATCATATATACCAATGGGAGACACACAGGACTTTCCCCAGAAAGTCAACCCACAGGCTTCATTTAAGATTTCCTACCCCAGAACATAATTAGGAATTTTCCTTCTCAAATGGCACACCTACCTCCTTGGAGAGCTCAGCTCTCTTTGAATGAAAAAGACGAAGTAGGTAGGTAATATTATCCTTTGGGGGACTCAGTATATATTTTTAAACTTCTTATTAATTCAACCTAATTTATGGGACATGTTCAGGGAGTTCAGATAACGTGTTGCTTTGGCGGATACAAAGTTAATTTGCAGATTCGAGCAAATAGACGCTCCCTTCCCGTCTATTCCCGCGAACGTTTCCGAACCCCTCTCCGAATGCCGAACGTCCTCCGAAGGGGCTGGTGCTCTCCGCCAGGGTTCCGACTCAGCTCCGAACACCGCCGAGTCCCTCCGAGCCCCGCCCCATCGACTTTTCGGGCCTCGGCTGGGCGCTGTCCACCACTCGCAACGCCTGAAACCTCACGCAGCCCCGGTGGCTGGGGCTTCGAGCCAGCTCCGAGCCCGCCACAGTAGATTTACAGACCTCTGAAGTTTTGAAACGAACCCCCTCGGGAGAAGGGGGTGGCGCTGCTTGCCTTTACCGACCTGCAAAGGCTCCAGGCAGACGCATCCTGCACCTTGTTGCAAAGAGCAATTCCCCAGGACCTGCCTCCCCATCCATCTGGGTTGTACAAGCTCCAGAGAAGCCCCGGACCAAATTACCCGCGGCTCAGAGAAGTGCTGCGAGCAGAGGGGGCCTCAGCGAAGAAAGCCCTGGGGAGCTCTTGAACAAAAATAAGAACATGTCAAGCAGATGGGGAAAACTGTCTCTGAGTCGCTACTCCCTGCCATCATGGCGCCGCCTAGAACCCGCTTGTCATGCCTGTTACACATGCGAGATTTTTTGCATCTTGGTTCATCTAAAACCACAAGCATGTTTCGTCTCCCACCCACATTCCCACGAAAGGGGTTTTTATTTTCCATTGTTTTCCTACGGGATGCAATTACTTCGCCTATTCTGTCAAGCTGAAAAATAATCATTTTTGTTTACCGCACAACAACCCCTAATTAGGAGCCGTGTGTGTGCGAAGGTGTCACAGCAAAGCGACGTGGAATCCTAGCTAAACGCTCTTAACGAACTCCTCCATTCCGAGCTGACAGGTCAACGGAAGCAGCCCAGCTCCGAGGCCCCGAGGGCGCGCACCCCCTCCCGGACCAAGCAAAGCCTGTGGGCTCACCACGAACTGCCGAGTGGAGGGGGCCAGAAGCGAGCCTGAGTGCAAAGGAGGGGCGAGGCTCCTTATTGAGAAAGTGTGGAAGAGAAGGAATATCCCATTTTGTTTCAATTTTCAACCATCACTCAAATCCACCCCCAGTTAATTAGGAGGGGAAACCGATATCTAAGGCAAAAGGGGGTGGCAGCAAGTGGGGCCTGAAATCCGCATTGTGGGTAGATTAAATGGAATACGGCCTATGCAAAGTGTAAATACACTACTAAAGGCCACAGACTGAACGAAACTGCCGGTGTCAGGAGAGCAAATGCTGGGAGGGTGGGGGCGGAGAGGGGTCAGGGGCAGCAAGGAGGCGGGCTTTTAAGTCCAGCAGCCAGCGTCCCCCTTCCACCTCAGCCTTGGATACAGCTGTGCCAGTCGCATCCGCTTAGAAACCCACCCCCTTCCCCCAACACACTCTCCCTCCCCTAACCTCGCCCTAATTGGGGGTGGGGGCTAGGAGAGGCAGAAACCAGAGCCTCCAATTCAGCACCAAATCCATGAACAGCAGACATTCATCCACCACCAGTCTAGGGCTGGGTCCCCTTCATGTTTCAGCCAAGTTCAAAATCTCTGCCCCAGGAGAAGAGCTGGGGGAAGTGGGGTTATGGACGCTTAAGGGGGGTGGGGCAGAGAAACTGAGACAGAATGAGACAGAAACCGAGGCAGCAAGACACACTAAAGACCCCACGAGGAGTAATGATCAGAATCATGCCAATAGTGTGATGTTCTGATCAATATGGCGGACACTGTCATTCATACAACTACAGGCGCTCCTCTTCCCCCCGCCCCCAAAAAACACCCACCCCGGCAGTTGGGGTGGAGGACCCAAAACCAACGTAGGGTGTGGGGGAGGGGAATTAAATCGAGGTGTGTGTGTGTGTGTACGAAATCAAAAGCAGGCCTGGAGAGCAATGTGCAGTGAGCAAGGGAATATGATGGTAAAAATAATAATAATTCTTAATAAAAGTACAAATCCTGATGCCACAGGGACTTACTTCATCTGCTTCACAATGGTGCTTTTTCCTGATTCTCCAGCCCCTGTTGGGACACAGACAGGGGTAAAACTGGTGAGTGTCAGCTTAGGAAACCAGGGGGACCAGAGGGGTAAGGCATGCGAGGAGATGGGTGACCCTGGGCACATGGTGGTGACAACTCGGGACCAGGTCTCCCTGGGCGCGGGTGGGGTGGGGGAGGTGGCAGGGGGTGGGGGGAGTGCGGAGTGGCCGGGGTCGGGGGGGGGGGGGGGGGGGGGGATGGCAGCCGCGGGCCTTACCCAGCAGGAGTAATTTCACGTCTTTGGCGGCGCTGATGCCATCCTCTTTGAGGTTTTTCTCAATCGCCTTGCTCCGCTCGAGGGCGGCTCTCTCTTCTGCGCTCAGAGTACATCCCATGGTGGCACCTTCCCTGCCACAGCCCGCACGACTCGCCTGGCACGGCTCCCCGGCTCGGCGCGCCCCCCACCCCCCCAGAGAGCAGAGCCTGGCTCAAAGGGGGTAAAATCACGATATCCTCCCCTTGGCTGAAAACAAAAATGTGGAGAAACCACGACCCCCCCCCCCCAAAAGACAGCCGCTAACAAAATTCCAGCAGCGGAGACTCGCGGCAGCTGGCGGGCGTCTGGGGGTGTCGAGACGAGAGTTGCCGGGGTCGGGGGCTCCGGAGCCGAAAGAGGAGGCGCCCCCGGGCCGGGGAGGCGCGGGCTGCAGGCACTGAGGCTTGTGCACGACCCAAAATAAATAAAATAATAGTCGAGGCCGGAGCCGCAGCCGGAGCCGGCGGAGGGTGGGGTGGGGGGCAGGGTGGGTCCTGCTGCCGCTGCTGCCTGAGGAGGAGGCGGCGGCGGCGGCGGCGGCGGCGCGGGGTGTGGAGGGAGTGAGTTAGGGGCGCCGCTAGTGCATGTGCATCGCCGGTCTTCCGCCGTCGGTGTGTCCGCGGCGCCTTCGCCGACCCCCGCGCGCTGGGCAGGGCCGGGCAGGGGGCCGGGCAGGGGGCCGGGCCGAGGGCAGGTCTCTAGCAGGCGGCGGCGGCGCTGCCTCCCAGAGCTCGCATCGCTCGGTGGAGCCCACCGGAGAGAGGAGGAGAGCGCGAGGGAGCGGCGGCCACTCGGAAGCTCGAGGGGGAGAGAGAGGGAGAGAGGAAAGACCGGGCGGGGGGGCCGCGAAGGGAGGGCGGGCGCGCGCCAGAGCCCGGGCGGAGGGGGCGGCGGCGAGCTCAGCGCGCGAGTGCGCCAGCGGCTCTGCGCACCCCGCACGGCGAGCGGCCCGCTGACGTCAGCAGAGCCGCGCTCCGGGCTCCCGGGACGCGCTGGGGCGGGGGACGCGGGAGGCGCGCGCGCCGGGCCGAGCGTCAGCCCGCGGCGGCGCGCGCGCACCGCGCGGCCTCCCCACCCCCAGCGCCCTCCGGGCCGCTGCTCCCCTGGGGTGGGCGCGTGCGGTGCCGGGCGGGGGCGGGGCCTATGGCCGGGGGCGCGCGCCGGGTCTCCCCGCCCCGCGCGCAGTCTGCGCGGGTCTCCTGGGCTTTGGGGGCGCGCGGCCGGGTCTCCCTTGCGTGGGACCGACGAACCTCCGGCACCCCTCCCGCGGCCGCTCGGGCTCTCGCGCTTGCTCTCCATCTTGTCCCGCCTTCTTGGTTGTTCTGCTGCTGGGCCGTAGAAGTCGTGGCCGGGTTACCTCAGCAAATCTGAGAAGGTAGCGGGTTCTGAGTAAACTCGCGTTCCAGAGAATTCGCCTCAGAGGTTCATCGCTGCGGGGCAAGTTCGGAATTGCCTCCTTCTGCGTTCTACTAACGTGTATTGAGCACCTAGTGTGTGAGACTCGAGGCCGAGAGGAGAGGAACACGGCAGCATGAGACAGCCGGGGCCTGCCTTCGAGGAGCTTCTGGCTCCCTTGGCCGCGGTTGGTCCCGCTCCGGGATTCCCGGCCGTCGATCCCTGTGGAGGAGACAGTTCCCACCCTCGGGAAGCTTTGGTGCGGAGAGGGGAGGGACAGGTTTTAACGCGATCGTGAGCTTCTCGCCAGTGCTTGCACCCTGAACAGAGTTTAAAAGACTTCTGCACATTTTGGATGGTTGACCTTGGTTGAGGTTTACGCTTTGATTTCTCTTACCCTGCCCCTTCCCCAAACACAAGTAACATGAATTTTTGGTAGATTTTTGTTGAGAGAAGTTTTCTTCTTTTAAACTATTTTTTCCACCTCTCTTTCACTAAAGACTCAGAAATCTGGGTCAGTTATTCACTGTACAGCTAATTAAATACTGAGGAAACACAGATTTGCCAAAGATTGGATCCATTCTGGGTGGTCTCTGAGATTTTGAAGATACTAATTCTTACTGCATAAAACGGCTTTATAATCAGATCCACGAGACAGCCCCAGGGGCCCTCCTGGAGAAAGAGGCCCATGGGGAAGTTTGCATGGGGCTAAGAGGCCAGCAGCCAGTGGAAAGCGGTTTTTCTAACAGTTGGGCATTTCTGTGGCTCTGAAAGCAAATTGGTTTCACTGCAACAATAGAAAAAATAATCCCCGATTTGGAAATGTTACCAACTTGAAAATACATTTGCAAGGGGAAAGAAAAGGGCAGTTAAGGCCCACCCAGAAGAAACCTTTTTCCCCTGGAATTTTATATTTGGTATTTCCCAATATGGGTTTGCCTCCTCCTGCACATAGCTGTCTTTGTCAAATTGTATGTAATGTAATTTTAAGTATTTAAATATGAATCGCATTTTACATGTTCTAAAGGAAGCTGACAAAGGAATCCTGTAAAGAATTCTTTTACAAAGTAAAATAACTGCTTCCCTACCCCCTCAAGCCCATCTCTTTTTGCATTTGAGGACATGGAGGACAGGTTAAATATGGTTTACTTAAAATCAGGGTATCCTAAAAATCAGCCTTCCAGATCCAGAACAAAGAACCCAGGTACTCAGCATTCCATAGAATTTGTTATTTCCTCTAAAAGTTGGCTCTGACAATTATGCAAATTTGTCAGATGAAAGGGGCAAAAATCAAAAGTCTCACCCAGGTATTGCTATCCCTGCAAGGATACATAGGAAAGACTGAACAGGTAAAATACAACTATTGCATTGTAGCCTGCCAGTCAAGTTTTACATTTCAATGCTCTTTCATATCAAGTACTTCTTTAAGATCTTATATCAAGTACTTCTTTTTGTGTGTGTATTTTTTATTAAAGTTTTTTTATCACTTGATGGTTTTTCCTTCCCCTCCCCCACCCTGCAGTTTTTGCTGTCTGTGTCTATTTGCTGTGTGATCTTCTGTATCTATTTCTCTTTTTGTCATCTCATCTTTCTCCTCTAGGATTCACTGGGATTCGATTCTGGGGACCTCTGCTGTAGAGAGAGGCTCCCTGTCAGTCGTGCCATCTCAATTCCTGGTCTCTGCTGCACTTCACCTTGACTCTCCTCTTTAGTTGTGTCATCATCTTGCTGTGTGATTCACTTTCGTGGGCACTGGCTCACCACATGGGCACCTGGCTTGCCACGCGGGCACTGGCTCGTCATGTGGGCACTTGCGTGGGCACTCGGTTCACTGCACAGGCACTCAGCTCGCCATGTGGGCACTGGCTTGCCGCACAGGCAAGCTTTCTCTTCTTTTTCACCAGTTGGCCCCAGGGATTGAACCTTATCACTTGAGCCACATCGGCTTCCCTCAAGTACTTCTTAATTTAAGATGTTAGGCTTTCGTGTGGTATTCAGGTTTGTATAGTTGAATCATACTATCCTTGACTTTAGTTATATTTATTCCTTTTTGGTATCAGACCTAGTATGACAAGGGCACAAACCTGTGTTTTGTGTTTTTCTTTATTCACTCAGTACTCATTAAGCACTTACCCACTAGGTATGGGTGGGGTAATGTTCTAGGTACTATAGATATTGTATTTCAGATTGGTCTACCCTGTGTTCTTTTTTTTCTGGGTCACTTTGCAGCTTTGTAGGTAGGCTTCATAAGGGACAAATAATCATCTCTTTCACCCCTGTAGTGCTTTACAGCTTGCAGAGCACTTTTACAAAAATTATCTCATGTGTTCCTCCCAAATAAACATCAAGTATGCACTGTTGTATGGGAAATATCATACTACAGTTACGTAATTTATGGAAAGAGCCTGGACCATGAATTCAAGTAGACCTGGGTGCCATTTTACAGTTGAGGAAGCTGGGCCTTTGAGGAGTTAAATGACTTGTTCAAGGTCATAAAGTCATTCAATAGTAAGGCAGTGTTCTTTTTAAAGGTCTCTGCACTATTTGAGAAATAACATGTAATATAAAAAATATAAGCTATACTTCCTAGAATCAAAGAAAGCATACAGCCCCAGAACCTAATCATATTCTCATTCCACCCCCCTGCAAAGGAAGTGAGGATGAGAACATCACAGTTTTCTGTGAGTTATTAGTAATTAGATATATCACAACAGTTTAATTCTCAATTACTTCCTGAGGGAGTGGAGGAGAATTTACAGTTCTAACATAAGGAGTGAGGGGATGCTTAGACCAGAGGCAGATTCCATTCAGCTTGATTTTATAAGATCCTCAGAATTGTATTTCTCTGATCATTACTTCTGGTCAGAGAATAACTCTGATTACCCCCACCCTTGATCAACTATCTATTCTCCCTTGCCACACACACACACACACACACACACACACACACACATACAGAGCTCAGCGTATTTTTAGTTTTAAAAGTGATTAGAATTTTTAATATACTCTCTAAAAGGAAAACAAAGCTTACATTATATTTTGTGGGGTTTTTGTTGTTGTTGTTGTTGTTGTTGTTGTTACTATAGGTGCTTTCTAGGTCTGGAGAACAGTAACTCATGTTACTAGCAGGATTTCCCAGCTCTGATGTAACAGAATGTGAGGTCTGATTAGATTAACTGAATTACCCTATATGTTCCCTTTTATAGAACCAATTAAATATACATTTATTGACAATCTACCATGTTTAATATATTGATTTACACTCAAAGGAAGGTTCAGATATAAGAACTTGAAATCTCTGGAATGTTTTCTCAAAACCATTCTCATCAGAATCAGCTGGGCTGATTGTTAAAAACTCAGATACCCAGGTCACTTAAACCTAATCAGACTCTCCTACAATCTGCATTGACAGCCACTCCCTGGGTGATTTCTCTGTACACAAAGTGCTGGGTCTTATACAGAATCTGTATGTGCCAATTAATTCTGTTAGGAGCTTACTTTCTTAAAGTTCAGGATCTCCCATCTTTCTGAATTCTATAAATTTTCTTCATGCTTACTAGTTTTTGTGTTTTTGTCAAAGGAAAAGACATGATTGTTAGTCCTTCTGAACACTACTGTCACTGGAAGAAAATAGGCTAAAATGATGGTTCATGATCTAAATGAAACTAAACTAAATGTCAAATGAATTAGGCATTTTAGGGAGAATGGTAGGTCACTAGAGATTTGGGGCTTCTCTAATTGTTTTATTATAAAATTGATAGCTCATAATCCAATTTAGTGGTGAATTTAATTTATAAGAATGTCTAGGTAACGCTAAAAGATATCTTATTGTTTCTGGTAAATATCTAGCCTTAATAAGGGGAGATTACTGATCAATTTTTTTTTTTATATCCCTGGAAGACCGACCTTCTATTTAGTCCATATACAGCTTCCCTGACTGATATGATTTTGTGCACAATTCTCAGACATACCAGAGCAGTGGTTCTCAAATGTTAACTATGCAAAAGAATTTCTCGAGATGTTTTTTAAAATGCAAATTACTGGGTCCCATCCTTAGAAATTCTGAATCAGTAAGTCTTAGGTGGACTTGAGAATCTTCATTTTCACAATCAATCATAGACCCCTACCCCATGATAATGATACACTTTGGGAAACACTACACTGGACTGTAAATTCCTCTAAGGTGACAGAGTTATATTTTCTCTTTCTGTATATATCAAAATGTCAAGCATGGCCCACTGTGTACAATGTCATCAATTTGAGTATTTGTTAACTAAATTCACCTGTCTGTAGGCAAGGGCTAAATCAGATAATATATCAGAGTTCTTCCCAGCTCTGGGATATTTTTAATAGAAATTTTTTACTTGATTCTAGAAAATTATTTTTAAGATTGGGTGAATTTAAAAAGGTAATGGCTTATCCTCAATTAAGGTTCTGTAAAATGAAATGATCCTGATTTAAAACAAGTGAATGAAAGATTCGGTACTTAAGGGTTTGTGAGAAGAGTATGACAGATGTTTCTAAAGTTCCAGTCAGAAACTTCTTTGCCACATTTTGTATCCCAGTTTGTTATTTTGTAGAATTCATGAAAAAAATTTGGTTTCCTTATTTATAGTTGTTAAGAGTAAAAGATGCCCAGAGAAGAAAAAAAGCTTTTGTGTACTTTTAAATGACGGGACTTGCACAAAGAAGCAGATTAAAACTTGTAGGTAATTGAATTGAGTTCTTACTGAAGTCCATTATGTGGTCACTGTTGAGAACATCATTTGGCGAATATACTTTGATGGTTCAAGAACACCAAAGAGGGTGTGCTTTGTGATTTTTCTCAATTTAGGGTAGCAAGAGAGTCCCACATGGACACATTTGTCTTGAATACGGTAGAAGGTAGGAGGGGTCAAGGCTAGAGCTTTCACATTGGTAAGATTGACCAAGAGCTGAAATTGAAGTTGGAAGCTTGGCTTAATACAAAGGTATTACCCAATAGCTATGGTTCCCTGTTGGAATTTTCTTGGAAAACCTTTCATCTGAAACTAAGATTCTTATTTGCTATGATGAGAATAATAGTATTTTCAACCTACCTGGGTTGAGTTGACATATAAGATTAGCAGGTACATGTTTGTAAAGTATTTATTTAATACTTATTAAGTCCTCCAGAGGACAGGAGATTTCCTAACCAAAGGTTTCTTGCATTATTTATCATATTTCTGTCTCTATAGAGCCTTTAACATATGCAGCTCAAACATGTTTTAGACATTATCTCATTAGTCTTCCGTAAGCTTCAAGGTCCAAAGTCTTATTACCATATGACTCTTTAGAGAGAGAACTGTTTTTGTTTGTTTCTGTCAATTAATATTTATGAAAGCAGAAAGTAGGTGAATTTTATCTGAATCCACTCAAAACCAGTTTGAATTGGCTGTAACAAGTATGAAGTATGAATTAGTACAAACTTATTAGAAGTGGTTTAAGGGTGTTTAACTAGACTAGACTGACTTAATTTTACGACCTGTCTCCATCATCTAAAGTAAATGTGGTTTGGGGTGTTCCCAACGTTTGCCAAGTACCAAGAACGTGGCGTTCCTGTGATTTAACATGGTTCTTCAGTTGAGAAGACAATTAGGCATGTTATCTGCTCCCCAAAGGCCTGTAAAACCATGACCTCTGTGGCAGAGAAAAACGTTTTTATGAAATTCCTATGTGTCCAATGGAACACATCTATAAAATTGAAGAGGAAAATTCAGAGAGAGACACATTTTCATCCAGACAACTATTCCATAGTATTTTTAGCTAGAATCATTCAGAATTTGAAGTAGAAAGAACAGTACAGAACTGATTTTCCTCTCAAACTGTCCTTACAGCCCACTGTCTTTCCCCCTGGGTGCTGTAGTGGTTGGAGAAATCTAAAAGAAGAGGAAAGAAAAAGGAGGAAGAGGCCTCTGACTCAGTTACATTCAATGTAAATAAAAGCAGCACTGTTCCTAATGAGAGAACTCTATACATGTGGCACATTCATGTGAGGAAACTGCCCAAGGCTGAGGAAAAAAACCATGAGAAGGTACTAGAGTGAACAGGGATGCCACTCACACAGGTCTAGGAATAGTCTGTTCTGATGCTAGACCAGAACTCCTCAAATTTATGGAATATTGAAGAGAGTACTCAAGAGTCTTACCTCAGTGGGGTAACAGTCATCTCCAAACTAAATACCATGTTAGTCCTGCCTAACAAATCTTGAAAAAAAACAAGATCTGAAATGATCAAACTGTGACCAAGGAACTTAACTGTGTCTCAAAACAAAACTCAAGAATATTTAGAGAAATAAAGAAATATCCAACATTCAAAAGGTAATATTTGCAATGTCTGACATCCAAACAAATATTACTAGGAATGCAAAAAAAAGCAAGAAAATATGGGAAGTGGACTTGGCCTACTGGTTAGGGTGTCCGCCTACCACGTGGGAGGTCCACGGTTCAAACCCTGGGCCTCCTTGACCTGTGTGGAGCTGGCCCACGTACAGTGCTGATGCGCGCAAGGAGTGCCATGCCACACAGGGGTATCCCTGCGTAGGGGAGCCCCATGCGCAAGGAGTGCACCCCATAAGGAGAGCCACCCAGCACAAAAGAAAGTTCAGCCTGCCCAGGAATGGTGCCACACACACGGAGAGCTGACACAACAAGATGATGCAACAAAAAGAAACACAGATACCCGTGCTGCTGACAACAGAAGTGGACAAAGAAGAGCATGCAGCAAATAGACACAGAGAACAGACAACTGGGGGTGGGGGTGGGGAGAAATAAAATAAATAAATCTTTAAAAAGAAAAAAGAAAATATGACCCATAATGAGGAAATCAACCCACCAATCAAAACCAAATCAGAACTGACACAGATGTTAGAATTAATGAGCAAGGACATTAAAAGTTATTATAACTGCATTCTATCTATTATGCACTTAGAATATATTTTTTAAAAGACCCAAATTAAAGTTCTACAGATGAAAAACTATAATGTCTGAGATGAAAAATATATTAAATTTGGTTAACGGCACACTAGACAAGAAAAGAGTAATTAACTTAATGGCACAGCCATACAAACTATCCAAAATGAAACGCAGAGAAAAAAATTTAGAAAAATGAGGCAGTCTTAAATTCCACCTTATCAAAATTACATTAAATGTAAATGAATTAAAAACTCCAATTAAAAGGCAGAACTCAGCAAAATGGTTTAAAACAACATGATCCAACTATGTGCTTTTTACAAGAAACACAGTTTAGATTCAAAGACACAAATACATAGAAAGTAAAAGAATGTAAAAAAGATATACCATGCAAACAATAACCAAAAGAGAACTGCAGTGGGCCATAGTAATAGCAGACAAAATAGACTTTAATATGTCAGGTTTTGCCACTTCTGTTCAACATTTTACTGGAATTCTCACCAGGGAAATGAAGCAACAACAATTAAAAATCAAAGGCATCGATATTGTAAAGAAGTAAAATTATCTCTATTTGTGGATGGCAAGATCTTGTGTGTAGAAAATCCTAAGGAATCCACTGAAAACCTATTTGAGCAAAAAAATAAGTTCGGCAATGTCACAGTACACAAGATGAATATGCAAAAGTCAATTGCATTTGTATACACCAGCAATAAACAATTTGAAAATGAAATTTATTGAACAATTCAATTTACAATAGCATGAAAATAATAAAATAGGAATAAATTCAATGAAAGTGCAAGAACTATAAAACATTCTTGAAAGAAATTAAAGATTTAAATAAATGGAGTATATCCCATTTTCATGAATTGAAAGACTTGCTGTTGTTAAGAAGGCAGTGTTTCCCAAATTCAACTACAGATTCAACACAATCCTTACCGAAATGTTAGCTGACTTTTTAGAGGCAGAAACTGGCAAACTGATTCTAAAATAAGGATAAGAACCAGTTTCTTGTCAGATATTATGCAAGTGGTAAGATAGTGGAGCAAAATCTTAGAAGGACTGAAAGGAAAATATTGTCAGCTTGGAATTCTATACCCAGTAAAATTACCTTTCAAAAATGAAGGCAAAATAATCAGTTTTTTGAAAATCAGAAGATCACCAGTAGATCTGCATGACAAGAAATTTGAAAGAACGTCTTCAAGCAAAAGAAAAATAGCACCAGAGAGAAATATGGATCTGCACAAAGCAATATGCTGCTTACAAGAAACACAGCTGAAATATAAAGACACAAACTGGTTATAAGGAAAAGGATGAAAAATTATATAGCCAGTTAACACTAATCAAAAGAAAGCTGACGAGGCTGACTACTATCAGACCAAGTAGATTTCAGAGCAAATAATAAAACCAGGGATAAAGAGTATTGTTTCATAATGATAAAAGGATAAACTAATCAAGAGGAAATAACTATCCTAAACATTTATGCACTTAATAATACAGCCTCAAAATACCTGAAACAAAAACTGACTGAAATAAAAGGAGAAATAGACAAAATCATAGTTATAGTTGGAGTTCTTGATACTTCTTTCTCAGTAATTCATGGGATCAGTAGATAGAGTATCAATAAAAATATAGATGACTTGAAAACCACTTTTAATCAATTCGACCTAAATGACATTTATATAATACTCTACTCACCAGGTACAGATTATGCATTCTTTATTTTCAAGTACAATAGTATATTTACCAATATAAACAACATTCTAGGCCATAAAACACATTTTCATAATTTAAAAAGAATTCAAATCATAAAAGTATGTTCTCTGGCCATGTTTTAAAATTAGAAATCAGTAACAGAAAGATTTATGGAAAATCTCCCATATTTGGAAAGTAATTACCCATGAGTCAAAGAAGAAATCAAAAGATAAATTAGAATATATTTTGAGTTGAATGAAAATGAAAACATAATATATCAAAATTTGTGGAATGCTGCTAAGGCATAAAGGGAAATTTATAACACTAAATTTCTATGTTAGAAAAGAAGAAGGGTCTCAAATCAATAACCTAAACTTTTACCTTAAGAAAGTAGAAAATATTAAATTAAACCCAAAGTATGTAGAAGATAGGAATTACAATAAAGATCAGGACAGAAATCAGAGAAATATAAAACAGAAAAATGGTAGAGAAAATCATTTCAACCAAAAACTGGTTCTTTGAGAAAGTAAAATTGATAAACCTCTAGCCAGACTGATAAAAAAGAAAGAAGGCATAAAGTACCAATATCAAGATTGATAAAAGGGACATCACTACAGTTTCTACCAATATTAGTTATGATAATGGAAATTGTGAACAACTTTATGCCAAATAAATCCAACAACATAGATGAAATGGACAAATTCATTTTGAAAGACACAAATTATCAAAACTTACTCAAGAAGAAATAGGATACCTGAATAACCTTATATCTGTTAAATATATTCAATTTGTAGTTGAAAACTTTCCCATGAAGAAAATAGCAGGTCCACATGTCTTCACTTGGGAATTCTACTAAACTTTTAGTGAAGAAATAATACAAATCTCACAAACTCTCCCAGAAAATTGAAGAGAAAGGAATACTTCCCACTTTGTTGTATGAAGCCAGCATTACCCTGATACTAGACTCAGACAGACATTACAAGAAAAAAAAATTTTCAGAACAGTATCCCTCATGGATATACATGCAAAAATTCTAAAGAAAAAAGAAGTCATAATCCTATACTAAAAGCGAAACCCCAATGCCTCTCCTAATTTAGTCGAGGTTTTTGGTAGAAAGCCACATACATTTATATTTCTAATAAAGTATGTATTATAGACATACTCTTTGGTGTTTGTTGTTCTTTCTAAGAAACTGATTCAGTGTGAGGAAGCACTAGAACATTAAAAAAGCCACAAACAGAAATGGCTTTGCCCCCTGGGCACTTTATAGATGCCTTCACTGTGTAAAGGCAGGAGACTGGCTACCTCGGTTTATATACCATTTATTTTATTTGGCGGTCAGGATAGGATTTAACTTTAAGGTGAACTCATTCTTTGTTTCCTTTGGCGATCATTTTTACATTAAAAAAAAAAAATCTGTAGTAATTACCACACTTAGGTGTAGGATTTTTAAATTCACTCTGTGACTTATTATTAATTTTAGAATAAGATTTTTTTCATTAATGATCTTTAAACATTATTTCACTCAACTCTGTCTTATATCACTGAACTTTGTCAAGATTTGCACTAATGAAGGTAGAGTAAATAATCTGTATCTATATTTTAAAAGTTAATTTGATTTATTTTTATATTTTGTTGGAGGCCCAATATATTGAAGAAACAATCAGTACTTCATACTTATATAATGTATTTTTTTTAATATTTATTTATTATTATTATTTTTTAATTACATTAAAAAAAATATATGAGGTCCCATTCAACCCCACCGCCCCCGCCCCCCACTCCCCCCACAGCAACACTCTCTCCCATCATCGTGATACATCCATTGCACCTGGTAAGTTCATCTCTGAGCATCACTGCACCCCATAGTCAATGGTCCACATCATAGCCCAGACTCTCTCACGTTCCATCCAGTGGGCCCTGGGGGGATCTACAGTGTCCCGTAATTGTCCGTGAAGCACTATCCAGGACAACTCCACGTCCCGAAAACGCCTCCACATCTCATCTCTTCCTCCCGTTCCCCACACCCAGCAGCCCCCATGGCTACCGTTCCCACACCCATTCCACATTTTCTCTGTGGACATTGGATTGGTTGTGTCCATTGCATACCTATGTCAAGTGAGGGCTTAGATTCCACATGGGTACTGGATGCACTCCTCCCGCTTCCAGTTGTAGACACTCTAGGCTCCATGTTGTGGTGGTTGACCTTCTTCAACTCCATGTTAGCTGAGTGGAGTAAGTCCAATAAGTCAAAGTGTAGGAGCTGAAGTCTGTTGAGGCTCTGGGCCTGGGTGTCATTATAATGTATTTTTTTCATGACAATCTTAGCAGATGATAATCTTAACTCTAGGATAAAAGCATGAACCAAATGCGTTTTATTCATATGTTGTTTTACTAGAAATATTTTGATTAAATTTTGAATATATGCCAGTGTATCATACATCTTCAATTCCTTGGGGGAAAGGGTGAATGGTACTATCGGTCCACAAAAAGATAACTAGTGTTATTTTGTTGTTTTTCAATCTTCACATTTAACTCTTCTTTCTGACCACATAATGTGTTTTTTGAAAAGTAAACTTTCTAGTAATGTAACTAAATTCTTGCTGATCCTGCTGTTTTATTATTATCACTACTTTTAATTTTGAAACTAATTTGAGTTTTATGCCAAGTTAACTAAAAAAACCATATGGGCTATATGAAAAATACGTTGCAATTTATTGTTGGAAAATATAGCATTACTATAAATACTAGCACTCTTGGTGCAAAAATCATCTAGATAAGATTATAAAGCTATATGTCACTTAAGATAGAAGCAAAAAATAGTCGTTTGGTGAGACACTGAAAATTTTATTGTGGTAATTCATATCACCTTGATTACCACACTTGCAAATGTTTGATATAAGCTGATCTTGATGATAGTTGCCAATTATGCATGGAGACGATAAACAAATTAAGGATATAATTGGGGGAAGTGCCGCCTTCACTTAATGGCTCTGCAAAGGTTATAGTCAAATAATTATCCTTCATTTGTTGGTTGATAAAATAGTTAAGATAACAAATGTGATCCTAAGACTGTTTTAGAAAACCACTACTATAACAACAATTATCATTATAATAGCAAACAATAATGACATTTATTTCTACTTCTTGTACCATCATTTATTGAGCACTTACTTTGGACCTTTCACTGGGTCAATCAGATATTATAATATATAGACTTAATTTAATCTACCACTACACTGTAATGTTAAAGTTACTGTCCCCATTATCAAAGAAAATATGCTCAAAGAAATTAAATAACTTGCCCAAAGTCATATGGCAAGTAGGTGGCATAACCAGGATTTAAATCTAGGTCTTTTAATTCCAAAGTCCATCCTCTTACCTTATTATACTTTTACTTCTCTAAGCATCAGAACCCAAACTACACTTTTTTGTAATCTATGTATCTTTTTTTAAAAAAAGCAATTATATTTTAAAAAATTAAAAAAACAAAACAAAAAACCCAAACAACATATTCTGCTCAATAAACTGGACTAGGATTTTACAAATTTCAGTCATGCATATACCATCTTCGTTATTTTTGCTGTATTTACAGGGGCTACTTGTACTTTTTTTTTTTTACTTAATAGTTTTCTTTAAATGCAGTTCCATTTCCACTGATTTATTTCCAAAATTTTTATATCACTGCTGTAAATGAAACAGTATAATGGTCATCTATTATTTTGATTTTCCCTGACATCCTTACCACATTATTTTGTTAGCAGTTCTTCAGTTTTCTTTTGGAGAACCACATCTCCTCCATTGTTTGCTTTTTTTTTTAAAGATTTATTTATTTATTTGTTTCTCTCCCCTTCCCCCTCTCCCCCCCCATTGTCTGTTCTCTGTGTCTATTTGCTACGTCTTCTTCTTTGTCCACTTCTATTGTTGTCAGCGGCACGGGAATCTGTGTTTCTTTTTGTTGCGTCATCTTGTTGTGTCAGCTCTCCGTGTATGCGGCACCATTCCTGGGCAGCCTGCACTTTCTTTCGCGCCGGGCAGCTCTCCTTATGGGGCGCACTCCTTGTGCGCTACGTGCTGGACATCCCTGCATGGCAGGGCACTCCTTGCGCGCATGAGCACTGCGCATGGGCCAGCTGCACATGGGTCAAGGAGGCCCGGGGTTTGAATCGTGGACCTCCCACGTGGTAGTAGACGGACGCCCTAACCACTGGGCCAAGTCCGCTGCCTCCTCCATTGTTAATCCATGAGGTTCAGGTAATGTTGTGCCGAGCCCTGGAGGGTTCCAGAGGCACCAACAAAGCTTAGCCCTGGCAGATTTGAGAATCTCATCCCATTGGCCAAGTTGTTTGCTTTAAAAAGGGGCAAGTGACCCAAGCTGAGCCAGTGAGGCCTGGGGGAGACTATTTCTGGAACTGTTGTTGGGAAGACAATTGCTAAAAACCTGAAGCTACTAAAGGCCACCATATGAAGCTACCTGAGAATGAAAGTGACACAGTGGAAACAAAACCTAGAGCTGGGGAGAGTAAGATAGGTACAACTGATGATAGCAGTTGAATACCTTCAACTTTATGTGTCTAGACATTAATCAATAAATTTCTGTCTTTTTCTTTCTTTCCTTCTTTAAAGCAACTTAAAGTGGGTTCTCGACACTTACAACCCAAAAAAGCTTTATTAAAATAATTGTTTATGCTCAGCCAATAATAAAGGGATATTCAGCTTGTTGTCACTTAGTTTAGGACAAAGATGGAGTTCTACATTAATAAGAAGATTTTGTTTTTTTCTGTCAATGTTAACAAATACCAAGAACAAAATCCACCTGTATACATGTTTAGAAAGAGTAAAAGGGAAACTCAGTTGCTAGTAGGCTAAAGTACCTGTACTTTCTGTATCTCTAAAGTTATGATGGCAGGTTGGAGACAATTCATGAGTTTTCTTAAATCCTTCTGTAATTCAGGAGTCTGCATATGGACAATTACGGTTCTATCTATTTGAACTTTATCCAAAGACCAAATATAAGTTAAATTATGTCTTTAATAAACTTGTTATATATTTTTTGAAACACATTAAAGTGAACATATAACCATTAAGATAGATAACCATTGGGTTATCTATGTACAACCTAAAATAATTTCATGGCTGTCAGTGGTCTACATACCATATTTTGGGAAATACTGGACTAGAGAAGATGACACATCATCCTGTGTTGTTTAGAATCCTGTTTTTGTTTGTGCTTTTGTGTGTGTATTTCTTTCTTTTCTTTTCTTTTTTTCAGGTACCAGGGATTGAACCTGGGACCTTGTACATGCAAAGAAGGAACTCAACCACTGAACTGCACCCGCTCCCCTGCATTTGTGTTTAAAGTCATATCTTCATATTATAACACTCTTCTTCTTCAAAAAAAAAAAGCCATTCTGAGCAATGATAGGAAGAAATGCAAACCTAGAGGAAGAAACATTTTTAGGGCATATTTTGAGTCAGCGTGGATATCAAGCACTTATGAGGCTGTCCCTTTTTACACATTTGATGAAAGTTTTCTCTTGTAATCTCTGCTGGTTCTCTAGAGCCTCTCTTATGGTTTTGTACTAAAGAAGTTATAGCCTAAAGGCCAGGTAGAATAATCTTTCTCTTACTCTTCCTATTCAATTAAAACCTTTCCCTTTGTTTTCTTCTGTTAATTCTTTTAGAGAAAGCTCATGAGGTCAGGCACACATCTGTTTTGTTTACTACCACATTTCTAGCACCAGGCCAGTGCTCAGTACAGAGTAGGTGCTCAATGAATATTTGTTACATGAATGAATGAGCATATTCATATACAGGCTTGTTGGGTGGGCAGGCCAAATATAAATGGGAGACCTGAAGCAAGGAGTAGTTGCTTCAGCAACAGAATTGGAACTTATAAATCTTTACATTTTCATGGTATAGGTCCCTGAAATATGTTTTGTTGAGTAAATGAATTAATAAGAAAACAATATATATTGTTCTCTTAAATACAAAGTAATCTTATATTTTATTGGATATTAAAGGAACATTTGAAAGAAATACAAACTACCTTTGTTTAATATTGTTGGGAACTAGGTGAGGAGAATGAGGGGATAGAGTAGGCAGATTTAAAACAACATGTCAATTATCTTACAAGTAACTAAACATATTATCTCCTAATAAGAGTAATTTCTCTTAAGGATGAAATAGCTGTGAATGCCTAAAAATAGCTCAAAAACCTGCTTTTGCCTTTATCATAAAATGTGATTAAGAAGAAACTCAGTTGGAATATGCTTCTTTAGAGATCTGTATTTTGGTACACAATGCACCAAAACATTTGTTTCTATTTACCTTGAAAAAAATCCCCTTCAGAGATAGCATGTAGAGAACAACCATCTGTTCAGGATTACACTTCTGAATTGCTGTTTCTCTGAACTTGCCTGACTCTGTATATGTTAATTAAGAAAATACAAAGGGCTGATTTCTTCCTCTATCAAATTCAGTTTATCAGCTTTATTCATAAGCATTATTATATTCTAGTGTGCATTAATAATTGTTAATTGGATACTGAATAATAAACTGGGAACCCTGAAGTCTCTAAATTCGACTGCTTTTACTCTGCCATGAGACTTTGGAGCAAGTCGTTAAATGTGTCTCACCTTTCTTCATAATATCTTTGAGTCTTAATGAAATTAGGGCAACTTGGATGCAGGTTAGTGGTTAGGATCCTTGTAGTGCTGACCTTAGACAGGGGAAGTTAAAACAGGAGTATGTATGGTGGTGATCTTATTCCCTATACCTGTAACTCTGATTCGACACCTAAGGCTCTGATACTACAGAAGTGGAGGTAAACCAACTATCACCGGGTCAGCATCGCAACTGGGTGAAACTATATTGCCTTACTGCTGGCATAGAGTTTAAAAAGGCTGACTTCATAGGTGCATCATCTCATGTGAACCTTATTTCAATCCCAGAGGGCAATAAGGCAGGCTTCCTTCCTTCGTTCCTTCCTTCCTTCCCTCCTTCCTTCCTTCTCTCTCTCTCTCCTTCCTTCCTTCCTTTCTCCCTCCCTCCCTCCCTCCCTTCCTTTTTTTTTTAAGGAGCTACTAGTGACTGTACCTGGGACATAGTACATGGGGAGCAGGTACTCAACCACTGACCTATAGCTGCTCTCCCCAATAAGGCATGGCGGTTTGTTTTTTTTTACCCCAGTTTTACTGGTGATGAAATTGAGGCTCATATTGCCTAGTGATTTGATTAAGGTCCCACAATCATTGGTAGAGCCAGCCAGGACTTGAACTCATACAGTCTGATCCCTCTCCATACTATACTAATTCTCTGATGTATCTGGGAAAAGACATTTTAAGGAGTTAAAGGAAAAAAAAAAAAAAAAAAAATATATATATATATATATATATATATACAATTTCATTTATAGTTAGTGGAAAATGTTAACTTCTTTGACCGTCCTGCAAGATTTTGTTTGCGTTCAAGAAAGAGTCTTTTACTAAGCAAAAACTATTCTGAACAAAACCATCTTTGCCATACATAATATACACATAAAGAACTAAAGAGCAACAATCCCCATTAAAATAAAACATTTTGTGTTTCATTACAGAGCAATTTACAGAGCAAATAGAAATGATTATGAATCAGCTAAGAGGTTTTTCCTGTTACCTTATTTGATGAGGTTTCTTTACCAAACTCCCGAGGTCACTCTTGTAATAAAGAAAGCAAGGTAACATCTGAATTTCAAGGAAAATGAATCAATTCTTCTTAAAGTTGTCCAATTACTGTTAGAAGATATAATTATTAAGAAATTAACATAAAATTACCAGTGCTCCCTTCCTAAGATTTAATTGGAGAACCTTCTGGATTCTATACTGTAGTTTGGCTTTTGTGACCTTGGACACTTTTTTTTTTAACCTTTTTTAACTCATCTAAAACATATCTCAGAGGCTTGTTTTGGGTTTAGAAATGCTTTGACATTTTTGACTAAATGATAAAGTGATAGATGTACTATTCCTTAGAAAACTTGGAGGCTAAAAAAACATTTTTATTGTTTGGGTCAACTTTCTTCTCTGGAGGGACAGGGATCATTTTATTCTTGGATAATTTACTCATTCGCCAAATAGTTATTGTGTACCATGTACTGGACCATGACCAGTCTCCTCCTCAGTTCCCCTGGTGCTGTGCCATCAGATGATGCTTCTGAGAACATAATGAATAGCCCCTACTTCTCATATTGAATGTGTGTGCACAGTGGCCATTTGCAAGGACTTCCATCCTGTTATAGAGGTAAAAGTGGAATTTTCTGTCCCCTGGTATATGACTAGTATTCAACCATACTGTCTTATTAACTGCTTCACAAGCATTTACCATTAGAAAGTAAGCTCCTTGAAGGAGAAAGCCATAGTTCATTTCTCCCTAATTTCTCTATTCAGTTCAAAACAGAAGGGAGAAATTTTTTACTGGGGAGTCCATGGACAGATGAGCTCCCTGAAATTGTAAGAAATATTTTGTATGGCATTTTTCTAAGAAAACGGCCCATCCTTTTCATTAGATTCTCAGGGGGGTCAGTGGCTCCATGGTTAACCACTGTAATGGGCTCATGATGAATACTTAAATGGTAGAAACTACAGGAAGACAGATATGTTCCCATGTAAGGGAGAGCATCATCATGATTGGAAGTTACACCTGAGGACAGCTCTCAGTTCTCCAGCACTGGGGATGTTAAATCAATAGCTGGATAATCCATCAGTGATAATATTTGGGGGATGTTAATTTACTCTTCCTGCTCTGTGATTCTATGATAATATCAATCTGAACTAGAAAATACTTTTTATTCTTCAACCACCCCCCCCCCATATTCTATTTTATGTGATTCACTTGTTTGACTATTTATACACATAAAGAATCTTCTTGACGGATAACTAGGACCCTACAAATCAGGCCATGAGACCCATAACCCTAAGGATATCTGTGAAATACTGAAAAATAGGCAGAGAACTTGTGTGTGAACTCTAGAGAATAAAGAGAAGGTAGAATGATCAATGAGTTGAGGTTAGAAGAACCAGAAAATAGTAGTTGATAAAAAGGTTGACATAGTTGCAAATAGATTAAACAGAATAGGATTTAATTGAGTACTAAATTGGGCTAGTACCTTTAAATTTAGGCCTCTGAGCAATTTTAGTTTGTGCTGCAAATGTATTACTTTTATTCAAAGAAATTAGGACAATGTAACTGCTGAAATGAGTTTCAGAGGTACAAAGTGGTAGGAACACATTCATTTTCAAGTATATACATATATAAACTTGCGCCAACATATTCATACTATCATAGCCATGGAGACACAGACCCATCCACGTGAATGCATTCATTCAGACATTACCACCTTGTTCCTTGTAAGAAGGATTCCATATTGTGTCTAATTTTCACTTGCTAGGAAATAGAGTATCTCTAAGTGGTTGAACATCCAATGGATCAGAATATTTTTGTTAGTATTTTGGATGCCTTTTTCAGTGTTAAGAATACAAAACATCATAAGATGTAAACTGAATATAGGCAGAATCAAGGGGAGGGTATAATACCAGGAGATAGTCTAGGTAAGAGAAGTCTGAAAGATATTCATTATAGTCTAAAGGAAACTGTTCATAGTATTTGCTCCAGTTTTCCATCAAGAATTGCTTTTGTCAAATCATGATCATAACAGCTCCAGTCCAAGTGTGTTGGCTTGAGGTGGGGCCCTTTAAGTGCTTCCTTAAAATGTTTTCTGGTGATTTTCTAAGCTGGCTGTTTTATTTACTCTTTAGCATTCTGCACAGTCTCACTTAGCATCCTGTAGCTTGTGCATTTTTGATGAGCATGGTATTACTATTTTCATGTGGGTTTTGTAAACTCCTTTGAGGAATGCAAGGGTGAATGGAGAAAAGGAGATGGTGGTTAGCGTCTTTCCTTATTTAATTTACCCATCCCCCAACCTCACAGAGACCAGGGTAAAGCTGTACCTATAAAAGCTAACTGATTTGCCAAATGTTTTGCTCCAAAGGGACATCGTCTATTTTTAGTAACGAAGTAGTGTTGGGAAAGGGAGGGAGGCATACCTCAGAAGGATAGAAATGAAGCCCAGAATACTGAAGAGAGTGGAATAGAGTAGAAAAAAGTGCCTGGTGATAGGTCACTGAAGGGGATAGTGCATATCTAATGTTTTAGACTGTTGTAAGAGTCTCAATTAAGAGTTCTGTTAGTACAGAATTTAGGGAATGTTATTAAAAAGTTCTTTCAGCCAATTGAATGCAAGAAAATCAGGACATAGAAAACTGAGCTGGTTGTTTAATTTGTTCCATAAGGTATATGTTTCAAATTGAGGTAAACTATCAATACATTTATTAAGCAATTAATATGTGTACAAAGCAGTGTGTGTGAGGGATGGAGGGATAGTATTTAAAAAATACAGGTACATATTCTCTGAAAAGATATAGGACACTATGTGTTAAGAACTATGACTTGGTGCTTTCCATACACTATGTCATTTAATCTTTTTTTTTTTAAGATTTTTAAATTTATTTTATTTCTCTCACCTTCTCCCCCACCCCCCCACTCCCGCCCCAGTTGTCTGTTCTCTGTGTCCATCTGCTGCATGTTTTTTGTCTGCTTCTTTTGTTGTCAGCGGCACAAGAATCTGTGTTTCTTTTTGTTGCGTCATCCTGTGTCAGCTCTCCGTGTGTGCGGCGCCATTCCTCGGCAGGCTGCACATTTTTTCGCACCTTGCGTGCATCAGCACTGCGTGTGGGCCAGCTCCACACGGGTCAAGGAGGCCCGGGGTTTGAACCGCGGATCTCCCATGTGGTAGATGGATGCCCTAACCACTGGGCCAAGTCCGCTTCCCGTCATTTAATCTTTAAAAGAACTGTTAGGAAGTAAAATCTCTTTTTTATAGGTAGACAGTCTGAACCCAAGAGGTTAGGTTCTTTCCTTCTTTTCTTCCCTCCCTCCCTCCCTGCCTTCCTCCCTCCCTCCCTCCCTCCCTCCCTGCCTCCCTTCCTTCCTTCCTTCCTTCCTTCCCTCCTTCCTTCATTCCTTCCTTCCTTCCTTCCTTCCTCCTTCCTTCCTTCCTTTAACATGGTCCCTGTTGGATGCAGATGCATGCTATGCAATAAGATGTATAGCTATAGCAGAGGTATGAACACAGTAATATAGGAGCTCAAAGGAAATGATATCAGAGAAGCCTTCCTGGAAGAGGTAATATCTGAGTTGAGTCTTAAAGGTTGAGAAGGAGATATCTCTACCAGGTAGAGAGGAAAAGGGAACAATGACAGTGTGGCAGATTCTGTTGGCTGCCCACCTAACACCCATTCCCTTCTTCCTTTCTATCAGCACCAAGATTTTACTCAGGTTCCTCTCCCTTATTTGACTCAAAGAAGGATGACATTTTCTCTAGTTTCATGAATGAGTGTGCTTAAACTAAGCAATTATGGTAGGCCCATTCCTTTTGTTTGGTTGGTTTAAGTGTGGGCATATAAAATAGTTCTGGCCAATGAAATATAAGAAGAAATCTGTTAACAGTGTTCAGGAAAGATTTCTTGACCTTAAGAGGCCAACATTGGAAGACATAGCCCTTTCTGCCTGTAGGTATTGCTGTGCGTGGATGTGATGCTTGGAGGTTTGCGACTATAAAGGGAGCCAACCTGAGGGCAAGGCAAATTTTCTAATGATAGCGAAGTAAAGAAATAAAAAGAACTAGGTCTTAAATGACATTAATTATTGAGTTGCCGAATAACTCTCTCTACTTTTCAACTTCCTATTTCATGATATTATTACTGTCCTTGTATCAGCCAGTTTGAATTGGAGTCTTTTGTTACTTGCAATCAACCGTCTTCTCACTAATATCAGAGTACGTATAAAGGCTTAGGGCTAAGAAAAATAATAAGGGATGTAAGAATTTCCAAGGGTTCAGCATGACTGACCTGAATACAGGATATTGTGGGGTGGAGTGTGAGGTGATGACTCTAGATAAGGTGAAATAGTGAACAAGGGTCAACTCATAAAGGGCCTTATCTGTTATGAACAGACATTAGAACTTTATTTTGTAAATAATGGGAAGTCGTTGAAAAGTTCTAAGTAAGTCATAATGAGAAAAACATCAGGCAAACCCAATCTGATAAACTACCTGACCAGTGCTCCTTAAGACTGCCCAGGTAATAAAAAACAAGGAAAGAAATGAGAAATTGCCACAGACCACAGGAAACTAAGGGGGCATGGTGACTTAATGCATTGTAGTATTCTGGACTGGATCCTGGAACAGACAAATAAATTAATGAAAAAAACCTGGTGAAATCTGAATAAAGTTTAGAGTTTAGTTAATAGTAAAGTACCACCATTAATTTCTCAATTTTGACATATATACCATAGCAATGTAAGATAATGACAATTAGGGGCAACTAAGACTAGATGAGGGGTGTGTGAGTAAGATACTTTCTATGCTATATTTGTAACTTTTCCACAAATCTAAAATTATTCCAAAATAAAAAGTTTATTTCAAAGCAATATATATTTCAGTGTTAGTTTCCTTTTTCCTTTCTCTGTATACTAGTGATTCCCAAGGTTAGGGTACATAAAATTACCTGGAGGTGTTTGTTAGAAAGGCAGATCCCAGGACCTTAACATCAGAGATTCTGATTTAGTAGATCTGGAATAGGGCCCAGGAATCAGAATTTTTAATAAAAGCCCCTAGAGATCTTGATGCAGGTGGTTCATGACCATGCTTTCAGAATTACTGCTATAGATATAGGGATCCTATGGTGAGAGTTGTGTGTTACCCTCGGGATGAAAATAATGGAGATGATAATGCCTGCCCTACTTAACTCAAATGCGTTGAAGGGGGAAACAGGAAAATGTAGAAGCAAGCACTTTGCAAACTGTAAGTTACAATTTAAATCATTACAGATTAATTTAGGATGAAAGAGGGGTCTGATTAGGTAGACATTTAATAATAACAGCTGTGTGATTAAAATCTAATTTTTATTCATTTCAGCCACCTAAAAATGTTCAACTACTGAAGCACTCAGATGACCCATAGAACAAAGGCATGGTTCAACCCCGTCAAGTACAAGTGAGCTAACTGAAGCTGAGAGAAGAGGTGTGACTGGTGCAAAGTCACAGAGCCAGATATTGAGAGAATGAGATTAGAACCCACTCTTGCAAACTTCAGTCCGCATGTTCCTTCTGCTCCTGGACAATGACTGCCTGCTGCTCTCAGGGCTCAGACCTTCCATATGGGCTCTGGGAAGAAGAAAAGAGTGTCTGACTTATTGAAGAGGATGTGAGAAATCTGTTTACCTAAGTCCTGCTGGCAGGTTTGCTCTTGACACACTGTGTTCTAGAGTAACTCAGTTTTCCTATCAGCTAAGCAGTATAAAAAGGGGTCAACTGAACAGGAAAAGGGCCCTTTGTGGGCAGTCTTTAATCATACCCAGCTTTCACATCCTCAGTCATGTCAGCAATGTGTCTTCAACCTTCAGAATGCTGACCGACCAATTAGACATACTTCCCTGCCCTGGCTAAACAGCACCAGCATAAATACATTCCCTATAACTCTATTGTGCCCAGAGGGGGTGTAATCTAGGAGGGATGGAAACCAAGGCTGTCACTGTGTGTTTCCCACAGATCTCTAACTTTATAGAAGTGACATCAGATTAAAATTAAGGGCAACCTTGAAGAGGAATTTCACGAAAGGGCAGTGGAGTAGACACTATTGTTTGGTTGACTGAACCCCTATCCACAACTCTCCTTCCCTTAATCATCTGCCAGCTATTAAGACACCTTCCATCTTCTGGTCAACAAGGCATAGGCAGTAATTTGGTAGATGTGGCTACTGGGAAAGTTTTGGTTTTCCTGATAAAAATTGCTGTTGTAGGCAGGAAAGACCATGAAGACCTCGAAAATCAAAGCGATATCCTAAGGAAGTTAGAGTTGTTGTTGGAACTGGCACTGTGCGCATGTCTTTATAACTCTAACTTCAGTGATGTCACCATGGTGGCAATATTTACACCAGGCAAGTCAGCAAGTGCTACAAATTAGGGTGTTTTCCCCCAGGACAGTTGGTTATCCAACATTTATCAGCACACCACTGACAGAACAGGAACCTGGGACTTTCATTATATCCCTGAGAATATTTACCATTCCTGGATTGCCACTGTCAGGTAGACCTTATCTGCATTAGCCAGTGACAGTATGGTGTTCTGTTATTTGCAGCTGAATACATTCTTAACTGCTACAGGCAGCTTAGTGGGTCAGAGAAAGAGAGAAGAAAAGAGTGTACTCCATTCAACTTCACCTTGGTGATATGATGGAATAGGTGGAGAAGATTTTGGACTGAGCCTCAAGTACGATATGAAAGTCACATGCTCAAAGGCAGAGAACTCTTGCTAGGAAAAACAGACCATGGCCATCAACCAGGGACACAAATTGAAATGAAGCTCACTATTTCACTGAATCCTAACCAAACCAATAATACTAAATAGCAGGTTTGATGTTTACACACCACAAGACAGATAAGCAGAAATGTTACCCTTGTTTTTTTCTGTGGTAGAACTCAGACTTCTTGAAGGAGGAACTCTCCCCAACTCTCTTCTGCTCATCTCCCTGAGTCCCTGTGGAATGATCTAAGTTCCTTGGTGGTTTGCTATGGTCTTGGCTTCTGGGGAGGACTATCTGGTTCCTGTGCTGTGGCTTTCCCTGACCTCCAGTTGCAATGAAGTAGCCCAGTTGGCCCCTTCCTCTGTGTGTCAGCATCTGCTGGGGAGCTGGGCCTCCCTTGTCATAGGTATCAGGAAGTGACATGCCTCCATGGCACACTGTGTCCTTTTGCCCTGATGCACAGTTCTCTTTAGACCATTGCCATCTAAGCACTTCCTGCCTTGTCCTTCTGCTCACACTCAGGGCCTGTGAACTTTCAGATGCTTTCTCCATACTGGATAGTGTGGGCCTCTGTGAGGTATCTTCATGCTAATCTCCTGGCCACTGATGTCAGCCATTGCTACATGTTGTTCTGGCATCATGGTAGACCCACGACTTCCCTGAGATGTTTGCAGCTTCCTGGACTTTGCTCTGAGACGAGAAACACAAGCACTCCAGCCTGTTTCCTAAGGCCTGTCTGGGGTTCTTTCTCATCTTCTGGGTTTTCAACTCTGAGGTAGCAAAGTGGGAAGGAGACTTTGAGTCTCCACTCTTATTTTTTATCTAGATTCTTCCCTCTACCTCAGAAAGGGCTCTTCCCTCCACTCTGAGTACTAAAAAGTGCCCTTACATTATAACTTATATCCTTCGTAATCTAAATTTATAGTAAAGACCCTTTTCTCTGAATACTCCATGCTTTAGACCTGCAAATTCCCATTTCCTACCAATAAATCCTATCTGTAGCTTTAACAATTACTGTCCCTGAAATACTTTTTATTTAAGAGTCTATTATGAAATTTAGAAGTTACACACTGATGAAGGGGGTCTGAGAGTGAGGTGCTGGACTGAAAAGAGGAGGGTTACCTTAAAATGTGCATTATGAATGGTGAAATCCTTCAGCTGCCTTCATTATCTGTTTATCTTTTCTCAGGAAGTTACAGAAGGATGTGTTCCACCACAATGAGAGACTAAATCAAAAAAAGAGGAGGTGTGGGGTTAAAGCAGTAGAGAGAAGTGGAGAGAATTCTTAGGATGATGGTGAAGGAAAATCCCAGGTTAACAGCTGTGCATTAGGCCCAGAGAGCAACCATTCCAGACTAGAATGGGAAGATGGAGGGCTCCAGGTAAGAATTATCATATGATTGGTTTCACCACATGAAAAGTTGAGTTGAATTGCTCTTAGAGGGTGTGATGATTAGGCTAATGTGTCAACTCGGCCAGGTAATTGTGCCCAGTTGTATGATCAAGCAAGCACTGGGCTAATTGTAATACGAGGACATTTATGGGCTTTAGTCACCAGTTGCTTTACTGATGACACCACCAGTAAATTTAGAATAGGAAGGATATAAGTTATAATGTAAGGGCACTTCTCAGTACTCAGAGATGACTGATTACAACTATTACAACTATAATCAACCAGGGAGATTGCCATCAGAAATGAGTGACGTTTTATCCAGTTGAATGTCTTAAAAAGGGAAGTGATTTCAGCATTCAGAGAAAATTTCCCAGCTCTTCTTTGGACAGCCAATGTCTCCCAGAAACTCCTGAAAGACTTTCATTGGTCTTTGTAGCCCCTGGTTTACAGTCTGTCTGAGGAACCTGGACTTAAAAAATCTCATACTATTTAAGATATCGCCTGTTTATTCTGTACCTTAGAGAAACCTGACTAAAACAGAGGGTATAAGAAAATCTAACCACTGGACCAGCATAACAACAACAAGAAAACTAAGCAAATACTAAATTCTAAGGAGATACAGTTAAGTCCAAAAAAACTGCACACAAAAGGAGAGGTAATCATAGCCAACCACTTAACTCAGTAGTAAACAATATTGAGATGTCCAATTAATGTAAATTCTGAGTATTGCTTTAACTAAGGGGAAAAACACCCCCGGGATATTTTTATGCTGGGAGAATGGGGAGAGGAAGATGAGCTATATTCTCACTTCTCAAAATAGTCTGATAAGTCAATAATTTGTGGCCAAAAATCAATTAATCAACATATAGCAGTTTAAGCACATTATTTAGAAATATGAAGAGAAACAGCTAAAAAATCTGAAAATGTTTGCCTCTGGGGAATGGCATGCAACCCAAATATTTCTGTGGTTTTTTGAATAACAACCACTCTCTAACAAAAACAAAAACTAAAATCCATCTAAGTCAGATTGTTTAGAAACAAATGTATGTGTATTTAAAGGCTTAAATTAGCAAAACAAAACAAAACACAAACAAAAACACTTTGAACTATGCCTGAACCAAACTGACATTTCATATTGTTCAAGGACCCTCACGTTTGCTTCCCTTAGAGCGATGAGATTTTCATATGTGCCAAAGTCAATAACCTCAGTAAGTTGACATACAGATCTGTTTAGGGCTAAAAAGCTACTGATAGATATTAATTGTAAGTTTATGATGATACTGTCTTCTTTCTGCTTAAAAGTTTTGGGCAGTTTACCTAGTTCTTCCTCAAACCTGTGATTCATTTTGGGAGTTTGTGTTATGATTATTGATATTTCAAGAAATTAGAGATATCAACTACTCAATATATGTAGTTTTAATGGCCACTAATAAAATAGCAACAAATTTTATTTATTTATATTTATATTTCATAATAAACACAATAAACTACCTTAAAAATGCTTAAATTGGAGAAATCATTAAACCGGAAAAAGTAACATGGTTTATAATTAAATACAGTGATTCCGTCTCAGTGCATTCTTGTATTTTTGTTGTCTGGATTTTTGTTTGTTTGTTTCTCATGTGTGCAATGAAAATAGTTCTTGGGAAGCAGATGTGGCTCAACTGGTAGAGCATCTGTCTACTATATGGAGGGTCCAGGGTTCAATCCCCAGGGCCTCCTGACCTGAGTGGGAAGCTGGCGCACATGTAGTGCTGCCGTGCACAAGGAGTGCTGTGCCATGCAGGGGCGCCCCTGCATAGGGGTGTTCCATGTGCAAGGCGTGTGCCCTGCAATGAGAGCCGCCCCATGTGAAAAAAGCGCAGCCAGCCCACGAGTGGTGCCGCACACACGGCGAGCTGACGCAGCAAGATGACACAACAAAAAAGAGACAGTTTCCCCAGTGCCGCCAGATAATGCAAGTGGATGCAGAAGAACACACAGCGAATGGACACAGAGCAGACCATGGTGGGGGTGGGGGGGGCTTTGAGGGGAGGTAGGGGAGAGAAATAAATAAAATAAATCTTAAAAAAAAAATTAACTGGTGGCAGACTTGGCCCAGTGGTTAGGGTGTCTGTCTACCACATGGGAGGTCCATGGTTCAAACCCCGGGCCTCCTTGACCCGTATGGAGGTGACCGATGCGCATTCCTGATGCGCACAAGGAGTGCTGTGCCAAGCAGGGGTGTCCCCCGCATAGGGAAGCCCCACGTGCAAGGAGTGCACCCTGTAAGGAGAGCCACCCAGTGTGAAAGAAAGTGCAGCCTGCCCAGGAGTGGCACCGCACACACGGAGAGCTGACACAAGATGACACAACAAAAAGAGACACAGATTCCTGTGCTGCTGACAACAGAAGCGGACAAAGAAGACGCAGCAAATAGACACAGAGAACAGACAACCGGGAATGGGGGGGAAGGGGAGAGAAATAAATAAATTAAAAAAAAAAAACCTCTCAAACATGAGTAGATGTTTCAGTGAAATATCCTACTATGACCTCATTAAATATATTTATTTGATAGACTTAACTCTTGCTCCCAGTATCATGAATGTAGTCCTCAGAGTGTCCTCTCATCTTTTATGTTATGGCAGACCTCATTATTTACTGCTAGTTAATTATCTGTATCTGGCACTTCTTTTTGATCAGCCCTTTGTCCTCTTTGAAGAGTGCTTTGCTCTTTTAATTTTCAGAAGTTCCTTTTCTTCATTCTTCTCTGCCTTCTTTTTCCTAGATTTTCATTTCAATTTTCTAGTCTTGGTGGGTGCTTCTCAGTATTTTTCTACAGTTTCTTAGAGTTTTTAACACTTTCACGATGTTTTACATTTCTTCAAAAATTTTAAATATTTGATTAGAAATTAACTGTAGAGAACCAGCAAGATGGCGGCTGAGTCAGGAGCTCCTAGAGTCAGCTCCTGCTACAGGGCAGTTGGGAAACACTCAGAGCTCTCTGGAGCTAGTTGAAGCACCTGTCTGGGGGCTCCAAGAGGCCAGAAGAGCATCCTGCAACATACTTGAAGGAATGGAAGGAGGAGGATGCCCATCTTCAGAGAAGACTCGTAAGTAAAGGGCTCTGTGCCATGGAGGCCAATGCCCATCCTCCACTGGAGGCACAAGCCGCCTCGGGAGCTGTTCTGCATTTGGGATTGAAAGATCCACTTCTGTGGCTGGAATTGGAGGCTCCATTTCCCAGGAGCAGGGGAGGAGGAGACGGTTGACTGCCAATTTTGGCTACTGATTGGTAGACTCAGCTGGCTGGGATATAACCCTGGGAGCACCTGGGGTGTGAATCAGCCCAAGTCGGAAAGAGGCCTGTGGCCGCCATTCTGACTCCACCTCCAACCTGAGGGGAAGCCAGGCTGACCAAAAATCTCAGTGATGGTAGGAAACAGATTCTTTCATCCAGATTGGACTGCAGCCCTATCCTATGCTTCAGCCCCACCTCTGGCAGACAGGAGGCTGGTGGGCCCTGCACCAGCCTATCCAGCTAACTGTGGGTAACTTTGACTGGCACAAACTGAAAATTGGAAGTCTACCAGAGCAATTGTGGTCATCTTGGACCCGCACTGCATAGATTGTTGCCCACACCTGCAGCTCCATCCCTGCCCCAGGCAGGGGAGAAAGGGGTGTGACACTTCATCAGTCCCTCTGGGCAACTATAGTCTAGGCCTGCACTTGGATTATTCCACACAGCTGTGACTCTCTCCCTGCCCCTGGCAAAGGAGAAAGTTGGAAGAAGCTTCATTGGTCCCTGGCAAAATGAGGGCAGCTTGAACCTCCACAGCTTACTGTACCAAGTAGATTCTTGGCTCCTACTGCACAACCAGCAAGGGAGAAAGGGCAGGAAGCACTAAACTAAAGAGAAAAACTGCACCCAGAATAAAGACTCTGGTAAGCCAAAGACACCAACAAAAAATTACAATCCACACCAATAAACAGGAAGCTATGGTCCAGTTAAAGGAATAAGATAAGCCTCCAGATGACATAAAGGAATTGAGCCAACTAATCATAGATGTTCAAACAAATCTTCTTAATAAATTCAATGAGATGGCTAAAGAGATTAAGGATATTAAGAAGACAATGGATGAGCACAAAGAAGAATTTGAAAGCATACATAGAAAAATAGCAAATCTTATGGGAATGAAAGTTGCAATCAATGAAACTAAAAAAACATTGGAATCCTATAATTGCAGATTTGAGGAAGAAGAAGAAAGGATTGGTGAGTTTGAAGAAATGGTCTCTGAAAGTGAACATATAAAAGAACAGATGAAGAAAAGAATGGAAAAAATTGAACAAGTTCTCAGGAAACTAAATGACAGCAAAATGCCAAAGACAAAGAGAGTTCTGAGAGCAGCAAGAGAAAAGCAAAGCATAACATATAAGGAATATCCAATAAGATTAAGTGCTGATTTCTCACCAGAAACCATGGAGGCAAGAAGACAGTGGTCTGATAAATTTAAGATACTACAAAAGAAAAACTTTCAGCGAAGAATCTTCTATCCAACAAGACTGTCTTTCAAAAATGAGGGTGAGATTAGAATATTCACAGATCAACAGAAACTGAGAGAATTTCTAAGCAAGAGACCAGATTTTCAGGAAAAAAAAAAAAGAAATTAACTATGTATCCCCCATCACTGATACCCCTGTCACAGTAGTTGCCCTACGGTGGCCCAAAACTTCTTCAAAACTGAAGCCAAGATTATTGCCAAATACAATTAATAGGAAAATGAAATAAAATTATAGGTTTAAACATAAGAAATGAAATGCATAATAATTTAGAGAAACTAAAATAAAATATAAAACTGGGATATTAAGAAAATAATGAAAAATATTAAAAAAAGTATTTGGATGCTTTGCTTTTCATCACAATATCTGTTGTCCTGTATGTACAGTGACATTTTCTTCCATCTTTTCCCCAGTGTCTTACTTTTTTTTCATTTTTTCTTGAAAGATGTTTTAGGTCACAGCAAAGTCATATACAAAATACAGGGGATTCCCATATATCCAACATCCTCCCCCTTTTTCCCCTTCCCGTATCAATAACCTTTTTTTCCCCCCAATAACCTTTTTATATGTGGATGGTACATTTGTTACAACTGATGTACAACTATTGAAACATAGCCACTGACCATGGTCAATGGTTTACATTATGGTCTGTATTCTAGACCATATGCTTTTATAAATTTTTGATGAAATTCAACATGGCCTGTATCCATCATTGCAAGATCCTTCAGAACCCTTCCACTGCCCTCTAAATACCCTCTCTTCCATCTACTCTATTCTTCCTTCCCCCTTCCCTCAGTGCCCACTCTGACCCCCAGTCTTCATTTCTTGAAGGACAAGATCCATAGTTACTTGCAACAACACTGAGGGCATGACACACTGATCTGTCCTGCCCTATTAGGGATTGCCCATGTTCTTGAGAGTCACCCACCCCTCTGAGACCATACCTAGCTTCCCCAGGATGGGAGTCCAACTCCTTCCCGCTCACTATGTGGGTCTCCATCAACTGATACAACACACTATGACACAATGATCACTCGCACATTCTCTAGAAGACTGCCCCAGGTGTACCCTGTCCTGAATGCCCCCTCATCTAACACCCTAAACCAGTAACCCTTCCTTCTTGTATTGTTAAAAGAGCTTTTCCCCAAACATTGTAGTTTAAACCACATACCTGCCTGCTTCCTCCCCCAACCCAACCCCAGTTCCATGGGCCATCCAACCCACCTTCTTCACCCTACCCCCCTGTCAAACTTGCACCACCCAACCTAATAATATCACTACACCCCTGTCATATCCCTTCACTGCACAACTACTCACTTTCACCTTATCATAGATTTCATCCTTATGGGCAGTTCACATACTTCTCCCTTTCTATTTCCTGTAAACCTATCTTCCAGACTCTAGCTCTCTGAGTCTGCTCGATTTGCTTAATTCATATCAGTGAGGTCATGTAATATTTGTCCTTTAATGCCTGGCTTGCTTCACTTAACATAAGATTCTTAAGATTCATCCATGTTATCCTTTGTGTTAGTACTGTATTCCTTCTTACAGCTGAGTAATATTCCATTGTATGTATACACCACATTTTGTTTATCCATTCATCTGTTGATGGGCATTGGGTTGATTCCAACTTTTGGCAATAGTGAATAATGCCCCAGTGGACATTGGTGTGCATATATCTGTTCATGTCCTTGCTTTCAGTTCTTCTAGGTATATAACCAACAGTGGAATTGCTGGATCATATGGCAGATCTATAGTTAGTTTTTTGAAGAAATGCCAAACTGTCATCCACAATGGCTGGACCATTCTACTTTCCCTCCAGCAGTGGATGAGGGCTCCCATTCCTCCATATTCTCTCCAACGTTTGTAGTCCTCTGTTTTTTTTTAACGGCCACCAGTCTAATGGGTGTAAGATGACATCTCATTGTAGTTTTGATTTGCATTTCCCTAGTAGCTAGTGATGTTGAGTATCTTTTCCCATGCTTTTTTTAGCCATTTGTATTTCTTCTTTGGAGAAATGTCTGTTCACATCACTTGCCCATTTTTTAAATGGGTTGCTTGTCTTTTTATTTTCAAGATGGATTTCTTTATATATGCAGAATACTAGGCTCCTATCAGATATATGGTTACCAAATATTTTCTCCCATTGGGTAGGCTGTCTTTTCACTTTCTTGACAAATTCCTTTGAGGTGCAAAAGTTTTTAATTTTGAGGAGATCTCTTTTATCTATTTTTTCTTTCACTGCTTGTGCTTTGGGTGTGAAGTTCATGAAACCATTTCCTATTACAAGGTCCTGTAGATGCTTCCCAACACTATCTTCCAAAATCTTTATGGACTTGGCTTTTATATTTAGATCTTTGATCCATTTTGAGTTGATTTTTGTATAAGGCATGAGATGGTGTTTCTTTGTCGTTCTTTTGGATATGGATATCCAGTTCTCCAAGCACCATTTGTTGAAGAGGTCATTCTATTCCAGTTGAGTGGGCTTGGTGGCCTTGTCTAATATCAGATGACTGTATATATGAGGATCTATTTCAGAACTCTCAATTCAGTTCCATTGGTCGGTATGGCCATCCTTCTGCCAATACCATGCAGTTTTGACCACTGTAGCTTTGTAGTATGTTTTAAAGTCAGATAGTGTGATTCCTTCAATTTCATTTTTCTTTTTTTTTAATAATGTAAAACAATGTTAATTTTATAAGTTATAGCAATAAAAATTAGGAGAAAAGCTCAACATTTGTTCACAAATATTCAGTACTTGGCAAGTTATAAAAATTTAGTGTTGCTTCACAAAACTCTTTTAAATGATTTTTCTAGGTTTTCCCTGGTGATCAGTTTTAAAGGCACTACATCTATAAATTTAAGCAAAAGTCTTCAAATACAAGGAAATACAGATATATGGCTAAATAGCACAACTACAAATAGCTAGGCAATAGCTAGGCAATTCTATAAAGGAGAGAAGATATCACTGAAAATTTTAGTATCACAGATATATGCATAGTTTTTACATGCAGATATAAATATATTTACCATCTAGGTCCATGTTTTAACTGCTGAAAGATGGCACATACTTACTGCCTGCAGAAGAGAAAATTCAGGAAAATAAGTATTTAATGAGAAGACTGGCCATTTACTAAGTTTGAAAATCAAAAGCATTTGCAATATTTTCTATATAGATTTAGTGCTATGTTTATAGACACTAAAGTTACAGTCTGAGTCTTCTTTTATTCAAAGAAATTAAATTGAGAAGGTCCACTTGATTGCAGATATTAAAGTTACTGGTAGTAGACTTTTGTGCTCATGTTATGTTTTATGAAACTGTCCATCTAAGTCCACCTTCTGGTGGGGGTCCAGTTGTAGTGATTTGTTTTTCTAATCTTTCCTTTTTCTTCCTCTTTTCTTCCACAGATTGAACATCCAAAATGCCCCGAGATGCAGCCTACCTCTGTCTTCTCTCAGTAGCTTCTGCAAGTTTTGTTCTTTTCTCTTCTGGGTCCGCTGAGGGAGGCTCAGCCTCCCCGGGGCAAGGAAAACACAGCCCCATGGGCACAGAGTTGAGGACCCTTACTGGGCTCACCTGGACCCACGCAGCGGGTACTGCCGGGCTAGACGTGTGTCCCAGGCATTCCTGCTTGCCTTCATTTTTCTTTTTCGATATGTCTTTGGCTATTCCGGGCCTCTTGCCCTTCCAAATAAATTTCATAGTTAGTTTTTCCAATTTGGTTAAAAAAATATTGTGTTGATGTTTATTGGGATTTCATTAAACCTGTAGATCAGTTTGGGTAGGATATATGGGAGGAAGTTTACCTGGCATACATATAAGATACATAAATGTGCTCAGATGTTCATGGGGCATCATCACCGTGGGTGGAGATTCACAGAATAACCAAAAGAATACTGAATTCCCACCCTTTGGAAATCTGACACATTCTCTAATGGAATATCAACCATCACCCAAGTGCAGGGCAATGACTAGTGAAAAAGGATGGTCCATTGATGGGCCCTTGATATTGATAATTATGCTTATGAGCCTTTGCTCTTGAAATTGCAACTTAGCCTAGTGCTGTAGGGTGCCTAAGAGTTACTTCTTGAGAGCCTCCATGTTGCTCAAATGTAGCCTCTCTCTAAGCCAAATTCAGCACATAAATGCTTTACCTTTCCCCCATTTGAGACATGACTCCCAGGGATGAGCCTCCCTGGCACTGAAGGATTATTACCAAACACCAATGAGCAATGTACCTGGAAAAAGACCTTGAATAAAAGGGGGAAAAGGTAAAGACAAATGAGTTTATATGGCTAAGAGACTTCAAAATGAGTTGGGAGGTCATCCCAGAGACAATGCTTATGTATGTCTCAACAGGGTCTCATAGACTGCCAAAGTAGATACTACCCCAAATAGTGTGGCTCTTGAGGGCTCTGGAGACACCCAAGTCCTACAGTCATAGCAGATAGCTCTGGAGTTTGTTGCCTCACCAGTGGGCCCTATTTTGGAGTTTGTCCCCCTGAGTGTGACAGAGTTGGACTCAGATGTGACTTCTCTCCATGTGCCTCATCTGTTCCTCCTCTTTGAACCTAGAGTTGGTGCTGGAGTTAGTAGGTGTATGTCCAAGAGACTTGAATCTTTGGGCTGTCCATGTGCCAGCTGTGTCATGAGCCTCAGTGGACTTGTAATACCTACTCTCCAGTTCACTGGACTCTCCCAGGACAACTGACAAGGAGGTGAGGATGGACAACCACCATAACAAGGAACTGAGTCTACAACTGCAAGCAAAAGAGTCCCATCCATCAGCTATATGGGATCAAGGTCCCCTCTTTTTGTTTTTTTAAGATTTATTTATTTTTATTTCTCCCCACCTCCCCCATTGTCTGCTCTCTGTGTTCTTCTGTGTCCACATGCATTCTTGTCAGTGGCACCAGGAATCTGTGTCTCTTTTTGTTGTGTCATCTTGCTGTGTCAGCTCTGTGTGTGTGTGGCGCCACTCCTGGGCAGGCTGCACTTTTTTTTTTCTCACACAGGGCGGCTCCCCATGTGGGGCACACGTTTTGCACATGGGGCTTCCCTATGCAGGGGCACCCCTACATGACATGGCACTCCTTGTGCACATCAGCACTGCGCATGGGCCAGCTCACCACACAGGTCAGGAGGCTCTGGATTTGGACCCTGGACCTCCCATATGGTAGGTGGACACTCTATCAGTTGAGCCAAATCCACTTCCCAAGGTCCCCTCTTAATTAGACGTGGAGTGAGCATCACCATACCAGATCCTCAGAATAAGGGTATAAAATATGGACTAGAATGGACTTACTGGTATTTTTCTATAGACTTATTGTGATTCTAGCAATGGAAGAAAGTACTTATTGATGTGGAGACACTGGGCACTGGAAGTGCTGAAGGCAGGGAGAGGGAAAAAGAAGTAAAATATGGGGGCATTTTGGGACTTGGTATTGTCCTGAATGACATTGCAATGATAGATACAGGCCATTATATGTCCTTTCATAACCTACAGAATTGAGTGGGAGAGAGTGTAAACTATAATGTAAACTATAATTCATGCTTAGTGGCAATGCTCCAAATGTGTTCATCAATTGCATTGAATGTACCACACAAATCAAAGAAGTTATTAATGTGGGGAAGGGTGGGAGGTGTGGGGAGTGGGTCATATGGGAATATTTTTTGTGTAACATTTTGTGTAATCTAAGTATTTTTAGAAAAAAAATTTTAAAAGTAGAGGACAATTACACAATACATTTTCATTTAATCCACTTTTTTACCATTATTGTCATATATATGACATCAATTTACATAATCAACAAAACAATAGAGTGTAGTACACTTTACTTTAAACAACCAGATATGTTTTAAAGAAGTTAAGAATATATGTATGCATATATGTGTATGTGTCCATATATGTATGCATGTGTATCATGAAAAAAAGACACATAGATTGGAAAGTAAGAAGTAAATCTGTCCTTAATGTAACCAGCCTGATCATGTATGTAGAAAACCCTGTGCTTCAGCCTGAAGGACTTCCTTCAAAATTATTTGCATTCTAGCCTACTAGGAATTCTTTCACTTTCTGTTCATCTAAAAAAACCTTTATTTTGTCTTTTTCCTTCTTTTGCTTTACTGACATATTTATTTGAAATAAAACTCACCAATTAAAAAATTAACTGTATATTTTCCTCTTTTTTGTATAAATTTTTGATATATGTAAAATTAATAAAAATACTTTTGTACACCCTATTAAGTTAGATGCATTATACATTTGAATGTTACCAAGGAGAAATTCTAAGCATATTTTTTTAAGATTAAGTAAATAAAATCCTAGAAACACTGACAATTCTTAAGATCTTCCTTACTGTCACTTGTCAATGTAGTATTTATAAATTGATAGCCTTAGATTTTCACTTGAATACTGAATGCTGGCACAGTTTTTCACTGGAACAAGAATGTGAAAGCCATGCTCAGATGAAAACCTAAGCATCAGATGGATGGATGGATAGCAGGGAGGAAAGATAGTGGATAGATAAATAGTTGGATACATAGATTAGTCTCAGCTTTTGACTGATTTTCTCCCAAAACATTTTTTAGTTATCTTTTTAGTGATATGGAAGGTTACTAATGTTGGAAAACTGAGTTCTCTATATTTTTATACATGTGTAATATTTCAGGAAGTTAAAACATTTGAAAATGGACACTTACGAATAGGTTTGAGAATGATTACTTGCATTCCAAAAGAATTATTTTACCAAAAGATTTATCCCAAGCTCCTTATTTAAGGAACATTATACCCAAGGCAAGTCAGCCCTGTATGTGTATTACTCCTGTAGTTTTAATTTGGAATTGATATATTTTATCCTTCCAAAATTGATGACTGTCAGCAATTCCAGGGATCAAACACAAATTGAGCATAAAAATGCATATTTACTGAGAAGTTTGATATAGTATTTTAGTTTTGATTTTGAGATGAGTTTCTATCTGGCATCCTGGAAATGAAGCACACTGAAAGATTATTGGATGTTTTATAAAATCATTTTATATACCAAATTATCAAGAAAAAATGAACTTTAAAATATATATATTTATTATTTTAATTATGACTTCTTAAAATATGAAAAGTACAGTCTTTAACAAACATGTATGAACCCATCACCCAGATTTAATAAATATTATAATGCTGCCATATTTGCCTTATAAAACAAGTGAAGGATGGCCCTAAGCAATTTTTACCCCTTGTTCCTCCGAAGTAACCTTTGTACTGAAATTTGTGTGTGTATTCCCTCAATGTTTTTGTGCTTTTGTAAACATAGGTAAATATCATAATCAATATATTCCATCATTTTGTGTGTTCTAACATTTTATTTTATTTTTTTAAGATTTTTATTTATTTATTTAATTCCGCCCCCTCCCCCCGGTTGTCTGTTCTCTTTGTCTGTTTGCTGCGTCTTGTTTCTTTGTCCGCTTCTGTTGTCGTCGGCGGCAGGGAAAGTGTGGGCAGCGCCATTCCTGGGCAGGCTGCACTTCCTTTCGCGCTGGGCGGCTCTCCTTACGGGTGCACTCCTTGCACGTGGGGCTCCCCTACGCGGGGGACACCCCTGCGTGGGGCGGCACTCCTTGCGTGGGGCGGCACTCCTTGCGCGCATCAGCACTGCGCGTGGGCCAGCTCCACATGGGTCAAGGAGGCCCAGGGTTTGAACCGCGGACCTCCCATGTGGTAGACGGATGCCCTAACCACTGGGCCAAGTCCGTTTCCCTGTTCTAACATTTTAGATTAGTAGTGCCATAACATACATATCCTTTTGCAACTTGTTTTTCCCATTCTGCATTCCTTTTTTGAGGTTCATTTAGTTCATTCATTTGAACTATGTAGAATCTATTATATAAACAACTAGTTTATATTTCCCTTCCATTACTGAGCTTGCTAGGGTTGCTTCCGTTTCTTTTGGTATTACAAATACTGCTGTAGTGAACATCCTCATATATTTCTCCTTGTGCACATGAGCAAGAATTTCTCTAGAGCAGTGGCTCTTAAATGTGGGCAAGCATCAGAATTTCTTCAAATACTTGTTAAAACACAGATTTCTCGACTTCTTCTACAGAGTTCCTGACCCAAGAAGTTAGATTTTTAACAAGTTCCCTGGAGATGCTGATGATGCTAGTTCAGGGGCCACACTTTGAAAACCCTGCTCTAGTGTATATACTTTTTTTTAAAAAGATTTATTTTTTATTTATTCACCTGTCATAGTCCAAGTTTCCACATATACCTATGTTTATTTTTAGAGTCTATTTTTTGGTCCATTTGTTTATACCTGCATCAAAACCATACTTTTTTGTTTGTTTGTTTTTGTTTTTTTACACTTTTTTTTATTAAAGTTAATAGATTGCAAAGAACGTTACATTGAAAAACATAAAAAAACATAAAAAGCATAAGAAGTCCCCATATACCCCACTCCCCACCCCTACCCCTTTTAATTATTACAATATTATGTTAAGTCTTGATACTTGGTTAGAAAGTTCTCCTGTATATTACAAATACATTTGTCTGGTTTAAACAGGTAAGGGTTTTTAATTGCAGTTGAGGATCTATTTCTGCTGGTTTAAAGAGAAAGTGATTTACCAAGGGACAAAGATAGCTTATGGAATCATAGAGGGGACTGAAGAAATAGATTGTAGGCAGAGCTTCCAGGAATGACTTAACACTGAACTTTAGAATTGACTCACCAAGGGAGCTGCTGTTTTTGCATGGCCAGGAAGTGTCAAAATGGAAGTGACCATTAAAGTTGTCAACTCTGGAACTATACATCCAATGCCACAGTACAAATGCTGCTAAATCCAGGCTTTTGCAGCCATGAGCTCCAGAGCCATGCCACTTTCTGTCATGATTTGTGCTAGCCAAACATATCTCCACCCACCTTTTCTGCTCAAATAATTGAGATAAATATATCTTATATCTGCACCCACATTTTTGCTCACAAACGAGATAAACATATCTCATCCAAATCAGGAAGGTTTTGAGTCTGAAATGGAACATTAATAATAATAATAATAATAACTAATAATCGCTCATAACCTAATTCTGAATCAGAGCCTCAAGTGCATGCCTCTGATTTAGAAAATCTAAATTATAGGTTTGCATCTAGCAGCAAAGGAGCTTGGGAAATGTAGTTTTGGGACATATTAGTTTAGGAAGGTTAGATTTCCTCTGTGTAAAAATGTCAAAACCAACAAAAGACCTTTAAAAGATTCTGGATAGGTCTGCATAACAATTATAACAATTATTACAGTGTCACTCTTAACTTTTCTTTCTTTTCTTTCTCTCTCCCCTCCCCCACTGAGGACTATCAGAACAATGTTAAGTAACAGTGATGATAGCAGACTTTTTCTCTTCTTCCTTCTCTTAAAGGAAATGCTTCTAAACTTTTATTATCAATCATAATGTTTTCTGTAGGGCTTTAAAATATACTTGTGTCAGGATTAGGAAATTCCCCTTTAGTTCTGATTTTCCAAGTTTTAGAAATTATGACTATGTTGAATTTAATAATGCTTTTTCTACATCTAATAAGCTAATCAATGTTTTTTCTCCTTTAGTCTATAAATATTTAAATTACACTAAAATATTTTAAAATATTAAGCCAACTTTGAATTATTGGGATAAATTCTACTTGGTAATGATATATATATATTTTAAAATATAAATTGTTGGCTTTAGTATGCTAATATCTTATTTAGGATTTTTGCAAATATGTCATAAATGAGCTGAGTTAATACTATAGTTTTTCGGTTTTGCTGTCAAGTTATGTCAGTCTTATAAAATCGATTTGGGAGGTATCTGTGTTTTTGCATTTTCTGATTAACTTTAAAATAATGATCATCTGTTCCTTGGAGATTTGACTGTATTCTATAAAGCCACTGGGCTCACTGTGATTTTTATTTTTCGGAGGGGTATAGATTTTAAATTGCCAATTCCAGTTCTTCAATGGATAGAGCTCTGATCAAATTTTCAATTTTTTATGATTGAAAATTGGTAAGTTATATTTTTCTAGAGAAATAATTCACTTTTTACGTTTCTAGATTTTGGCATCAAGATATTCAGTTTTTTCTCATATGATTTTTAAAGATTTCTCTGCATCTGTGGTTATTGTCTCCCTTTACTTTCAGATATGTTTTATTTGTGCCTTTACTTTTTTCCCCTCTAGCATTAGTCTTGATCACAAAATAACCCATTTATTTCATTTATTTAAAAACAAACAAACAAATTTATTTCTATGTTTCTTTGCATCCCATGACATTAATTAGTGCTCTTTATTTTTTTCATTCCATCACCTTCTTCCTAACCTTTTGATTTGAATGCCGACATCACTAATTTGCAGTTTTTCTTGTTTTATAATTGGTTCATTTATGTACACCCCACACATTTTGAAATATAGTGTTTTCTTTGTGATTCAGTTCTAAATCTTTTTTTAACTTCCATTGTGATTTTTTCTTTGACCTGTAAATTATTTAGAAGTACATTAAAGTTTTCAAATATTTGAAAGATTTTAGATATTTCTTTGTTATTGATTTCTAAATTTATTGCATTGTTAACAGATATCATGGTCCGTGTGATATTTTCTTTGGTGGTTTTTGAGATTTGCCTTTGTCCTAACATGTGGTTGGTTTTTTGAAGTGTTCCATTTGTGCTTGAAAACAATAAGTTCTCCAGTTGTTGGATACAGTATTCTATATAGTTATTGTCTTTGCATCATGTCTGTTAATTGTGTAATCAAATCATTTATAGCCTCATTTATTTTTTTTTGTGTTTTGTTTTAATCTATCTATTACAGAGCAAGACATGTTAAGTATCTATCATGTTTGTGAATATATCCATTAATTATTATTATTCTGTCTGTTTCCCTTTCATATATTTTGAGGCTCTGGTTGCTAGGTTATATAAGTCCAGAATTATTATGTTTCTGTGAGTTAATCTTTTACCATTATGTATTCCTAATAATACTTTTCTTTAAAGTTTTTTTCCTTGATATTAGTATAAATTTCCTTTGTTTAGCATTTGTTTTTTTTTAAGATTTATTATTTATTTATTTCTCTCCCCTTCCCTGTGCCCCCACCCCCCCAGTTGTCTGCTCTCTGTGTCCATTCACTGTGTGTTCTTCTGTGTCCGCTTGTAGTCTTGCCAGCAGCACCTGGAATCTGTGTCTCATTTTGTTGTGTCATCTTGCTGCATCAGCTCTCTGTGTGTACGGCACCATTTCTGGGCAGGTTGCACTTTTTTGGTGCTGGATGGCTCTCCTTATTGGGCGTACTCCTTGCGTGTGGGGCTCCCCTGCATCGGGGACACCCCTGTGTGGCACGGCACTCCTTGCACGCATCAGCACTGTGCATGGGCCAGCTCATCACACAGGTCAGGAGGCCTTGGATTTGAACTTTGGGCCTCCCTTGTGGTAGGCAGATGCCCTATCCATTGGGCCAAATCTGCTTCCCTTTGTTTAGCATTTGTACTGGTTAGGCTAATGTGTCAACTCAAACCAGGTAATTGTGCCTAGTTGTTTGGTCAAGCGAGCACTGGGCTAATTGTAATATGAGGGGATTTCATGGACTTTAATCATCAGTGAATTGATTGCATGGGTGGCTGGTTGTATCTACAATCAACTAAGGAGACTGCCATCAGCAATGAGTGATGTCTCATCCAATCAGTTGAAGGCCTTAAAAGGAGAAGTGATTTCAGCATTCAGTGAGAGAACTCCTAGCTCTATTTCAGATATCTCCTGGGGAATTCAATGAGGACCTTCATTGGAGTTCCCGGCTTGCAACCTGCCTTTGGAATTTGGACTTGTGCATCCTCACAGTTGCATGAGACAATTTTATAAAATCTCATACTATTTACAGATATCTCCTGTTGGTTCTGTTTCCCTAGAGAACCCTGACCAATATAGCATTTGTCTGGTATATATTTTCCTGCTATTTATTTTTTTCTTTTTAAACTTTTTATCGTAGTACCTATATACAACTCAAAATGTCCCATTTTAACAACTTTCAAGTGTATAATTCAGTGGTATGAATTACATTACTTTTGGTACCATCACCATCAACCATTATCCAAACTTTTCATCGCCTCAAAGAGAAACTTACCCATTAAACAATAACTTCCCTTTCCCATCACGCCTTCCTCCCAAGCCCCTAGTCCATCATTTATTCTTTTTTTAAAATTATTTTTTATTTCTCTCCCCTTCCCGCCCCCCATTTTCTGCTCTCTGTGTCCATCTGCTGCGTGTTCTTCTGTGTCCGCTTATTCTTGTCAGCGGCACCAGGAATCTGTGTCTCTTTTTGTTGCTTCATCTTGCTGCGTCAGCTCTCCATGTGTGCAGCACCACTCCTGGGCAGGCTGCACTTTTTTTTTGCGCTGGGCGGCTCTCATCACAGGGCATACTCCTTGCACATGGGGCACCCCTATGTGGGGACACCCTTGGGTGGCACAACACTCCATGTGTGCATTAGCACTGCACATGAGCCAGCTTACCGCATGGGCCAGGAGGCCCTGGATTGAACCTTGGACCTCCCATATGGTAGGCAGATGCTCTATCAGTTGAGCCAAATCTGCTTCCCAAACCATCATTTGTTCTTAACCTTCCTGTGTCATTACGATTTAGTTGTAGCTCTTAGAATCAGCATAAGGCTGGGTTTCATTTTTAGGTCCAACCCAAGAGGCTCATCTGTCCAGTATTGAAGTTTTCACTTTTAATATTCACCATATGAGATATTATCATTATTATTGTAGTTGGTGGTGATATTTTACCAGTTTCTTACCTCGTCTTTGCTTCTCACACTCCATTCTTTTCTTCTGGGTTCCATTTCTTTTTTTCCTAACGTATATCCTTAGTTCTTTCAGCGGTGGTATCTGAATGGCTTGCTATCTCACAGGAGAATTTTTTCTATTCAGTGTTCTAGGTAGAGAACTTAACTACTTTGCTGAGCGTGTATGGAGTTTTACTAGTTTAGTTGCCTTCTCTGAGTACCCCTTAATTGATCTTGGCTTTATATAAAGGCTTCAGTTCTAGCTCCTCACCTTCTTGGAGCATAAATCCTCATTGTGAGTAGTGGAATCCCAGTTTCCAGGCTCCAGAACCTAGATTCCTAGAATTAGTATCATCTTCCCATATTGCTTCTCTGCTGCTCTGGTTTTATGTTCCAAATGTATTCCTGTCACCTGGGGATTTCTCACTTTATTTTAAACTCAATTATGTGTTAAAAATGTTTTAGGTAATATTTTACCCTAAATATTTTTGATGTGTTTGGGGCGAGAAACAGTTTCACATTCATTCAGAGTATCATATTTGTGGAACTGTTACCCTAAACTTTTTCTAAACACATTTGTTTTTAGCCCTAAAATAATTTCCAATTGCACTATATCTTTGACCATACCAGGAAATTAAATAGTTGAATGTCATTAGTTTGCAACGTTTTCTCTATCATGCAAGTGAAATAAGAATGCACAGGTATTTTGAATGTACACGTATTGGTACATCTTTGCCTATGGCCTAGAGTTCTCCTTCTTCCCCCACTGACTCCAGTGACTCTCCTTTTCATATCTTCCACCAACTTATTATCTGTCTTCTGTTTATCTTTCTCAGATTCTCACCTTGCGGAGTAATATGATAAACATAGAATTTAATGACTGAAAATGACCCCAAATATTGCCCTTTCTAAAATGTTTGTGTTGGAAGATACAAAAATGCTATTAATATAAGTGGGCTTATAGTATTGAAGAAGGGTATTAGGAAATACATCTAGGGAGGCGGCAATATTTCAATATTCTCTTCTGGAACCCACCTATCTCATTATCTAGGAAATCACCATTTTTGCTAATCCCATTTAAACATACTGATGTTCTCTAAAGAACTCAGTGTCAACTCGCATGAACTTTGATGTGACTAAAAACTCAAAAGGGAGATAATCATTTTCCTAAAGGAAAAATTTTCTTCTGATCTTTTTCTCTATTCTTTCACCAAGAAAAAAAATTTCCACAAAAAATCACTTAAATAAATCATGTCCTGGACTCACAAAATTGTGAAAATTGTAGTCCAAATGTAGAATAATATCTGGAGCAGCTTTCATTGCAGCACTAATATGAAGACTATTTGCAAGAGCACCAAGTAAGGGAAGTGGCATTTTAGTATGTGAAAGTCTAGGTGAAATTATATGAGCTCTGTCATATTTGTGCATTTAAAGCTAATGGGAAATTAAATAACTCTGAAGCTGTGCCCTGTCATCCCCAGAAGTTCATCATGTAAAGTAATGAAGAAGTACGAAGGAAAACCTTCAGGCTAATGCTGGAAGATGTTTCAGCTGTATAAATGCCTAATTCAGCTACTAGTCCCTACAAATTAAGCAGCTCATTGAAAGTTCAAGCTCCAGCCAGGAACTACATCCGGGCTCAGTTGAAATCAGTATCTCCTGCTGATGAAGCTGTGACACAGCCAAAGCAAAAGGCCTGGATTCTCACTTAATTCTCAGAGAGCTCTTCCATTCCCTCTGCACTGGCATGGCATTTAAAATATAACTCCTTTTTGTACACTATAAATTATTACTTCTCAGAGCAGATGGGAGTAAGAAATTTATTTTTTTCAGTCTATAAAATTCTATTTAGAGCATTAGTCAATAAGAGTCTTAGTAAAGTCAATAGAGGACAGCTAGGTTATTTAGAGTAATAATTGACAGGTAAGAAATAATAGGTAGTAGATGATAAAGAGTTACAGAGCAATTTAGGGAGAAGGCCTTTATTTTCAAATGCTTCCAGTAACACTTCTGATGATAATAAAGCAATAAGGAACTGATATTAATAAATGGGTAAAAATACATTTCAAATTAGTGAATTTATTTAGAAGCAATATTGCATGAAGATCATTCAATCCCAACCCCTAGAGGAAACTACTGTTAGCAGTTAACTGTATATCTTTTCAGAAAAGCAACAGGAGGAATAGGGAATATGCTCTGTCAGTTGGAAGTTTCAATCTGGGCACCTTGCCTATAATCCCTTCTCATAAAATCTGTTCTGCTTTGTCCACTGCCCTGGGGGTACCTTTCACTTAACAGTTTTGGCATTCAGAGTAAACAGGAGGTCAGCATAGTGGGTTATGACATTTTATCTTTGTGATTAAGTGTTTGTTTATTTTTGCTTGACTGTTTCTGGCCAATAGCTACAAAGGTGATTCTCAGTTCTCCCCAATTTTTTTTTTTTTTTTCAGGTACTGAGGCTGGGGATTGAACCTGGGACCTCGTACGAGGGAAGCTGGCACTCAACCACTGAGCCACATTGCTCCCCTGAGTTGCTTCTTACATTTGTTTGCTTGAAGGTTTTTGTTGTTGTTATTGTTTTGTTTTTAGGAGGCACCGGGAACAGAACCCAAGACCTCCCATGTGGGAAGCAGGCAGTCGGCTGCTGGAACCACATTCCCTCCCAATCTCCTCTATCTTTTGTCCATATCATCTGTAGGCTTTTTCTCCAGGTTAGGAGGCTGAGTTGCTGAAACAAAACATGGCACATGCATATGATTCCTCTTGCTGCCTCACCACCGTGCCTTTTTGCCTGATAAGACTGGTATCTCCCATGGTCCATCAATTGCCATAGAACTTTTCTTTTCAAGCGCTGTGTTACTTACCAGACATGTTCAAGTGTGTGCTTTGTGTTCAGGACACAAAGAGATTTATGTTGATTCCTTTTTAAGTTCAGATTTCATCATATTTGGCAGAAACACTTCATGTCATGCATAGTCCTTGGTATAGGGTTATGGTTAAATTTCCTACTTTGATTGAAGATGCCACTTATTCCTCTTTCCTTTCCCTGTTCTCTTTCCCTATTGCATTTAAACATGAATAACATACTTTTGTGAACTATGTCTTCCAAATTAAGAAAATGAGTGTGAACAGCAGCATTGCTTTACATTTTTGCAAGTCTCTTTTATGTCTTGCCTAATAGAAGACACCTGGATTGTCATATCTGCATCTACATTCAGTCTGTTCCAGTATTAAATGTTATGTAGCCTCTGGAAAACTCCAACTTGGAGAGAATGTTATTGAAAAGGGAAAATAATGTCTCAGTATTATTATAAATGTAGTTTTGGCCTTGTGGAACCATTGAAAATGACCCTTCAGTTTCCTCTAGGACCTCTGAATAGTACTTAGAGAACTGTTGATTTAGAGTAAGTTTCCTATTATGAGTCATGGCTGGTGAACTGGATGTTTCAAACAAATATTCTATATGCAATAAACACTATGTATGCTCTACATAAATCGTGACTTTTTCAGAGAATTAGAATACATTAAAGAACACTTGGAATTGAAATAAGACTCAAGGGGTTAATTTCACCTCTCTTCCATGATTCAGAGGGTACTTCTCTCACCTGCAGTGGCATCTTTGTGAACATTAAATACTATATGTTGGTATGTGCAGAAGTCTTTAGTTACACCAGATATTTTTGGTTGATTAGATGAAAGGTAAACTACTTGCTACTGTAAGATAGTTTAGTGACATATGTCAATGATGAATATGATTCTCTATCACATAATTGCAAAACTATCCCAGAAGTGAAAGACAAAATCATTTACCAAGAGCCAACATTTTGGATTTAATTTTCTGGTTTGTATTAAAAACCACCAAGTTTTAGAATCATAAGGAAACTGATTCAACAATTTATGTAGAAATCCTAAGTCTGGAGGCACTAAGGAGAAGAATTAGAGAATATTTTTAAATTGCGTGGAAGAAGTCTCATTTACATAGCTTGAGTTAAATTTTGCCATCACATTCTCTTTAACTGATCTGCACCTGATGTTTCTCAGTTCTGATTTTATATCATTAAAGAGATGGGCCCCCTTAGAATATATTAGGGGATCAGATTTTTGTGCTCTACACATTGAATAAATATGATACCAATATTTTTTCTATCTTGTTTATCTCACTGTATAGAATCTAAGAGCCAAGCCTTTAATTCAATAGTGCCCAGGAGAAGTAATGTCATAGTAACTTATCAAAGATCAGACACCCTAATTTCATTGAAAATGATTAACAGTCTCTTTAAATATTTAGGTGAGACAGCAAGGCTTAATCCCAATTCATTTTCTGCTGAAACATGGATAGTAGATTAATTGGCCCATTTTTTTTTAAATTATTTATTTATTTATTTATTAAAATTACATTATGAAAAATATGAGGTCCCATTCAACCCTACCGCCCCCGGCCCCCACTCCCCCCACAGCAACACTCTCTCCCATCATCATGACACATCCATTGCACCTGGTAAGTTCATCTCTGAGCATCACTGCACCCCATAGTCAATGGTCCACATCATAGCCCAGACTCTCTCACGTTCCATCCAGTGGGCCCTGGGGGGATCTATAATGTCCCGTAATTGTCCGTGAAGCACTATCCAGGACAACTCCACGTCCCGAAAACGCCTCCACATCTCATCTCTTCCTCCCGTTCCCCACACCCAGCAGCCACCATGGCTACCGTTCCCACACCATCTATGTCAAGTGAGGGCTTAGATTCCATATGGGTACTGGATGCACTCCTCCCGCTTCCAGTTGTAGACACTCTAGGCTCCATGTTGTGGTGGTTGACCTTCTTCAACTCCATGTTAGCTGAGTGGAGTAAGTCCAATAAATCAAAGTGTAGGAGCTGAAGTCTGTTGAGGCTCTGGGCCTGGGTGTCATATTATCAGTCCAGAGATTCAAATCCCCTACATATATCTTAAACCCAGCACCGACTACAATTCCAATAAAGTAGCATGCAAGTCTTATGAAAAGAGATCCCCTCTGAGTCCAATTCCATCACGCAGAAACACCAGCTCCAAAGAAGGGCTATCTGTCATGGCAGTGAACCCCTTCTGCCATGACCATAGAACCCGTGGGTCTCTTTATCCCTCAAAAGAACCAATACCTGGGGTTGTATCTACCTTATCTGTCTCTTAGACTCTGTTCAGTTGTACATAGGGGTATTCCTTCTGACAACCTCCAGACTCTTTTTTAGAGACTCACAGCCTTATAATCTCATTTCTCCTTTCCATTTCCCCCTTACATTAGGTCAAACAGCTTCCCGAAGTCATGTCATTATATGTAGACAGGTATATTCTGCTGTTCCGCATTGAATCTTTAATTCAAGGTCATTTTCTAGTTGCTTCTTCAGCTGGTATGTGGTAGTGATCCCTCGGTGCCAGGGAGGCTCATCCCTGGGTGTCATGTCCCACGCTGGGGGGAATGCATCGCATCTACACGCTGAGTTTGGCTGTGAGAGTGAATTGGCCCATTTTTAACATGGGACACTCTATGACATGCAAACTGATAGAAAGGATTAACATTGTTTATTCTCCATCTCATTATAAAAAGTATATGAGATAAAGGAATGATTTATTTTAGTAGAATTTCACCTATTATACAAACTTAACATTGAGCATCTCTTGGGTTCTTGTAACTTCACTAGGTCCTGAGTTACAAGTTAAATTATACAGAAGTCTTGTGCTCAGAGTACAGTAGAGGTAATTTATTAACAATACATCAACAAAAATGGACATAAAGTGTGATAAGGTTAAAAAGATATGTATGAGGTATATTTATGCCACAGAAGGAGTGATTAATTCTGCTTATGGAATCAGAAGAGTTGACATCATTAAGCTGTTCTTGAGGAATAAGTTGGAGTTTTCTAGGCTGCCAAGGAAGGGAAGGGTATACTAGGCGGGAGGTAGTATGTGTTCAAAGGCCAGGCTTGTCCAGGCATGGCAATAATTCAGTTCGGCAAGTCTGCAGTAAGTGTGAAGATGGAGGGCAGTTGGAGCGTGGGTAGAATTCAGTTTGTCAAGAGTCTGTAGGCCATGCTAGAAAGTTTGAACTTTATTACATGGTTTTCCACATTTTCCCTAGAGCACCACGGTTTCAAAGAGGTGTTTGGAGGTGTCCATGGCAGTGTGGTCAGGGCAAGTAGTTGAGGTACCTACTTCTCCCTCTGCCTCAACAGGAACTACTCAACTTTACAGGCATGTATGAATTAAGTTGGACTTCCGTGTCAGATTTTATTTTCCCCAACATGGCCTCTGGATTAAACTACTGGATCCTCCATGAGGAATCTAGGAGGAAGAGAAGGGGACTGAGAAAACGCTTCTGGGGACTGCCAACATGAAGGGAGATGTTGGAAGAGGAAGAGTCAATAAGGGAGGCACTTTGGAGGAAGAGAGGAGTGGAACCAGAAAGAGCATTATCAGAGACACCTCAGGGCAGAGTTTCAAGAAGGGAGAGGTCAGTAGTGTAGAGTGCTTCAGAGAGACTGCCTAATATAGACCAAGAATCTTCACTTGGTGGTTACTTCAGCAGGATCCGTGTCAGTGGCAACCAGACTGCAGTGGGCTGAGAAGTGAATAAATGGCAAGGAAATGATGAGAATAGACATCTGCAGGAGAATGACTATGAAGGCAGAAGGGTAGGGAGCAGAATTGCTAAAGAAAATGTTGGGGTGGGAGCATTTTATCAATATGTTCAGGAGAGGAATCAGGAACAGAGAACTGAAGATAATGGAATGGGGGTTTATTTGGTAAAGGAGGCCTCTGAAGAGGTAGGAGGGAACTAGTTACCAGCCAGGGTCTTTATTAAGAATCTCTAGGCATATGAGAATTTAATAGGAATATGTTAGGTGCATATGTGTACATGTATCAAATTTACACATATCTGAGATATTTTGGGAGCCAAATTTCTTGAGAAAAGTTTGAAAATAGATTTCAGTTTTATCAAAGTATCAGACCATTTCAGCTATCAAGGAACTGTGGAATCTAGATCATGTCATTTTAATTATTTCAATTTTATAATAAATAATTAAAATTTATAATATTTTAATTATTAAATTTCTCTATTTAGGACATTCAAATTTCTGAATAATGAAGCTTCTTTTGTTTAAGTTTGACTGATGCCTTAATAACCTGTTCTTGAGTGCTCAATAAATGCATGCATTTCTATCATTGGAGATTCCTTAAGAATCTCTTTCCTCCTTTACCTTTTTCATCCCATTATCCTCGTTGGCTCTAAGTTTTCCATGATCTCTCCCAAAGCTGTTTCTCTCTCTCTTTTAATGTTTTTTTTTTTTTAAATACTAATCAATTGCACACTTTATTTATTTATTTATTTTAAAAGATTTATTTATTTATTTAATTCCCCCCCTCCCCCGGTTGTCTGTTCTCTGTGTCTGTTTGCTGCGTCTTGTTTCTTTGTCTGCTTCTGTTGTAGTCAGTGGCACGGGAAGTGTGGGCGGCGCCATTCCTGGGCAGGCTGCACTTTCTTTCACGCTGGGCGGCTCTCCTTACGGGTGTACTCCTTGCGCATGGGGCTCCCCTACGCGGGGGACACCCCTGTGTGGCACGGCACTCCTTGCGCGCATCAGCACTGTGCATGGGCCAACTCCACACGGGTCAAGGAGGCCCCGGGTTTGAACCGCAGACCTCCCATGTGGTAGGTGGATGCCCTAACCACTGGGCCAAGTCCACTTCCCCTCTCTTTTAATGTTGAACCAACATTCAAGAGCAATTTTTCATTGGCTACCTACAGATCATCCACATCTTAGATGATTTATTATTTTCTATTCAACAGCTGGATTCTGTCAGTTATGCTGGTGATCCTCTGAGACAAACCAGATACGTGAGGTTATCAGCCTGCAGAACAACTTTAAAACGAGAAATGGTGCCATATTCTCTAAATAGTGCTGTTGTCCTGTGCTTTAAAAAAATCATGGATATACGAAAACTTACTGAACATCTTGTTTTTAAACTGTAATTTTTTAATTAGAGAAGTTGTAGTTTACAGAAATAGTAGCTGTCTCTTGATATCAACCTGCCTGTAGGGCTGGTTTTGAGTGGATGGAATGGCAGGATTTGGTTGACACATAGTTCCAAAGAGGGGACTGAACCTATATTTGTATCTGCTACTAATTTTTAGTGTGGGTTGAGAGAAACATATTAGATTTCACTATGCTTCATATTCTCACCCTCCAGAAAGAAGAGTAATACAGAAATCACAGGTGGTTCATAGGGGAATGCAACACCTATTTAGCAATTAAGAGGAAGTTCCCCCTAATACCATAAAATGTTCTTGACAGTTGGACTTGTTAAAGTATGAAATGGCCCCTGGGGAGAGCATCAGTTGGCACAGGCTCCTTGGCCACAGTCCTTATTAGTGATTATTAGAGGCAGGCCAGTTCTCCCTGACAGGGACAAGCCCAGTTTCTACGGTGTTTTATAGGTTTTGACATTTATTCTGGGCCAAAGACATCTCAATCTCTGACTGTTATCGTCTCCTTACATTAATTTACCAAAAGAAATATGCTCTTGATTTATTGAGCACTCCACCTCTCTCCACCCCCAGAACTCCTTCTGACCATGTGCTATTACAATTTCCAGTCTGTACTCACTGATTTTCTGGTGCCAACAGTTGATGACTTCTACTACTAGGCCACCCTTCTGTCACCTGTCTCAATTTTTATAGTTCCCCAAACATATAGAATATATTTTCTCTAAACAGTACCAAAATGTTAGATTGTCAAAAGGAAGTTGACAAGAGTATGTGGTGTTACACACTGTGAAAGGAGCTAATCAAAGCAACTTTTTAATTGCTATAGTAATGATTTAGATGTACAAAAAATACTCAGGTTAAATTTGCATGACTAATTAATTAAGCAAAGCTCACAATTGACAAACATAATTAACACATCCAAAATTGAAACCACATCCTGGTGCTCTTAACTTGGAGCCAAAAAGACAACACGAGGCATTCAAAATTCCCTTCTTTCCACGATCTGTAGATCTTGCTGCCAATTTTAATATTTAGGTTTGTTAATACATGGAACATAGTTTATTGCAAAACATTTGTTCTTTTTCTTGGACAGAGAATTCTTATGAGTTTTGGCATATTTGTTCAATTGTTTAGAAGCTAAATTTTGTTTTGTTTTTAATTAATTAATTAATTACGTTCAGAAAATATGAGGTCCCCATATACCCCCCACCCCCCTCACCTCATTCCTCCCCGCATAGCAACAATCTCCTCCATCATCATGAGACATTCATTGCATTTGGTGAATACATCTCTGAGCACTGCTGCACCTCATGGTCAATGGTCCACATTGTAGCCCACACTCTCTCACGTTCCATCCAGTGGGCCATGGGAGGACACACAATGTCCGGTAATTGTCCCTGCAGCACCACCCAGGACAACTCCAAGTCCAGAAAATGCCTCCACATCTCATCCTTCCTCCCATTCCCCACACCCAGCAGCCACCATGGCCACTTTCTCTGCACCAATGCCACATTTTCTTCAATTACTAATCACAATAGTTCATGAATAGGATATCAGTAAGTCCACTCTAATCCATATTCTATTCCTCCATCCTGTGGACCTTGGATTGGTTGTGTCCACTCCACATCTATATCAAGCAGGGGCTTAGGTTCCACATGGATGCTGGATGCAATCCTCCTGCTTTCAGTTGTAGGCACTCTTCGCTCCATGGTGTGGTGGTTGACCTTCTTCAACTCCATGTTAGCTGAGTGGGGAAGTCCAATAAACTAGAGTGTAGGAGCTGAAGTCTGTTGAGGCTCAGGGCCTGGCTATCATATGGTCAGTCCAAAGATTCAGATCCTCTGGGTATATATTAAACCCCAGCACCAACTACAGTTCTGGTAAAAGTAACAGGACAGGCTTGTGAAAAAAGATCACATCTGAGTCTAGCTCCATCATGCAGAAACACAAATTTCAAAGAAGGGCCAACTGACCTGGCCCTGAACTCCATTTGCCACAACCATAGAACCTGTGGGTCTCTGTAGCCCTCAGAAGAACCAATACCCGAGGTTGTATCTACTTTATCTGTCTCTGGGACTCTGCTGAGGTGTGCATAAGGGCAACTCCTCTGATAACCTCCAGCTTTTTTTTGGAGACTCATAGCCATATAAACTCATTTGTCCTTTCCATTTCCCCCTTGATTCAGTCAAAAAGCATTTTTAACTCCTGGTATTATATGTAGACTGAGATATTCTGCTGGTCCAAGTTGACCCTTGTATTCAAGGTCATTTTCTAATTACATCATCAGCTGGTACTTGGTAGTAATTCCCCGGTGCTGGGGAGGCTCATCCTCAGGAGTCATGTCCCACGCTGGGGGAAGGCAACGCATTTACATGCTGAGTTTGGCTAGAAGCTAAATTTTATCTTGTAGAGTGGAAATTTCCTTAAACAGGTTAAAGGATTATCTATCTATCTATCTATCTATCTATCTATCTATCTATCTATCTATCTATCTATCTATCTTTCTTTCTTTCTTTTTTATTTATCTATGCATCCATCCATCATTAATATCTCTCTTTTGTGGTATGTAAATATTTAATGTGGGAAAGTGATTTGATCTGGAGACACTGAGAACTATAAAATGGGAGAAGAAGGTACCATGGAGTCCTACTCAGTAAAGATACAACTTTTTTGGCAAATCCTTGAGGTACCAAAGTAATTCAGAGTCTCCCGGAGTCCTTGCAGGACCAGAGTCTTCCTGGTTCTTGAGGAAATAGGGAATATCTCCTTCCTCTAACCCTCTCCTGCTCATTACATCCTGTGACACTCTGCCATTTGGCTACCAAAGAAAAATTGTTGTGTTCAGTTTAACAAGGGAAAAGTCACTTCCCCTGTAGCCTAAATGTCTTTTCTCTTATCTGTAAAGCAAAGACTAAAGACCAATATCTGTATCAGAAACCATATTCTGCTCCCCATGGCCAGTTTCACCTCTCAAATGTACCTGGAGAATCAAGTCTTTGCACTTAGGCAATCACAATATAATATTGGAAAAACCTCTCTTCATGCAAATCGACTTTTGAAGGTTCCATCCACTACTGCAATTCATGCATTTATTGAACACATACTGATTCAGTGTCTATGTTAGTGACCCTCTTCTGGACACAGCCCATGACATGTCTGACACTAGACTGAACCTCTGCTACTTACATGTGTGCATCACATGTAGAGGTGCACAGAGTCATTTGTGTGTAGAATGTTATTTCCTTTAAGTTTTTTTTTTATGGTTGCTATTCTGATTCTATGTAGCTAGTAAGAATTGTATCTATGGTACATAAATGGCAAGAACATTATAAAATTAATTACAGTTAGGAAAATTTTAAAAATACAGAAAAATTCAGGAGATGTAACTATGTTATACCTGTGTAGCCATCAAGGGGAACTGAAAAAATGACCTTTGTTTTATTTGCTGCAGCTATTTTCTGAAATCAAAGACATGTTTACTGATAAATCCTTGATCCCTTCCTTTCTCATTCTCATTTTCCTCCCTCTATTCTTTCCCAGAGGTAACCACTATCATGATTCTGCTGTGTAGCCATCCTCTATCTTTTATACTTTTACTAGATATAGAGTATGCCTAAAACATGTGTAGTATTGTTTTATACATTTTGAAAATTTCACATAAATGGTATAGTGCTATACATATCATTCTATTTTTTTTTTTAGCTCAATCTATGCATATATATCTAGAACATTTTAAATGCTGTATATTATTTCATGGTATGAGTATATCTCAATTTGTCTATCCTCTTATTTAGGGACATTTATTTATTTATTCATTTATTTCTCTCCCCTTCCCCCCCGCCCTGGTTGTCTGTTCTCTGTGTCTATTTGCTGCATCTTCTTCTTTGTCCATCTTCTTCTTTGTCCGCTTCTGTTGTTGTCAGCAGCACGGGAGTCTGCTTTTCCTTTTGTTGTGTCATCTTGTTGTGTCAGCTCTCTGTGTGGGCAGCACCATTCTTAGGCAGGCTATACTTTCTTTCACGCTGGGCGGCTCTCCTTATGGGGTGCACTCCTTGCGCGTGGGGCTCCCCTATGAAGGGGACACCCCTGCATGGCAGGGCACTCCTTGCGCACATCAGCACTGCTCCTGGGCCAGCTCCACATGGGTCAAGGAGGCCCAGGGTTTGAACTGTGGACCTTCCATGTGGTAGACGGACGCCCTAACCACTGGGCCAAGTCCGCTTCTATTTAGGGACATTTAGATTGTTTCCAGCTTTTTCCCTGTTACAAACAATGCCTAAGAGAACATACTTGAAAAATATCTATTTACACACTTTTGTAAATAGGAAGTGGAATTATCATGCTGAATATTATCTATATTTTCAAATTTATTAGATATTGATTTCTAAATTATATACTAGCAATGTATAAGAGTTCCCCATATCCTTGCCAATACATAACATTGTCAGATTTTTACATTTTTGCCAATCAGAGAAACAACAATCAGTTTTCCTGATTATGTGTGAGGTTCAGCATCTTTTCACAGGTGGCTATTGAGCATTGAAATGTGACTAGTCTGAACTGAAGTGTGCTATACATGTAAAATATGCCCTGGATTTCAAGACTTGATAGGGAAAAAGAATGTAAAATATCTCATTAATAATTTTTGTGTTGAATACATGTTAAAATAATAGTAATTTTGATATATCAGGTTACATAAAATATATTATTAAACTGAATTTCTCTCATTTCTTTTTTCCTTTTAAAAAAAATTAGAGCAGTTGTAGGTTTATAGAAAAATCATGCAGAAACTGGAGAGCTCCCATACACATGCTCTCATACGGTTTTCCCTATTATTAAAATTTTTCATTAGTGTGGTACTTTTATTAGTTATGAAACAATATTATTATGATTATGCTATTAACTTTTACCTCACTGTTTACATTAATGTTCACTCTTTGTGTTGACAGTTCAATAGTATGTGTGTGAGAGAGTGGTAACTTATACACAATCTAAAATTTCCCTTTTATCTCTTTTCAAATATCTGCTTCAGTGGTGTTACTTACGTTCACAAAGTTATACCTCCATCACCAACATCTATTGCCAAAACTTTTCTGTTCCAGTTAAACATTGACTCCCCATTTTCCTCTCCTACCTGGCCTCTAGTTTCTGAAATTTTGAATTTTCTTACTCTAATAATTTCATATAAGTGAGACTATATAGTATTTGTCCTTTTGTACCTGGATTATTTCACTCAATTTGATGGCTTGAAGGTTCATCCATTCCTTTTCATGGCAGAATAAGAGTTCATTATATGGATATACCAAAATTTATCCATTCATCTCTTGATGACATTTGGGTTGTTTCCATATTTTGACAATTGTGAATAATGCCACTATGAACATCAGCATACAAATATCTGTTTGAGTTCCTGCTTTCTGTTCTTTTAGGTACATCCTGAGAAGTGAAATTGCCAGGTTATGTGTAATTCTATATTTAATTTTCCAAGGAATTGCCAAACTGTTTTCCACAGTGACTGTACCATTTTCCATTCCTAAGAACAATGTACAAGAGTTCCTGTTTCTCCACATCCTCTCCAACACTTGTTTTCCATTTTAAAAATAGTAGCCATTGTAGTGGGTTGAGATGGTATCTCATGGTTTTTATTTGCATTTCCCTGATGACTAATGACATTGAGCTTCTTTTCATGTATTTATTGGCTATTTGTATATATTCTTTGGAGAAATGTCATTTCAAGTCTTTTTCCCATTTTAAAATTGGGTTGTTTGTCCTTTCACTGTTGGATAGTAAACCCTTATCAGATATCTGGTTTTCAAATATTTTCTCCCATTCTGTAGGTTACCTTTGTACTTTCTTGATAAAGTCCTTTGATGTACAAAAATTTTAAATTTTTATTAAGTTCCATTTATCTATTTTTTCTTTTGTTGCTTGTGCTTTAGTATAAAGTATAAGAAACCACTGACTAACATAAGGTCCTGCATACATTTTCTTTTTATCTTTTCTTAAATGTAACTATTAGAAGATTTAAAAATATATACTTATGCAATACATTTCTGTTGGACAGCAGTGGTCTAGAAACTTCAGTATAATGTTGAATAATCATGGTGAAAATAGACTTCCTTGTTTCATTTGCAATTTCAGTGGCAATCCTTTAAAGAGTCACCTTTTTATTCTGATGTTTACACTTGCTGTTTTGTAGTTACTCTATCAGATTCTCTTCTCATTTAGAGATTCTCTTCTCCTCGTTAGCTGAGAGTTATAAGGATTAAAAATTAAATTCTATTGTTTTGATTCCATGTATTAAGATGGTAATGTATTTTTCCTTCCTTTAATCTTTTCTTGTATTAGACTCTAGTGGTTGATTAGTTTTTAAAAATGTAGAACTATCTTGGTATCCTGGGATAAGCCGACTTGGCCATTTAGTACTTTTTTTATACATGGCTGCATTTTATTTGCTTTTTTTGGAGGGAATTTCCCATAGACATCCATAGAGGAATTTGTTTTATAATATTAAATTTTTTGTGCTCTTCTTATTGTGTGGGTATCAAGTTTACACTACAGTTGCTAAGTTAGCATTTATTGAGTACTTACTAAATGTTTTCATGCACTCCTTCATTGAATTTCCACAACAAACTCTTAAGCTAGATACTACTATTATCCTCATTTTATAGAGAAGGACACTAAGAAGGGATAGATAACTTTCATTATGGTGGAATTACATTTTGGGTGAATGGCAGGCTAGATATCCCAAGAAATCCTCCCAACACAAAACATCTAAAATGCTGAATAAAACATTTTTGAAAAATCTTAAAATGAATTGTCAACCTGGAAAAAAAACTAAGGTAAACCCTCAGATTCCCTTATTATTTTCAGTCTTTGAGCCTCAGTGTTAATGAACCCCTAAGGGAGATAGAAATGCTTCAATTAGGAAAAAATTCACACATACATCACATTTCCAAGAATGGTCAGAAAGAAAGTTAGCCTGTTTCACCTTTGGCTCTAGTTAGGTGAATTGGGAAAAAGGTAGGGAGAAAATCTAGTATTGATATTGCTGTACCCCACAAGTTTTGAAAGAATACTTTCAGGGAAAGAATATTTTCACTGTCTTTCTGTTATAAATCTTTTATAATTTTTGTTGTAATTTCCTCTTTAGACATCAATTATGTGAAGTAGTTTTCATTTTCAAACATAGGAATATTTTTCTTTTTTTCCTTTTCTCTTGGTGGTTCTCAGGTCATTGTATTGTAGTCAGAGTATGCAAACTATATGCTATTGATTTTCTGAATTTTCTTGAGACTTCCTTTGTGACTTAAAGATTAATTTTTGTAAGTATGCTGCACATACATGAAAAACGTATATTCTGTCTTTTCTTTTTTATATACATTTTTAGGTTTATTTCATAACACTTAGCAATTAATGGTAGACAGAAAACATAAAGCACAAAGTGTGCTGACAGTGTGTTGAAACCACTGTCAATCATGTCCTTATTTTTAAAACAAGCATTAGGTCCTGAGAGTGTACAAAACATGAAGAGAGAAACCCTCTATCTTGTCTTTTGTTTCTTCTTGGGTTTTAAAAATTACAATAGTAATGCATGCTTATTGTTTTAAAATGATGCAACAATACAGAAGTAATTGTCATTAAAATGAATGTGTCCCCCTCACAGCTGCCTCTCCCACTCTGACTGTAGCATTGCAAAGCTTAGCGTGTGGCCTTCCAGACTTTCTTGATGTACTTATAATCTACCCACACCCATATTGACTTGCTTTTTTATTTTTCTAAAGACAGGATAATACTACACATACAACTTGCTTTTTCCCCTGCTAAATACCATAGTGTGGACATTCTTTCTGTTACCATAAACAGAGCAACTTCATTTCTGTTTTTTTCACTTTTTTTTCAATTTATTTTATAACAATGTTATATGTTTCTCGGTTAACACAAGACAAAAACTACAGTAACAATAAGTCTGCTTTAGTCAGCAGTTACACTCCCTCCTTATTTTGTTTATTTCTAAACCTTGCAGGATTTAGGACCAGGTCCACTCTGACAACTTCAGGCTGAGAAGGGAGGTAGATATTATGGAACAGAGAAGCAGAATTGTTTTGCTTGCAATTGAAGATACTCCTTCCTTTTGGGCCGGGGCTGTCCATCATCATATCTATCTATACATATTTATAATTTTCTTTCTTTTTTAAGGAGGTTTAGATTGCATAAATGTTATACTGAAAATATACGGGATTCCCATATATTCCCCCTCCCTCCTCCCACACTTTCTCCCATTAACATCTTTCATTAGTATGATACTTTTGTTATAATTGATGAACATATATTGAAGCATTACTACTAACCAAGGTTTATAGTTTGCACTATGTTTTACACTTTGTACTGCACAATTTTATAGGTTTTGACAAAATATATAATGGCTGGTATCCGTCATTGTAGCATCACACAGAATGATTCCAATGTTTCAGAAATGCCCCATGTTACACCTATTGCTTCCTCTCCCTCCCCTCAGAACCTCTGGTGACCACTGTCTTTATATCCACGTTACAAGTTCTTCCATTACTTTAGTTCTTAGTTGCACTCCCTTCCCTGCCTCCCCCCTTGCCTGCCTTACCATTTGTTTATTCCTCTGTCTTGAGGATTTTGGGATGACGATGCCCACTCTGCTTCTGATTGAGAGGGGGTTTAGATCTCATGGGGCAGATGGATGGAACTTCTTGCTTGCAGTTGAAGACACTCTCTCCTTCTTGGGATGAGTGTTGTCCATCATCATCCTTTGTTAGTTGTCCAGAACAGGACGAAGAACTGGAGAGTGGGAATTGGTCACACATCTGCTGGGTTTCAGGGCTCCACCTGCGTAGAAACAATCCAAAGGCTTTCAGTCACTGAGAAATATACCTAAAAAGTAAGCTGAAAATTATAGGTTCAAATAAAAGAAGCAGAAGAATCAGGATTAGGGATTTATACCTAAGTTATATTGGTATAAATATATGTTTATAAATATATGAAATAGCTTTTCATATATTCCCAGACTGAGCCTGCCAATGGGCTGCTGATTTGTAGTGTTCTTTTAATGTATATATCCAATAGATCTTGCTTGTTAACTGTGTTGAGTCTTTTATACCCTTCCTCATTCTTTGCCTGACTTATCAATCTTTTTTTTTGGGAGGTACCAGGGTTTGAACCCAGGACCTTGTACAAAGGAAGCAGGTGTTCAACCACTGAGCTATGTCTACTCCCCTCAAACAGTTTTTGAAAGGATTGTGTTAAAATCTCCCATTGTTAATGCAAATATATGTAATTTTCTTTGTCATTCTGTTTTTCATTTTTATATACCTAAGCTGTATTAATGGATGTAATGGATGTATACATGTTCATGATTTGTTATATTTTCTTACAAATTTTAAAAAATAATTTTAAAATGAAGCTTTTTATCCCTATTAATGTTTTTAACCTGAAATTTCACTTTAGTGACTCTCAGTATTTCTCATTGGAATTCTTTTGTTTAGTATTTGCCTGGTCTGTCTTTTTCAACTTTTCAGTATTTGTTTAGAAATGTCTCTTTAAAAAGCAGCCCATTCCTGATGCTTGCATCTTGATCCACACTTAGAGTAACTTTCTTGTCTAGTGGGGTTTTATCTGTTTCCATTGATTGTGATTAATGACAGAGTTGGGACTTATTTCTACCATGTTATGTTATATTCTATTTACCAAGCTTTTTACCTTTTTTTTCCCTTTCTTGCTTTATTTTAGATTAAAAAATTTTTATTTTTCTTTTCCCCACCTACGCATCAGCAGTTTGAAAGTTTCAAATCCTGTTTCTAGTCTTTTCATTATTACTTTACATATTTAGCCTACACACTAAGCTTTCTACTTAAAGTCTATAGCTCTTCAGTTTCTCTATTCTCCTTCCGAAAAAGACAAGGAATTTAGCAGACTTTAAACACCCACAGAATACCTTCTTCATTCAGCCATTTTAATGTATTACAGAATTTTAATTTTACTAGATCTTAAAGACGCAAAATTGGTTATTATAAATATCAATATTATCATTAGCAACCAATATATACATAGATTGACCCATGGGTTTTGTTATTTTTTTGCTATTTCTTATGTCCTACCCCTTCCTTTCATGACCTATTGCAGTTTGAAAAGCTCTGTTTTTTGCTCCATATAAAATTCTTATTATTTTCCCTTATCACTTAGAAGCTGTTTTCCTACTGTCTACTGGCATCAATTCACTGATGAGAAGTCTGCTTTACGTCAAATGACTGCTTCTTTGTAGGTAATGTGTCTTTTCTCCTGGTAGCATTTAGGATTTTCTCCTTATCCCTGCTGTTCTGAATTTTCTCTGTGATATGCTTGGATGTAGATTATTTTTATTTTTCTGTCTCAGAAATTGATGTAAATATTCAGTATGAGTCTTCACATTTTTTTCACTCGTTGACCTGGAAAGTTCTTAGCCATTCTCAGCCATTATTTCTTCTTATTGTGCTTCCTTGTTTCTCTGCTTCTTCACTTACATGAGGTATATACTGGAGTTTGTTTTAGTTTCTGGTGGATGCTATAGCAATTACCACAAACTTGATGGCTTAAAACAGCAGATGTTTATGCTCTCACAATTATGGAGGTCAGAAGCCTGAAGTCAGTAGCCTGAAATCAAGGTGTTGTTAGGACGGTGCCATCTCTGGAGGTTCTAAGGAGACTCTGTTCCTTTCCTCTTCCAGCTTCTGGCAGCTGCCAGCATTCCTTGGTTAGTGCCTGCATCTTTCTAGTCTCCAAGACCAGCATCTTCAGATCTCTCTGCTCTGTCTTCACATCACCTTCTCCTGTGTGTGCAGTAAAACCTTCCTTTGCTCCCCTCTTGAAAGGGTACACATGATTGCATCCAAGACTCACCCAGGTGATCTACAATCTTCTCCTATCTCAAGATTCTTAATCACAACTGCAAAGACTCTTTTTTCTATAGAAGGTAATATTCACAGGTTCCAAGGATTAGGATGTGGATATCTTGTGGGGGTTCATTTTTTCCATCTACCATGGAGGTTCTCCCATTCTTTCATATTTTCCACGCCTTAATTGTTTTACAATAATTAGCTTTCTATTTTAAAATAATCTCAAATTTACATGTGTAAGTTAAGTACAAGTAATTTTTCTACCCCAAAAATTTGAGAGTAATTTGCTGACCTGATGCCCTTTCATTGTCAAATACTTCAGTGCATATTTCCTACTCAAAAGGATGTCCTCCTCCATAATCACACACAACTAGGAAAAGCAGGAAATTAACACTGATATATTACTACTATCTAATTCTCAAATCCCTTTCCAGTTTCACCAATTTTCCAAATAATGCCCTTTATAGCAAAAAGATCCAGTTCAGAAACATGGATTGCATTTAATTTTCAGATCTCTTCAGTCTCCTTTACTCTAGAACAATTCCTCTGTCTTTCCTTAACTTCCATATTGATGCTTCTGAAGAGCTATAGAGCAGTTATTTTGTAGACTGTCCTTCAGTTTGGATTTGGTTGATGTTTTCTCATGGTTGGGTTTATGCTATGCATTTTTGGTGAGACTACTACAAAAGTCATGTGTCCTTCTCAATGCCTCATGTCAATATGTCTTGTATGTCTTGTTCCTGGTGATCTTAACTTTGATCACTTAGTAAGGTAATCTCTGCTAAGTTTTTCCAATTAAAAGTTAGTAAATTTTGCCTTGTATTTAGAAAGTACCCTTCAGGGGAGATACTCTGAGAACATGCAAATATCCTGCTTCTCTTTTTTTTTCAAAGATTTATTTTTTATTTATTACTCTCCCCTTCCCCCCCTCCCCCATTGTCTGCTCTCTGTGTCCATTTGCTGTGTGTTCTTTTGCATCCACTAGCACTCTTGTCAGCGCTCATGACACCAGGGTGTCATCTTGCTGCGTCAGCTCTCTGTGTGTGCAGTGCCACTCCTGGGCAGGTTGCGCTTTTTTCACACAGGGCAGCTCTCCTTGCAGGGAGCACTCCTTGCGTGTGGGGCTCCCCTACGAGGGAGACACCCCAGCATGGCACGGCACTCCTTGTGCACATCAGCACTCATGTGGGCTACTCACTACATGGGTCAGGAGGCCCTGGGTTTGAACCCTGGACCTCCCATATGGTAGGCAGACACACTATCAGTTGAACCAAATCCGCTTCCCTATCCTGTGTCTCATTATACCTTGCCCCATAATTTCAACATCCATCAGTTGTTTTTTTGCTGCAATTAGGGCTATATTGTTTACCTACTGCTGATTTTCTTATTTTCCCTTACTCCTTCTGTATTTTATTAATTAGAATTCCACTGGCCCTTATTTCCCATTTGTTTTATTCAATTATTTATTTAGAGCAATGTGGACTTACAGATATGTATTGTGTTCTATGGATTATACTATGATACTCATTATTTTGTTGTTGTTGTTGTTGCTCAAATTGTCCCAGCTTTTGCAATTGGGAGCTCCTTCAATTTAACTCTTGTGTCCTTTCAACATGCTTATCATTTTCTTGAGCACTTTTTTACTAAAAGCACAGATGTTCCAGGCTCTTCTTGTATTTTTGCTGCAATCAGCTACTTTTCCAAGGAGCCCTGGTTCCTTTTGTTGGAGAATGTTATTTAGAAACCAGAATCTGGGCACTAGGTGTGCTCATTGCTATTGGGTGTTACTTTTCTAGATTCTTTCATGTGGACAGAACTAGGAAATATCTGTATGTATATAAACAAAGGCATATTTATGCATTTTTATTTTTTTCTGTGTATAACATCTGGGTATGTATTAAAATCCATGAGTTAATAGTGATACATCTGATTCCAAGGTAACACCACAGCATTCATTCAAGCTTTCCTACTTTCCTTATTGGCACCTTTTTTCTCTGACACTGAGAAACTTCACTCTCATTATTCACAAAAAATATATTAACTCCAAACATTCTAAGAGCCAGAGCTATACAAAAAGGCATATTCTGAGAAATGTTGCTCCCTCATCCTTACTATCTTGCCCCCATTTTTCCTCCCACTTCTAGACAGTAACCATTACTTTCTGGTTTCTCCATTCTGTATTCCTTTTGACAAATGAGCAGATATATATTTTCTTATATCTCTTCCTTATGTGAAGGGTAGCACATTATAGGTATCTTTTTGAACTTTGCCTTTTTTTTGGGTTACAATATATCCTGGAAATCACTCCATATCAGTTTATAGAGATCTTCCTTATTCCTTTTTGCAGCAACATTAAAATGAAGAACTCCATTGTGTGGATGTATGATAGCTTTTCAGCTACTCTCTATATATGGGCATTTAGATTGTTTCCAATATTTTTCAATGCCAATGTTTCAATGAATAATCTGTGCATCTACTTTTTCATATTGTTGGACGCATATCTTCAGGCTAGCTTTCTGGAAGTGGGATTGCTGGATCAAAAGGTAAGTGCATATATATGTTTGGTAAGTATTGCCAAATTTAGCTCCAGAAGGGTTATATCATTTTGCTTCCCAGCAGCATTGTATGAGAGTGCTTGTTTTCCCATAGCCTTGCCAACAGAATATCATTATACTTTTACATTTTCACTAACCTTATAGGTAAGATATGGTATCTCAGTGTTGTATAATTCGGATTTCTCTAATTATGAGAAATTTTGATCATTTTTCATATGATTAAGAGTACTATTTTTAGATCTTGTGCCTATGTCAATTTGTCTGTTCCTGTCTTTCTCCCATTTTTCTATTGAGTGTTTGGTCCTTTGTCTCTTAGTAATTAAGAGGTTTTTTTTTTTTGTATTAGGGATAGCAGTTCTTTGTCTGTGCTATATATCACAAATACTTTCTCCAAGTTTGTTAAAGTCTTTTGACTTTGTTTATTGTGCTTTTTCTTTTGTCATACAAAGATTTTTATTTGTATGCAAATTTATTTAATGCAAATTTTTTGGCAAAGACCAAAAAAGAAGGACGGTCCAACAATGAGCCCTTAATACTAATGACTATGCTTGTGAGCTGTGCACCTGAAATAAGAACAAGGCCTAGAGCTGCAGGGTGCCTAAGAGTTACCTCCTGAGAGCCTCCATGTTGGTCAAATGTGGCCAGTCTCAAAGCCAAACTCAGCATGTAAATGTGTTGCCTTCTCCCCCAGTGTGGGACATGATTCCCGGGGATGAGCCTCCCTGGTGCCGAGGGATTACTACCAGGTACCAGCTGACGATGTAACTAGAAAATGACCCTGAATAAAAGGGTCAACTTGTACCAGCAGAATATTTCAATCTACATATAATACCAGGAGTTAAAAATGCTTTTTGACCTGAATAAAAGGGGGGAATGGAAAGGACAAATGAGTTTTTATGGCTATGAGTCTCCAAAAAGAGCCAGGAGGTTATCAGAGAGGTTGCCCTTATGCACACCTGAGCAGAGTCCCAGAGACAGATAAACTAGATACAACCCCAGGTATTGGTTCTTCTGAGGGCTACAGAGACCCACAGATTCTATGGTCATGGCAGATGGAGTTCAGTGCCATGTCAGTTGGCCCTTCTTTGGAGTTTGTGTTTCTGTGTGATGGAGCTGGACTTAGATGTGATCTTTGTCCACAAGTCTCTCCTGTTACTTTTACTGGAACTGTAGTTGTTGCTGGGGTTTAATGTATACCCAGGGGATCTGAATCTCTGGACTGACCATGTGATAGCCAGGCCCTGAGCCTCAACAGACTTGCAACTCCTACACTCTGGTTTATTGGACTTACGCCACTCAGCTAACATGGAGGTGAAGAAGGTCAACCACCACACCATGGAGCCAAGAGTGCTTGCAACTGAAAGCAGGAGAATTGCATCCAGCATCCATGTGGAATATAAGTCCCCTCTTGATATAGATGTGGAGTGGACACAACCATTCCAAGGTCCACAGGATGGAGGAATAGAGTATGGATTAGAGTGGACTTACTGATATTCTATTCATGAACTATTGTGATTAGTAATCAAAGAAAATGTGGCATTGGTGTGGAGAAAGTGGCCATGGTGACTGCCGGGGGTAGGGAGTGGGAGGAAGAGATGTGATGTGACAACTTGGAGTTGTCCTGGATGGTGCTGCAGGGACAGTTACAGGACATTGTATGTCCTCCCATGGCCCACTGGGTAGACTGTGGGAGAGTGTGGGCTATGATGTGGACCATTGACCATAAGGTGCTGCTGTGCTCAGAGATGTATTCACCAAATGCAATGAATGTCTCATGATGATTGAGGAGGTTGTTGTTATGGGGGGGGGGGAGTGGGGTGATGGGGGTGGGGGGTATATGGGGACCTCATATTTTTTTAATGTAACACTAAAAAAATAAATAAAGACAAAAAAAAAGCAGTCTTGAAAAAAAAGTCTACCCTGAAATTAATAAGAATTTGCCTGTTTTATTCTAGTACTTGTATAATTTCTTTCTTTCTTTTTTTACATTTAGATCCTTAATCCATTTGAAATCTATTCTTCTGTATGGTATGAGGTATGGATATAAATTTGTTTTTCCAAATGACTACTCAATTGTGCCATCACCATTTATTAGAAAGTCCATCTTTGCCCCCGTGATTTGAAATGCCTCCTTTGTCATATACTAAATTTTGAAATGCACTTGAATCTACTTTGGGGCTTTCTATTTGATTCTGTGATTTGCCTATTCATGTGCCAGTGTCTCACTGATTTAATTATAGAGGCTTTATAATATGTTTATTTATTTATCTTAAAAAATCTCCCCCTCCCCCCGAGATGGTTCCATCATCTGTTTTGCTTGCTGTTTGTTGGCTTATTGTTTTTTGCTTGTTGTTTATGCTCATTGTCTGCTCATTACCCTCTCATTATTTCTTGTTTGTTGTCTGCTCGTTGTCTCTTTGTTTTTCTTTTAGGAGGCTTTAGGAACTCAACCCAGGACTTCACCTGTGGGAGGCAGGCACCCAACTGCTTGAGCCACATCTGCTCCCTGCTCTTTTGTTTTTGCTCACTGTTTTTGCTTGTTGTCTGCTCATTGGTTTTGCTCATATTTGCTCTTTTTTTTTTTTGTTTAAGATTTGTCTCTCTCCCTTCCCCCCGTCATCTGCTCTCTGTGTTCATTCACTGTGTGTTCTTCTGTGTCCGCAGCACTGGGGATCTGTGTCTCTTTTTTTTGTGTCATCTTGCTGCGTCAGCTCTCCATGTGTATGGCACCACTCCTGGGCAGGCTGTGGTTTTGTAAGTGGCTCTCCTTGCATGGGGGCCACCCCTTGCAGGGGAGGGGCACCCTTATGCGGGGGCATCCTTGTGTAGACCAGCACTCCTTGCATGCAGCAGCACTGTGCGTGGGCCAGCTCAACACATGAGCCAGAAGGCCCTGGATATCAAACCCTTGGACCCCCTATATGGTAGGTGGCTGCTCAATGTGTTGAGCCACATCCACTTCCCTGCTTGTTTTTTGTTTCTCTTCTTTAGAAGGCACTGGACTGAACCTGGGACCTCCCATGTGGGAGGTGGGTTCCCAACTGCTTGAGCCACATCTGCTCCTCTATAGTTAGTTTTAAGGTTTGGTAGGGCTAGTTCCCCCTTCCTGCCCCATCCTCATAATTTTTCTTTTTTGGTATTTTTTGTAACTATTCTTACTTTTGTTTTTCCATGTGAACTTGAGGTTAAATTTGTCTAACTCCACTGAAACACTTGTTGGTATTTTTATTGGGACTGAATTAAATTTATAAATTAACTTTGGAAGTGCCAACATATTTATGAGGGTGAGTTGTCCTATCTAAGACAGAAGATATCTTTCCATGCATTCAAGTCTACCTTGTGCATTTCAGGAGCATATATAATAATATTTTACTTTGTTTATTTTAATTGTATCAGTTATTGCCTTATTTTATTATTCATTGGCTTCTTGTTTTTTGTGTCAACTTTCTTGATATGTTTACCTTTATTTTAATTTTCTGGTTATCTATGCTCACATGTGCTATTTACATTTATGCAGTTAATAGTATTTTACTTTTCTCCCTTTTGCTCTTTATGATAGACTGTAAAAAAGCCATCTGGGGAAGAGTCTTATTAATGGAGACACTGACCTAGGTTGAGGAATCCTACAAGGTATCAGGCTTGGATGGAGTTAGGAAGGTCTCTTAATTTGCTAGGGCTGCTGTAACAAAATCCATAACAGGTGGTCTTAGTGGAAGGCCTGCTCACTTGCACAGGAATGAGAACTACAGGAACACAGTGTGGAGCAGATGTAGCTCAGTGGTTTGAGCAGCTGCTTCCCATGTACAAGGTCCAGGGTTCAATCCCAGGTACCTCCTAAAAATAAAAAAGAACACAGTCAGGGTTTGTTTTCAGACTGACTCATACCAGGGTTCAACTAGACGACAGCTTGAGATATGTGAAAAATGGGTAATAGGACTAGATAAATAGGCAAAAGGCCCAGGTTGGAGATAATGGAGCAATGAAATAAAATGAGCATGGACTTTGGAGTCAGACAGTCTGGGTTTGAATCCAGCTCTGTCATTTCCTGGCAAGTTAAAGCCTCAGTTTCTCATGTTTGATAGACATTAGCAGTACTTATCTCAGGATTGCTGTGATGCTTAGAAATGATGCACATAAAACAGTGTCTGATATACAGATATATAGCTATCACAATGTAAACACATAACATAAAATGTACATTATGTAACATAACACAGACCACACTAGGTTGTGATACAATACAATATAAGCCTGTGACCTGTAACCGGAATTCTTCTGCTCTTCCCTCATTGTCCTGGGACCATGCTGCACCGTTTAGGCTTTAGGGGGCTCAGCTGGTCATTAGCCTAAAGATTTGGGGCTACATTTAGGAGCTGTGGTTTCTAATGTTCGACAGGAAATGACAGATTTAGTAGGGGGCTTGGTGCTTTCATGGGGCAAATGAAAGATGAATCCTGTGAGTTATGGGTATCTAATTCAAAGATATATTCTTCCCTAGGGATCCTTCCTTCTTGTGCTTTGACCTTTTGATTGCATCCTTGACAGTCTGAGCTGCAGGAAACTCTTGTGGCTTTGGGTGAACAATCAATGTAAGGGAGGCAGGACTGAAAGAAGTAATGCCTTGATTTATATTCTATTTTTTAAAAAAGATTTATTTATTTATTTCTGCCCCTCCCCCCTCATTGTTTTGCGCTTGCTGTCTGCTCTCTGTGTCCATTTGCTGTGTGTTCTTCTGTGTCTGCCCGTCTGCTTGTCTTCTCTTTAGATGGCCCTGGAAACCGATCCTGGGACCTTCCAGAGTAGGAGGGAGCTGCTCAATCCCTTGCGTCACCTCAGCTCCCCTGGTCTGCTACATCTCTCATTGTCTCTCCTCTGTGTCTCTTTTTGTTGTGTCACCTTGTGCTCCAGCTCTCTGCTTGGGCTAGCTTGTTGCATGGGCCAGGACTCCAGTGCAGGCCAGCACTCCTGCATGGGCCAGCTCTCTGCTTGGGCCAGCTCACCACATGGACCAGCTTGCCTTCACCAGGAGGCCCTGGGAATCAAACCCTGGACCTCCTGTATTAGTCAGTCAAAGGGGTGCTGACGTAAAACACCAGACATTGGTTGGTTTTTATAAATATATATAAAAATATATAAAGGGTATTTATTTGGGGTAGGAGCTTACAGATACCAGGCCATAAAGTATAAGTTACTTCCCTTACCAAGTCTATTTTCACATGTTGGAGCAAGATAGCTGCCAACATCTGTGAAGGTTCAGGCTTCCTGGGTTCTTCTCTTCCCAGGGCTCCAGCTTAAGGCTTCACATCAAACTCCAACATCAAAAACCCTCAACTCTGGGAAGCAGACTTGGCACAATGGGTAGGGTGTCCCCCTACCACATGGGAGGTCCGTGGTGCAAACCCTGGGCCTCCTTGACCTGTGTGGAGCTGGCTCATGCAGCAGTGCTGATGCGCACAAGGAGTGCCCTGCCACACAGGGGTGTCCCCCGCTTAGGGGAGCGCCACGCACAAGGAGTGCACCCTTAAGGAGAGCCGCCCAGCGCGAAAGAAAGTGCAGCCTGCCCAGGAATGGTGCAGCACACACAGAGAGCTGACACAGCAAGATGACACAACCAAAAGAAACACAGATTCCCAGTGCCGCTGATAAGGATAGAAGCTGTCACTGAAGAACACACAGCAAATGGACACAAAGAGCAGACAACTGAGCGGGGTGGGGGGGGGGGGCGGGCGAAGGAGAGAGAATTAAAAAAAAATCTTAACAAAACAAAGCAAAAAGCCCTCAACTCTGTTCTTTGCCATGCCTATTATTTGTGAGTCCCCACCCACCAAGGGGTAGGGACTCAATGCCCTAATCATAACTCAATCATGCCCAGGTGCCGATCAGATTACAAACATAATCCAATATCTATTTTTGGAATTCAGAACCATATCAAACTGCTCCACCTCCTATAGGGTAGATAGGAACCCAATCACTTGAGCCACATCCGCTTCCCCTGATTTATATTCTATTGGCTAAGGATTTTGTCGTTTACAGGGATACACAGTAGGGGTGGGGAGTAGGGGACAGCTGTGAGGCGGGATACTGAGTTATCTTAAATATCTACATGAGTAGCTAAATTGATAGAATTTCAGAGCAGGGGTTACAGACAGGGCAAAACTAGCAACTGAGGCAGCAATCACAAGGCTGCACCCTATTCTCTGCTAGGGGTAGCATATACAGTTGAGGGTCTAGCTAGTAGAGCTAGTACAGTCAAAAGAGTGATGGGAAGGGCCTGGAGATCCTAGGAATTCCCCTTCAAAGACAGAAATATATAAAAGGACCGTCATTTAGTGAATAAAAATAACTTTTACTGACAGTGAGAAAGGATGGGGGAAGGAAGGACAAAGGAAGAACTATGATCTGAGGGCCAAAACTAATCAATAAAGTGAAACAATAGGAAGGTCAAAAAGTCAAAATCAAGTTGTTTTTTTTTTTTTACTAAATTGAAGACAGCTGGTCAGATTATCATTGGCAAGAGGGAGCCCTATGAGTAAATCAAATACATGGACAACCTTAATTTTCATTTTAACTATTCATTTCATCTTCCTCCTCTAGCTCATGTGGGAAGTTGTAACATTTGCTAATTTGACTTCCATCTTCTTTTATTTCCCCTGCCTTGATGTGGACAGGCCAGTGAACCTTAAAATAACCAAACGATAGAAAACCAAGGGGATAGGGACAAGCTAAGTGCCCGGCCTAGATAATTAGTCTTTGAATAATCAAGAGCAGGATGCACTGTAATCCTCATATGGGCACAGTAATTAGACTTAGAAACTTTGAACTATGCTGTTTTAATTTGTGTGTATAGGTAAGAAGTTGGATAGTTAAGAGACAGCTTAAAATTTTTTAATTTTAAAACAGAAGGCTCCATCTTCTAAACATATGAGCATCTTGGTCCATATTTCTGGGATCTCTAGAAGGGCTGAACAAAAGCCTTAGAGACACTAAATGGAATGACCACAGGAGCTCTGTTGCTTTACCATGGAATTCTTCCATCTACTGTATTTTTTTTTTTTTTATTTTTTTTTTATTTTTTATTGACTTTGTAATAATATTACATTAAAAATATATATGTGAGGTCCCATTCAACCCCACCCCCCCACCCCCCCTCTCATCTACTGTATTTTGAATGCACAGTGTGTCACCCTAGAGTTGCTTTCAGACTCACTCTGTTTTGAGACACAGCTGACTCCCAATTATAAAAGTAAAAGCAATTATCTGAATCCTCACCATGCATTTAAAATTTTAGTTTTATGTTTATTTATTAAAAAAACACACAAACTAGACAAACAACCTATTTAAAATGCAGTATGTGGATGAACTGATTTAAAGCAATAACGGCAGATATATCCCTTGCAATTCTCCAAAGTGTCTCCTTTCTTCTGCAATTTGAATCCAAATGTTCAACTTTCATTTTGATATCTCTTCTAGGTTTTGCACCTTTCTTGGCTCTTTGTATGTTAGAGATGAAAGGGGAGAAAACTAGGAATCCCACACTATCACATTTTAAAACTCAAGTCTATTAGTTAATTTGGCTAACAATTAAGATTTCTATTTTGTTTGAATTGAAATTGTAAGTTCAATTGTTAATTAAAGTGCCTGCAAAATGGAACTTCTACTTCTCCAAAACAGCATCCTTACCCATGTATTAAGCACAAAATGTGTGCTTGTGATTCTGTAGTTCCTACTACAGATTTTAGAGAGCACAGCGGAGTATGCACAAAATAAAAGAAACCAGATGAAATATGATTTGAATAATGCAGGTATTCCTTATTCATTGAAACCTTCTTTTAAAATAATCATCTTTGGGAATTGGATGGGGACAATATTTATTATATTTAAAAATATCATGCTATGTTCAGGAAAAGCATAAAATTGAAAATACTGAAATTACAACATAATAACTAAAACTCTTGTGAGTAGGGCCATCAGCTTTATCCTGTCCCACAAAGTGATTTTAGCTGTTAGGTAGAAATCTCTAAAACCTTGGTGATTTTCCAGCAACTCCAAGTTCTTTTGAAATAAAGTTTAACCAAAAGCATGAGCAGCAAAAGAACAAATAGATAAATGAGACTTCCTCAAAATTAAAGCCTTCTGCACTTCAAAGGAGTTTGTCAAGAAAGTAAAAAGGGAGCCTACACAATGGGAGAAAATATTTGGCAACCATATATTGGATAAGAGACTTATAACTTGCATATATAAAGAACTCCTATATCTTGAAAATAAAAAGATAAGCAACCCATTTAAAAAATGGGAAAAAGATTTAAACAGATACTTCTCCAAAGAAGAAATACAAATGGCTAAAAAGTACATGAAAAAATGCTCCAAATCTTTACCTATCAGGGAAATGCAAATCAAAACTACAATGAGATACCATCTTACTCCCATAAGATTGGCAGCTATGAAAAAAACAGAAGAATACAAATGCTGGAGAGGATGTGAAGAAATGAGAACACTCATCCACTGCTGGTGGGAATGCAGAAGGATCCAACCATTCTGGAGGACAGTTTGGCGGTTTCTCAAAAAACTAGCCATAGATTTGCCATATGACCCAGCAATTCCACTGCTGGGTATATACCCAGCAGAACTGAAAACAAGAACACAAACCGATATATGCACACCAATGTTCATAGCATCATTGTTCACTATCACCAAAAGTTGGAATCAACCCAAATGCCCATCAACAGATGAGTGGATCAATTAAATGTGGTATATACATACAATGGAATACTACTCGGCTGTAAGAACAAACACACTACAAACACACGTGATAACATGGATGAATCTTGAGAACCTTATGTTGAGTGAAGCAACCCAGGCATTGAAGGATAATTACTACATGACCTCAATGATATGGAATAAGTAAACCAAGCTGCCTCAGAGAGCTAGAGACTGGATGATAGGCTTACAGGAAATCAGGGGGTAGAGGAAGTATGTAAGCTGACATCTACATGGGTGAAATCTATGATAAGCTGGAGGTAAGTATGTGTACAAGGAAGGGATAAAATGGGGGCATAGGGTTACCTTTGGGTGAGGCTTTGCGGGATTGAGGGGGCTAGGGATGGGAGGATGGGTAATATTGCCCAAGAAATTGGGGGGAAGGTGGGGCAACATACAAACATAGGAGATTGTCAGGTGTTGGTTGAGAGTATAATGTTGAGAAAACCTTTCCAAAGTATAATTAGGAAAGTTACCTGTTTAAGATACTTATTTTTTTTTTATTGACTTTGTAATAATATTACATTAAAAATATATATGTGAGGTCCCATTCAGCCCCACCCCCCACCCCCCCTCTCCCCCCCCCAACAACACTCGTTCCCATCATCATGACACATCCATTGGATTTGGTAAGTACATCTTTGGGTACCTCTGCACCTCATAGTCAATGGTCCACATCATGGCCCATACTTAAAGGGGATAATCTGATGTAGGACAGACTTCTTGGGAATATGTGAATGCTCATTTTGCCAGAGTGGGTTATATCATTGGGTAGAGACCCATATAATGATAGTGAAAGTATACCCACATCCTGGGGAGGACTAATGCCATCAAATAGAGGGAACTGTATCTCTCAAGAGAAATGGTGGCTCCCAGGGCATTAGGGAAGTTGAGCATGCTAAGCCCTCAACACTGTTGCAAGTATCTCCGAACATGGCTCCTCAAGAAATGAAGATTGACTGTCACTGTGGGCCCCAAGGGGAGGGGGAAATAGATATTGAATAGATGGAACCAATGTAACTGTGAGGGCAATAGAAGTGTTTCACAAGAGTACGCAAGGATGGATATAAAACATGTAATATTACACCAAAAACATATAGGGGCCAACAGACTAATAATGTAAATCATAATGTAAAACATAGGATAACTAAAAATTTAGAAAATTGTATAACCTAAAGTATAAACCACAATGTAAACACAAATGTTACCTTGTTTGAAAGCTATTGTCTCAATATCTGTACATCAGTTTCAGTAAATATGGTATGAATATGTTAAAAGATTACTGCTGTGGAAAGGAAAAGGTTTTATATTGGATCTGTAGGAGTACTGTATATTGTACATATGAATTACTGTGATCTAAAACTCTTGTGAAGATAAGCTTAATAATTAGAAAAAGGAAAAGAAAAAGATAGGATGTAGAATTTCTCCAAATTAATATGTATTCTATATCTAACCTTTAAACTCATCGCTATATTCCATTTCACTATTACGGGAACCTGGCATTATATTGGGCTTCACTTTTCAGGAAGTTTTGGATCACAGAGTGGTCCAACAACGGCATCGGAGGAATACTGGTATGGGATGTTATTGACAGGGGACATATGGTTGACAGGGAGTTATTCAGGGCATGTGTCCAGGATGCATGGAAATGTTTGGATATATTCATAGTGGAAACAATTAAAAACAACAGCTGGGGGGGTGCTGGGTTCCTGGCCGGGGGGCTCTGTCGTGGTCCCTAGGGGAGCAACGGCAGCCCCCCAGGTGCAGCGGTAAGGACCAGGAAGGAATGAGGGTCCAAAAGTGAACCCCTGATACTAATGACTATGCTTGTAAGCCTACACACCTGAAATAAGAACAAGGCCTAGAGCAGCAGTGTGCCTAAAAGGTCCCTCCTGAGAGCCTCCGTGTTACTCAAATGTGGCCAGTCTCAAAGCCAAACTCAGCATGTAAATGCACTGCCTTCCCCCCAGCGTGGGACATGATTCCTGGGGATCAGCCTCCCTGGTGCCGAGGGATCACTACCAAGTACCAGCTGATGACATAACTAGAAAATGACCTTGAATAAAAGGCTCAACTCAGAAGAGCAGAATATCCCCGTCTACATATAATAACAGGAGTTAAAAATGCTTTTTGACCTAAATCAAGGGGGAAATGGAAAGGACAAATGAGTTTATGTGGCTTTGAGTCTCTGAAAAAGAGTCTGGAGGTTTTCAGAGGGGTTGCCCTTATGCACACCTGAGCAGAGTCTCAGAGACAGATAAAGTAGATACAACCCCAGGTATTGGTTCTTCTGAGGGCTAAAGAGACTCACAGGTTTTATGGTCATGGCAGATGGAGTTCACTGCCATGTCAGTTGGCCCTTCTTTGGAGTTGGTGTTTCTGTGTGATGGAGCTGGACTCAGATGTGATCTCTTTTCCCAAGCCTTTCCTGTTACTTTACCAGAATTGTAGTTGATGCTGGGGTTTAAGATATATCTAGGGGATCTGAATCTCTGGACTGACTATATGATAGCCAGGCCCTGAGCCTCAACAGACTTCAGCTTCTACACTCTGGTTTATTGGACTTACCCCACTCAGCTAACATGGAGTTGAAGAATGTCAACCACCACACCATGGAGCCAAGAGTGCCTACAACTGAAAGCAGGAAGATTGCATCCAGTATCCATGTGGAATCTAAGCCCCCTCTTGACATATATGTGGAATTGACACAACCATTCCAAGGTCCACAGGATGGAGGAATACAGTAAGGATTAGAGTGGACTTACTGATATTCTATTCATGAACCATTGTGGTTAGTAATCAAGAAAATGTGACATTGGTGTGGAAAAAGTGGCCATGGTGGCTGCTGGGTGTGGGGAATGGGAGGAAGAGATGAGATGTGGAGGCATTTTCTGGACTTGGAGTTGTCCTGGGTGGTGCTGCAGGGACAATTACCGGACATTGTAGATCCTCCCATGGCCCACTGGATGGAACATGGCAGAGTGTGGACTATGATGTGGACCATTGACCATGAGGTGCAGCGATGCCCAGAGATGTATTCACCAAATGCAATGGATGTGTCATGATGATGGGGGCGAGTGTTGCTGTGGGGGGAGTGGTGGGGTGGGGGCAGTGGGGGGTGAATGGGGACCTCATATTTTTTTAATGTAATATTTTTAAAAAATGAATTTAAAAAATAAAATTAAATTAAAAAAAAGAAATAAAGTTTAACATTTATTTCATTAACTCATTGTTTCCCATCTCTTAAACCTTTTGGGCTTAGCAGACATTTGGTGTAGTTATGCTTACATATATAGTTTTTTGTGTGTATATTGTGTGTGTTAATATTGAGAGCCTATTATGTTTTATCATTCTGTTATAGACTTTTCATGGATAATCTCATTTAATACTGCAAATAATCTTATGAATAAGTACTGTATTCCTATTTTACAGATGGAGAAACTGAGGCTTTCACGGATTAAGTAACTTGATCAAGGTCACCCGTTTAAAAAAAGAATATAGTCTTTTACTTTATCCTCCAATGTAAAAAGAAGGCAAATACATACAATTAAGGCTTAAGATATTTAATCCTTGCTTGAACTAGTGTTTGATCTATTCTTTTAGATACTTCATCATTCAATGATGTTGAACAACTGTAGTTAGTATGGTAGACTGTGGTGTGTGGATCACTGTGACCTCAATCTAACATGGAGGAGTCACTACCTGCAGTCGCTTGTGGCAACAGCAAGAGGGTAATAGGCATGGGATAGAAACACAAGACCTTCCCTTTATCTGCCTTTTAGAGGGATGTTTTCTGGCTTGTGTCTGTGCAAGGTGAAGTGGGCAACACTATTGCCAGAGTTTTATGTGCGGTGCTATGTTCTGAGGTTCTGAAAATATGGAAGTATAATGCTTTATTCTCATAAGAAAAAATTTCATATATTTACCCATAGAGTTACCATTTCCAGTGTTCTTTATTCCTTTAATGTTTCTTATCGTGTAGTTCTGCTGATAATGAATGCTTTCAGCTTTTGTATATCTGAAAATGTCTTTATTTTGCCTTTGATTTTCAAAGATATTTCCACTGTGTATGGAATTCTAGATGGACAGTTTCCTTTTTCTTTCAGTATTTTAAATATGTTGCTTTGTTGTCTTCTCACATGCATTATTTCCAGTAAGAAATTTGCTTTCATCTGTATTTTTGTTCTTTATGTAACCATTTGATTTTGATGTGCCTTGGTGTAGTTTTCTTCATTTCTTGTGCTTGTGCTTTGTTGAGATTCTTGGATCTGTGGGTTTATAGTTTTTGTCAATTTGGAAAGATTTTTGCCATTATTTCTTTAAATATTTTTTTGTCCCCTTTCCCCTTTACAGACTCCAATTACCTGTATATTAGACCTCTTAAAGTTATCTCACAGCTCACTGATGCTCCTTTCATTTTTTAAATTATGTTTTTCTATACTTTAATTTGGGTAGATTCTATTGCTTTGTCTTCAGCTTCACTAAACTTTTCTTTGCAATGTTTAATCTGCCATTAATTCCACACAGTATATTTTTCATCTCAGATATTGTAGCTTTCATCTCTAGATGTTTTATTTATATCTTTTATTATATTTTCCAGGCTTTACTTAGTTTTTTGAACATATGTAATAAAATAATAATAATTTTATTTTTTTAGAAGCTACCAGGGATTGAACCCAGGACCTTTAGGTAACTGATACCCAATTTAATGCATTCTATTAATTGGGAGACATCTATATAAATATGTTCCTTCCTCCACTAACATACACAGAGGCAAAAGTAAATGTAATGGTGGGGAATAGGGTGAGTCTGTCTCTTATTTGCATTGATTAAGGAACTTCTTGAAGGGGTGGGCATTGATAACTCTAGAAGGTAGCTAGCAACATAACCCTATTTCCTGTGTTAGTGCATACAAGGAAGAGTAAGAAGTTCTTGTATTTAAGTAGTAGAATTAAACCCCATTTCTAGTCCTAATTTCCTTAGAGTATCTTACTTTGAGAATATGGAATTTCAATCTCCAGAAAGATATTTTTCTCTCAAACCCCAACACAATACCACTCAGTTCCCCCCTTGAACTCTGATTATGTGGGTAGGAAAGACCTGGCAGTTCCGCAAGCAGAATTAATCTCCTAAATCCAATGTGTACCTTTCAGAGTGGGATAGGGCAGGGGAGGACCGTGTTACTGGTATTAATACAGTAAATGGCTTCTCTAAGCTGACCTGAGCTGAGATAGGATGTAAGCTATTCATCCTGAGAATCAGCCTGACTTTTCTTCCCCTTCATTAATGGATTTTAGTGCTTGACTCTTGCATCCTGCAGCGGTAGTAGGGTAAACTAAGCATCCTCTGGGCAGAGGCAGCAGAAACAATAGCAGATCTCACTCAGAAGCTGGGCAAACTCTCCCTTCTACCCAATCAAAAAAGAAAGTCCATCTTCTTAATATCCACTATTAATAGCAATCGCAGACAGTTCAGCCCTATCTTCCTGTTGCTGCTATGACCTACTGATCAATATCAACCACTGGCTGTGAACATTAATGGACTCGGCAGTTAGTAAAATCACAATGACCATCACTGTTCAGGTTAAGCCTTAAAATGAATGAGTTTAATAAAAATAGATGTTATATATATATGATTTGCTGACATAATAATGTCCTTTAAATATGTGTTCCATATGGACATTACAATAATAATTTATCTGCACCTCTATTGTGGCTTTTATTACTTTTGAATTCTGTGTTATAGGTGATGTCAATGCCTCATCTCATCTATCAAAGAGCAAGCCGCTTGAGGTCAGTGTACATATCTCGTCCTTCTTGATACCGACCAAAACTACTAGCATGGTGTCTTGCATCAAGATGGTTTACAAGAATATTCATTAAAGACATAAACATATTGGTATTTGCTCCTGATACTTAAATGTCACTGCTGTGTGCAAAATACTATAGGAGTCTGGTGAACAAACAAGACACATGTGAATTGATTAATAGGTTCTGTTTTAATATTTCCTGGTGCATGGCCATAATGTCACACAGCATTTAAGGAGTGGATGCCCCTACATTTTGGTTGGAGAGGGCTGAAGAATGAGGTTTACTTTCTCTTTTGCTTTCACTGCCCTTCATGATGATGCCCTAACTTTTCTGGCTTCAGTAGTCTAATGGATAACATGCAGCCTTAATTTTTAGGTTCTAACTGGTAGTCCATCATTTGGGTTTTAACTGCTAGTTCATTTTACAAGGAGGATTTGGATTATTCTCTTCCCAATACTTTTTTACACTGCCTCACATCTGCCACTCTCTTGCCTACTCCCCCTACAAAAGGACTGTGTCAGCCTGGGATTTAACTGTCTGTATCTGAGATTTACTGTTTTCTTCTTCCTCCAGATCATGGATGAGTTAAATCATGTCAGTCCTTATATCTATCCCAGATGGATCTCATTTTAATACTTACTCATCCCAAGAAGGCTTCATTTCTTCTCATTAAAGTCTCTTTAGAAGTCAGGTTTACAGAGGTGCTAAGTGTAGAAGTATGTAACTTGCATCCCATATTATACAAGGCTCTGCTCCTATGTTCGCACTAGCTTTTCCTCAGCTGGGAGAAAAAGATCTGGCTCTACAAAAAACCTAAGAAGAGCAGGGCTAGTTGTCTGGGATTTTCTGTAATCAAATAGAGTAAGTTTAATGATTCAACTGAGGCCTGCTGTATATTGCAACTCATAGCTCATGAAAAGATATACTATGCTAATTTTCTGAACTGGGTCTCTTAGGCTGAATTACATTATTTCGGTAATGCCTCTCCTGAATTACTGCGGTTATTTGAGCATCCAGCATCTCAATTCTACCAGGGGAAGGAAATCCTTAGATGTTAGTGAATTAGTCAATTCCAACAGGACCTCATTCTCTGTAGAAGAAATTGGGCTTGTGAAGGCAGTCTTAGATGCGTTGGGGTACAATAAATACTTTGTGTAAAGGCAGGACACTTCTCCCCTTCAGACAGATGCTCCCTATCACGAACCTCTCTTTTAAACACTCTTCTGTGCTCAATTCCTTTAAGATGAACTCCAAACCCCTTACCACCATGTACAGGACCCCTCAATCTCTGGTGCCTGCCTTCAACTCCAGCCACATCTCTTGCCATCATCCCCCTCACACTCTTCACTACAGATGGACTAGACTACTTGCAGGACAACAAATGGCCATATTCTTTGTCCCCTCTGTGACTTTCCATGCACAGGCATTCTGTCTGGAATATTTCCTGTCCCATTCCCCCATTCATCTCACTATGAACACTAGCAGTCGTAGTACTTAGGCTCTGTATTAAGTAGGGCTTATATGGATCCCCTCATTTAATTCTTACAACCATCCACGGATATATTATTATTCCCATTTTTGCAGTAGAGGGAACTGAGAGCTTAACAGCCTTGTCCAGGCTCATATGGCTATTAACTAGTATCATAGGGAGTTGAAGCTAGGTAGTGCAACTCCTGAGCCTGCCGTAGGATATACCAGGCATGTACTGCCTCCTGCATGTGAGCTAAACATGGTGATGTGGCTAACTCCTACTCATTATTTAGGCATCACTTGCTCCCACTGGATTATGTGCCCTTTCCTGTGCTTATTCAAAATGTTCCTTCCTTTCCCCCCCTTTACAATACTTATAAATCCTCCCCACTCCCCCATCTCTGTAATTGTCTCTTTAATTCTCTATCCCAGGAGCTTTTGCAGCCCGTCACAGCAGGGATCCTGTTTGCCTTCCTTTCTGGTTTATCTCCAACAGATCCCCCCTGGGCCTGGCACTCAACAAGAAGTCAATAAATGTCTGTGAAATCTTGGTCTTTTGACTAAACTTAGGTCTACTGAAAATCTCACACAATTTCTTTGGCAGGAAAAGGTTAATCCTAGTCTTGCAGATTTTCAGACTGTAATGGAGGAAATAGTCTATCACTTCTTCTTTCCTTAACATTCCAGAATTATGTAACTAGACTGAGGATCTCTTGTGGTTAACAGGACCTAGTCTTATGGGGCAAGGTATCACTTAATCGCGCTTTTGCTCAACCCAGATATCTCCTTCCACCGTGGAAACCTTTGTTTACAAAGAGAGACAATCAAGGAAGTGGCTCGTTGCTTTACAAAAAGTTTCACCAAAGGATTCTCATTTGGCCAGTTACCCAAAGTCATGTAACATTGGAGCTGGAAGAGACACTGGACTATTGCTCATCCAGCTCCTTTTAATTGGGAGAGGAAACTGAGGCCCAGAGAGGTTCAAATTACTGACTAGTTAGTTGCCAAGCCAGAGCTACATCTTTCATTTAAATGATGACCTTATTTAGTGCACTTAAAATATGATTACTTTACAAAACATTTTCCCCTTAACATTTGTAGGAATAACGAGTGTCTCTGAAGCAACATATACCTTCTTGTATAATTCATATGAGATCAACAGTGTTGAAACAACGGAGGGTTAAAAAACTTTTTGTTGAAGTCTAGCATTCATTCAGAAAATTGTGCAGAGCTCAATTAATTTTCGTAAAATGAATACATCCATAAAACCAGCATCCAGGTCAAGAAATAGAAAATTATCAAAGGAAGATTTTTAGTAAAAATAATATACGACTGTTTTTATAGTTATAGTATCACCTAATATGTTCCCCAAAACATATTACAGATTTGTAATAACAGGAGCTACTTGTGGGAGACAGGGGAGAGAGGAAAGAAATCTTACAACCACATAATATAGTATTTAAAAATAATTTCTTGGGAAACGGACTTTGGCCCAGTGGTTAGGGCGTCCGTCTACCATATGGGAGGTCCGCGGTTCAAACCCCGGGCCTCCTTGACCTGTGTGGAGCTGGCCATGAGCAGTGCTGATGCGCGCAAGGAGTGCCGTGCCACGCAAGGGTGTCCCTCGCGTGGGGGAGCCCCACGCGCAAGGAGTGCGCCCGTGAGGAAAGCCGCCCAGCGTGAAAAGAAAGAGCAGCCTGCCCAGGAATGGCGCCGCCCACACTTCCCGTGCTGCTGACGACAACAGAAGCGGACAAAGAAACAAGACGCAGCAAATAGACACCAAGAACAGACAACCAGGGGAGGGGGGGAAATTAAATAAATAAATCTTTTAAAAAAATAATAATAATAATTTCTTTGCTTTTATTTAATGAAGATCTGACTTAGTTCTTTGCTTGTTTGTTGGCAAAGGTAACATGTCTTCAGGTTGATATTGGAAAGTCATAAAAAACAGTAATTGTGTGACTCTAACTTACATTATAGAATGCTCAAATATCCATCTAGAATATTTTTGAAGAATTGTCACATGGGATTTATAAGTATAGGTCTGTGTGCTTTATTCTTTTTAAAATAAGGTAAAATCTTGAATCTATTATTAACCCAAGTATATGCTCTCAGCCCTATTGGGTTTGCATGGAGCTCATTACATGTTTTTGCTTACTCTTATCGGCAAACTTGAATGTGTTTCTGAGTGAACTGACTGGCATTAGGCCGTCTGACTGTGGAGTCAACCTGACTCTGTTCTGAGCCGGTTAACCCTTGCATTTGACCCAGCTCATTAGCACCGGGCTTTAAATGACCAAGTCAACTTTTCCTGACAAAGATCTTTTTTCCCAATGTAGGCATTGCCCAGAACTTTGGACAAATTATTTAACCTGAAATATTGTCTTCATTCCAATTATTGGAATAACCAATTCTGTCACATAGTAATAATAAAATTCAGGGAATGAAACTTCTGCCTAAAATTGGGCAAGAATATTATACTTATTTGAAAAGCCATTATATGTATGCATATTTTCACTGTCCAGCTCAATTAATAGAACAGTGCCTGGGCAATTTCTTGAAAAGCCCTCAAGGTCTGAAATTTGCTTGGCCTAATGGGTTTTGTTTTTTGTTTTTAGCCTTTTTTGTTTTTCCAAATTGCAGATTTAGTGTTTATTAGGTTTTTTTTTTTTTTTTGAGGTACTGGGGGCTGAAACTGGGACCATGTATGTGGGACGCCTGCAACACATCAACTCCCCTGAGTTGGTTTTTCATTCATTTGCTTATTGATTATTTTTGTTTTTTTTTCAGGATGCACTGGGAACTGAACCCAGATTTTCCATGTGGGAGGCAGGTGCTCAACGCTTGAGCCACATACACTCCCCCAATGGGTTTTTCACTTTATTTTTAATTTTTTAATTAATTTTTAAAAATTGCCTTTTAAAAAAAGATAAATACATCACACAAAACATTACATTAAAAACATAAGAGGTTCCCATATACCCTATTCTCCACCCCGACCCCTGCTCCTCCCAATCAACATCCTGTTTCATTAGTAAGGCACATTCATTGCATTTGGTGAATACACCCTGGAGCACTGCCACACTGCATGGACCATAGTCTGCTTTGTAGTTCACTCTCCAGTCCATCCAGTGGGCCATGGCAGGATAAACAATGTCCTACATCTGTCCCTGCATAATCATTCAGGACAACTCCAAGTCCCAAAAATGCCCCATATCACACCTCTTCCTCTCTCTCCCTGCCCTCAGCAACTCCCATGGCCACCGTCTCCATATCAATGATACAATTTCTTCCATTGCTAGAGTCACAACAGTTCTATAGTAGAATACCAGCAAGTCCACTCCAATCCATATTATATTCCTCCATCCTGTGGACCCTGGGATGGCAATGTCCACTCCACCACTAAATTGAGAGGGGGCTTAGATCCCACATGGCTGATGGATGCAATCTCCTGCTTGCAGTTGTAGACACTCGGTTCCCTGGTGTGGTGGTTGACCGTTCTCACCTCCCTGTCTGCTGATCTAGGTAAGTCCAATGAACCAGAGAGTAGGTGTTGCAACTCTGCTGAGGCTCAGGGCCCAGCTGGCACATGGACAGTCCAGAGATTCAAGTCTCCTGAGCATACACAAACCCTAGTGCCAATTGCACATTCAGTGACAGAAAAGGCATGTGTAGGGAGATCACATCTGGGTCCAACTCCATCACAATCAGGAGCACAAATTCCAAAGTAGGGTGCACTGGCAACGCACTGAACTCCCAATGGGTTTTTAATAACATCTAACATTGTAACAAAGTTTTCTTTCCCATTCCCTATCTCTACCCAAGGATAAAACTCATCCAATTATTTAGCGCAATGGTTCAACTAACCTCAGTCCAAAAAGAAAAGTTCTTACCTGTTTTAAACTTAGTTCCTGTTGTCTAGAATAACCCCTTCAGCAAGCAACATATTAGTCCACTTAATTAACATGTATTGTGCCTTCCTCAAGGCCGAGCAGGGTCCAATTATGGGCTATAGCTAATTTTACCTTTTTCCTCTTTGTGTCTCATTCTGCTTCCCGTCAGCGTCCCCTTAGCTTTATCTGCTTACAACAAAAGCTCACTAGGAGACTAGCAGTAGCATGTTAAAATTAAATAGAATGGCATGAAAAGACCTGAGAATTTGAAAGGTGCCTCTTAACTTACAGCAGGGAGGCAGAATAACACTGCCCTTGCCCTTGACTTGGAGACGTTTGTGTGGCGAGTCATGATGGAGATCCTTTTTGTTTGTTATTATTGAATACTAGTTTTCTCTACATGAGAACCATATCTAAGTAAGATCATTATTGAGTGTACACATCCCCCAGTAAAGGGAAGTATTGTCATCTTGTTGGCACCACCAAAGCCTGTTAGGACTATTAATTTTGTTGTTCATTTAGGCATGCATGGTTGCCACAGAAACAACAATTTCCTACTTCCTTCAAGCCCTCTGTGCAGTGAGCATCTGTTGAGAGTCCCGTGAAGGTGTCATAGTTTCTATCCTTCCTGTGTCAGATTGAACCCCTCATTTATTCTCCTTGTGAGCTACATATTTACTGAGAATCCCTAGAGAGCATGCCAGTCAAAGGAAAAATCTAAATGAGAATGAAGGCTTTTGTTTCTTTTGGGCTGCTAGAGAAGACCTCCGAATGGGTGGTTTAGGAAGTCAGATGATTATTAAAAATCTCGGTCGACTGAAATGTGAATAAGCCCTTGGCAGAGTTCACAGCCAATCTTTTATGCAGGGTGGCCAGGACACTGAGTGTCCTGTTTAAAGCCAAAATTATAAATTCTAGCCCAAACTCCCTGTGGTATGCAGTAATAGGATGAATCTCTTGCCAACTGTTTTTCATAATCCAAGACTTTCTCCTTCAGAACCATATAAGTTTCAGAGGATATGCATGTCTTAAAGGGCAGCATTTCCTCTTCTTCCTTCCCACCCCCAACCAAGGGCTGGAAGTGAGAACTTACATGTTTAAAAATCTTTTTTTGGAACAGATAGATGACATCTAAGGCACGACCAATGTGAGTTCTCATCTTTGATCCCATCCTAATTTATCTCATATGCAATTTTTATAGTCAGAACTGGAGGAGAGTTACAATTAATAGATAAAGTACATGCTAGCCAAGTGAAAGGAGCTGAGACAGAGGGCTGGCTGTCTTTTATAGCTGTTACGAGGAGATATCCTAAGTCCTTGCAGAATCCTTAGTTGAAACTCACATGTAAATGTTGGGGCGCCTGACTGAGTAAGTTTATCAAAACATCATTACAGGTTTCTGACTCCTTTGTCATTATTCTGATCAAGATGATCAAGAAGAGAGTTCTGCATTCATTTCTGCAGAGAAGCTTACTCATTCCTATTCAAAATTCTCTTATCTAATGATACCTATTGTTCAATCATAAGTAATATTTAACAGTAAAATCTTTCACTTGGAGTAAATTATCCTTTCGAAGGATTCAACTTGGGATTCTTAGCTAATCAAGTAATTGCCATTTCCCCTTTATGGTTTGGAGAAGAAATTCTGGGTTAAATACTGTTTTAGGTGAGAAAGCTGAACCCGGGTTACTCTGGCTTCCATAAGACAATGAGCATGTTCTGAGGACTTCTTTTTTGCAAATCTTTATGGGGACTCCTGGCACTTTGATTCTGTAGGACTCTGCCACCCCAATCACCCTTTCCATTCTTTCTTTTATTAATCTCCCCTGCATTGTTTGTGCTAGCTATCTGCTCCTCTTCTTTTTTCAGGAGGCACTGGGAACTGAGCCCGGGACCTTTCATGTGGGAGGGAGGTGCCTAATCAATTGAGCCAGCTCTGCTCTGTTTGTTGTGACTCTCATTGTATTACCTCACCGGGTCTCTTGGTTGCATCATCTCACTGTGTCATCTTATTGCGTCAGCTTGCACTGTCAGCCTGTCACGTCTACTCACCTGCTCTTTTCCAGGAGGCACCAGGAACTGAACCTGGGACCTCCCATGTGGAAGGTGAGAGTCCAGTTCCTTGAGACACACCCACTTTCCCTCCAATCTTTCTTTATCTTCCCATTAGATTATCATAGAACTCTTTTCTTCATTTAAGTAATTAATCTATTTTTATTTCTCTAGGATCATAAAATCATAGTGTTTTTTTCTTTAAATGTATTTATTTTTAGTTGTGGTAAAATATACATAATGAAAATTGCTTTAGCCATTTTAAGTGGACAATTCTTGGACATTAAATACATAGTCAATACTATGCAATATTCGCCACTATCTATTTCTATATAGTTTTCATCATTCCAAACCAAAACTAATATTCATTTATTAATAACTCCACATTTTTCCAGCCTCCCCTCACCTCTGGTAACCACTGTTCTGTTTTCTGCCTCTATGGATTTGCTTATTCTAAGTATTCATATAAGGGAAATCATATAATATTTGTCCTTTTATGTCGGGTTGTTTCACTTAACATGATGTCTTCACAGTTCATCCTTATTGAAGCATGTATCAGCACTTGGCTTCTTTGGCTGGAGATCATAGCACTTTTAAACTGGAAAACAGTAGCCTCCTCCATCTGTTCTTGCACAATTCTGTTCTAAAAACTTGTAAAGGCTAACTATGCTCATGTTGTCCACCTTTTTTCAGCTTACATACATGTATATGTTAACAACTGAGCTCAAACCAAACATTTCATTTTGTACTGTTTATTATGCCAGTGTGGCTTTAAAGAAAACAGTCCTAGATTACAAATGGGTAGATTTTGTCCCAGTCCCAATTCTGTTTCTATTCCATGGTATGACCCTGAACAAGTCTCTGAATTTTGGTAGGTCTCAGTTTCTGTATGTTTAAAATAATAATAGAGTTTCCTCATAGTTTATTATAAGGGTTAAATGAGATAAAGTTAGTGAAGTCTTCTTGGAACTTGTGAGTACTATATATAAGTATATGGTGTGTATATATCCATTTGTAACTCCTGTCTCTGGCATCTGGAGTCCACAGCAGCCCATTAGCTTTAACTGTGTCCTTGGCCAAGGTGGCAAGAGCCCTATTCAAAATCCACTGCAAAAATGTGCATTTCCCTTGACCAAACAATTTCACTGCTAGAAATCTACACTAGAAATATTCACAAGTGTGTATATATATTCACCCAACAACGTTAACCAAAGAGTTGTAATAGATAAACTGAAAAAAACCTTAATGTTTCTATCAGTAGTAAGAAAGTTAATAAGTAAATATCCATAAGTGGAATTCTCTGATGCCATAAACAGATAAGGTTGACACATTCTGTAATTGCATGGAAATAGCTTGACACATGTTGTATGAGAAAGCAGTTCACAAAACAATGTATCGTGTAGCACCCCATTTATGCTGGGGAAAACACTCACATAGAAAAGAAAAAAAACTACGCTATTTTTTGTGACTAATTATACGTAAATTTGTAATGCCTCCATGTCAAGTGCTACCCCCTCTTACTGTACTATATAGTGTGGGGAATAGAGATTAAAAGATGGAACTGGAATCACACTGACTGGCTTCAAATCCTGGTATGACACTGAGTGTGTGATTATGGGCAAATGACTTAACCTTTATGTGCTTCATGTTCCTATCTCTAAAATAGATTTGATAACTTCACTTAACCCCGATAATTATAAATGCCTAGAAAAAAATCTAGAAAAATACATTTGATTACCCTGAGATAAAGGATGCATCAAATGCTTTTGTGACATTAGAACATGCCATAGTCTAAGTATTTCAGTCTTTTGTTTCTCTCTTCATCTGTAACTCCTGACTGTGGAGACTCTATAGTTTTTCTGTGTCCCCTCCAATGACCTAGCATAGTGTCAGGCACTTGTCAGACACTGAGATGTATGGTTAAAAAAAAATTATTGATACATATTAATAAAGCATACAATTCATCCAAAGTGTACAATCAATGGTATTTGGTATAATCACATAGTTGTGCATTCATCACTTCAATCATTATTAGAGCATTTTCATTATTTCAATAATAAAGATAAACAAAAAAAATAAACAAGAAAATTCTTCATCTCTCAACCTCTTTCTGTTTCCTCTGCTATACATAGCTACTATTTCTGGCTATTCTTGTACAATTATTTATTTATTTAGCAGCTTTGTTGAGATATATTCTTATACCATACAATCTGTGTATTCAGTTTTTTATAGAGATGTATGTTTTAAAAGAATAATGACTTGTTGACTAACAAAAATAAGGTTTTAACTTGAATTTTATACCAATGTTTTCATTTATTAATTAATACATTATTCATTAATTCAACAGCTGTTGAGCCCCCATTATAGGACAGGCATAATAGGTGTTGGGTATACAGTGATGATGAAATGCTTGTGTAAATATCTAAGTAGACTGTGTTCTCTCTACCTATAGGTTTGAACAGGTACATAATTTGACACCTGGTCTTGAAGAAACTTTGTGCTGTCACTTAACAATCCTTCTTCCCTGAAGAATATTCTTTAATGATCCTGATAAAAACTTAGGAAGCCAGCAGGGCTTTGGAAAAGCTCATGAAGTATGAAGTATTACACATGATTCTGAGGGTGTCCAGACCCTGAGCCTCCTCTCCTCTGGTTGAGAGACCTGCAATAGGGAAGTGGACTTTTGGCCCAATGGATAGGGCGTCCGCCTACCACATGGGAGGTCCTCGGTTTAAACCCCGGGCCTCCTTGACCCGTGTGGACCTGGCCCACGCGCAGTGCTGATGCGTGTAGGGAGTGCCGTGCCACGCAGGGGTGTCCCCCGCGTAGGGGAGCCCCACGCACAAGGAGGGCGCCCCGTAAGGAGAGCCGCCCAGCGCGAAAGAAAGTGCAGCCTGCCCAGGAATGGTGCTGCACACACGGAGAGCTGACATAATAGGATGACGGAACAAAAAGAAACACAGATTCCCAGTGCCACTGATAAGGATAGAAACGGTCACAGAAGAACACACAGTGAATGGACACAGAGAGCAGACAACTGTGGGGGTGGGGGAAGGGGAGAGAAATAAATAAATCTCAAAAAAAAAAAAAAAAAAGAGAGACCCGCAATAAATGCTCCAATGAACAAGGCTCACCTTACACAGCAAGCCTGGGATTTAGGGTGCTGCACCCCCTGAATTTGAAGCTTAACCCAACCACTTACCAGCTGGATAACCTTGGACAAATCATATACTCTCTCTGCCTCAGTTTCCTCATCTGTTGAATGGAAATAATAAAAGAAATAATACATTTAAAGTTCTCAGTACAGTTATTGGTATATTTAATGTTCTATAGATGGTAACCCTTGTTTTTTTAAAATTAATTTTTCCAATAAAGAAGTCAATCAGTTCACCAGCATGAGGTCCCTGGGACCAAATAAGTATGGAGATGGGAAGAAAGGATATTTTAGGAGATAGTGAATGATGAGAATCAGAGGCAAGGTGAGAGGGCAATTGACACAGGACAAAGAATTAGAGAATCCTAGGGTGGTAGAGAATCCACTCATACATTCATTTATCTATACATTCCATAAATATTTATTGAGCACCTACTATGAGCTAGGAGCTGAATTGTGAATTGCTGAATTGTGACTACAATATCCCTGCCCTCATGAGCTTATATTTTAGTGGCAGAAGCTGGGCTATCTGCTCCCCCTCTTATCACACGCAGGAATCCCTGCTACTGTGTGCTGACTGCTGATCCTCTATCCTCTGTTTTGGTGTTTTATTTTTTTATGTCTAGGGAAAGTGTATTAATGAACAGCAGAAGTTCCTTCCACTCTTGGACAGCTTGAATTGTCAAATTCTTTTCAAATTACCAAAGTCTAACCACACACATTGGAAATAATATTGATCTCTGAAGCAATTATGAATAAAGCTAATCTGCTTCCACAGGACAACATCAAAAGGATTCTAAAGGCTCAGAGAAATAAATTTTGGTAACTCTAAGCAGGAGTGGAAGGGTAGTGAGAAACAGCCATCATCCAGATGTGTAACCATCAAGGATGCCACAGGACTTTTCCGGCAGAATTCGGGAGAACACCCACAATCTGATGAGGCAGAATCACAGAGCATGATGAGGTGGTTCCTATCCCAAGCCCCGGAAAGGCCCAGTGGTATCCTATCTGCCTTTCCTCTCAGCCATGTCTATCCAGCTCATTACTCATTCTCTTGACTATCTGTACTGCTGAAGCTCTCCCTGAGAAGGAGGCAAACCTTCCCTCCAGGGAGGTCAGGGAGGATTGCAGTGCTTTGCTTCATGCAAACAGCCCCCCAGGGAATGAGCCTCCTCTCTCCCTGCTGTGCAGATAGATTGAGGAGCTCTGGAGGGCTGGCAGGAGGTCAGGGCCAAGCCAAGCTTTCAGAGCCAGACAGAGGCACAGCTTTTTATCTGAACTTAATTCCTCTTTCGTAAGAGCATTCATCGTCTCTTGTTTCTTATTTGAATTTAATCCCCATGGATCACAATTTTGTTCTGTGGATCCATCTAGCAAAATTCACAATTCAAGGGCTCTTGGTCCTTGGCTGGCTCACAGAACTTCAGAACTCCAAAACGATCAGCCCCCTCACAAAGATGAGGAACCAGGGCTCAGGAAAGTCAAATGACCAGCCAAGGTCAAATGGACAGTTGGTGAAAGCACTGGACTAGAAACAAGGTTGCCACTCTTAGTCCAGGGTTCTTTCCACCATACTAATACATTTTTATCAGAAATAGGAGAATTTGCTCAAAATGAAATTCCAAACCTCCTAGAATCAAGATACCTATATCTTGCTATAGGTAAAGGAGTGTACAGAGATCATACAGTGCCAGGACTCTGAAAGAAATTTCAATTTGTAAATCCCTCCTCCCCTTATGGTATTTAAAAAGACTGTCTGGTTTGGCACAGCCATGGAGCTGAGATGCATTCTTACTGGGTAAGCCTGCATATGTGCCTTTGTGCTGAAGAGTGATGTCAGTGTAGTAACCTGCAGATTTTAAGAGGATGCCTTTTCTCAGATTTTATTTTGTAGCAAAAATAATCTGTGGTGGTTTTGATTTTTCTAGTCTTATGAGCCGGTGGAATTAGCCAGGAGGTCACTGTCTCCTGCTTTTCTATGTGGTCATTATCTGTACTCCATTCAGACCACAATTCAGACCACTGGATCTAAAAAGTCCCCCCAGGAATTGTTTGTGAGTGGCTGTGAGTGGGGAGGGAAACAGGGAGGTGTGCAGGCAGCAGTGCTGACCAAAATATTTCTTCTGAAAGCTTGCATACTTCCAATGTGAATTCACCACTGGAAGATTGCCAGGCTTTCTATTTTAAGGTTCCACGTCCCCATGCCACTCTTTGTCACTGAGCTATTTCTTGTTCTACTGTGGAGAGAGGAGAATGGAGAGTAGAGATGAAGAGGATGGGTCCGGGAAATGGACTGTCTGGCTTCAGATCCTGGCTGTGCACTTACTAATGATGTGATTGTGGGCAAATGACTTAACCATTCTGTCCTTGAGTTTCTGATCTGCAAAACAGATTTGACAGTTTTACCTAACAAATGATTGCTGCGAGGACTAACTGAGATATGGTATAGATGCACCAGAGAGAGAACCTGGCACTTAGTAATCACTCAACTAATGTTTGCTATTACTGGTGACATCTCCTGCTCAAGTAGCCCAGCATTGTGGAAAATGTGCTGGATTGATGGGTCAGGAGACACAGGATTTTGTTTAGGCTCTCACTCTCAACTACCTGCATGAACTTGGGACAGCCACTGGATCCAGACTCATGGAAGGAAAGACATGGAAGCAAGTATTTGGTTCACCCTCCTCATTTTACAAGTGATATTGGACCTCAGAGAGAGGAAGAGACTTGTTGAAGTGCAGAGTGAGTTAGTCCAGGGTCTAGGCCAGGATCTGTCAGCACCTGGTCCTTTGACTCCTAGCACAGAGCTCTTCCCATTATTACTTTGGGGAAGACCTTGGCAAGTGAACCCACCTTTGCTGAAGACCTGAGGACTTTGGGATTGTCAGTGACTATTTCCTAACATGCTGTCTTGGGGTTGTGGCCATCTCAGAAACAGCAGCCAAAGAGAAGTAGACCTCCTTATACCTAGGCTGAGAATGGTGATTCTTCCTTGCCTATTCTTGAGGTATGCTGTCACTGTTCCTCTCAGAACAGATGGCACCAAATGTCACTCTCATTCCAAACCTTAGGGGAAGGAAGGCAAATATTTATTCTATTCAGTCATATCTTGGGGATGGAATATCCAGGGAGATAAGAATGCTTCTTGTGTGATTGCTTTTTTCCCTCTTTTGGGAAAGTATCTTAATGGAATGAGTCAATATTTATTGAGTGTTTAACACTGTGCTGGTGACTCTTTTCTCCAGGTTTATTTCATTTGAACCATTTCTTCACTTTACTTCACTGAGTAATCTTAGATGGCTATTTCATGGAAAAACTAAAACAACTGAGCAAACTTGTCTTATTATTCTCTTGCCTGAGAGGATGGAGGACAGGCCCATGCCACCTGGTGTGAACTAGATTTGGGGTTTCAAGTTGCATAGTCTTCCAGATTTCATACTGCTACAGTCGAGCAGCCTGATCAGAGAGTCCTCTGACTATGGATGGTCAGTACCTTTAGTTGTCAGCTGTGGAGTCTTGACCTTGGTGGTTGAATGCTGTTTAGAAATTGGGGCTATTTGAAGTGTTGACTAATTGATTTGTCTGAGCCACAAACATTTACCTGTTTGGAGGATTTGTTCAGCAGTTTGGTTTGTTTGCAGGCATCGGCTTTAGATTGGGAATATTAGTTTTCTGGGAGAATTTATTGCTATTTATATATTTTTGAGGTACCAGGGCTGGGACCAAAGCCAGGACCTCACGTGGGAAACCGGTGCCCAATCACCAAGCCATAATAGCTCCCTCAATTTGGCTCTCTTGCCTGTTTGCCTGTCGCCTGTTTTTTTTGTTTTGTTTTGTTTTGTTTGGTTCCTAGGAGGCACTGGGGATGAACCTGGGACCTCCCACGTGGGAAGCAGGAGTTCAACCACCTGAGCCACATCCGCTCCCCAGATTTATTACTCCCCCCTGCTTTTTTAAAATCTATTTTTAAAAAAGATACATAGATCACACAAAAAGATTCATTATTTTTAATGTCGCTAAGATCTTACATTTCTTTGGAAAATTAGAGAAATTACCAACAGAGATAGGATGCCACGGTTGGCTGTGCCAACCTGGGAGAGGAAGTCATTCATTCACTCATTCATTCACTCAACACTTTCAGACTTTGGGGGCCACTCTTACATTTAATATCCAAACAAGAGTAGTCTGAGAGTCCATCTTACTATTCAATTCAATTTCCCCCTTCCTAGTTAATTTTTGGGGAGCCCTAAAGGGGAACTGTGGATCTCACAAACCACCCTGTCTGTGGCTTGTCCCCTCAGCCTCTTGCTCCATGTTGCTGCTCCAGGCATGGCCTCTCTGAGTGGCTCCCTCTCTTCCCAGCTTATTCCAGCCAAACCTAGGGCATGTTCCTTCCCTTGATTCCCTCAGCATAGCCAGAATAGAGATTTAACACCTAACATGACTTTACTGAAGGTTTGGAAGTATCCAAAGGAAATTACAACGCGTTAAACAAAATTAAAAGCAGCCCAAATCCACATGACCACCACAAAAACCCCTTTAAATCTGGGGAATAGATCTTGCTGTTCCCAAAGTCCATAAGGTAAGGCTGTCGTGCTCTTGAACTCCTGCCCCACTGCATGCTGCTGGGCAGCTTGCCTCCCCTCAGTATATTTGTCTGAGTTCAGGTGTTTGACTGTGCCCCCAGTTCTGGGACCCAGCAAGAGGGAAAAACCCAGCTTCAGGTCAACGTTGTCATCATCTCCAGAGAAGTAACTGTGCCGACATTATTATGAAAGGATTTAGTTCCCTATTATGTCCATTTCCCCATTTTAGAAGAGGGTTTTGACTTACCTTTGCCTGACCTGAAAGGCCTATTAAGTTTTTTTTTTCCTTCTAAAACAGCAGAAAAGTCTTGGTCCCAAAACAATTTTCTTGAAATGCCAGCAGTTTAAAAATACTTCTGGCTTGCAAGATTTAAAAAATACCATGGCCTAGACTCATCTGGATTATTTGTTTCACACCTAAGCACTGTTCATATTTTCAGAGTAAACCAGAAAATGTAAATGCTATAAGAAATAGACCCCTTATGTGAGGCACAAGCCTCAGAAGTTGGGTTAGAGAGAGAATGTAAAGAAGAGAATTCAAAAAGCTCTATCTAGCTCATCCTTTCTGGTCCCTACCTTCAACAAAGCTTTGTTTGCACTGAGATCTCCCATTTATTATGCTTATCATGTCTCTCACCCCAACACTTGCCCTCACTTCCATCCTTGCCCAGACTACATTCCACAGTCATTATAATCTGCCTACTCCTTAAACTCAACTCTCTACCTGCTACTACATGGCTGAAAATGGTCATGGAAAAACACAACCTTGCCAATTGGTTGGTCTCATGTTAAATTTGTGTTGTTTGATCTCAAGTGCTGCTTTGCCAGCATTTCTCTAGTTCATTTCTTTGGTCTGTTCACTCTCCCACTTTCTTAGATGATGATTTCACATCTTTTCCTCTCCCCTCAAACCTCCAAAAACTGTTCCCCCATCTTCACTCTTGCTGATGACCTTGCTTATTTCAGTGGGAAAATAGATCTATTGAAAGAGAACTTACATATGTAACCACCATCTTCCCACCTACCTGCATCTGTGCCTGTAGACTCAAGGATTCCCAGCTCTCACTGTGCCCAAACTATACATTTCATACCTAGCGCCAACCCCTCCAGTGGGGCACCTGATCTCATCCCTCCTATTTTATTCAAGGACTTTGCTTCTTCAACTGTATCATTTTTCCTGAGTCATCACATTTTCCTTCATCAGTGTGCAGGCATGCTCTATCACCTCCCATCTTAAAATCAAAACAAAACGTCCCTCTACCCCTCATTCCCACTTCTGGTACATTTTCAGGAAAAAGTCTTAGAAAAATTGCTATATTGGTTGACTCTATCCATTTTTCTTCCTCTCATTCTCTCCTGAACACATTCCAATAAAATTTTTGTTTCTACCTCGACTCTGAAACTGTTTTCCTCAAGGTCACCAGTGACCCTGATGTTGCCAAATCCAGTGGCTCTCTCTCAGTCCTTATCTTGTTTAACTGTCAACAGCATTTGACATAAGTGAACACTCCATCGTCTCTGAAACTTTTCTTGGACTGTGAATCACTGCTGTCTCATCCTGCTACAATGACTGCTTCTCCTTCATCTTCTTTGCTGAATCCTTCTCATCGTCCCAAAATCCAAACATTGGTGGCTCATTCCTTAGACCTCGGTTTTTCTCTACCCACACTCACTCCATAGGCTATGGCATCTCAATCCTTTACCTTCAAATACTCTCTATATGATGATAATTTTCAAAATTTTATCTCCAGGACCTTTTCCCTGAACTCAGACTTCTATATTCAGTTGTCCAGCATTTCCTCTTTGGTAACTAGTAGTCAACTCAAACATAACTTATCCAGAGCAGAATTTCTGCTTTCCCCCCTCCCCATACTTGCTCTGTCTTCTTTCTCTACAAATGACAGCTCTGTTCTTCCAGTTGCTCAAACTAAACATCTTGGTGCCATCTTTGACTTCTTTCCTTCATATCCCACGTCTAATCCACCAGCAATCATGTTGACTTTATCTTCATGAAAACATCCAGAACTTGACCACTTCTCAGCATCTTTGTTGTGATCATTCTAGTTCAAGCCACTATCACCTCTCACTTGGAATATCACTGTAGCCTCCTAATGTCTGGACTCCCTGCTTCCACCCTTCTTCTCCTTATAGTCTGTTATTCACACAACAGCCAGAAGGTTGCTTTTAAAATATAAAGCAGGTCTTGTAACTATTCTATTTAAAGCTTTCTTTTCTCTTAGAATAAAATTCAAAATGAAAATTCAAAATTCAAAATTCACAATTTCCCTTCTGTCTCTGATCTCACTTATTATTAAGTTTGTCTCTTGTTCACTCCAGTCCAGCCATGCTGGCCTCCTTAATATTCTGTGAACATGTCAGACATGCTCACCTTTATACTTTTTGTTCCCAGTACCCAGTACTTTCCCCCTACATATCCATAGCTGATGGTCTCACCTTACTCAGGTTCCTGTTCAAATGCCATTTTATCAGAGAGGCCTTCTGGGACTGCCTATTAAAAACTGCAATTTTCCTATCTCTTTGCCCTGATTTATTTACTTAGCACTTACCTTTACCTGACATGTTATATACTTATTTCCATATTATTTGTCTCTTCCTACTAGAATGTAAAGTCCATAAAAGCAGAGACTATTGCTGTTATGTTCTCTTTAATTTCTTTATGGAAACAGGAACAGATTAGATAATAAATATTTGCTGGAAGAAAGAATAAATGTTTGATCTTGAAGAAAAAGATTTTTTTCTGTATTCAATTTATTTCTTTTGTGTTTGGAGGCCTTTGAAAGAGTTTCATTATATATCCAGTATTCTAATATCTCATAGTTGGTGTGTCAGAAGCAGAGTGGTGCCTTTAAAATGCTGCTGCTTGAAAGACACTACACCTATGCAGGGCCCGTTAAACTCATTCCAGGTCAATCAGACAAAGTGGGCAGTTTCCTGGGGCCCAGTGGCTTAATAATTGACCATGTTCCTTCTTTTCTTTTCTTGGGCTCTTGCCAAAAAAAGTTAAAATGAGTTATCTCCATCTTAGGCTTAGTTGTTTCCTTATTACAAGGCCTTAACACTCCTTTCCTTTTCTTCCTTGACTCACATCCTGATATATGGGTTGATCATATTATCCACTCTTGGGTACATGGTGTTAACCAGCACGATCTCCTTTCTGTTCTGCACCCTCGTCACAATGGACACTCAGCAAAGTCAGGGCTCTGCTCATTGCCCTAAGTAGATCCCAATATATCCTGGCTCTGGGTCTTTACATATATCATGTTTCTCCACTGATTTTTTTGAATCTTCACTGATAAACTATTACTATTTCTATGAAGCTCACAGGGATCCTCCTACTCAGAGTGCTTTCCTGTTCCTTCGACTTTCAAAACATGTACTGTCTACAACCAGTGGTTGCAGCATGTCTTGTTGTGATGTATGTAGAAGTCTTAGCTTCCTTACCAAGCACGGGAAGGACCATGTCCTGAACATCATTTTATTCACCCACAGCATTTAACAGAGTTCCTTGCCTGTAGCAGGAGCTCCAGAAGGTTGGTAGGGTTGGACTATGTGGTTTAAGCCTTAATCAGAAGGTTATTCTTTCATAAGCAAAAGTGCTTTCTCCTCAGGTGTCATTGTGAGTTCTTGGTAAGTCAGTCAAGCATCTGTTTCTCTAGTTACAGCCATTTTAAGGTTTCTTGAAGCTTTGGCAACCTCTAGTAATTTTTAGGATTCTAGTTTCAAAAACATCTGGTGTGACACATTTTTAAAATTAAAGTCAATTAAAATTAATTTTGCTCTTCTTTTTCTGTTGGCAGAAACTGACGGTCCAAGATGGACAAGCAAAATAAATTGACAGGCTTTTAAAATGCAAGTAAAAATTTAAAACATAAATGGCGTGATGCATGAAGTAGCCCTGATGCTTTCATTCATTCGCCCACTCATTCACTCAATCAGCAAACACATTAGTACAATTTGACTTCCCACATTTCAGGAGACGTTTAAATTTTGTTTATGCAAAATTCTGTATAACTCTCTGCTAGAGCCCTGTGCTTCTGAAATTTTGTTTGTGAAAATAATGGTCAGAAGTAGGTTGTGTCACACTTAATGTCTCCCTAACACCTAATATTCCAGGTCAAATTTTATCCCCAAATTGGGGAAAAATGAGAAGAATGCAAAGATTATTCTTTGGAGGTTCTTAAGTCTTTCCTACTTATTTTCTGTTTGCTTTTTTATTTTGTATTCAGTGAATAATAGGTGAGCCCTTCCGTGGCTAATGAAAACATATGCATATTGAAATTTTCGGACCAATAATTAAACTGAAGAGCTCACTGAATAATGTTTACTTTCTTGCTACCAGATTGTGAGTTCAATTCTTCTTCAAGCTGCACTTTTCTTTCTTTGCTCGTTTCTTCTTCTCCATCACAGAGATTAAAGCAGCTTGTATTTACAAATAGCATCTTGTGAAAGAAGAGGGAGAAAAGCCATAATGGTTTTAGTAAGTAATGCACTTTGATGTCTTCCAACGTGAAATCATATTTCGAGGACCTTGATGTACCTAATAGTATTTGGAATAAAATTTTGAGTCCCAAACCTGGAGCTGTTTACAGAGAAAAATGGCCCAGGAAAGTGGATGTTGACATTCATCTCCCATCTTACTACTTGGTCCTTACAATAAAACATTGCCATTCTTCTCTGTGCAGCTTTTGTGATATAGATGTCACATAACAGTGTTATGTCCACTCTCCCTTTGACTGTTTTCCCCAAAGTTATTAAAAGTGATTATCCTTGGCTATAGGCTTTGGGCAATTTGTTTATTTTGGTTGAGAAATGGTAGAATGAGAAAAAGACTTTCCAGGAACACATGGTTTTATATAAAACTATGAAACCATTTCAAGAGCCCTTCATTTCACCCTCAGGAACACTGTGAGATCTGTCGTTAACTGGAATTCGGTGGCCCTGCTAGTTTTCTTTCAGGCACAGGGGCTGTGGTGTCATTTTAGAAATTTCATGGACTTTTTAAAAAAGATTTATTTTTCATTTATTTCTCTCCCCTCCCCCCCGCCTCCAGCTGTCTGTTCTCTGTGTCCATTCTCTGTGTGTTCTTCTGTGACCGCTTCTATCCTTATCAGCTGGAAATCTGTGTTTCTTTTTGTTGCGTCTGTGTTTCTTTTTGTTGTGTCATCTTGTTGTGTCAGCTCTCTGTGTGTGCGGCCCCATTCCTGGGCAGGCTGCCCTTTCTTTTGTGCTGGGCAGCTCTCCTTACGGGGCGCACTCCTTGTGCATGGGGCTTGCCTACGCTGGGGACACCCCTGCATGGCAGGGCACTCCCCACGCGCATCAGCACTGCACATGGGCCAGCTCCACACGGGTCAAGGAGGTCCGGGGTTTGAACCATTGACCTCCCATGTGGTAGGCGGATGCTCTAACCACTGGGCCAAGTCCACTTCGCTCATGGACTTTTGACCATATTCAAAGGCATCAAGGGGCAGCAAGAAGCTTTGAATAAATACTGAAATCCAAGGAATGTTTCAGGAATAACTTCTCTGCTAAAAATCTCAAGACAAAATTTCATCTGTTTCTGTCTTAGAGCCCATTAGATCATACAGGGCATTTGAATCCTAAAGGGACTTGGTAGCTTTTGTTTCTTCTGCTCTCATATTGCGTTTATGATGTCATGAGTGGTTACCATGGAAGTAATTGTCATGATGTGGAAAATGTATGACTTCAGGTGTAGAGAAACTCAGCAGCGAGAGATGGGCCTTTGAGGAAAAGAGTCAAATCCCCTTTCGTTCCAGCTTCCTTAGTAACAAAAGGTTGAAGCAGAAAAAAAGTTAGGGAATGTAAATATGATAACTGAAAATGAGCTTTTGAACAACATGCCTTTTTATGCTTTGCATGACATATTGGAAAGTCTTCCAATTATCCTGTTTTTTATTTAGTTATATTTCAATCACATATCTTGCAGTATGGCATTAAAAATAACTTTGGTGTTCTTCCTTGGAGGAAAAAGTGTGGCTTGAGATAGCAGAGGAGAGTACTGTAGCATGAAGTCTGAGCAGAATGGGGAAATCTTTTGAGTAATACACTGGGCAGCTCAAAGGTGCTGTGTTTTTGCCCAGCTGGGTGAGGGTGGGGGAAGCCTGCTGCAATCTGCAAAACACTACAAAAATAAGATACAACCAAACTAACAATGCAGCCAGAATGCCTTGCTGCTGGCATCTGACAGCTAGGGAAATGAGACTGCAAAAATCCACAGGGAGTTCTTTTACCCTTGCTGCTAATGAATCACCGTGCATTTCCCCTATGGGACAGGAGTGGTGGGGAGGGGGGTGAGGGTGCTGCTGAGCAAGCATTCTAAGGAAATGATCCAGAAACCCCTTCCTCTGACTTGGAAATAATCAATGTCATCACCACTTGCTTGGAAGCTCTGTCTTTTCTTGGAATGGACCCAGGGCTGGCAGACTTTGGGTAGTCAGTGTGGTAGCTGGTAAAGGAAATACCCTGCCAAGCCAAGTGCGGGGAGGTGGAGTGCCCTTGGGCACTGGTTCTGAGGGAGAGACCTGGGTCTAGTCCCAGCTTTGCCACTTCAGATTTTCTCTTTGACCTTCACTATGGTCCTTAACTGCTCTGCTTTCTATTATTTAAATGCGACTATTACAATAAATTTGTTGGATGTAAAATACATTTTTAAGCACACTACAAATGCAAAGGATTAGACCTTTATTATTTGGGGTTCCATGTCATCACAAAGGTATTTAGTTGTTTCCTTGTCCCATGGTATCCTTCATGGACTTTCATGGTGCAGGTAAGTGCTTTCTTTGGTGTGCATTGATATTGGCAGCCAACTCTTCATGGCACAACTTTGGAGAAAAGAAGGTGATGGCCCTGGGCAGTGGTCAGTTCAAACTTCTTAGCCTGGTGTTTGGAACCTTTCACAATTGCTCCCCAACCAGACCTCCCAGTCTCCTTAGTCCACCGGATGCACCCTTCATCTAGTCAAGCCTGATTCTTCATGTCTTATGGACTTGACAGTCCTTGATTCTACCTCTGGCTTTCCTTGTAGTTGTTTCTTCTTCTCTTACTCAGTCAATTTTACCCATTCCCTGGCTTACCCATCCTAAAATGATCCCTTCCTGTGAATAGCATCTGTTACCTGGGCCCCATATTGTGTTGTGCAGGTTGTGCACTGCACAAAGACATCTGGCCAGGGTGGAGGGTAGGGAGGGGGCTGAAATCCAGCACTTGCTCTGCTTTCCAAACTGTAAGTCCCTTTGAGGGCCTGTTTCTCTCTGGGAAAAAGGACATCTTTTTCTAATTTGTCAAATGGCACTGGAGAGAGTACGAGTGATTCTGAATGTGTTGATAAAGTTAACTTTCATTTGTGTTTGTCCTATATTTTCTTGAAATTATAAGCTCCTCGAGGACTTGGGCTGTGATTTTTTTTGTAGGTACCTGCATGAAACAACGCATAACCTGGTTTGATTTGTATACTTAGAGCACTAGGTTCAGAGGAAGAGAGTACACTGGCAGCTCTTTGAGGACAGAGCTTACTAATTTCTCTACATTATCAGTGCTGTGCCCATAAGAAGCCTTTAACAAACAGTAAATAAATACATGACCAATAAATATCCAATTGCTCACTTATCTATAGTAACAACGAGGAAACACCAACAGCACTCTTTTTAAAATTCTTTAGCACCTATCCTCGTTTCTTGGAAGAAGAGGTAGGGGTAAACTGGAACAGTTTCCCCTCTGAGAACGCTGAGAGTGGGTTTTAATGAAGATCTGGGGTCTGGGTCTGCAGTCCCTCCTTCCTGAGCAACACTGCGCCAGGGCTTTGTGGGAGCCAGAAGAGTGGGTCTGTCCCTTACTGCTCCCTCGAGGACCAGGCCCTGCCCCACGTGTGAGGACACCAGGAGGGGAGCCTTAGCCCCCACGGGGTTTCTGGATCACTAGTGGGAAAGATGGACATGTGAGCGGGAGTGGACACTGAGGGCAAAGGGCTCAGTGTGAGGGAGCAGAGACCACTCTCCCTGGGCAGGGGCAGGCACAAGTGTGGCGACTGGAGAGAGAAGGTCACAGAAAGGGGTGCTGTAAAACAATCTTGTTCATGTGTCCACGTCTTCCAGATGACTCCCGTTGCATGTCCCCATCCCAGATCTGCTGATTCAGACTGTTCTTTCCATGTGGAGGTTACCTCAACAGCTCCCTGAACCTATTATGTCCCAATCTGATGTCAGGATATTTTCACCAAAATCTGGTCATCTTCTGGTGTTGGCTCTTTCCAGATGGCACCGCCCAACCATCTGTTTGGTAAACTCTGGTTTGGTAGATCCATTTGCTTGATTTGCTCTGCACTACCAGCTCCCTACACTAAGTACCGTACCCTGCCCTCTCATCCCCCTGCCCCATCTCTTGCCTGGGACAAATATGAGTCTCTCCTCCCTCCCTGGCCCCTCTAGGCCCTTTCTCTGCACAGCAGCTGAAGTGATCATTTTGAAATGCAAATCTGGTCAGGTCACACACTCCCCAGCCTACTCTGCCCACTGCATGAAACATCTTCATGACTTCTCACTTCTCTTAGGATCCTCGGCAGGGCCCTGAAGGCGCTGCTCCACATCCCCTTGCCATCACGGGCCAGCACCGTCCTCTCTGTCCTCAGCAGCACCAGTGTTCTTTCTGCCCTTCACAGGCCCCAGGCCCTGGCAGCTGCCTCTGCCCGGGGCACTCTCTTTTCTTGCTGCCCCCATCCCTGCCCCTTCTGATTAATTTTTCCTCCTCATTTTTCAGATTTCAGCTCAAATGCCACTTCTTCTGGGAAACCCTCCTGATGCCCAGATGACTTCAGACCCTTCCACCTTCCACATCTCAGAGCACATTACCTTGTCAAACATCATGCTCTGTAATTCCACATTATTTCCGTGGGTATTTAATTGATGTCTGTTTTCTCCTGTAAGTTCTGGGATGCCTGGGCAGGTTTGCTCTCCATGTTAGTTAGAATAGTTTATGGAATACCAGCAGAGTGCCTGGCATCCCACAGACCCTGTACAAACATGGGTTGTTGAGGGAACAGGGAATGATGACTGCAGTGTAGGCTCTGTGGGGGCAAGTAGCTGAAGGTGAGGTTGGGAATGAGCCTATGGCTGAGGTATTGTCCTCCAGGCGCAGGGACCTAGGTATGAGGTCATGACAGGCCAAGTAGCTTGAGAAGGATCGAGAGTGGAGGGCAAAGTGGTCCTGGCCTCTGATGAGGAAACTTGAATTGGAGAGTGGAAGGAGAAGTAGAGAGGCAGGAGCAAGAGCTTTTGGTATTTTTCATCTCCATTTGTTTTTCCCATGAGAAAGGCTGTAAAAGATCAAGGAATTTACCATGGTTTCAGCATTTTTAACCTGCCTGACCTGAAATTCGGCACTATACTGGGGACAAAGTGCCAGGAACTTTGGGGCCAGTGAGGCCGTGGGCAGGGAGGCTGAGACATGAGCCTGTTCTCTTTCCCAGGCAAATATGACTCTGCCGACGTCTGGGAAAGAGAGGCCATTTTTGCACCCCGTTGCTCTGAGCTGATGGCGACTTGGTGTGTGAAGGTGTATGAAATCAGGGAACCTCCTGTTGGGCAGATGTTTTTGCACCCCATCTTCCTGTCCTCCTGTCCTGACCTGAGAAGTCCATCAGACTATCTTGACAAAGACCCCACAAGTAACTTCCTCTGCGTAATGAACAGTACTTGTCTTGCTCTGGACTTGGGACCACATCTCCTATTTCCCTTATTCTTTTCTATGTTATCTATAGTCTGAGACACACAGCAGCACTGGGGTAATACAGTGGGTTGTTCCACAATGATCACATTGGATAAAATGGGAAACTTGATGCCACTAAATTTTAGTCTTTTGCAAATGTCTAGAATGGGATCAAGCATTACCTTCTAGAATATAATACTGTTGTGTCAATAGTGTTTACAGTTAACATGTCTTACATCATTTGACTTTTCTTTTTTTTTTAAAGGAGATACCAGGGATTGAACCCAGGACCTTGTACATGCAAAGGAGGAGCTCAATCACTTAGCCACACCCACTCCATTTGACTTTTTTTTAACCATGAGCAGGGCCACTACATTTGGCTGTGTAAGTTGTGCATTGTACAATTCTGGCTGGTGCCATTCATGTAGACTCACATGGGACTGGCACCACCTGGAGTTGTGCAAGGGGGCAACTCTGTCCTTAAGGTGTGCAAGGCAGGCCCTAGCCTCATTTCACTGGCTCAGCATGGTATGTGTCTTGTCCAATGTCATGTGACAAATAAATGCTGGTATAGCAGCTAGCACCCAGCTTCTGAGTCTAAATCACCTTAATTTTGTTGCCCTCCCTGCCCCCTGGCTTATTAGTGAATGAGATAAACGAGTGAATGGGGTGATGGTGAAATCTCCATGTGGCATAAGGGTCGTGATTTGTTTTGAAGGTCCCTAAGTCGACAGCAGAACCAGCTGTTCTAATCTGCAGGCCATTTGCGGGACCTCATCCATTCTCAGCGTGGACTGTGGCCCACAGCCTGGGTCCCAGATGACATTGCCTTGGGTGCTTTTCTACTTTCCTTTCTGAACCCCTTGCATCTTCTTGACACACAAGGCCCACCTCTCCTGCCTCTCTTCTCTCCTATTCCCTCAGGGCCTCACTTCCAGCTACTGCCAGATAATCCTCTCCCATAAGGTGTCCGTAACATCCTTTAAAACACACAGCAATTAGTCTACGAGGCTGGAATTCTTGTCCAGGTGCATGATTGCGTGGGAGCACAGGAAAGGACCTTGGACATGACATACTGCAGAGGAGAAAACTGCGGCTGGGATTGATGGAGTGAGTACCATCATGCCATGTTTCTTCAGGCCGTTTTAAGTTGCCGTCTTCCCTGCCGTCTTTCATACCGTACGTCGCTGGGGGTGGCCCTGCACCTGGACCACATACTCCATCAGTGCTTGGCGAGCAGGAGGGCAGTTCAAGGGAGGAGGGAACTCGACTGGCTGTGTCCTGGATCCTGGCGTGACCCCAGGATCTGTGATTTTAAATGCCATTATGAAACGCGGTCCATCTAGAGCTCAGCCACTCTTCCCATCAGACTAATGCAGCCGTGGTGCAGGGATGGGGTGCGCTGGCTGCCTGGCAATCTCCCGGAGCCCTGGAGAGGGATTACGCTCGCTCTGTTGGGCTTGTCACCATAATAAAAATGGGAGTTACGCTTATCAACTCATCAGGACTGCCCATTTCAACGATTAACCCATTTCCAATCTCAGTTCTAGAGAAAAGAGGATTGCTGGACACTTCCTCCCACCCCCACCCCTAGCAGGCAGGGCCATGGTTTTGTGGGGGGATGTGCTGGAGGCAGGTGCGCAGCAGGCTGAGAGCTTTGCCCTCTTTGTCTTCTAGAGCTGGCAAACCACAGCGGGCCGCCCGTCCCCTGAGAGATCGAGGAGGAGACACAGCCCAGTAGGGGCCTGGAGCAGCTGGCTGGCGTCAATAATTTCCAGCAGGAGACTGTGCCGGCCGAGTACACGTCACCCCTGTGTTGCCCCTCTGTTTCCTCCCATGTGCCTCTAAAATAAGCTAATGCAGCCCTTGGGCTGTGCTGATCTATATGCAGTTAACTTCTCTGTGGAACACAGAGATAAAGCAGCACCACCTGTTTGGAAGAAAATAGCGAGGAGGTAAGCCAGGAAAATCCTTGAGAGGCCAGAATACATGTTACAAAGTTTCTGGGAAAGTCATGCTTGTTTCCTCTTGGGAATGTGCGACAAACCATTGATTCTTATTTATACACAGTTCTCTTTAGCTTGGTAAGTTCTTTGCTGCAACCGGAACAGATCAGAAGTCGGGAATTAGAGGTGGGAGAAGACTGCCACAAGCTGGAGCCAGCAGTTAAGAACTAGACCAACGGGATATATGCGAGGACAACTTTGGGTGGAAATTCCGTTCCAGGGAGGGCATTGGATGAATGGTTCCAGATCCCTCACAACTTTACAGTCCATGGCTCCGAGGGTCTCTGGTTCGGCTGTGATAGTAAGGGGCAGAGAAGAGGGGAAGCGAGATATCAGTGGGGAGCTGGTCCCCAGCAGGAATCATGGCCTGTGTTTTGGGGAGGTCTTGAGTTTGGTGCTCAGGAAACTTGCAGGCTTTTGCTGGAGTCCCTCAGCCTTGATGTCTGCTCTTGACCCTCCTACATTCTTTGATGAGAGTGAGTTCTTGTGGATGTTTCTGGGAAGAGTTCTGTGCGGCACAGGAATGTAATGGATAGGCACGGGCTTGGGCGAGGCAGGTCTATGTTCTAAGCTAGCTGCGCGGCTCTGGTAAAATCATTGTCTCCTCACCTGTGTGTGTACTGTGTAAATTCTCAGGCATCATGTTTCTCCCTGGCTATGGCCTTTCAGCTGTTCCTCCTGTTCTCAGGATGAACTCCTTTCCAGGTGAGGGTTTGCCGGTGGGCCCAGTGAAATTTGAATTTCAGACACATATATATAAGTTTTTACTATATGTCCCAAAGACTGCATTTTCCCTTATTATTGACATCTTACATCAGTATGATACATTTGTCATAATGAATGAATTGCTATTGAGACATTATTATTAACTGAAGTCCTTGTTTTATCCAGATTTCCTCGGTGTTTACCTAATATTCTTTTTCAGTTCCAGGATCTGGGCATTACATTTAGTAGTCGTGACTCCTTAGGCTCACCTTGGCTGTGACTGTTTTCCAGGTTTTCCTTGTTTTTAATGACCTTGATAGTTTCGAGGAGTCCTGTTTTGTAGGATGTCCTTCAATCTGGATTTGTCTGATGTTTTCTCGTGGTTCAACTGGGGTGATAAGTTTTGGGCAGGAATAGCATAGAGGACGTTGCCATTTTCATCACATCATGTCAAAGGTACATACTATCTGTGTGGCTTATCATTGATACTGACCTTGATCACCTGGCTGAAGTAGTGTTCTTGAGCTTTGGCACCCTGTATTTGTATTTGCTAAATCTGGTAACCCAGTTCTAGGCATATGAGCCTTTCATCGCCAGGCCCCTGCTTGTAACTCAGCTACAAACTTTCCTCTTTCTGTTCCAACCTTAGTGAACTGCTGGCAATTCTACTAATGAACTACTTTCCCTCTCTCTGCCTGCCAGGTCTCTGTACTTGTTCTTTTCTCTGCTAGGAATGTTCCAGTTTCCCCCTGCCACACTCCCTCCCCTTTCCCCTGGTTAACTTACTTGTCAGTTGGTTACTCCATTGTGTCTCACTCCTCTGGGGCACCTGTCTGCTTCCTCCCTGCCTTCCTTCCTCTACCCCTACCTTGCCAAGTCCTGGTTAGGGGACCGCCCTCTGCCCTGGGGACTATCATGGTACTTGTCACTCTGTGGTCATGGTGTGTTTACTTCTGACTCCCATCCCAATACATCCCTGAACTCTTGCACAGTGCCTGGCCCATGTTGGAACTCAATAAATAATTGCTAATTAAGTGGGTGATTATACTAGACAATCCAGGTAAGGCTTCAAGCACAGTGACTGCCTTGTAAATAGTAGATGCTCAACAAATGCTGGTCTCTTTTGTGTGGAGAGAATAATGTTCTCCAGATCTAAGAAGGTTCAGGAATTAAAAAAAAAAAGATTTATTTATTTCTCTCCCCTCCTCCTCCCACCCCAGTTGTCTGTTCTCTGTGTCTATTTGCTGTGTCTTGTTTCTTTGTCCGCTTCTGTTGTTGTTAGCAGCACGGGAATCTGTGTCTCTTTTTGTTGTGTCATCTTGTGTCAGCTCTCCGTGTGTGTGGCGCCATTCTTAGGCAGGCTGCACTTTCTTTCGCGCTGGGCGGCTCTCCTTAGGGGCGCACTCCTTGCGCGTGGTACTCCCCTGCGCAGGGACACCCCTGCGTGGCAGGGCACTCCTTGGGCACATCAGCACTGCGCATGGGCCAGCTCCACACGGGTCAAGGAGGCCCTGGGTTTGAACTGTGGACCTCCCATGTGGTAGACGGGCCCCCTAACCACTGGACCAAGTCCGTTTCCCCAGGTTCAGGAATTAATCCTTAAATTCCTGAGCAACTCTATTAAGTTAGTGCTTGTCTGGCACCCCCGACAGGTGCCCCTACCTGGAAATGAGATTCTGGAGCAATGGTCTCCTAGGATTCCCTGAGAACCATAGTTCCCTGCGTCAAAGTGTCAAGGGGGCCATTTAATGACAGAGCTGGGCTATGTAGGCTACTCTAGGTCACTTTGCAAATGAAAAAGCCATCTCTTCCAAGGGAGAAATTGCAAATTATGAATCCCTTTGTCCAAAGTTCCAAACTCAATCTTCCTGACTCTTTGTTATTTAGTAAGAGGGACCCATCTCACTCTGGTAGCAGCCCACATGTAGCACACAGTTTATGGAAATGGTATTTATACCTATTGTTGCTAGTCTTCGATGACTATACCTCTATGTTAATGTTTTTCTTTTTACTAGTACTTGAGACCCACAGAGAGGAGATTCCTCATGCAGTGGTTCCAGGAATCTGTAATGAACACAGGACTAATAATAAGGTCTATCCTTTATTATCCACCTTGGGTCAGGTGCTTTACCTATCTCATCTCTGCTCTGAATAACCCTGCAAGTTAGGAATTATTATTCCCATACTACAAACCAGGAAACTAAGGTTTGAGCTATTTACATAATTTGATTAAATTTGTTCATGACAGAGACCGGCTTGCAGCTAGGCCTGAGGACTGCTTAATCCACTGGGCCTGGCTGCTTCTCCAGGGTACAGAGAGAGGCAGCCCTTCCCATGTACGTTGTGCTCATCAGGATGGTTCTTGGGTCCACTTCTTCCTGTGTATCCCCAGGTCACTTCTCCAGGGCAGGCCCCCAACAGCCCATGTCTAGATGGTTGAGAGTCTCTTTTGTGGATTCCTGATTGTGGGTTCCTCATCCACAATGCTGCCATTGCCCATTGCCCTGTTCAGCACTCATGTCAGTGCCCTTTTTTAAAAAATATGAAACTTTATTTTTAGAGAAGTTTTAGATTTACATAAAAATTATACTGAAAATATAGGGAATTCCCGTATAACCCCCCCCCTCCCAACCCCACACACATAGTTAGCCTTCTTATTCTTTTGCCTTGCTTCCAAAACCCTATACTCTATTGCTATTCCACATATTGAACTTTCTGAATCAGCCACACCTGTCTTTTGCAAGGTTCCCCTGTAGGCCACTTCGGTATGCTGACCCCTTCCTTGGAAGCCCCAAGCATTCTCTCCACACCCTAGATTCCCTTTTTCCATTCAGATCCTGTTCTGGTTCCCCCACAAATCTCACACTGACCAGGCCCTCATCCACCTGACTCTCCACAGATCCCCCACAGCACCTGGGTGTGCAATGCATAACTTAGTGCAGAATACCCTTCAGGTTTGTGCATAACCCCAGGTGATTCTGCCATATTTCTAATTCAATTTCCTCACCTGGGTTGCAGCCTCCTCAGGGACAGAAGCTGTTTCTTTTTAAAGGAGTCAACTTTATTGAGGTGTAATTTACACACAATAAAATGGATCTCTCCTAAGTGTTTAGTCTGATCAGTTTTAACTCAAATAACCATCACCATATCCAGGATAGAGAACATTTCCATCACCCCAAAAGCGCCCCCATTCCCTTTTGCATTCAATCCCTCCACCCCTGACCTAGGCATTCATTGGATTGCTGTAATTATAGATTAGTTTTGTCTGTTCTGAAATGTCACATAAAGTAATCACATAGTATGTACTCTTCTGTGTCCTTTTCTACCTTTTACTTGGCTCCTTGTTTCAGAGCTTCCTGCCCATTGTTGTGTGCCTCAATAGTTCATTACTTTTTGTTGCTGTATTGTAGTCCATTGTAGAACAAGTTGTTAAATCCATTCACCTGTTGATGAACATTTGGGTTTTCCCCTGTTTTGGCTATTTTGAATGAAGTTGCTATGAAGGATCTTGCTCCAGTCTTTTTGTGGACATGTTTTCATTGTTCTTGGGTACAAACCCAGGAGGGAAATCTCTAGGTTGTATAGTAAATGTACGTTTAACTTTATTTGAAACTGCCAAACCATTTTCCAAAATTATCATTCCATTTTATCCCTCCCCTCCAGTGATGTATGAAAATTTCAGCCTTACCAACACTTGATATTGTGAGTCTTTTAAATTTGAGTGCTTATATAGTGGTATCTCATTATGGTTTTAATTTGAATTTCCCTGCTGAGTAAAGACGTTGAACAACTTTTCATGTGCTAAAATTTTCTGTTGAAGAAAGGTATGTGTTATTTCTATATTTTTATATAAGTTCTATCAGATATATATATTTCATATATATATATTATATTTATATAATATATATATATTTCCTCCCAGATTGTGACTTGCCTTTTGTTTTCTTAATGATGTTTGAAGAACAGAAGTTTTAAAAATTTTGATGAAAATCCAATTTATCAAGTTTTATCAAGTTTTTTCTTTTTTAGCTATTACATTTTCCTGTATGTAAAATCTTATCTGCCCCAAGGTTGTGAAAGTTGTCTCAAGTTTTCCTTTAGAAGTTTTAGAAGTTTCATAGTTTTTGTTTTCACATTTAGTTCTAGTATGTTGTCTATCTTGTTGGATAATCTTTGTGCACTTGAAAAGAAAGTTTATTTTGTACCTGGTGTCATTTAGGTCAGGTTGGTTGATATGGTGCTCAATCATCTTTATTTCAGTTGATTTTCTGTCTACCGGTCCTATGAATGACTGAGAAAGGAGTGTTGAAAAGTCCAACTATATATGTGAATTTGTCCATTTCTCCTTTCATTTCTGTCAGTTTTTGTTTATTGTATTTTGAAGCACTGTTATTAGGGAAATATCCATTTAGATTTGTTGGATCTTCTTATTGAAATGACCCCTGTATCATTATGAAAGGTCTCTTTTTATCTCTGATTACGTGCCCTACCTTGAATTCTACTTTGTCTGGTATGAATACATCTCCTTCAGCTCCTTATTATTAGTGTTTGCATGTTGTATCATTTCTCTGTAGTTTACCTTTAAACTATGTATGTTTTTATGTACAAGGTGAATTTCTTGTAGATAGAATGCAGTTGGATCTTACTTTTTTATCCAGTCTGACAATTTCTGCATTATAATTGCTAAGTTTAGTCCATTTATATTTAAGTAATTATTGTAATGATTGGATTTAAATTTATAACCTTGCTATTTGTCTAGTTGACCTCCCTTTCCCTGCCTTATCTTGGATTAATTTATTTATTTTTCTATTTTTACCTATATCTCCTTTTCTATGTAAGGTTATTCTAGGGATTGCAATATGCGTCTTTGACTATTAAAGTCTATTTTCAAAAAATATTAGACCACTCCATATGATGTAAGACTCTTAAAACCATGTACTTCTAATCCATCTCCTATATTTTGTGCTACCATTGTGACACATTTCATTTCTATATATGTTATAGACCCTACAACACATTGTTATAATTTTTGTTTTAGGCAATTATCTTTTTAAAGAATTTTTAAAATGAGAAAAAGTGATTTATACTTGCCCATATATTTATTTCTTCTGCTATTTGTTGTTTTGCCTGGATCTGAGTTTCCATTTAGAATCACTTTCCTTCAACCAGAAAAGATTTTAAAAATGTATTTTGGGCTGCTGGCAATGGGTTCTTTCAGCATTTTGGTCTTCATTTTTTGGGAGGATATTTTCACTGGCCATAGAAATCTATGTTGGTAGCTTTTTCTTTCAGCATTCCAAAAATGTCATTCCATTGTCTTTTGACTTGCATTATTTATGATAAGAAGTCAGTGATAATTCTCATCTTTCCCACTGTGTGTAATGTATCTTTTCTCTGGCTTCTTTGAAGATTTTCCCTTTATGTTTAGTTTTCAACAGTTAGGCTATGATGCAACCTGGTTTTTTGTTTTTGTTTTTTTTTTTAAATATTTATCCTTCATGATGTTCATTGAACTTCCAGAAACTATCTTTGTGTAGTTTTCATTAAATTTGTAAAATTTCCATCCATTATTTCTTTAAATATTTCTCTGCCTCCTTTTTCTCTACTTGTGGGACTCTGATTACACATATGTTAGACTGTTTGGTTCTCTCCCCTAAATCAGTTAGGGTTTCTTCACTACTTCAGTCTTTTTTTCCCCCCTCATGAGAGTCAGTCTGAGTAGTTTAATTGTCCTGTCTTCAAGTTCTTCTGCAGTGTCCAATCTGATCTTAATCCCATCCAGTTAATTTTTTTATTTCAGATAGTATATTTTGAAATCTAGAAGCTCTATTTATATTTTAAAAATAGTTTCCATTTCTCTATTTGGTTCACATTTTCCTTTAACTCCTTAAAAATACTTGTCATAGCTGTTTTTTCAGTTCCTTGACTGCAATTACATCATTGCTGTCATTTCTAGTCTCTTTCTATAGGCTGATTTTTCCTGGTCATGGGTCTTATCTTCCTTGCTCTCTTCATGTTTAATACATTTTTGATTAGATGCAGAACAATGTGAATGTTCTTGGTTAATTGGATTTTTTTGTGTGTTCTTTTGAAGAGTATTGAGTTTTATCCTGGCACGAGTTAATTTACTATTAGGTGAACACTTATTTAAGTTTGTTAGCAGGGCTTGTTTAGCACTATTCATAAGGATGGTTTTCTTCTAGGGTCTCTAAATTCCCTGGGTGTTCAGTGAGGTTTCTTTATTCTGGTTGATTGGAACTTGAGTACTCCTGAGTGTGAGTTCCAGTGTTTGTTCAGCTTACATTTCTCTTGTAGTTCTTTCTCTGGTAGTTGTTCTTTTTGTGATCTATGGAGTTGTACCGCACAAATATGCAGCTTATTATTTTAGCCAAAACTCAAGGACAACCCATGCAGATGTTTGGAGCTCTACTTCTTCTCTGGTATGCTGTCCCTTAAATTCCAGCCAACTCAATTTCCCATAACTTTGATATCTATCCTTTCAGGTCACAAACACTCCCATTATTAGTTTGTGTTCCTCCTCCCTGTCCTGGTGTTCAGTAAAACTGCCCGACAGCCAGCCAGGGTGAACATAAAACTCACCTCAGTTGTTTCCCTTTTTCAGGACCATCGCCTGCTGTCCAATATCAGAAAGCAGTTGTTTCATACATTTTGTCAAGTTTTCTAAAAGTTTACTATGGCAAGGCTAGTTGGTACCAGTTATAACACTATGGCCAAAAACAGAATTCCAGGAACGACTTTTTGAACTTCGTTTGTTCTCACAGAGTTAACCAAATGCTAAGCACAAAACAAGATTACAGAAATCCATGGGTCTACCCACCTGTGATGTTTTGCTGATATTCTGGGGCAGAACATGACCTTGGGTCAAGAAACAAGGGTTTCTTGAAGGGTAGACTTCTTCCTTTGTGAACAGAATGTCATAGATATAAAGTTTTGGAGATTGTTCTTTTTCAGCTGCTTTCTTTTCTCTGTCAACTCCAAGGCCACAGTTTCAGTCATTGCGTCCAGGAGTCATCCTAAGAGGTTTATACAAGGAAAAGTTCATGGGCAATTCAATCATTGCCATGTGGCTGACTCTTCTCGGGAGTGGGGCGGTTATTGTATGATTCTGCATTCATACTATCTTCAGGTCACAGATAGCTCAGCAGCCCAACAAAAAGATTGGCCAAGGGAGCTTCAGAGTCAGCTGGGCCAATATGCCAACAGGAATGAAAGATGCTGGATTTGGAAAAATTAGAGCAAAGGAGGCCTAGGAGGTGGGAAATGACTACCAAACCTAAGAAGGCTTCAGAGCTGAAAAGTCAAAGAAAAGAGAATGGGACGGGGCAGCACCTTCATGATTTCCCTCACATGCAGGAAGACAGGTATAGAGGACATGTCAGAGGGAAAGGGAGGGGAAGAAACAGAGCAAGAACATCTAAATCCATTTGTTAAGTATTTGCAATGCTTACCATGTGCCAGCCACTAGCACTGAAAATTACCAGTGACTTCAATGAAACATCTGTTGAGATACATACATTTCCATGTGATTAACAAAGTAACCTACAGGCCACGCCCACCTGTGCAGTTTCCATTGCGACATCCTATTCACTCTCTACATCTTGGTCAGTTTCATTTTCCCATCCCCACCCTCCCTTCATGTCCCTGTGTTCTAAATGGTCTGAATGTCTAAGTTTCCCAGTTATCTCTCTAGAAACACCAAGAGTAAGTTTGGGTTGGGGTGGGAGAGAATCAAGGAAGTAATTATAGGAGCTAAGCTAGATCACTTCTGTTCAACTGGCAGAGAAAATTCATGTGATCTTAAGACATTGAATGTTGCCTTCTGAGAAGAACCTCTGAGGACCAGTGATGTTCTATGTCATCACTAGGAAGGATTCTTTAAACTCAAGCTGAGCTAGGTGTGGTATAGTGGAAAGACCAGGTGCTTGGGAGGCACATGGCTGATTGAATCCCAACTCTGCTACCTATTACCTATATAGTTAGGAAGGTCAGAAGAGGAATGTGGAAAGGGACAATTGCTAGATGCAGGTTACATAGACATCAGGCAGCTCCTTCTTTTTATGGTTCTCTTCCCCCAACCTCTAACCCACACTCAGTAGAAGATTCTTGGGGTGAGGAGCAGCAGCATGCCTGTAGAGCATCTACTCTCTCATTGCCTCTGCGGTGAGCAAGGGGAATCAGGGAAAGGGGCCTTCACTAGCAATTGGGCTCACACCCTAGCAGGCTTTGGGGAAAACAAACCTGAGGATGCTTTCATACATACATTTCTTTTACTCCTTTCCATAAATATTTATTGAGTATCTAGCACATGCTAGGTGCTGTGCTAGAAGTACTAGGGATCCAGGAGTCAGAATGACAGACTAGTCCCAGTTCTTAAGGAGCATGCAATAATAGAAGCTCTCACTGAATTAAGATGTAGCTAGATAATCATAGAGCAGCCATGACAAATGCTAGAGCATTTCACCTGGGTCCAACAATCATATATTTACCCTACTATTTCCAGCCTTTTCCACTCTTCTCCAATCCCTTACCACCACCACCCACCCCAACCTTGCTGAGCTCCACGTCCTCCTGCCCACCTTATATTGCCATTTGGCTGTCCCTAGATGCCTCAGACATAACATGGCAAGTTCTCCAAACCTGGTTCCCCCTCGTGGTCCTGATCTCAGGTACAGGCCTCACCATCCACCCAGTTGCTCTGAAATTAAGGTTTCATCCAAGTTTTCTCTCACTCCTAAGCAATACTTCCTATTCCTGTCCCACCCAAATAGTTACAAAAAATGGCACACTTACTGAGCTGTATATGCCAGGCACTGCTCCAAGCATTTTCTCCTCACTTAATCTTCACAACCCTGTAAGACGCAGACTTTCACTGTCCGCATTTTGCTGTCAAGGTAACTGAGCTAAAGAGGTCGAGTGGGCCACAGTTACCCAGCCAGCAAGGGTAGAGTCAGGACTGCACCAAGCATCCTGTGCCCAGGCCCTGCTTCCCTGCACACAGTCTCCGAGGCTGGTGGTGGAGACAGGTGTTACACCGAAACATCTACAAACAATTATTTAATTATCATGGTGCCATGTGCTGTAAAGGGGGAAGCACTGCAAGCATCTAAGACAGCAGGGCAACAGTCAGAGAAGGGAAGAGGAGGGAATTGCTTCCCTGAAGAAGTGTCTTTTACTCTGAGCCTTGTGGGGACCTGCTCATGACATCAGATAAGAGGGGGCAGGCTGGTATGGGTAAACGTCCACCCCACACCCAGAGATATCAGTCTGATGACCTTCTCCCACACCCCACAGATGTCCTTAATGCACAACCCTGACCTCATCATCTTCACCTTGGTTCTTTCCCATGATACCGGCTGTCAGGAAGTTATTAGGATGCCCTCAACCAGGATTGGCAAACTTTCCCTGGAAAAGGCAGATAGTAAATACTTTAAGCTTTGTGGGATAAATGATGTCTGTTGCAACCCTTCAGCTGTGCTATAGTAGTGAAAAGCTTCCACAGGCAATATGTAAAATAATGAGCATGACCATTTCAGATAAAACTTTATATATGGATACCGAAATTTGAATTTCACATAGTTTTTATATGTCACAAAATATGATTCTTCTTTCAATTTTTTTTCAACCATTTAAAAATGTATACAAACCATTCTTAGCTTCCAGGTCAGCCATTCAAAAACAGGTGATAGGCTGGATTTGGCCTGTGGTCAAATTGCTGACCCCTGCTTCAGACCCATATTTCCAACCACCCTACAGACTTCCCTCTCCCCCTACCTGCTCCACCAGGACCCCCAAATTAAAGATCTCCAAAACCAAGGTCATCAACCCGACCAAATCAGCTTTTCCTTCCTCCCTATAGTCCTGATTTCTGTGAAGGCCTAGGGTGTTTTTTCCTTAGGGGACTTCAAGGCAGAAAAAAATGTCCAAGAACCACTGTTCTAGCCCTACTAGGCTGTTATGTCTTAAACATGCCTGGCACACCTGTCTCTGCTCACCTTCCACTCTACTGCTTTCCTCCTCTTCACTGCTCAACTTCTCCTAAGACTTGTGTCTACCAACTGTTGCCATTTCGTCACCTCCCACTCCTCACTCCACACCCCCTCCAATCTGGCTCCCACCCCTTTGCTCCACAAAAACAGCTCTCCCAAAGGTCACGGATGACCTCAGTGTCGCTAAATTCAAAGGACATTCTTCAGTTCTCATCTTACTTGCAACTGACACCGTTGACCTCTGTCCCTTCCTTGAAACACTCCCTCCGAGTTTGGCTGCTCTTTCTCTTTCTTCTTTGTGTGCTTTCCCTCTGCTACCCAGCCTGAAATGTGGCAATCCTCAAAGGCTGAACCCAGGGCCTGCTCATCTTCTCCCTCTGTTTTCTCTCCGTGGGCCTTCATGCATCTCTATCCTGTCCTGACCTCTGCCCTGAGCTGCAGGCCCATCTATCTAGCTCTTTACCTGACATCTCCTCTCAGATGTCTTAAAGCCCTTCACAATCTACATACTGAAAGCCAAAATCAATCACTCATCCAACTATCCATTCAGTTAACAAATAGTGACTGAGCATTTGCTATCTGTTGGTCATGCCCTTGTTACTGAGGACAGAATTTGGAGTAAAGAAAGAACGAGTCCCTGCCCTCAGGGACCTTGTACTTTACTGGGAAAGACACACATGAACTAAATCATGACCCTTTGACTCCCCATAGCACATCTCTTTCTACCAAAATGGCCCTTTCCTATTGTCCTTACGTAGGGGCTTGACACTGCCATCTGTCCAGTTCTGAAAGCCAGAGATCCCTTAATACTTCCTTCTCCCTTGCCAAACCCACCATCTACCTTCCACTTCTGTTGAGTGATGCCTAAATATCTCCTGACATCATTTCTCTCCATCGCCTCTGCTACCCTCCCAGCCCCAGGCCACTACTACATCTCTTGCAGGACCCCTGGTTCATCTACTCTGGTCTTAATCCATGCTCTACATCTCAGTCAGACACTCTTTCCAAAATAAAACTCTCTCCTTGCCACCCCAACCTCCTCTTTCCTGTGACACCAATTAAAATAGTTCTAAGACCGTCCATTGTTTTTAGAATAAAGTGGGAAGGGGGCTTCTCACCAAGAGCTACAAGACTCTACACACCCCAGCTGGCCCTTTCAGCCTCATCCCCCCATGCAATGCTCCAGCCACCTTGGCCCACTTTCAGCTCCTCGTTCTCATCACCCATCTCTTTCTTGCCAGAAGGTCTTGTAGCATCCTCCCCCTCAGCCTGGGATGCTGCCATCTCCTCTCTGCCTGGATGTCTTGGACTCACCCCTCAGATCTCAGTTCTGTTATCACTTCCTCAGCAAGGACTTCCTTGTCTTCTCTGATGGGTCAAATCCCCTGTTAGAGCCTCCCACAGAAACTTGGACAACACATTATGGCACTAGTCACATTGCAATTTATGTCTGAAGGTGTAATGCTTTGGTTAATGTTTGTCCTCCTTCCCTCCCCGACCCCAGCAGTTTCCCAAGAGCAGGGTCTTTATCTCCTTTTACTCAAAATTCTATCCTCAGCTCCTAGCACAGAGCCTGTCAGAAAGTGAATGCTCAGTAACTATTTGTTAATTGAGTGGATAGTTGGATGAATGAATGAATGAATGCCATTTTCCTGTCTCAAACATTCTGCCTTTCCACTCTTTTAGGTCAGCTCAAATGCTGCTTCCTGCAGGAAGCCTTCCCTGATGCTCTTGATGGAAATTCATCCCTCGTCCTGTACTCCCTGCACTCTATGTGTAACTTTGCCACACCATTGAACCCATTTTACCCCGTGTTACTGTGTTCACAGCTGTCGTCCTTGTGGTCCAGGTGTTTCCTGAGAATCAGGACCGGTCTTGCTTATCTTTCTAAATCCCATTTGTCCTGGTGCCTTGAACACAGGAGGCACTCAATAAATACAGAATTGATTTCTTTATATAGCCCGGGTCATTCTAATCCCAACAGTGTCCATCCTCTAAACATGATGTGGCAACTACAGAGGGAGACTGAATTTAGGAAACAATCTGCTATCTCTTCCCTTGTCATTTCACTGATCTTCTTTCTCTGGAGGTTACTGGGCCACTCAAAAGTCTTCCCTCTCCCAGGTTCATGCAAGACAATTGCAAAACGTCCTTGTCCCCACCATTATTTTTCTAAGAGTTGATGGTAGTTCAGCAAGTTTATCAAGTTTTTTCACTGCCTTGGGATCCATTTCATTCTGCTTGCTGATTTGTTACTTTCAATTTTTCTAGTAATTCCCTTACCTGTGTTTTATTAACAGCTGTGTGTTTACAAGACCTTAATTACTTCCTAATTGTACATATCCATCCTTCCCTTTTATTTTTCTTGCTAAAGTCTGTTGACTATAACAGGAACACAGTAACTCAGTCAACTTCCTTTCTTCTCCATTGTGATGAAAAGTGTAAACTGTAATGTAAGCGATAGACCATGGTTAGTACAATGCGTCAATATGTGTTCATCAATTGTAACAAATGTACCACACTAATGAAAGATGTTATTAATGGGGAAAGTGGGGGAGAAGGAGGAAGTGGGATATATGGGAATCCCCTATATATAGTTTGTTTGACTATATATAGTAAAAAGAATTTATTGGGAAATGGGAGAAAAGAACAGAACTTGTTGAGAAATGGGAGAAAAAGATGAAAATATGTACTGAGATTTGATGCAGGCTCCTCCAGGCAGAGAGAGCCTACCCTATATTTTTGATGTAACATTTATGTAATCTAAAGCTTCTTTAAAAATTAAAAAAAAAAACCTTTTAATAGGGCCTTTAAAAAGTCAGAATATCTAGCATGGTATACCTACTCCCAAAGTAATAATTTCATTTAAAAAACTTATGAGAAGATTTTGTTTCAGCACCCCTTCCTCTGGTGTTTTGCAATTGCAATTAAAATTGCTTATCCCTAATCCCTATTTTGTACCTATTCCCTTCAGTGCTTTCTTTCATACGTACTATGAGCTCCAATCTAGCTGACATTTTGGGAGATTCATTTAATCGATTCTTATGGCCAAATGAGTTTCCATAATTGGGATACATGTACCCCCAGGTTTCATATAATTGAGAATACATAAAATTCCCTTCACTATATCAAATGGCCAACTATTTAAGACCTTTGTGATGCTTTCTATATGCTTGAGATTGTCCCAAGGTCTTAAACACATTTTCTCACTTAATCCTGAGAAAAATTCCATGAATTGGTTTGGATGAGGAAACTATGGCCCAGAGACACCAAGTCACCTGTCTAAGGCCACAGGGCTAGCAAGGTCAAACTGTTCCTGATCCCACAGCTCTCAAGCACTCAAGTGGAATTCTTGGTTTCTTTTCAGTGATGATCCAGAGAACCCTTTAAGTTCCTCCAGGCTCCCTCAGGACAGGATCGATCATAGAGCCATTGTCTGGATGGCGTGGGGGCTCTTTCTGGATTGCCTGCTGGTCTCTAAAGGGGCTTTGAAACTCATGTTTTATTAACAGGTTGTAAGATTCTGGGCTCCAAGGATTGTGGGAATTAAGGGGTTTGTGTATAAGAGTTGGTTTTAAATCTTAGGCCAAATCCCTTAAAAAAATTTAAGAAACTCAGGCTACACCTGATATGGGAGACCTGGATCAATCAGTCCATCAACAAGTCTTTATTAAATGCCACTAAATGCAGGGCCCCATGTTCAGTGCCATGGGCAGCTATCTGAGTAGCTCTGGTTTTTACAGTAGAATTGTGATTTGCAGTTTCCAATGAAAAGGGCTATTTATGGCATGCCAGAGCTTATGGGGCTTATGGCTGTTAAGTCTGTTTAAGCCTGCAACTGAGATTGAAGTTTTTTCTTGAGGGAGGAAAAAAAACAAAACCAAGCCCCCAGCCTCTGTTTGGAAGTAAGCTGAGCTCTCTTGTTATGAAACAGTGGGAACTGAACTGAAATTGGCTTCCCTGGGAAAAACAATAAACTGGAGGCCACTTGAGCTCACTACTTCTGCAGGGAGGGTAAGGATTAGATTTTTTAAAAGTCCAGCATTTTTATTGTATGTCTCAAGTATGCTTATTTTTCCTTTAAATGACTCTGAACTTACGATGCCATTTGGAAATGTTAACTTTGGAAAGGGCAACTCTCATAAGGACATGTGGACTGGTGGAGAGGGTGAGGAATGTGGGGGTGTGGGGGGAACAGGAGAAGGAGGTAACGGGCTGTCAAAACTCACAGGGCTGCTGAAGCACGAGAACGTCAGATGTGCAGAACAAGTTTCAGAGATGACTAGATGGGGGTGCTGAGGGTGGGCCTTGTGTTTACAGAGAGAACAGGCTAGGCCAGAGGGACATTTGACTTCAGAGCTAGCATGGGGAGAGAACCTGGTGAGGGTCAGGACTCTTCTCCTTTGAGACCCTACATCTCTAAGGAGGAATCTGTGGGTAAACTGTAAAGAGCTGTGCATTGCTCCACTTCCAGCATAGCTGAGATATGGCTGGTCATAAAGGTCATATGGCTCGACTCCTTAAGTCCAAATCTTTACCAGCCATGTGACCTGGGACAAGTCACTCAAATTCTTGTGCTTCAATTTCTTCACCTGTAAAATGGGGATATTAGTGATACCTACCTGAGAGGGGTTTTAAGAGGATTAAATGAGATAGTATATGGAAACTTCTTAGAACAGTGCTTGGCATGTAGTAAGTGCTTAAAGAAGTTAGCTGCTTTTATTATTATTGATAGCATTGCAAAGTACTCCACAGTGTGCCTGTGAAGGGCAAATTTAGGGGATTAAGAGTGAGGCAAGGGGATGTCAGGACTTCTCGCTACCTGAGAAGGCAATCAAGCATTTGATTTTGGGCTGATCAAAATCATACAAAGGTTCACTATGACTATCGATAGATTATTAGTATTATTTTCTTCTCACTCTTCTTCTGGAGATGTATTGACATTATCCTTGACTATGAAAGACAACTGTATATAATGCTATATTTATACACAGAGAAATCAAGAGTTAAAACAGAGATTTCACCTTCTAGCAGAGTGGTCTAAATGCAGATAATTTTGGCTACTCATTTTAAACTGCTTTTATCTTCACAGAAGCAAAAATGGGGGAAACAAAATGGAATACCACAGTTAGCATTGCTAGAGAGAGATTAAGACCAAAAATACTGGAAGCTGAGAGACTTTTACTAGAATATTCTAAGCTCACATGTCCTAGTGCACTTTAGACTTGAATAAGTGATGTCAGTGTAATGAGTCATTGATGTAAATATGTATTTGAAAGGTCCTTCTAGCACACCTGCATAAACTGGGCTGGTTTGTGAATGCTCAGTGTACCTACGGACCTTCAGGGATCAAGGGAGAGGTTGGAGGAGCAGTGTGGGTGGTCTGTTATAGTGTGGAGAATGGGTGTACCCCTCTGAGGGTGAATTTCCTACGGTTCTGCTGACAAGGTCAGGATGGACACCAGACAGGGCAAGGCTGGGTGGTATATTCAGTTATGGAGCCAGAAATGGCGGTCGACCTCAGCTGATGGATAGGGAGGGGCACAGAGGAGACTCTATGTTCTTCCTCCTGGGTGTTCAGAGGCCAGGAGTGTTGACTGCATCCTTGCGGCGGTGATACCAGGAAGGAGCCAGCTCTGAGAAGCCAGAGAGCTGCATTGCCCTTGGAGCAGAAAGCTGTGCCTCCATCAGGGTTGAGGACAAGTCCTAGCCAGATCAGGAGCGAGGCGTCCAGGTTCTGGCCAAGCTGTCGCCAGGGAGCCTGGGCAAAGCTGCAGACCTTGGGAAAAAGTGGAGGCCCGTGTGGGAACAAGGCCTTTGGGAAGATGACCCCACACCATCCACAGTACCCAAGTCCCTACTTCTGGTAGTAGAACTTGTTCTAGAAGGATGATAATTCAGAGACCCAGAGGGTGGAACCTCAGACTGTAGTTGGTGCTAACATTGGTTGATGTTGTCTGTTTCTTATAAGAGATTTAGTTGGTGCTTTGTGACCACAGCTTCTAGAAATGGTGAAAGCTCTGGGCTGTTCCATTTATGGCCACTGCCAATGATACAAGGAGGCCTTGGAGCTGTTCAGTTCACAAACTGCCCTTCCATGCATGGTGATCCTGGTTGTATAGGAGAATCTTTCTATATTGTGGGCCGAGGTTTAATTTAGAGAAATATAACACTCATCATTTTCTTTCCCTCTCCAGAAAGACCATGAAATTTACCAGAAGCAACCTGTTCTGCCTTCTATTTCCATTTATTGGGTAGTAACCAACTACTAGAGTGGTTTGTGTTTAGAGTGAATTTCTTGAGCGAAGGAATTTTATACATAATTTTATACATAATTTATGTATAATTGATATCTCAAGTGGGGCTCTTTACCACAGTGGAAATTTCCACCCTTGCCATTGCTCTGTCCATAATGCTCAGCAACTCTTCCCACAGGTTCGTGGGGATCTAGGATTCTTTCCATCTAGACCACCCTACCATAGGGTAGAGCAGGCTCAGAATGGACTTGATGCAGTAGCTTGTGGTCAAGTAATTCACAGCAGCATGGACAGTCTGCTTAAATTTGCTCCAACTGTGTCAGAGGCCTGGGCTCAGTTTAGATTTAGCCAGTACTGGACTTTTGCATCAGTAGAGTAGGAAGCTGTGGGCAATGCATTTTCTTTTTTCAATCTTAGACCTTAGACTAATACACTATTATTTATAAAAAATGTCCTTGAACCCAAAACTCACCTCTGGTTTTTCATCAGATCCCAGTCAATCGCCCCCTATTACTACAATGCATATTATAGAAAAATCCATCCAATTAGAGTCCTGGCAAATTGGAAATAATCTGTTCTTTTCTCATAATAAGAACAGGTCTGGACTCAATCCGTTTCACCTTGCTTCCCTCAGTTCATCTTTCATCTCTTAATCTTCGGCATCAGGCAGAGACTGTGGGAGCACCTGCAGAGACCAGTGATTTGAAGCTGCTCAGCAATCCATTGGTGGGGCCTGCCTGCCTTGGGGCCTTAAAAGAAATCCTCTGTCCATTCCTACCCCCAGCTTTTGAAGTGTACTCAGCCCCAATGCATCCAGGATCCACATTTTCAAGTCTTTAAATAATAGCTCAGCAGCCACGGGCTTGCTGCTCAGGAGGCCGAGATAGCCATACCTTGTGCCTTTGCTTTCGTCTGCATAATTAGAAAAGAAGCTTGATGCCTTGTAAAGAAAATTGCTGTAGAAATACAAGACTTTTTCTCATTTTCAGGAATTACATGCATTTACCTAAGACTCACATTCTTCACTTGCATCCTTTTTTTTTTTTTAAACAAGAAAGTCTGTTTGGTTTCTTTTTCTGTCCTTTTCCTCAACTTAATTTGATCTCCTCACACAAAAAAATTCCGTCCATTTTTATTTTCAATCTGGTGCCTTAGAGAGCATGTGGCATGAAGCTGCATGGTGGGATGTTTGTACTTTAATATGGATAACTCAACGAGCCATTTGCAACAAACACAAACACATCAAGAGGCTGCAGTGGCAAGAGAGTAACAACCAGAGAACCAAGATATGAAAAGATAGGAAATCTTTATGTCAGAATGAAGTAAAGGGCAATACCTTTTAGGAGAAATAGTGAGGATATTAGGTGATGGGTCAGGTGTGCATGGCATTGGAATGGGAGGAGGATTCCCCTCTAAGTCTGTTCTTTAAGTCTGGAAAGTCTGCCTGGAGAAGGCAGGCATTTCAGACTCCGTATGAGGATCTTGGACACTGGGTTTCTCTCCTTCCTTTATCATGCTGTAGTTCAGATTTCAGTAGATTTGGATTAATCATTGTTGGAGATGGGAGTTGACATTCCAGTTTCCTGGATGGTAGTCAAGGCTCAAGATAGCTCTTTCCTCCCTAGGAGGTCACATTGCATCAATACAGAGTTGGATGTAAAAATCCCAACAAGTATCAGTAAAAGGCTGATATCTTTTTTGTTATTCTTTTCGCTAAAGGAAGAAAAAGAATCACAGACGACATGTGGATGAAGATGGCAGATGGAGTATGCCCTGGAATCTCTGCTCCTCCCTCCCCAAGTCCCACAGGAATAACGGCAAAGACATTTAAAAGGAAAAACCTACAAGGACAAACAAAGAAGGAGGGAAAATGACATCAGCCAAGAAAGACCAATCAAATTTTGGAACCTGAAACATGCAAAGGAGAAGGTTGATTGCTGTCTTGGCAGGGTGGAGCATGGTGCCAGGTAAATGCCTGCAGAGGGAAAAGCAAAGAAGCAAGCTAGCTCACCTCCCCAAATCATGAAAAGGCTCAGGATTGGAGGCGCCAGCTGATCCTGAAAGCAGGTAGAGCGGTGTGTGGAAATATAACGATAGGTTGCAGATTCATCTCAGGGGGTCTCATTCATCACACCAAACAGTTAGGCAGCCGTTTCTCCCTTCTTCAGCAGGAAATAAGAGGCTTACTCCCTAGATAACTGAACCAGAGAGGATGCAGCCTGGGGGAATAGTGGGGACCAGCAGAGAACAGCACTGGGCTGGGTAGAAAACAGGGAATAAAATGTAAGTCCCAGGGGATAAGATGTAGGTCTCCCTGATGATGCTTCTCAGGATGTTGACCCCTCCCCTCCCCACCTCCCCGCCTTCTCTCCAAGCAAACTAGAAAATTCCTCTCTAGGCACCCAGACTTCCCTAAAATGAAAGACGCACAGGCTGTGAATTCAGAGGTTCCTCAATGAAATGGCCACTCCCTGATTGATAACCCCACAGTGAAGCTGTCAGCGACAAGCACTGTACCTGCACACAGAGCTCCCAATCAGATTCTAGTGCCTTTCCAAATGGGAATAGGGAGCCAAAGATCAGAGGGTAAAAAGCACCCCCTAGAACTGATAGCCTAAGAGAGATGAGAAGCTAGACCAGAACGTTATCAAAAGGGGCATAGCAGATTTAAAATAGTCATAGAATGGGGTCAGAAGATCAATGAGGAGATTGCACAGAAAGTAGAACAGAAAGACAGAAATCCAGAAGATAGAGAAAATGAGAAAATTAGTGGATTAAGCTGGGAGGTCCAACATTCAACTAAAACAAGGGGCTTTAGCTTTTTAAAAAGTCCCCACCCTCAGCAATTGGTGAAAACCCCTTCTCAGAATAACATTAGGAAATTCATAAAGCATATAGCAGTACCAAGGAAACCAATTATATTAAAATATAGCTGTCAAAATATTAGAAGATAAAATGGGATATATAATTTTTTATGAGCACATGAAATAATAAAATCTAGGGACACTTGTACTTCTGTAATTTTGAAATAATGATGAGCAGCATCACTATTTCAAGACATCTGCATCAGTGTGGTATAAGATGAACATTCTCGGATTTCTGTCAGTGAGTAGGAGATGATTGTTTTAATCATAAGTTTGTTGAACTATTTGCCTTTTGAAAATTGTCTATGTCAATTTGACAAGAATCTGTTTTCATTTCCTGTGACTGCCTTAATAAATTACCACAAACCTGGTGGCTTAGAAAAAGAGAAATGTTTTCTCTCACTGTTCTGGAACCTAGAAGTCCAAAATCAAAGTGTCAGTGGGGCTGGAGAATCTTTCCTTGCTTCTTCCAGATTCTGGTGGTCCTTGGCATTCCTTGTGGTCGCATCATGCCAGTCTCTGCCTCCATCTTCTCATTGCCTTCTCCTCTATGTCTGTGTCTTCTCTTCTGATCTGATAAGGACACTTTTCAATGGTTGTCAAGAGCAACAGCTAATTAAAAAAATAAGTGAAAGTATAACTTTACTTTTTATTCAGTGAGGGTGATATAAAGTACCTCAGCTGGGAAGTTAGGCGAGCAACTTTGAAATAGCAAGTTCTTACGTTTGTATGGCACTTTACAGTTTTCAAAGTTCCCTTTCACACATTCCCTCAAGATTTTCCCAACTTCTAAGAGAAAGCGTTACAGATATTATCATTCCATTCATTTTATAAATGAGAAACTGAACCAGGACTTGCCATCAGGTCCTCTGATTCCTAATTAAGTGGTGCTCAATAGGAAAGCCAGGGTAGGGCTTCCCACACATCTCAGCAAGACTCAGATACCCATTGACCTAAGGTCGCTCATCAGAAGTGGAGTTGCCATTTAAGGTTTAACGCTCAGGCCAGAAGTACAGGTTAAGAGAGCTACTGGGCTGAGATCATTTTAGACAAAGCACCCCTAAAAGTCAAAAGCCCTGAAGGAGAAGGTTTTTTTACTGCCTGGAAAAGTATCCCTGAACTTGCTATTGCCCTGCCTGAAGTTATTTCCAAGTCCTCTCTTTCATCCCTTGGAAGAGCCCTTTCTCAGGCCCTTTGTCTTGCTAATGAAGCGAGCTGCTCAGGGGGTTTCTGCCCTCCTTGGGGCTCTGGTAGGGCTGGCAACCATGGTCTAGTCTCTCTCATCACGTGGTTAAGCCAAGAATGGAGTCACATCCCCGGACGCTAGACTTGCCCAACAGTCGGGCTCATAGAATCCAGGCCGATTGGAGGCCTTGCAGGGACTCTCTGACTGGAGGTGGAAGGCTAGGTTTTTCTTAGTTTTAAATATTAAGGGATGATATCTGTAGTTAACCCAAACATTTTTTCCTGGTAAAATGGAATGGGATTAAAATACAGACAAAATGAGATTAAGATGAAGTGAGAGAGAAAGCGAGGGAAAGGGGGAAAGAGAGAGAAAAAGAGAGAAATGACGAAGGAAAAGGAGGATAAGAAGAGAAGGGTATTTTCAGGGCTTTTAGTGGGCTTGTGCTTCCCGTTCTGGGGTTTTGGTTCCTGGCATGCTTCCCTCTAACTTGTGGGTACTTTATTATCCTTCCTACCTGTGAAATCCAGTGATTGCATTTTTGCTTGAACCAGTTTGAATTCCCTTTCTGTCACTTGCAACCCAAAGGTTCCTGACTACCCATCAGGGGCCTACAGGCTTTGTAGGAAGGTCAGGATTAGCTTAGGGAGCCCCTCCTTCTCGCTGTTAAACCGTTGCTGTCCCAGAACACGGAGTATCCTCAGGTACCCTTCAAATTTCCCAGAATCCTTCCTGGGGTCCTCCTCAGGCATGCTCTCCACAAAACCATGTGGACCTTTTCCTTTCCTCAGTTCTGATTCCAAACTGTCATTTGTTCATTTATTCAGGAAGTGTTTATTGAACATAAACATATGGAAATACAGCAACCAATAGAGTGGAAATAAAGACACATGTAATTATGAATCAATGTAAAAAGTAATTCATTTCTTAAAAACTGTAAGAGTCAGAAGAGGAGTAACCCTTTTAGGTGGTGTCTGGGAAGGCTCCATGGATGTTTTGGATGGATCAGAAATAGGATTTGGACAACAGAGTTGAAGGAAGAAAGCATAACTCATGGAGGAAGTGTGATTGAGGAAGAGGCCCAAAAAATCATAGTGGAAGGCCAGATTTACAATGTACTGGAGGGAAGTTCCAACGAGGTGCTGGATCAGCATGTTAATAGCATTACATTTTGTATCTTTTTTTTTTTCTTTTTAACTGCAATCTTCATTCCCCCCTCATTACATTTTTTTGTCTTTATTTATTTTTTTAATGTTACATTCAAAAAATATGAGGTCCCCATATACCCCCCACTCCCCTCACCCCACTCCTCCCCCCATAACAACGATCTCCTCCATCATAATGAGACATTCAATGTATTTGGTGAATACATCTCTGAGCACCGCTGCACCTCATGGTCAATGGTCCACATCATAGCCCACACTCTCCCACAGTCCACATATTTTATATCTTAATGTTATGAAGGGACCTTCAATCCTCAACCCAAGGAAGTGGCTAAAGGGAGTAGTTTCAGGCCTGGATAGGCATGTAGGCTTGTTGACTTGGGAACACTTGGAGCCTTGCCACCATGTACAGTGCTTGATGCATAGTACTTCTCCCACAGTAAGGCTGACACTACCTCTGTGGTTGTGCTTTGCTGGGTCAGGGTGAGGGCAGAGAGACACTGGTTGCAAAGGAGACTACCTGGCAGCATGCCTGCCTTCCTGGAAGCCTTGTGTGCCACCTGCTGCAGGAAGCTGCCCTCTGACTCCTTTTCTCTCCAATTGGAATTTTCCATTGGAAGATGGACGGATGACTTTTCCTCATTGGTACCTCTTCTTGGCAGAATTCATTACAGAGATAGGTCAGCTTCCCATGAGATAAAGAAGAGACTGTATTTTTAGCTAGTTTTGGGGAGGAACGATTGAGCCTATTTTCTATCTGCATATATGTGTCTCCACAGAAAGTTTTTCTTTATAGAATAATTTGATGTAGGTAGCACACTTTACCAACATCTCTTGAAGCTAAACCATCCTGAACAAACTAGAGATTTGAGGTTCTTTTTTTTTTTTTAATTACATATGCTGTTGCTAGATTTTCACAAGATAATCAAACCAGTTTTTAAATAACTTGAATAATCAAGTCCTTTTCCTTCAGTCCAAACTGAAAACTGTAGCAAATATGAACCTGTCGGATATCTCCTGCCCCCATTTGGATGTCCACATCCTGGAAAATGGTTATCATAGATGCTGACCTGAAAAGAGTAGGGACACCTATAGGTGTTAAAAGTAAAGGGACTTTGGAAATGGTGTTTATGTGTGATGAATCTGGACTCAGATGGGATCTCCCTTCATAAGATTTTCATGCTAATGTGCTGGAGGTGCAGTTAATGTTGGGGTTTAAGATATATTTAGGGGATTTGAATCTCTGGACTGACAATGTGATAGCCAGGTCCTGAGCCTCAACAGACTCCAGCACCTACAATCTGATTTATTGGACTTACCACACTCAGCTAAGATGGAGTTGAAGAAGGACAATCACCACACCATGGAGCCTAGAGTGATCACAACTGAAAATGGGAGGATTGCATCCAGCATCCATGTGGAATCTGAGCCTCCTCTTGACATAGAGGTGCAATGGACACAACCAATCCAATGTCCACATAGAAGAGGTGGCATTGGATTAGGAAAAGTGGACATGGTGGACGATGGGTATGGGGAAAGGCAGGAAGAGATGAGAGGTGGAGGCGTCTTTGGGACATGGAGCTGCCCTGGATGGTGCCTCAGAGGTAATCACCAGACATTGTAAATCCTCACAGGGCCCACTGGATGGAATGGAGGAGAGTATGGGCCATGATGTGGACCATTGTCTATGAGGTGCAGAGGTGCCCAAAGATGTACTTACCAAATCCAATGGATGTGTCATGATGATGGGAACGAGTGTTGTTGGGGGGGGAGAGGGGGGGGTGGGGGGGGTGGGGTTGAATGGGACCTCACATATATATATATTTTTAATGTAATATTATTACAAAGTCAATAAAAAAAAAAAAAGTAAAGGGAGGGGTTTCAAGATGGCAGAGTGGATAGCAGATGGGTGAATTCATTCTCCAGAAGTGGTGGCAGGAAGACAGGCAGCCTTGCTGGTGCAGGGGAAGTGGCACAGGGAGCCATGTGGGAGGCCCACATAGTTGGCCTTGATGGGTGTGGGGGGAGCAGCGTGGGAGGCTTGGGAGGGTGGACTTGCCAGCTGTAGGGAGAAGAGGCGTGGATGGCCCATGAGCAGGCATAGATGTGCATGGGGGCAACCAGATGATGGTGCTTGGATTCTGGAGGCACGGGGCTACAGTATAAGATCAAGGAAGGAGTAGGATGGGTAGATTGAGAGAGGTCACCCAGAGAAACTGGCTCTGGAACTGCTCTACACCCCCTTCATAGTCCCTAACCTTGTTTTGATCAGTTAAACACAGGCATTTTTAGAGAATTAGAATAAACTGAAATAAAGGCCAAAGAAGAGACCTATCACAAAGTCAAACAGCAATAAAACTGTAGTCAAGAGAAACTGATCATCAAAGTAAACTCATCAAGATAAGCAGACACCTAGATACCGGCAAAAAAATCACAAGCCATACTAAGAAACTGAAAGATATGGCCCAATCATAGGAACAAACTAATAAATTGAAGGAGATGCAGAATTTGGAACAACTAATCAAAGATGACCATAATAAATATCCTAAACCAATCCAAGGAGATGAGGGAAGAGATAAAAGATATTAGAAAGACACTGAGTGAGCATACAGAAGAATTTGAAGACAGATATAGAAAAATAATGGATCTTATGATAATGAAAGTCACAATAGAAGAGCTTAAAAATACATTAGGGGAAGCAGATGTGGCTCAACTGATAGAACTTCCACCTACCATATGGGAGGACCTGGGTTTGATCCCTGAGGCCTCCTGGTGAAAAAGAAGAAGAGAAAGTGTGCCTGCATGGCAAGCCAGTGCCCATGCAAGTGGCCGCATGATGAGCCAGTGTCCTACGCAAGTGAGTTGCTCAGCAAGAAGATAGCGCATCAAGAAAGAGACGAGGGGAGAGTCAAGGTGAAGCACTGCAAAAACCAGGAACTGAGGTGGCACAATTGACAGGGAACCTCTCTCCCCATCAGAGGTCTCCAGGATCAAATCCTGGTGAATCCTAGAGGAGAGAAAATGAGAAAAGAAGACAACACAGACAGCAAAAATAGCAGGGTGGGAGGAGGAGAAGGGGGGACAATAAATAAAATAAATCATAAAAAAAAATACATTAGAGCAAGCAAATGTTGCTCAAGGGGTTGAGTGCCCGCCTTCCACATGGAAGGTCCCAGGTTTGGTTCCTAGAGCCTTCTGAAAAAACAAAAACAACAAGCAAAACAAATGAAAAAACCAACTCAGGGAAGCCAATGTGACTCAGTGGTTGAGCACCAGCTTCCTACATATGAGGTCCCAGTTTCATTCCCTGGTCCTTGGCACCTAAAAAAACTCCAACATTAGAATCATACCATACAACAGCAGAATTGAACAGACAGAGGAAAGAAATAGCAAATTAGAAGATGTGACATTTGAAATTGCACAGATAGAAGAACAGATACAGAAAAAAAAAGAAAAGGAAAAAATTGAACAAGATCTTAAGAATTTGAATGGCAGCAAGAAGTTCATAAACATATGCATTATGGGTATTCCAGAGAGAGAAGAGAGAGAAAAAGGGGCAGAAAGAGTGTTTGAAGAAATAATGACCCCAAATTTCCCAACTCTTACGAGGGACATAAATGCACATGTCCAGGAAGCACAGTGTAAATCCTAGCAGAAATACTCCGAGACATATACTAATCAGCTTGTCAAATGTCAAAGATAAAGAGAGACTCTTGGAAGCAGCAAGAGAAAAGTGATCCATCACATATAAGGGATACTCGATAAGGCTAAGTGCTGATTTCTCATTAGGAACCATGGAGGTGAGAAGGCAGTGGTATAGCATATTTAAGGTACTAAAAGAAAAAAACTGCCAGACAAGCATTCTGCAGCTGGCAAAATAGTCCTTCAGAAATGAGGGAGAGATTACAATTTTCAAAGATAAACAGAACTGAGAGAATTTGTTAATAAAAGCCCTCCCAAGAAACACTAAAGGGAGTTTTGAAGGATGAAAGGAAAAGACAGTTGAGAGAAGTTTGGAGGAGAGTGTAGAAAAGAAGATTACTGGTAAGGATAACTAAAAGTGCAAAAAAGAAAAAAAAGTAAGATATGGCATATAAAAGGCTAAGGATAAATGAATGAAGTAGGGACTGCCTTTACAGTAATAACACTGAATGTTAATAGATTAAATTCCCCAATCAAGTGACACAAATAGACAGAATGAATAAAAATATGATCCATCTATATGCTGTCTATGAGAGACTCACCTTACGCCCAAGGACTCAAATAGGCTGAAAGTGAAAGGTTGTAAAATTATATTCCATGCAAACAGTAACCAAAAAACCTGGGATAGTTATACTAACATCAGACAAAATAGATTTTAAATACAAAATTGTTATAAGAGACAAAAAAGGACACTATATATTAATAAAGGGAAATCTATCAAGAAGCAAGGGCAATCATAAATAATTTTGCTATTTGGGGCTACCTAACCAGGGGGCCCCAAAACACATGAGGCAAACACTGACAAAACTGAGGGGAGAAATAGAGACTGGTACAATAATAGACTTCAAAACACCACTCTCAGCAATAGATAGAACATTTAGCAAAAGGTCAGTAACAAAACAGAGATCTTGACTATGATAAATGAACTAGACCTAACAGAAATAAGTTGAATATTGCACCCCAAACTGTAGGATATACATTCTTCATTAAGTGTTCTTAGATCATTCTCCAGGAGAGCCACATGTTAGGTACAGAACAAGTCTCAATGAATTTAGAAAGACTGAAATTATACAACCCCCCTCCCTTTTTTTTTTTCCACCACAACAGAATGAAGCTGGAAATCAATAAAGAGCAGAGAACTGGGAAATTCACAAATACATGGAAGGTAAACAACATACTCATAAACAATTAGTGGATCAAAGAAGAAATTGCAAGAGAAATCAGTAAACATCTCGAATCAAATGAAAATGAAAGCACAACATATCAAAACTTATGGGATACAATGAAGGCAGTGCTAAGTGAGAAATTTATAGCCCTAAATGCCTACATTAAAAAAGAAGAAAGAACTAAAATGAAAGACCTAACTACACACCTAAAGGAATTAGAAAAAGAACAGCGAACAAATCCCAAAGCAAGCAGAAGGAAAGAAATAATGAATGTTAGAGCAGAAATAAACGAAATGGAGAATAAAAAATGAGAGAATTAACAAAACCTTCTCAAAGCTGGTTCTTTGAGAAGGTCAATAAAGTTGACAAACCCTTAGCTAGACCAAAAGAGAAAAAAAGAGAGGGAGGATGCAAACAAAATCAGAAATGAGAAGGGACATCACCATTGACCCCATGGAAATAAAAAAAGGTCATAAGAGGATATTAAGAACAACTGTATCCCATTTAATTAGACAACTTAGATGAAATGGATTAATTCCTAGAAACACATGAACACCTACATTGACTCTAGAAGGAATAGAAACCTCAATGGGCCAATCACAACTAAAGAGATTGAATGAGTCATCAAAACTCTCCCAACAAATAAAAGCTCAGGACCAGATGGCTTCACAAGTGAATTCTACCAAGCATTCCAAAGAGAATTAATACAAATCCTGCTCAAATTCTTCCAAAAAATTGAAGAGAAAGGAAAATTACCTAACTCATACTATGAAGCCAGTATCACCCTAATACCAAAGCCAGATAAAGATGGGCAAGAAAAGAAAATTACGGACCAATCTCCCAAATGAACTTAGATGCAAAATTCCTCAGCAAAATACTGGAAAATTGAATCCAACAACAGATTAAACAAATTGCACACCATGATTAAGTGGGTTTTATCTCAAATATGCAAGGGTGGTCCAACACAAGAAAATCAATTGATATATTACAACACATTAACAAATCACAGGAGAAAAATCACATGATCATCTCACTGATGCAGAAAAGGTATTCGACAAAATCCAGCATCCTTTTTTGACAAAAACACTTCAGAAGATAAGAATAGAAGGAAACTTCCTCAAAATGATAAATGGGCTATATGAAAGCCCATATAGCTAACTTAAGATCAGGAACAAGACAAGGATGCCCACTGTAACCATTCTTATTCGACATTGTGTTAGATGTTTTGCTAGAGCAGTTAGGCAAGAAAAAGAAATTAAAGGCATCAAAATTGGAAAGAAAGAAGTAAAACTTTCATTATTTGTAGACAACATGATCCTATATATATAGAAAGTCCCATAAAATCTACAATAAGCAGCTAGAGCCAATAAATGAGTTCAGCAAAGTGGTAGGATAAGATCAACATGAAAAGATCAGTAACATTTCTATGTAATTGTAATGAGCAAGCTGAGGAGGAATGGAAGAAAAAAATTCCATTTACAATAGCATCTAAAAGAATCAAATATCTAGGAATAAATTTAACAAAGGGTATAAAGGTCTTGTACACAGAAATCTACATAACATTGCTAAAAGAAATCAAAGCAAACCAAAATAGATGGGAGGACATTTGTGTTCATGGATTGGAAGACTAAACATGTTAATATGTCAATTCTACCCATATTGATTTACAGATTCAATGTAATCCTAATTAAAATTCTATTAGCCTTTTTTGTTGCTGTTGAAGAAATGGAAAAACCAATTATCAAATTTATTTGGAAGTGTAAGGGACCCTGAATAGACAAACACATCTTGAAAAAGAAAAACAAAGTTGGTGGACTCACTTCCTGATTTTAAAGTATATTACAGAGCTACACTGGTCGAAATAGCATGGTACTGGCACAAGGATAGATATATTGACCAATGGAATAGAATTGAGGTCAGAATTAGACCCTCACATCTATGACAAAATGATATTTGACAAGATGGCCAAGTCCACTCAACTGGGGCAAAATAGTCTCTTCAACAAATGCTGCTAGCAGAACTGGATATCCATATCCAAAAGAATGAAAGGGGACTCCTATCTCACACCTGTTACAAAAATCAACTCAAGATGGATCAAAGACATAAATATAAGAAGCAGGACCATAAAACTCCTAGAAGAAAATGTAGGGAAGCATCTTCAAGATATTGTGATAGGCAACTCTTTCTTTTATACCCAAAGTATGAGTAATGGAAGAAAAAATAAATGGAAGCTTCTCAAAATGAAAAACTTTTGTGCTTCAAAGAAATTGTCAAGAAAGTGAAAAATCAACTTATTCAATTGGAAGAAAATATTTGGAAACCACATATCTGATAAGAGTCTAATAACCAGCATATAAAAAGAGATCCTACAGCTCAACAATAAAAAGACAAACAACCCAATTAAAAATATGCAAAGGACTTGAATAGACATTTTTCCTAAAATGGAAATACAAATGACTTAAAGGCACTTGAAAAGATGCTCAGCATCACTAGCTACTAGGGAAATGCAAATCAAAATTACAATGAGGTATCATTTCATATTCCTAGACTGACCACTAGAGAAAACCACAAGTATTGGAGAAGATGTGGAGAAACAGAAACAATCATTACTCCTGATAGGAATGTAGAGTGGTGTAGGTGCTGTGGAAGACAGTTTAGCAGTTCCTCAGAAAGCTAAATATAGAAATGCTATTTGATCCAGCAATCCCACTACTAGATGTATATCCAGAAAGCAGGCACATGAACAGATATATGCACACCAACATTCATAGCAGCATTAATCTCAATTGCCAAAAGATGGAAGCAACTCAAATATTCATCAACAGATAAATGGATAAACAAAATGTGGCATACATTTATGATGGAATATTAATCAAATGTAACAAGGAGTGAAATACTGATGCATACAACAATATGGATGAACCTTGAGGACCTTATGCTGAGTGAAACAAGCTAGGTACAAATGCCAAATGTATGATCTCACTAATATGAGCTAATTATAATAAGCAAAATCATAAAGGTAGAATCTCAAAGATAGGTACCTTGGAGATAGAACAGGGGTAGAGAAGGTGGCACTGATGCTTAATCTGTGCAAAATTTATAACTAGATTGATTGTAGTTATTTGTGGGTGAACTAAGATTATGGTAGTGTGATAGTGAGAGTTGGTAGCACTGAGATATATGGGTATGTTGAAGGGGGAGGTTTTGGGTTGTAAATGTTACTAGAAAGAATGCTAGAGGATAAAACATGGAATTGTATAACACAGTTAATCCTGTGGTAAACAAGGATTGTGGTTAATATTACAAGTATAAGAATGTTTTTTTCCAGGATAGAAAACAAAAGTACATCACTTGTACAGGGTGTTAATAATATTATGGTATATGGGGGAAAATGCACCTAAAGCAAAATATGGACTATAGTTAACAGTAACATTTTAACATTCTCACATCATTTGTAAAAAAGGTACTACACAAATGTTAAGTGTCAACAATTGAGAGGGTATGGAAATGTTGTATATTTTATTCTTTAAAAAATGTGTTTTTTTAAATTAATAATTTATTTATTTCTCTCCCCTTTCCCCTCACCCCCGTTGTCTGTTCTCTGTGTCTATTTGCTGCATCATCTTCTTTGTCTGCTTCTGTTGTTGTCAGCAGTACGGGAATCTGTGTTTCTTTTCACTGTGCCATCTTGTTGTGTCAGCTCTCCGTGTGTGCAGCACCATTCCTGGGCAGGCTGCACTTTCTTTCACGCTGGGCAGCTTTCCTTATGGGGCGCACTCCTTGCAAGTGGGGCTCCCCTACGTGGGGGACACCCCTGCGTGGCATGGCACTCCTTGTGTGCATCAGCACTGCACGTGGGCCAGCTCCACACAGGTCAAGGAGGCCCGGGGTTTGAACCGCAGCCATCCCATGTGTAGATGGACGCCCTAACCACTGGGCCAAGTCCGCCGCCTTATACTACAGAAACAACCAAATTTCTCTGTAAGTTTTACTGTTTTATATGGTCAGGTGTCTAGACAGACAGGTTCTTTTAAACGGCTTGAACAATACATAGTTATAATACTTCTATGGGATAGAAATATATCCTTGTTGCCACAGGTATGTTTTCTGGATAAAGGCCAGCACAGTAGCTAACAAAATATTAAACTTCCCTCCTGCGGACATCCTGCTACTTTTTCAGATAAGATGGCAAAAAGCTCTGGAATATATAAGCTTGCCTGATAAAGGAAAACAGCTAATAAGCCAAGCCTGCAATCTTATTTGCAGGCTTATGAATTGATTGCACTTATGAATCTTATTTCTGTAATAATGAAACTAAGTCTGATTATAATTAATGGATAAAAGTTGCCTCCTGAAAACCTCCTTGTTAGTCAAATGTGGCCTTTCTCTAAGCCAAACTTTGCAAATGAAATCACTAATTTCCCTTCAGTGGAACATGACTCCCAGGGACGAGCCTCCCTGGTACTGAGGGATTATTATTAATACCAATTGTTAATCAACGATGTATTTGATGAAAGACCTTGACCCAAATGGGGAAATGTTATATAAAATAGAGTTTATCTGGTTAAGAGATTTAAAAGTGAGACAATCAGATGTGATCTTTGTCCACAAGCCTCTCCTGTTACTTTTACTCGATCTGTAGTTGGTGCTGGGGTTTAGGGTATACCCAGGGGACCTGAATCTCTGGACTGACCATGTGATAGCTAGGCCCTGAGCCTCAATAGACTTGCAACTCCTACACTCTGGTTTATTGGACTTACCCCACTCAGCTAACATGGAGGTAAAGAAGGTCAACCACCACACCAGGGAGCCAAGAGTGCCTACAACTGAAAGCAGGAGAATAGCATCCAGTATCCATGTGGAATCTAGTCCCCCTCTTGATATAGATGTAGAGTGGACACAACCATTCTAAGGTCCACAGGATGGAGGAATAGAGTATGGATTAGAGTGGACTTACTGATATTCTATTCATGAACTATTCAGATTAGTAATCAAAGAAAATGTGGCATTGGTGTGAAGAAAGTGGCCATGGTACTGCTGGGGGTAGGGAGTGGGAGGAAGAGATAGTGATGTAGGGGCATTTTCGGGGGTTGGAGTTGTGCTGGGTGGTGCTGCAGGGACAGTTACTGGACATTGTATGTCCTCCCATGGCCCACTGGGTGGACTGTGGGAGAGTGTGGGCTATGGTGTGGACCACTGACCATGAGGAGCAGTGGTGCTCAGAGATGTATTCACCAAGTGCAATGAATGTCTCATGATGATGGAGGAGGTTGTTGTTATGGGGGCAGAAGTGGGGTGAGGGAGGTGGGGGATATATGGGGACCTCATATTTTTTGAATGTAACTTAAAAAAAATAAAGACAAAAAAATAAAAAAAAACAAAAGTGAGTCAAGTCATTCTGGTGGTAATGCTTATGCAGATCTCAGTGAGACTTTGCAAAATGCGACAGTGAAGAAAGGCACAAACAAAAGTGCTTCTGAGGGCCCTAGGGATATCAGGACATCATCGCAAGCCACATGACCAGGGGTAATCAACACCCCCTCAGAGGCTCTATCTGGGAATATATGAAAAGCTATTTACCCAATATAGCAGAGTGGGTCACTCACCTAATTATGATTTTCCTACTTCTTTTATTTGAACCTATACTTTTTAATATACTTGTTAAATATACTTCTCAGGGACTTAAAGTCCTCAGATTCATCCTATGCCAGCTGAACTCTGAAACCCAGTAGATTATGCTGCCAATGCTTATTCTCCGGTTCTTTGGACATGCCCTGGACAACTAACAAAACAGTGAAGAGGGAACAGCCCCATTCCAAAAGTGAGGAGTGTCTTCAACTGCAGGCAAAACAATTCCATTCCTCTGCCCCATAGTAACTATGTCCCTTCTCAGCCTGAAGCAGTCAGAGTGGACATTGTCCCAAATTCCTCAAGATTGAGGAATGAACAATATTAAGGAGGGAATGTAACAGCTGGCTAAAGCAGAGTTGCTGTTTTTGTAGTTACTATCTTGTGTTAACTGAGTAACTTGAAATGTTGATATAAAAAAAGTAAAAAAAAAGTAATCATAGTTCTGATTAATAGTAAGATTTTGATAGTGTTCTTTCATAGTTTGTAACAAATATCTCATGACAATGCAAAGTGTTGGTGACAATGCAAAGAGTATGGGACCCCTGTATGATGTTATGCATGTTTGCTTTATAACTTCACAACTTCTACTATACACTTAATTGTTTATGTATGTTCATATATAAAAGATATAAAGGTAATAATTGGATTGGCTAGGGGAAAAATACTTTGTTTAGTAGTAATATTTTGACAATGCTCTTTAATCATTAGTTAAAAAGATTTAAAAACAATGCAAGTTATTGGTGGAGGGTGAGAAGTTATATATGTTTGATGTTATATATTTGTTTTATAAGTTCACAACTATTATACATTTATTGTTTATGTATGTTTATGTATGAGTGATATATTTCAATTTAAAAAAAGTTAAAAAAAAAAAAAAAGAGTAAAGGGAGTGCCTCTGAGCCCCAGCAGGAGGCCTGCCTCATCCAGAAAACCTCCCAATCATGCCAGCCTTCCTTTACCTCTTCTTGAGATTCAAATACAGTGATCATGCTGATAAATAACAATTGATTGAGGGCCTGTTATGTTTCAGGGGTTCTGTATTCATTATCTTGTTGTAAATCCTAAAGGAATCCCCAAATACAGGAATGATGATAATGGTGATGATGACAGCAGCAGCGGTATTAGAAGCAGTGGTAGTAAGGAAACTAGAGGCAGATTTATCGTGAAGTCAATAAAAGTTAAGTGTCAGGATTTCTCCCTTGCCTAGGCCCCACTCAAGGACCTGGAAGGGACCCAAACAGTGTGTTTACATGGTCATATATTTTGTAAACTTTGCAAATGGAAAATATTTAACCTCAATCAGTTAAGACTGTGATGTCTTTTCATGCCAACATCCCTCTGTCATTGTCCCCTCATATTAAATGGATTTGTAGCGGTTAATGGCAACTTTGGGGTTCTCCTAAGGGGAGGTTGAGTTGGGGATGCATTTAGGATGGTTTTATTGGGTACATTTATGTGGCTTTCAGTTACGTCACTATTTAGTTAAGTTGTTGTGTCCTAGAATACTCCTGCTGTCCTCTCTTCCCAAGTCATTCAATGTAAAGAAATAAGAACACTGACAAATGATTAGTCAGTCAGTCCTTTCAAAGCATATTTAAGATAAGTCACTTCCCTAAAAGTGATTATATCCTCCCTGCTTCAGTGGTCCACAAGTTGCTTCTTTCCTGGGATCAAGATCGGGTGCTATTCTCACTGTCCCATGCCTGCAAGAAGCAGGATGTGCCATTTGCCCTGGAATGCCTCAAGGTTTCAGTGGGAGAGAGACATCTGCCTTCATGGCCATTAATTGGGGAAGTACTTTGGCTCCCTTGAGAAGGAAGACAGTGCATTTCCATGTTCTTAGGCACCTGTCTATTAATGTAAATAGGGCTGGCCTTACAAAAACATAATTTCCTTCACCCAAAATATAAATAAAAGGTAAAAAGGAAAAACATTTATTCCAAAATTTTCTCCTCCAGTGCCAGGCAATCAGTGAAAATCCTTATATTAGAAGGTTTCTTGATGTTCAAATACACTCTCTTAGAACATGAGTGCCTCTGAGGGGGCATACCCTAGCCATCAGATGGAATGGTGGTTCTCACCAAGGGTCACCAAGGTGTACCTCAGGTAAATGCTCTTCCTTCCCCAGGTCAGAGAAAAGATGATGTTAGCAGATAGAACTTGTAACTTTCCCCCTATAACTTTCCCTTAAAAGCTTGACAGTAGCAGATGATCAAACATTAAGGAGAAAAAGGAACAGGGATTTTTACCTGTTTTTTCTCCATTGTTGACACTCTACTCAGTTGTAATCACAATCCATTTGTCCCTAGGCAAGGAGGAGTACCAGTCCTGTGTCCAAGTTCCTTACTAACCCCAAGGCCCATGCAGTCCTTTTCATGTTTGTATGACTACAGGCATGAAAGACGATAGGTGGTCAGGATTAATCTTTTGCGATCACAAGCACATATCAAGTAAATATCCAGAACCCCCTGAATGGTCAACCTTCAGATGGACAGACCCCACAACTCAAGGTTTTCACAATCTCCTACTCCTAATTAGGTGAAAAGCCTGTGATACAGGAATGTCATGGGTATGAAGAAACCCTTTTCCTTTTTTCAGAAAGTATCATGAAGTAGTGAAGAGCATGGACTCTTAGCCAGATAACCAGTCATTTTACTTACTAGTGTTTGCCCTTGGAAAATTAATTAGTCATTCTAAGTCTCAGTTTCCTCATCCATGAAATGCCAATAGTAGTGCTCTGCTAGTCATCTGCCAGTTTGTTCTCAGATTGATCCCCACTCTTCCTCTGTTCTTCTCTGTATTACAAGGAACCTCTTACCCAGGATCCTTTGCCCTCTGGCCTCTATATAGGTTCAACGAATAGGAGGCCTTGACAGTCTTTGAAAGGCAGGAGGAAGAGAGAAGCCAAGACATTCTTCCATCTTTCTCTCTCTACTTACTCTGGCATGTGAGTAGTAACTGTTTTCTGTGTGGCTCCAGTGTCCACCAGATAGCCCTGCCCTCCAAAGTCTTAGCCCCTACACGCACTCCTCATCATGGTTTTAGCTCTGCCGGATGAACTCAGCTTCTGGGCACTGGAAACATGGCCTCCTCCCATTGTCTTTCTAGCCCCAAGGTTGGTAGCAGCTTCCTATTTTTGCTACTCTGTGAATTGCCTCACAGCCCCCTGTTTGGCCTGTCAGCACTCCTTTCACCTATGTAACTAATTCTCTTTGTTCAATTCCTTCTATTTGAAATATCTAGAGTGGTTTCCATTTTCCTAGCTGGACCTCAACTGTCATAGACACCAACTCACAGGGCTATTGGGAGGATTATGTGGGCTAAGAAGTATTGATTAGTTTGCATCCTAGAAAATAGCAAGTACTCAATAAATGGCAGCTGTCAATATGGACCTTCTTAGCAATGATTCTGAGAGTTCAGTGCATATTTTACTATTATTATTTTTAATCCAAGTGGTTACAGCATGATATTGCTTAAAGTAGAAAAATCTGAAATGGACATGCCTGCCAAGAAAGACTACTGAGTGTCTCTAGCTCATGTGCAGTTTCCAGTTTCCATAGAAACCAAGCAAAAAAATTGCTAAAGGAAGCCTAGAAAATAAGTAGATTCAGGTCTGTAGGATTATGTCTCAAACCCTTTAAGGCAGACTGTTATTACTATTATCTTAATGTCTCTTTCATATATTTTATTCTTGTAAGATTTCCTTTCTATGCAGAGGATGACACAAAGTATAGGATTTCTTTGCCACAAGCACTTTCCATATCACATCCCCATAGCAGTACTTCCAAGGCCACCGTTATTGTGTTCATCTGCCAAATTGCTGGCTAAACCCAGCTCTTATCGTTCTGTAAGTATTCAGAGGTAGTTTGTTGTCTAATGTTAAAATATAGAATCAAAGAACCCAAAATAATACTTCAAGCAAAATTCTAAAATGGAGAGGGACAAACTGAAATCTCACTTAACATCCTGGCAGTGGGATCATCCAGCTGGAATGGAAATATTAAACTCTCATGCTTGGGGGATTCTTTGGCCATTTGGTTACAGCCCAACTCCTTCTACTCCCTCTTTATCCCTCAGAATTGGTGGCAGGAATGAGAGAGACAGCTCTGAGTCAGACTTGCCAGAATTTGAATCAATAACCAAGCAATCCTACTTCAATTTCCAAGCAATTTTAAATATTTTCTTTCAAATGTCTTTGAGTGAGAAAATTAAGGGGATGGAAGGAAATGCAAGCAGCTAGAACAGTAAGGTGAACGTCACCATCACCATTTTTCTATGCAAAAGGAGGCTTGTAGGTATCCACCAGAGAAATCCTCAAGGTCTGGGGAGGCTGGACGTGGTTATGGCTGCCCCTAGCGCTGTCATTCATTGTGGATTCCCCGGCACAATGGACTCCTTTGAATGGTTAACATTGCTAAGTGTATACTTAGCTTACCTGGTTAGAATACAGAGAAAATGAAAACAACTAGGGTAAGTCCCCTTGGGGTCTTGTGATTGGGTTTAGTATGGCTATGAAGGACAGGTGGCAGAATGGGAAGAGCTCTAGACTTGATGTTGGAAGTTCTGGGGCCATGTCGGTTCTACCACTTTCAGCCTGTTTGATCTTGGGGAAATAATTTCCTTTATTCATTTGTTTTTCACAAGGGACTTGGGACAGAGAGTTCATGGCTCAGTGCAAAGCATCACCCAAATCACAAAGCTTGCTTGTGAGTAAGCACATGGTGCACATGCAAACACCAGATCATCGTTCAGTCATCATTTATTGGACACCTATTCAGAAACCAATATTTCTTTAATAATGATGTCACAGAAACAACCCAGAACACCTTTTCCACATGGGCTGGCAGTGGGAAGTGGGTGAGAGAGAGCTAATGTTTCCCTAAGGGAAGTAAAGAGGAACTCCAGATCAGGACCGTGAAATCAATATTTCCTCTACAGCCTCTATTGAGCTGCTTCTTCACAGAGCCCCTCTGGGCCATCTCTGATTCTCTAAGTGTGATTCTTTCACCAATAAATTCTGTGGCCACAGACAAGAATGTTGCATCTAGTCAGAATTCTTAAAAGAATTCCACATGACCCTAATGCCTCTGCTTCCCACCAGGAGCCTAAAAGTCAATGCTTTCTCACTGCATTTTTGCTTTTTAAAGAAGGCAGAGCTTTTACCTTAGAGTTGAGGTAGGAAAGGTAGAATTACACAGAGAATTCAGGGATGAGGGGCTCCAGCAGGCAGGATTTGGTTGTCATGGCATCTGGACTACCACTTAAATCATGCCAGAGTCAGTCATCACAAAGGGGACTAGTGACTCTTAAATGTGCTATCATTTATGTTCCTTCATTGTGGAGTTGTCTATAATTGCCAGTGAGCTAATCCTCCCAACAGGCCTGATGAGGTGGATCAATACTATTATTCCCTTTAGAACTCAAAATTATTATCTCCTTTAGGGCTCATTATCTTATCAGCCCAATTATTACATCTTTAAAGTCTCATCAATGTCCTCTCACAGCAGTATCCCATTTTGTGATTGGAAGTCTGTGGTACTGTGAAACACTTAGCCTCCTCTCCCAAGAGAGGCTGGAGCCAAGGTAATACAGGCTAGAACACAGTACAAGAGACACTATGCTATGGGACTGCATCTCAGCAGCATTCAGGGTGACGTAAATGCAAGGAATTTAAGTAGCAGGCACTGGGCAGCAATCCAGAGGCCAGGACTGCCTGCCAGCTTATTGGGTAACCTTAGGAAATTCACTTCTTTCTGGAATTCTGTTTGTGCATCTGTAGAATGGGAATCTTAGTAATCCCCATCTCTCCTTGACTTCTCTTTTCACTTTTACAGAATTGTTGGGATAAAATGAGATCATAATTGTGAAAATCCTTTGGGAGGAAATATAGCAGAGAAAGGCAAGAGGTGCTAATGATGGTGTATAGCAAAGCAATGATATAAACCAGCTTTGTTCTCTGTGAATATTTAGGTCCCACAGTACAATCAAATGGGTTCAATAGCACATCTGGCCAGTGGGTTTCATCAGAATGAAATTCTGTTCATGTCATACATGAAGGGATCAAGACTTGCTTGAAGTCACCAGTGGGCAACTGGCAAGGTCAAGAAGGCAGAATCAAGGTCTCTGGCAGGAAGACCAACTCCTCCCAGTTTTCCTAGGCTTTCCTAGGGAACCAGGATGGTCACCCATCTCTGAGGCTGAAGCCCCACATCTGTACCCTCGCTGTACTGAGCAGGTCAGGTAGGCTGTGGCCAACTCTCTCAGAAGTCTCTTGGTCAATTTCTGATGGATGACACCTGAACATCAGCATACGTTATGGTCACTGAGCCCACCTTTCCATCATCAAGTCTATTCTGGAAGCTTCTGCTTTTCATAAAATCCTGAGGAGGAGGATTTCACAGCCTCTGCGAGTCTTCCTGAGGAAAGAGGAGGTCAGGAAGCTCACTTTCAATAAGGACCAACTTTCCTCAGGTTGCCAGTCTCTGCTTTTCAATACCTACCTCAGGACCCTGCCAGCAGAGTGAGCCTCTCATTTCTGCAGACTTACATGGATTCTAGAAGTCTGCCTGGACCACACTTGCATCATTATATGATCATACTTGTTCACTAGGAAAGTTTAGGTCCCTTATGAAAAAAAAAAATATATTTATGATCTTGACTACATTTCTGGTTTGAGCATGGTGAGCAATTACTGAAGTCCACCATATTTATTCTAGAGGTTTCCGAGGATACATGGCTTAGTCCAAAGTCATGTGATTTTTGAGGGGTCTCTCCTATATCCTCAAGTGGAAATTTAAAGGCCAATGCCTGTATTGTAAATGGAGGAACTTTAGGGGCAATAAAAGTGGACCCCCACATGAAATCTAATGTGGCATCTCCTATGTAAAGCAAAACAAAGCCCCCATTTTCTCTCGCATGGAGGGAAAGTGGATTTGGCTAATTACCAGTGAAGTTCTCCTTGGAAGGGGAGGTGAGGAAAGGGGAAGGAGGTCTTCTCAGAATATCAGTCTCTGGGTCTTGGCATTGCCACCTCTTCCCCACCCCCACTCCTCTAGTGAGCTTGCAGGGTCCCTAGGACAGAGTGACAGGCTCCAAGGTCAAAGTTCTACTGAAGCTGACTGAGTAAGGGTGAATGGGCAGGTCAAGATGCAGGGTCCCGAGGGCATGGCAAAGAACACTTGTTGTCAGGCAATACTGGAAGCCCCACTAGGGTTGTGGGGAGGAAATGGCTATTGATGGCTTCCTAGTGTCTAGTGATTATGTGGGATGTGGTGGGGAAGGTAGCACAAGTTCCGTATTGGCAGGAGAGCTCTTCATTTGCAGGGCATACAGGGGACCATCTCCAGCCCCTTGTTCAAGAGAACTGGCCAGAGCTGGTGGGGAATTAGGATCCAGGCAAATGGGCTCTCCTTCTGGAGATGGGAATCTTTACCCTTTTGTATTAAATACCACGGACCCTCTGGCAGAGGGCGAAGCCTATGGACCTCTTCTGAGAATAGTGTTTTAAAATGTCTAAACTGAATTGCCTAGGACCAAAGTCATGCTGAAACACAGTTATTAAAGTATTTTCAGTCTCTACAAATATCTGATGTAGTAATATGTGTTTCTTTATTAGTATTTAAAAATGACAAGATAAGGTAGTGGGCCTAATAATTGCCATAATTTAGAAATAATGATGAGCGTTAATGATATTTCAAGATACCTGTAACAACTGTAATACGATATGACAAGAGCTTTGATTTCTATTGGTGACAAAGTCACAGATACTGTGAATACACTGGTTTATTGCCTTTGTTTGTAACTGAAGGAAATGCTAATTTTCAGAGGTTGCCTTTTTTTGGTAAATGACTAGATAGTAAATATTTTAAGTTTTCAGGCCATACCATCTCTGTCACAACCACTCACCTCTGTTGTTGTAGTGCGAAAGCAGCCACAGAAAATATGTAAATGAATGAGCATGGCTACATTCCAATAAAACTTTATTTATACTGAAAATTAAATTTCATAAAATTTTTGTGGGTCACAAAACATTATTTTCTTTTGATTTTTTTCCCCCCAATCATTTGTTAATGTAAAAAATATTGTTAACACTCAAGCTTAAAAAAACAAAACAAAATCCAAAACAGCTGGTGGTCCACATTTGGCCTATAGGCCATGCAAAGTTTGCTGACCCCTGAGTTAGAGGGGAGTGAGAATAAAGATGCAATTTTTTGGTCATCCAAGTTTGTGGACACTAGGTTAAGAACTACTACACTAGAGGAGATGGGGGTACTTGGTAGAATTCAGAGTGGGGAACCTGGCCGAAGGCCAGTCTGAGGGAATTGCTGGTGGGGGTAGGGAGATGGACTGAGGGCTGGGGGCTGCCTGATTCCCCTGGGCTACTCTTTAAGAGCTAGCTCTCAGAGAAGCTGACTGAGTAGCAAGGGCAAGTTTCCACTGGATGGTGGGTGGCCACTACTGCAGTAACTATTGCTGTGGTTGAAATCCATGCTTTAGGAACCAGCTTCCCTCCAGCACCCAGGACAGGGCCTGGCACATATGCTCAAGCACTATGTGTTTGCATGAATGAAACCACCCGAGGTCTGCAGGTGGGATCAGCAGGAGATGCAGCCTCAGGAATTGGGGAGGAGAAAGGCAAAGAAGAAGGGGTTGATGACAATATTCAATAACTTTTCTCTGACCAGGGCTGTGGCCTGCAAATCAGATCCTGATCGAAGTTCCAGCCCGATGCCTTGCATCTCTGTATGGCCAGGGCTATGGCTTGTTTTCACCAAACTATTTACTTCCCCAACTAGACAAGAAAAAGGCTATATATTCCAGGCCCTGGTGTTTATATAAGAGCATGTGATTGAATTTTGGCTAATAGAATGTGAGTAGAAGTAAAGTTCACTAATTCCAAGCTTGACTCTTGAAACATCATATAATTTTCCATCCTCTTTCTCTCCTTCCATCCTCCACATGGCTGGAAGAGGACTCCAAGAAATTACAGCCACACTATGGAAGGTGCAGGGATCCCTGAGTGACCATTTGGAGAAGAACTGCCCTAAGGAGTCATGCAACCCTTTCTATAGAGTAAGAAATAAGCTTTGTGTTAGGCCACTGAGATTATTTTTGTTATAGCAACATAACCTAGCTTACCCTGATAATACATTTGTTACCAAGGGCAGAGACAATGCGTATTTCTCATGGGGTTTTTGTAGTTTGGGTTCCTTAGAAACAGATCCTGAGACAAGGATGCAAGTACAAGTAATTATTTGGGAAGTGCAAGAAACACAGCAGAGGAGTGGAGGAAGAGAAATATGAGGCTGGAAAGGGAAGGAACCAGTGAATGCTGATTATCAGGCTACCTACTACTGTGAGCAACTGGAGTTTTTTCCTATAGGAAAACTCTAAATAAGTGTAAAACACTTGCCCAGGAGGTATTCCATCTAGGAGTGAGGAAGCTGGGATAGTTTTATACCACTTTTTGTCAATCTTTTTTAAGAGCTTTGGGGAGTGGGGGTGTAATTCCCCCAGCATTATGGACTGATGAAGGCTTGAGGAAAGGAAACTGGACAGAGATATAGATAATGGCAATTGGAAGTGGGATGGAGCATAATGAAGTGGGAAGTTCTGAGCATAGAGACCTTTCTTTATAAAATGTGTTTTTGTTTGTGGTTTGCATTAAATCCATGGATCATGTGTGATAACTCTGGCCTCTACTGTTTTCCTTTCATTCATTTTGGTCCTGGCTACCAATAAGTGAAGTTTCCATAGAAATAGGAGAGAAACAGACCAGATAGGGTCATGGAAAGGGCACTGAAGAGAACTGTGCCCCTGGGGTTCTTACCCCTTTGTGCTAATACTCAGGTAGCATCCAGGTAATATAGGAAAGCCCTGGGCTGGGTCTGAGTTCTAAGGTTACTGAGTCCGTGCTCTGCCAAGCACACTTGACCTTGGAGCTATTTTTTTTAAACCCCATTGAGCTCCAATTACTTCCTTTGAAAATAATGGCTGAGACTAGAAGTTCTCCAAGTTCCAGCTAACCTCTAACATTCTATACTTTGATTAAGCCTTCTGAGATAAGTGGTGGGTGGAAGGACAACCGAGCCTCAATAACATTTTAGTTCAATTCTTCTTCCTCCAGCTTAGTAAAAGTCTCTCACCGGTGTGTAACAGGGAACACCAACAGAGAGGGTTTAGCAGGCATATTTTGGGGGTGTTTTCTGAGCACCTCCCTCCACACTTAGCACTCACAGAAGTGAGCCCATTGTGTGATCCTGAATCATTGCTAGATGGGACCACGCTGGGCTATTAAGATACTCTCCCTTCAAATGTTGATTTGGGATTGAGAAACTCAAGCCAAGCCTAGCTGGTCTCTAGAAGTGAGCACGTGTACCAGTGGAAGCCATAGTATAGACTTGTCTGGCCGAAGTGCTTAAAGACACAAAGACAACCTGTTTGTAGCATCCTGGTAAGGCCAATGTGCAGAGACAGCCTTCAGCCACTGAGTCCTGGGAAGATGGAAAGGATAGGTCAGACTCCTGCTGAGCTTCCAGGACCTTGTCTCTATCCTTCAGAGGCTGAATGGCAGCTTTGGTTTCCTTGGGTTTGGTGAGCTAGATCCCCTGTAAATTTCCAATAAGATGTCATATTTTTTCTTCATCTAGACTGAGTGGAATTTTCTCCTATGTAGACAAAGAGCTCTGGTTGACATAAAGAAATTGGAAGTTTGGGATTAAAGAAGATTTGAAGAAGAGAAGGTAAGTTAGTGACATTAAAAATGAGGCTCTGGACCTATTCTCAATGGGAACGCATGAGTTTTTGTTTGTTTGTTTGTTTTGTTTGTTTCGTTAAATCAGAGACTGATTGTTGAGTTAATCATATTTCTCAGTTTATGAAGAGTGAAAGCCAAGGTTCCTCTTTTTTTCTTTTATTATCTTTACGCTTTTATTTCTAATTCTTATTCCCAGTCTTCACTGCCCTCTCCTTATTATAGGCAACCACTCTAATGTATTTCATATACATCTTTGGATGTGTTTGTGTCCCTCAGAAGACACAGTGTTGTTTTGCTTATGTCTATGCTTTTATTTCCACAAACGACCTTGTGTTATGAATCTCTTTCTATGCTATGTTTCACCTGATATTAGGATTTTGAGACTTGTGTTGTTGTGTATACATTCAGAGCATTGCTTCATTCTGAAGTATAAGATTTCATGATATGCAACTACCACCTTTTTTTTTAACGTTCCCCTTGTAATGGACACCTAGGTTGCCTCCAGCTGCCTGTCATCACAATGCTACAAATAGGCACCGTTTCACATATCCACATGTGGCTTTTTGTGCAATTTTCCTGAGTTACATATCTAAGAGTGGGATTGCTGGGTCCTGGAGTATAAATGGACTTAATCCCATTCAGTACTGCCAAATTGTTTTCTAGAAAGACCACATCATTTCACACCAATTGTATGCATCTTAGCCAACACTTCATATTTTATGGCTTTTTAAAAATTTTCAGCTTTGATGAATGTAAAGTGGTATATCCTTAATTTGCATTCCTCTTATTACTCATAAGTCTAATCATTTCTTTATATACTTATTAGCTATTAGAGTTTCCCCTAATGTCAGATAATCATACCGATAATCATGGTTTGCTTGGGACCATCCAGGTTTTACCTGTTATCTTGGCATAGTTACTAAAGTGCCTCTTTTCAGTCTCAAAGTGTCCTGGTTTGGTAGATAAATTATATGGACACCCTACCCTTCTATTACATGTCTATTCATATACTTTGTCCTTTATTCTATTGGGTTTCCTCTTTTTTCTTTATTTGTAGAACTTCCTATTAGAGTGTAGTATGTCCTTTGTTTAGATAATGAAAAATCTTTTTTCCAATTTGCCACTCATCTATCCATTTTGTCTGTGGGGTCATTAGTTGATTGTAAATTCACTGATATGGTTATATCCATCAATTTTTGTGTATGTTTGATGACTTTTGGCTCTTGTTCAAGAAATCCTTTTCCACCCAATGTTACAAAGATATTCCTTACATATTTTTCTATTAGTTTAATAGCTTTGCTTTGCACATTTAGGTCCTTAACGTATTTGAGATTTACATTTATGTATGGTATGAGGCAGGGACCCAATTTTATTTTTCTCCATATAGTTAGTCAATTTTATCATTTACTAAACTACCCAAATTTTCCTTGTGGGTTTGTGATACTCCCTATTTTAAAGCAGTTTTTCAGAGCGCCCTAAAATATACCATTGACCTCTTTCTCTGCTCCTGGGTCACTACCATGATTATTATTTATAAAAAATTCTTTTGATTTATAATATATTTAATAACTGATGGAACTGATACTTCTATCAGTTTGCTCTCAAAATTAATTTAGCTCTCCATGGACCATTAAATCAATTTGTCAAGTTCCTCAAAATATTCTGCTGGAATTTTTATTAGAATTACTTTGGATTTACAGATTAATTTAGTGAGAACTGACTTTTTAACATTAAGTTGTCCCATCTAATAACATGTCATATCTCTTCATTTTTTAATATCTTATTTGATACCTTTTAATTATTTTGACTTTTAATATCCATAAAAATAATATGCATTCTTGTAGGGTTAATTAAGAGATATTTATAGTTTTGTTACTATTTTGACTGGTGTCTCATTTTCTGTTATGTTTCCCAGATGAATACTGCTTGTACGAATTATTTTTCCTGTAGTAGAAGCAGTAAGCCATTCTGTCACACTTTCACCCTACCACCTTTGTGACCAAGGGCATATGTTTGCAACATAAGTGTGAGGAGTTCAAGATGTCCAGTGATCAAAATGGAAAAAAAAACTGCCATCTTATAGGCCCGTCAGACATAGACATGTAATGAAAATTCCTAACCAACTGAACTGTGCAGTTCTGGATGTCAAGTATAAATATGTGAAAAGATTATAGAGCTCCAGTGTTGGAATGGCCTTGAGAGTCATCCAGTACAACTGCTAGACGCTTTTGTTCTGTCTATGGCTTGTTAGGTTGGTGGCTAGCCAGCAGGTTCTTGAACATTCTGGGAACTAGGTCCACATCTTTACAACTTTTCCCCTACTTTTTCCTTATACTTGAGCAGTAGTCTTCTCTCTGTCACATCTATTCATTATGCCCGACTGTAACTTGGGTATACATCTGTCATAGTATTTTTCACTTTATATTGCAATAATTTGCTCATGTATCTGATACTCTTACATGAAGGACTGTGAATATCTGTGAAGAAGTGGTGGCCATAACTACGTGGTTTTGTGTGTGTATGTGTTTTGTATTCTCAGAAACTAGCAAGTGCCAGGACTTAGTAGCCATCAATAGATACTAAATAAAGGAAGTTATATAGAATCCCTCTTGTATACTTCTTCTAATATTCTTGGTGCCCTTGTCTACTGAATCTGCAGGTTTTTTTTGCTTACTTCAGCCACCACTGTGGCTGCCCTTCCCTGAGAGATCACTCACCATCATGCCACGACCACCACTGACTCAGCTTGGGTTCACCGAGTCATTTCCTGGAGCCCACTGGTCACTTGCCCAGGAAAGCCTCCTCTCCTGTCTTGGCTGTTGCTGTGAAACCTTGCCAACTAGGTCCACAGGCAGAGTATCTGGCTACTCTTGTCACTTCCAGACTTAGATGAAATACCCCACCACGGGGTGTGGGATCTGGCTTCCTAAAAAGGTTCTAAAGGAGTCAGAAGATGCCACCTGGAAGTTCAGGAGAGTTAACTCGCTGCAGGGTCAACATTGACCAATGGAAAACAGGACATGAGATGGCAAATTCCCTCTCCTTACTTTCCTCCCACAGTCCCTGTTTGAAAACAGCCTGTGTGACCAACAAGTATGCTGAATGTAGGACCAGCTCTGTCTCTTCATTGCTCGTGATGAGGCATCACTCAGTGCAGTAACACATCACATGCCATTCCTTCCCATCCTTCCCTGCTTCACTTCCATTTTCCCTCACTCTCATTGGCCAGGGATTACACCTCTCAGATAAAGCACCAGCACTCAGTCCTTACCTCAGGCTCTGTTTCCTAGGGAAACTGAGCTAATACAAGGGCCAAAGGGGGGGTGGGGAGGAATCCTTTAGCCTCATAGCAATCCTTTAAGAATCTGACCATAGCTACCTTTGTCTCTATACCCTAATGTAATGCACTTGCCCCCTAATTCTTTCTCCTTTTTCTAAGTTTCAATATGTTTGTCATCTTGAACACTCTTCTCTGAATTGCCAATATCCCTCTTCAAATGTGGTGCTGTGAATGGAATGCCACTCACAATATAAAGTTTTCATCTTAAAAGATGTATTACCTCAAATAAAGTTTCCTTGCCTTAGAAAGAAAAAGAAATAGGAATAAACTGACATGAGACCAGATTAGATTAGATTAGATAGATTGAGAAAACTTCTCTGATGATAAACATTATGATTGGGATTTAAAAGGAACAAAGAATATTGGACCATAGGGAAAGATGACAGGTTCTCTGGAAACATTTTACAATATGCCTATGCATAGTACATTCCTATTTACAAAACTTTTTCATTTGCTTTAATTTATTTGATTCTAAGAACCATGGTGTAGTGCAAATGTTATCATTATCCCCATTTCACTCACAAGGCAACTGGTTCAGTGCTATTAAGTCACTTCAATATCTCATAGCTAGTAGGTGACCTGGTTAGGATCTGAACCTGTCTGCAAATCTTCTGCTCTTTTTATGATGCCAAATTTCTTCTCCACACGTTTAGAAAGGTGTAATAGGCATTCTGTCTGCAGTTAAGGGAGTGTACCTATTAATTTTTTTAAAAAGATTTTTAATTTATTTATTTCCCCCACCCCTTGCAGCTTAGCTTGCTGTCTGCTCTCTGTGTCCATTCACTGTGCATTCTTCTGTGTCTGCTTGTCTCCCTTCGTTGCATCATTGTCACCTTGCTGCGCCAGCTCTCCACGGGCGCGGGCCATCAGCTCTCTGCAGGCGCAGGCCATCAGCTGTCTGTGGGAATGGGCTGTCAGCTTTCCGTGGGCATGGGCCATCAGCTCTCCACAGGTGCAGGCCAGCCTGCCTTCACAAGGAGGCCCTGGGATGCGAACCCAGGGCCTCCCATATGGTAGACGGGAGCCCAATTGATTGAGCCATAGCCGCTTCCCTGTACCTATTAATTTTGCAACCCCCACCACTACCACCAAACTGATCGACAGAGTAGCTAATGAATTCAATACCTGGACTCAAAGTACCAGGGCAGCTTGACTGACATTGTGTCCCAGAGAGAATGTCATCAGCTTCTTCTTGCTTGCCCAAGACAAAGCCATCTGACTACAGAAACTAATTCCCAAGAGACGCCTCCTACGAGGGGGAAACAGGTCAATAGCATTTGAACTCATGATACAGGCAGGGTGACTGGAACAAAAGACAACTGAGGCAATGAATCTACCTTGTATTTATACTGTTTATCCAACCAAAGAAGTTGGAATCTCTGTAATGGAGAAACTAAGACAGTTGATGAGACCAGACTCATCCATAGGACAGTAAAAGAACAACAGCAGAATATTACCAGACTGAGCCTGTGAGTGCTACGGGGATTGTGACATCAGTGTGCAACAAGCAGCAGGAAGGAGCAAAGGAATCGGGTTAGGCCCTCTGACCTCTGCAGTAGATGTATTGTGGTTCTTGCTGTGTGGCCACTTTCAGGCCCCCATTTATCTCTTAGACTTTTCTTTTCTAGCACAGAATCATTCTGTCTAGTATCAAAGACAGAATATAAATGTCATGCAATCCGAGGAAGAAATGTTAGGAATTGATAGTCCAACATGGCTCAGTCAATATGACTAAGCAATGTTCATGAATAGGTTTTCATCTAGTTATTTCTCAGAATCAAACTCTCTCAAAGGAGAAGCGGTTAGATATTGTGATTCTGTTTTCTCCTCTCCACACTGGCTTTATTTCATGCTCTTTTCATCTCCTGAATGAAATGTAACCATAATCCAAACTAGTTTCTCTACCTGTACTTTCTCCTTCCTCCTATCCACATTTACATTGTTGACAGAATTATCTTTGTAAAACATATCTCTTCACATGGAGATTTCATTAATGTCCTTAATTTCTCACTCCTCTCTGCATCTGCATCCTTTGCTTCAGACTTTGCAGTTCCTTTCACAAAAGGGAAGGAGAATATTTCCCCACTCCTTGATTTTGGTTTTATTGACCATGTGAGTTCTTTCAGCCAAAAGAATGGAATGAAGGTGATGATGTGTTAGTTCCCAGCGTAGGTCTTAAGAAGCCTTGACATTTCGTCTTACTCACTTTCTTTCTGCCATCACTGTGAGAGGCAGGTGCTTGACTGGCATCACTGGTTTGAGGAAGAAGATAACAGAAGAACTTCCCTAACTAAAATGCCCCAGCTACGCCAGGCCTAGAGCTGAGTTCCAGTTAACTCTCAGGTGTGTAAGTAAGATTAGCATGGCATTGCATTTCCTTCAGAATCCTTTGCATCTTTATCTGCCAGAGTTTCCATCCAATATCTGCCATTACCCACCTCAGTGCCCATCCTGACTCCAAATCCTTAGAACATTCTCTTCTCTACCTGGTGAAAGTTTGATTTTTCAGGCTTAGCTCAGTTCTCATTTCCATTATAAAAAAAAACTCTCTGTCAACCATATTAGGTACTCCATCACTACCTCCTGTAAAATAATTAATTCCTCCTTTCTTCATGCTTCTACATCACTTGATTCCTACTTTTAGTATAGTTCCCAAATATTAAAGTTTGTTGTTGTAGCTGACTGGCTAGTTGCCTACCCAAGATCTATGCTCCCTCCATCTTCCCTAATGTCACAATCTTGATTTTATTCAGGGTGGCAGTTTCCCAACTAGTCCTGAATATGTCCCCTTGGTTTTCATGTTTCTGTTGCATGTAGATGAATGCAATTTTCCTGGATGCAGTTGTTTTCATGTCTACCTTATCCAAAAGACATGACCTCCATGAAGGCCAGTTACTATATCCTAGACATTTTGGTGCCTTACCAGCAGAGTGGTGGGCACACATTTAGACCCAATAAATGCTTGTTGAATTGGTTTGAAATGTGAACATGGCCTGAGAGCTGAAGGTTTGGGGGTTCTGAGTCTAGGTTTCATTCTTGCAGCAGAGGTTGTAAAATTCATACTGTCCTCAACCTCACCTCTTTTTTCCTCTTCCTCTGAGAGAATACCCTCCAGTACCCTAGAGAAAACTGCAAAGGGGGGGGGGGCATTGCTGATTAATGAGCCAGAACCCTTAACAGTATTTTACTATCTATAAAGTCTTAGAGGCCAATGCTAACGGGCTTCTCCACCTGTTAATGGGTTGACACCTCATTAGAATTGGAAAGGGGCTTAAATGGTTAAAGGGGTAACTCTTACCTCCCTTAGCCCTGTTCTCAGTTGAGATATGTTTCTAAACAACTTTAGTTAAATATCAAAGTGAACCAGCAGGGTGTGGCCATCCACTCTCACCAAGAAACCAAAGAGGAGTGAAGGAGTGGTTTCAGGGCTGTCCCCAGAACTGTATTCCCAGCCACCTTCCTATTCCTGAGCACAGTGACTTAAAGCAAAGACATGCCTCTTTCTTCCCCTTTATTTGTTATCTTTTTTAAAAAAGATGCATAGATCACACAAAATGTTACATTAAAAAATGTAAGAGATTCCCATATACTCCACTCTCCCCCCCCCACTCCTCCCACATTGACAACTTCTTTCATCAGTGTGGCTCATTCATTGCATTTGATGAGTACATTTTGGAGCACTGCTGCACAGCATGGATTATAGTTTACATTGTAGTTTATACTCTTTCCCTGTCCATTCAGTGGGTTATGGCAGTATACATAATGTCCTGCATTTGTCCCTGCAATATCATTGAGGACAACTCCAAGTCCCAAAAATGCTCCAATATCACATCTTTTTCCCTCTCCCTACCTTCACCAACTCCCATGGTCACTGTTTCCATATCAGTGATATAATTTCTTCCATTGCTAGAGTCACAATAATTCTATAGTAGAGTATCAGTAAGGCCACTCTAATCCATATTTTATTCTTCCATCCTGAGGACCCTGGGATGGCAATGTCCACTGCACCTCTAAATTGAGAGGGGACTTAGAGCCCACATGGCTGATGGATGGGATTCTCCTGCTTGCATTTGTAGACTTTCTCGGTTCCTTGGTGTGATGGTTGACCATTCTCCCCTCCTTGGTGGCTAACCTGGGTAAGTCCAGCAATCTGGAGAGTAGGTGTTGCAACTCTGCTGAGGCTCAGGGCCCAGCTGGCACATGGACTGACCAGAGATTCAAGTCTCCTGAGCATATACCAACCCCAGTACCAACCAAAGATTCAGTAAAAGTGACAGAAGAGGCGTGTGTAGAGAAGTCACCTCTGAGTCCAACTCCATCACACTGAGGAGCACAAATTCCAAAGTAGGGCCCACTGGCAAGGCAATGAACTCCAGAAACATCTGTCATGACCGTAGGACCTGGGTGTCTCTGTCCTCAGGAGAACCACTACCTGGGGTTGTATATACTTTGACTGTGTCTGAAGTTGTGCTGAGATGTGAATAAGTGCGACCCCTCTGCTGGCTTCCCAACTCATTTTGAAGTCTCTTAGCCATTTAAACTCATTTGTCTTTACCGTTTCCCCATTTTTTTCAAGGTCTTTTTCTAGCTGCATCATCAACTGGTGCTTGGTAATAATCCCTCAGCGCCAGGAAGGCTTATCCCTCGGAGTCATGTCCCATGCTTGAGGGATGGCAATGCATTTTTATGCTGAGTTCGGCTTAGAGAGTGGTCACATTTGAGAAACATGGAGGCTCTCAGGAGGTAACTCTTAGGAACTCTACTGCTCTAGGCCTAGTTGAATTTCAAGCACATAGGCTCATAAGCATAGCATTAGTATCAAAGGCCCATCATTGGACCATCTTTCTTCACTGGTCTTCGCTCTTGCACTTGGGGGATTGTTGCTGTTCTACTGGGGAATGTGACAGAGCTCCCCAAGATGGTAACTCAGCAGTCCCTCAGTTGTCATGTGAAACTCTACCCGCTATGTCAATACCCAATGGACATCCAAATATATATATGTACCCTATATGCGTGCCCAGCCAAAGACATTTCTAAAAGTTTCACTGATGAGCATTATTTTGTTCTCCAGAATTTCCAATTTTGCCCTTTCCTCTCATTTTCTTTTCCTCTTTCAAATATATTCCAGTTTCTCTTTTTTAAAATAAAACAAAACAAACAAAATACTTTTTACTTATCTACCACTCTTCCTAATAGCCATTACTGTTTCTTTTCCTCCCCTTTTCTTCCATTTGGACACTTCTTTTAATTCTCACATGCCTTCATTTCTTACCCATACATTCTCTTTTCAACTTGCTAATATCTGGTTTCAGTCCAATTTCTCCACTGTAGCTGCCCTGGGTAAGATTTCCAGTGAGCCCCATCTTGTCATTCTTGCCAGTCCTTTTGTAGTTCTTCATCTTCCTCAACTCCCTTTTGGCTGTCTGGAATGGTGGGTGACCCAGTTAAGACCCATTTCTCCCAGTAAGGCATGCTAACCACAATTCACACTGAGATCCCCTTTCCAGTAGAAAGCTGAGCAGTGCTTTCATTGCTTTGTGTACATATACCTTTCTTTTTCTAAGACATTATAGACTTCTTGAGTCAGAGACCAAGTTTGGGAAACTTGGTATCCCTGCAGATAAAAGAACCTAACACAAGTAGAAGCTCATAAAAGATGCTTCATACATGGGAAACGGACTTTGGCCCAGTGGTTAGGGCGTCCGTCTACCATATGGGAGGTCTGCAGTTCAAACCCTGGGCCTCCTTGACCCGTGTGGAGCTGGCTATGCGCAGCGCTGATGCGCACAAGGAGTGCCGTGCCACGCAAGGGTGTCCCCCGCGTGGGGGAGCCCCACGTGCAAGGAGTGCGCCTGTGAGGAGAGCCGCCCAGCTTAAAAAGAAAGAGCAGCCTGCCCAGGAATGGCGCCACCCACACTTCCCGTGCCGCTGACAACAACAGAAGCAGACAAAGAAACAAGACGCAGCAAATAGACACCAAGAACAGACAACCAGGGGAGGGGGGGAATTAAATAAATAAATAAATCTTTAAAAAAAAAAAAAGATGCTTCATACAAGCCTCCTGATCACATTAATTCTTATTATTGATCAGTTTTATGGCCTTCCTTCTCTTCCTGATTAAATTCTATCCATATTTAAGTTTGCCCCAATTTTGTTCTTCAAGTTATCTTTTTTGGCCACTATACCAAAGTTGACTTATCCCTCTCCAGATCATTGATGCTACTGAAGTATATGCAGACAGAGTAATGACTCCCAAAGATATCCAGGACCTTATCTATGGAACCAGAGAATGGTACCTTATATGGCAAAGAGACTTTGCAAATATGATTAAATTAAGGATATTGAGATAGGGAGATTATCCTGAATTATCCAGGTGAGTTCTAAATGTAATCATAAGAATCCTTATAATATAGAAGTAGAGGGAATTTTGACTACAGAAAAGAAGTTAAGTGACTGGGAATAGACATCAAAGTGACATGGCCACAAGTCAAGAATGCCACCATCTACCAGAAGCTGGAAGAGGCAAGGAATGGATTCTCTCCTAGCCTTTAAAAGGAACAAGCCCTAATGATAACTTGACTTTATCCTAGTGAAACCGATTTTAGGCTTCTGACTTCCAAAACTACAAGAGAATACATTTGGGTTGTTTTATACCACCAAGTTTGTGGTAATTTGTTACAGCAGCCATAGGAAATGAATCCAAAGACCCTACATACTTTATGGAGTTTGTCTTAAACACTGCCTTGAATTGTCTTCTGATTGCCTCAAATATGATATATTTTTTTTCTCCAACCATACTGAAAACCCCGAAAGGGCAAGAGTTTGCATCTACCCACAATTCTAGTTAAAAAATGTGGGCACACACGTTGCACATAAGATTTGTTGGACTGAACTTGACTGAGTCCCTCAGATGGGTCTAAATGCCTCCTAAGTAGAAAAATGGTACTAAACTTGACAAGAATTCAAATTTAATGGATTTGATTCTGAAATATTTGTCAGGGTGGTTATGGAGAAGTTTCAAGTATCAGTAAGGGCTTCTACTAATTAGATGCTTTCTAGGTTCTTCTAGATTTCAAGATGTTATGGTTCTAAGAGGCAATGGCTTTCTCAATACTGATGGATACCTCCCGCCCCCACTTTGCAGTGGTGTGGCCTCCTAATATCATAGCTATTATCTGGCTTGAAAGGCAGTACCCTGCAGCTAATACTACTATTGTTTCAAGGTAGGCATTGGTTATAACAAACATTCACATGTGAAAAGTATTTTTTAGTTTTGAAATTATTTCCTATTCATGATCTCACTTGATTCACCACGGTAGCCATGGTAGCAATTATTTTCCTGCTGAGAAGCTGAGCCTCACCAAAGTTAAGCAATCTGCCCAAAGTCACACATTCATGGTTCTATAGCATGAAATAGTCATTGCAATCTGATGGCAATTCTGTGAAGGAATGAGGAGCCACAGCAAAGTCAGAAGCTGAGCATCTTCTTGTCTCTGTCGGTGTCCACCTCAGTGGTCTGGGTGGAAAGTCAAACATCTTGTACCTACCTCAGGGAAGTGTGAATTCAAAAATAGAATCCTGAAGTTCTAGGGAGTAAAAAATCATCTGGACTTTCACCCTGTCTCCTTTGAGGCAAATATCTGACAATACAGGATAGAGGAATGTTTCTTGCCTTCTACTCATCTTTGGAGAGAAACTTTTATTTAAATTCATATTTTATCACCTTATTACTTCAAAAAGCAAGAAATCATTCAATATATCCAACTTCCATCATTCTTGCTTTTGGTTAAGCCAATTTCCTTTTGTGGAGCTTCTGAATCCATAAAATATCTGATTTACATCTGTTTGAGATTGAGGTGAAAGATGTTAGACAATTATTTTCCACTTTTGTGAGAACATCTCTTTGCAGTGAGAAAAGGAGATAGGAGAATGAGGTAATCTGAGCTTTCACTTCCATTTTTATTCAAGGTCGTATAAGAATGAGATCCACGTAAATACTTCACACAGCTTCATTATATTGCATTTTAAGTTATACTTAAATAAACAATATATTCATCTTTAAAAGCAGCTTTATTGAGACATAATTCACATACCATAAAATTCCCCAATTTACAATGTGTAATCCAGTGTTTTTTAGTATAGCTACAGGGTTGTGCAACCATCACCACAATCTAATTTTAGAATACTTTGTCCCCTCTAAAAGAAACCTTATGCCCATTAGTAGTCACTCCCCATTTTCCTCCAATCCCCTACCCCCCCAGTCATTGCTGACCACTAAGCTACTGTCTGCCTCTAAGGATTTGCCTATTCTGGACATTTCATATAAATGGAATTATACAATATGTGGCATCCCTTTTTAACTGGCTTCTTTCACTTAAATTTTCATCCATGTTGTAGCATATATCTGCATTTCATTATTTTTTATGACTGAATAATATTCCATTGTATGACAGACCACATTTCATTTATTCATTCATCAGTCAATGGACATTTAGATTGTTTCCAGTTGTTGGCTATTATGAACAAAGCTGCTAAGGACATTCATATACAAGTTTTGTGTGGATGTATGCTTTCAATTTTCTTGGGTCTATAACTAGGAGTGGAATTGCTGGGTCATAGGGGATAACACTATGTTTATATTTTTGAGGAACTGCCAAACTGATTTCAACATGTTCATTTTAAGGGAATTCATGATAGATTTATGATGAGAAACACAGAAAGAGAGGAGAAAGAGAGAGATGCTTATGGTGGTGGTCCACTGGGAGCTGTAGAGTACACTCAGCCGAGAGCATCAACTCCCAGGATGATTGCTGTCATGGGAACTGATCCAGGTTAATCTACAGAAGTGCAGCACATTGCAAAAGGTGTTGGCTGTGCTTTGCCAAGTCCAAGGAATGTCCCAGAATCTGTTATTTTGATTTGAATAAAGATGGAACAGGAAGTTCATTTTTGACCTTGGAGCAAGATGGAGAGACCAACCAACACATTTTATATGTGAGCCAAGGCAATTATCATGAACAAGGGACTCATTGCCAAGGCTCTCCCCATATAACCCGCCCCACTCAATGCAGGCCTGGCCAGAGTAATGTTGCCTGCCACCTTTGTCCTTTCATCTGCTTAAGCTACACTGTCACTTTGAGCTCTGGCTCTGCTATCTCTGGCTCTGATTCCTGTGCAAAAACGGATATCCAGATGTTTAGGTATTTAGCAAATGCATTTTTCTAATGCCTTGGCAGGGTTACTTTCAGATGAGGATGAATATTTGATGCTGTTGCCTGTTGGGAACATGTACACTGAAATGACCGGCAAAGTCCTTGCCTTTGTGCCTCTGTGTATCTCTAATTCCTTTTATAGTGACAGCTGATGCATCATTTAAAGGAAAAACATCTTAATGTGGTAACTCACTAGGGAGCAGAGGGAGAGCCTCTCCTGTTGTTTTCCCTGTTGCCCTCTCTCATGGATCATGCACAAGCCCCCAACTCCCCCCAATTATAGAGAAGGATGCTTGTGTGGCTCCCTGATACTGAGGACAGAATGGCTGTTTTCAACTTTCTTCAGGGATTTGATTCCCCTTTAAGCCATCCTCCACATATGCAAGAACTCTTACCCACTGTATTGCACTGTCTAGCCCCCACATAATGTTTTTGAGTAGGAAAAAGCAGAATCATAGATTATTACAGCTTTTTAGTTGTAATAAGACCTTTGAGACCATTTTTGGGTCTTAGCAAACATTTAGACCATCCTCACATTTTACAGATAGATAAAATGAGGCCTAAAAAGGGTAGTTGCTGAGGGCAAGGAAAGGGAAGATATTTTCCTAAGGCCACAAATGGATTAGTGGCCCATCTACCTCCCATGACCCTTCCCACTGCCTTCTGCCTCAAACTTAACCCTTTACCATCCTGGGGATCTACATTGGGGTCCACCGTTACATCCCCAACTAGCTAACTCAGTTTCTGGCACATGGTTCTGGAGCCAGGCTGCCTAGGTTTGAATCCTGGCTCTAATATAGTATCTGTGTATTCTTGGAGAAGTAACCTAGCCATCTGTGCCTCAGTTTCTTCACAAAATGTAGTTAGTGTTAGCCTCTATCTTAAAGGGTTCTTGTGAGAAGTAAATGAATCAATACATTTTAAGTGCTTAAAATAGTGTTTTTGCAGAGTAGGGGCTCAATAAATGTTGGTTCTTAATATTATTGAATGAATGAATGAATCCTAAGCTTGTCCAGCAAGCTCGGTGTCCTCCAATCTGTTACTCACATCTCCCAATAGTCTTGTCTTAACCCTGGCTGGGCGAAGAAGGGTAAACCTGTGGGCCTGGTGCTTTAGGCTGGAGGCTTTCTGGGTGTTAGTTCAACCTTGGTTAGTTCACCTCCAGGATTTCATGGGCATTTGGAGACACAAGCACAGTCTTAGATCTGGATGCAGTTCCTTACTTTCATTTATCACCAGTCTGTTTCATGGTAGATCTTGTCTAAACCACTTCATTCATACAAAAGCCTTTGACATTTAATATAATTTTGTGAAGGTTTCCAACTCCTTTGGGCTTTGCTTAGGAACATAGCAAACAAAGTTCTCAGCATCTCAAAGGGAGGCTAAAGCTGATAAAAATATGAATTATAGACACCCAAAGCTCTGCTGAACGTTTCACATCTGTGCATGTAGAGCACCTGGCCTACCAGGACTGCTGCCTTTGGGAGGTCACCTTTACCCATGACTGCATTGTGCTCTGGGACACGGGGTCTGTGTGAGAGAGTGTGTCAATATGTACGTCACAGCCATCAGTCCTGAAAATTAATTCAAGTATGTGACATATTCAGGGCCAGAAAGGACAAAGAAGTGGGCAGAGAAACTTGTGTTTCTGGACCTTTCCTCCCTCTTTCTGCATCACCCTCCCATCCCACCTTCAATTCCAGAATTCAAAGACACCTGGGATGAAAGGATTTGGATGATGTCATTGGCCTACTGGGACAGAGACAATCAATGGAGAAGGCTATGAGGAAATGAATGAATCCTAAATGTTGACATTTCAGATGTGATCCTTGTGTGAGAAAGGCACATAGAGGAGCAGTGAGCCTTTCTGGGACTCCTCAGCTTTCAACGTGTAATAGGTACCTATGATTTTGGACTGCAGTAGTTCTTTCTTGGGGAGGTTTTGAAAATACAGATTCCTTAGGACCCAAAGATTCTGACTGAATAAGTCTGGAGTGAGGCCTAGAAATATGAATTTTTATGAAGCTTCTCCCAGGTCTGCAAACATCTAAATCAGTGGTTCTTGTTTCTGGCTGCGCATTAGCATCACTGCCTGGTAGCTTTTAACAAAGTACCTACACCTGGACCCCACTCCTGCAGATTCTGGTAAAACTGATTTGAGGAGGGAATGCTGAGGATTCAGTACTTTTTTAGAGCTTCCATATGAATCTACATGAAAAATAGACTCTGTAAAATAGGTTATCATTTACTCCTTTTCTTAGTCTATCAGTGCTGGCCAGCATGTCTGGCAATCAGACCCAGTAAGAATCTGAGTCAGAAAGGAGTTGGAGTCCATTTGATCCGATGTTCCTAGTCCTCTCAGTTCCATAGACCAGCACAATTCACAAGACATTTTGAAGAGTTGCCAATTTTTAAGTTTGCCAAGTTGACATTTTTAAAAAATCCCACAACTATTATTACTTGGGGATTTAACTTTTTAAAATAATGTTTTTATACTACATGTAGGAAGGACGGGAGTTCAAAATAAAGGGCAGTCCTATTGATTGAGTACATTTGACTTTAAAAGGAACTCCCTGCATAGTTGGCTCCTTTCCTCATTTCAGCAAGAACTCTACCTTGGACCAGTATTGGCTCAAGGGCAGCCCTTTCCCAAACCAAAGTCATAATTACACAGATGAGGAAACTGAGAGCTGGAGAAGGGAAGGGACTTGGTGCTGGTCACAGCGAGGTAGCAGCAGAGCTAGGACTAGAGCCTATTCTAATGATATATGATCATGTGTTTCTTTCCCAGAAGTCCTCTCCAAAAGGGTTCGAATGAAAAGCTTGGAGTCACAGGTGCTTTCTATTTAAGTAGAGCATGGGATGGCGTGACTGGGAGTAGCTGCTCATTCTTCCCAGTCTCATCTACACATACTGAGAGCTGTCACCATGGTAATAATCAAAGATATGAGCTATTATGAGGGCATTGTCTTTGAACCTCTAGAAAGGATACAGTAACTTTTATTTCATCAGTTACAAAATGGGGTAGCATCTTATTGCTCCATCACACTAAGACCCTGTGCTTTAAAAGTTAAAAATCTGTAAAAGATTAATTTTTTATTGTTTTTGGAAGAATCCAAGATTTCTTTAATTATTATGCTGTATGTGTGTTTGTATTTTAATAAGTCAAAAAACTGGCTTATTCCCTTGGAAATGCTTGATTTGAGAAAATAGACATTTTATGCAATTCCCTAGAAGAAAGAATAAAACAGATTTCCAAATGCAATATCAATATGCAGGAAAATTGGACTCTGTTATCGGAGATGGAAAAAATGTGATGAGCTTTTGGGTTCAGATGTTCAATTCAATATGTGAAGGAGATGACTGAGACTAGGCATTGGCAGGGTGCTTACTTCCTCTGGTTGACATAATACCGTTGAAGGGCAGGCCTTAAACCAACTTGGATCTCGAGTCCACCTGAAGTAGTAAAGTTCAATGCCTAGCACTGCCAAGGTCCAGAGTCAGGAAGTGACATCCTTAAGTGTCCCCCTTAAAGCTAGCTGCCCCTTGAGGGCAGGGCCATGTCCTATTTGTCTCTTAGCCCAGATCTGGCCCCCCATAGATAGTAATACATATTTGTTGAAATGAAGTGGCTTTTAGGGACCCAAAGGCATTTCCCTAAATTGAAATAGGTGACATCTTGAGAACTAGACTTAACCAGGGCAATTTTGTGGGGGTGGAAAGAATGAGCCTGGTAGCAGTCAAGAGGGAGTTGTATCTGTCACGAAGCCATTGGACGGCAGTCTCAAAAATGGGTCATGAAGGTGTCCTCGATGGGAAGGAGGAACACAGAACAGAAATGCCACTGACCTCGTAATTTTGCTAAAACCTGGCCCAGCTTCACTCAGCCCATTCTTCTAGAGCATATTTCCTAGAGTAAAGCCTTCAGCTTTAATACCCCAACTCCAATTCCTTCCAGAAACTCAGGTTCTTGTGGAATCCCACCCCACAGAGGTAAAAGACAGAAGGAATTCAGTTACTTATAAAATCATCATCTGACTTTGTTTTGACCTCTTTCCTGATTTCTAATTTAGTCCAATGAACCTATATACCTTAAAAACATGCACTGCACTCTATTGGTGCCTAAAGAAGGTCATTTCAGGTACCCTTGAGAGGGAGAGAGGGGGCTCCCCAGCCCCATCTGGCTTCCTGCAGTTGTGTACCTGTGCTTCTCAGGGATTGTGGAGGGGGCACCTCCCCATTTGTGCCACTTAAGGAAGATGGAGGAAGCACAGAACAATGCAGTTCAGGTGCACATAGAGGCATTTGGAATACAGGGAAGTGACAGTCCTCAGGTCACATCAGAAAGTGGTGGAATTGGAGCATTAACTGGGTTCTTTGAACCCAAGACAGTAGCACCCTACTGACTAGATCACACCATCTCCTGACTTCCTGGTGGAATGGGCTCATCTTTCTTTCACTAGAAATAGTTCAGGGTTCCCAACCTTAGCCAATGATTAAAAGATTAAAAGTCTAAATAGTCCTTGTTTGTTTTTTATTCAATATAGATGTTAAATAGCTTAATCTATAGTAGTTTGTAGGAATTAACTTGGAAAACAGCTTCTGCCCCCAGTACCTGTATGTATTTGTGTATGTTTGTGAGAATGTTTATGTATGTGTGTGATTGTATGTGCCTGTGTGTGTTGTCTTTGCATTTCTGTGTTTGTATGTCTGTTTGTCTATGTGCCTGTATGCCTGTGTGCATGTATATTTGGGCCAGCATGGGAGGTCATTGAAGTTGCAGAAGAAGGAGGATCACAGGCCTAATTTCGAGTATTACAGGGCCCAGCTCATATCCTGAGCTTCTCTGTACACACACCTTTGAGGACCCACCCCACCAGGTCAGACCTTGGTGTGGACTGCAACAGGGTTCAGCTGCCCTCTGCTGTACTGAGAAGTGAATGATGCTGATGGGCCAGCCTCCCCTTGTCCCGATCAGGGATACAGAGATGAAATGAAAGCCTGTGCCTATCTGGGGCTCTCAGCTCACTGTGCCTTTCAGGGTCACCCTATCCTGCCTTTGTAGTTCTTGGCTGCAGGTGGTGTAGCAAAAGTGCCAAGTGCTTGATTGGGGGTGGGGGGTGGGGCTGGAGTCAGTCATTGTCCCAAGGTTTCTCCAGGCAGAGTCTGCAGATGAGAGACTTAGCTCTAGCAAATCTTGTGATGCATTTCTTAACTTTTTGGCTCTAGTGAGGTCAACCTTTGGAGTTCTTCCAAACCTTCTCAGATTGAATACTCTTCAGAGGTAGAGTAGAATCAATCCTTTCAACTCTCTATAAATGCAGTTCCCTGGGAGTAGAGGCTCAAATACTACTCCCAGATAAGAACACCTCACATTTCTACAGTGCACTATAATGTGTTCCCATTAGTTGTCTCAGGTGATTTTCAAAAACCTGTGAGGAAAACAGAGCAGCAATTATATTCTCAGTTAACAGATGGGAAAACTGAGGCCCAGAGAGTTTGGAGCTATTTGATTGACTTGGAGGTGATTAGCTAAGACATAAAACATGCCTCCAGCTGGAATGAAATTCGTCAAGCTTTAGATGAAAATAAATTAAGCTGCGCTATAGTTAATGCCCAGGAAAACATTCAGCAATTACCTAGATATTACAAGGGGAAAATTCAGAGCAGTGCTGCCAAGCCAATTTCTAACAGAGAGGCAATCTTTGTGGAATTATTTCAGAGTGGAAACTCAGCTTATGGTACAGACCCTGAGCTCTAGAGCATGTCTATTTTTAAAGGACTATAAGAAAGTCTCATGGCTAGTAAGTAGTTAATAGCTTTACTTTTGACTTTAAAAAAAGTTGATAGCTTTTTGGTTTAAATTTTTAAAAATTCTCTGTATCTTGTTAATGACTCCTAATATATTTGTAATGCAAGGGAATCAGTTATCAGCTTCCATTTGGCTGAGGCAGAAACTAAGGCCTGAAGAAATTTTGTACATTTATGTAGTCAAAGCTTGACATATGTTTTCTCTGTGCCAGTGACTCCAGGAAGAACAGCAGTGAACTCCAGGGAGTGCAGCAGTGACCAAGATGGCCTTGCTCCTGCCTGTCATGGAACTCACAGCCAAGTAGGGTAGAGAGACAAGTAGGTTAAGTACCTACAGGAATACCTCCATGGTTTCAGATGAGAAATCTGCTGTCATTTAACTTGTTTTTTCCCTGTAGGTAATATTTCATTTTTCTCTTGCTTTCAAGATTCTTTTTCTTTGTCCTTAGTTTTCAGAAATTTAATTATCATGTGTCTTGCCATGCATTTATTTCTTTGGGTTTATTGTATTTGGTATTGAATCAGCTTTTAAAAATCTGTAGGCATGTGTTTTTCACCAAATTTTGGAGGTGCTAAGTGATTATTTCCTCAAATTCTCCTTCATTCTCCCTCTCTTTCTCCAGCCAATCTGAGATTCCAATGATATGAATGTTGTTTTTGTTGTTGTTATTGTGCCATAGGTCCCTGAGGCTCTGTTTTTAAAATTTTATTTTATTTCCTATGTTTTTCAGATTGGGTAAATTCTACTGATATGTCCTCAGGTTCACTGGTTCTATCTTCTGTCATTTCCACTCTACCATCAAACCCCTCCAATGAGGTTTTAAAAAACTTTGTTATTGTATTTTTTCAGTTATATGTTTCCCATTTGGTTCCTTTTTTAAAAATAATTTTCATTTCCTTGATGAGATATTTTATTTATTTCGTTTGTTTCAAGAGCATTTTTAATTCCTTATTAGGGCATTTTTATAATAGCTATTTGAAATCCTTGACAGATAATTCCAACATCTGATTTTTCTTGGTTTTGGCATTAGTTGATTGATTTTACTTATTCAAATTGTGTTTTTCCTGGTTCTTGATATAATGGGTGATTTTCAATGCATCCTAGATATTTTGTATATTTTATTATGAGTCTCTAGGTGCTATTTCAATCTCACATACCTGGAATAAATCCCATTTGGTCATGATGTAAAATTCTTTTAATACATTGTTAGACTCAATTTGCTAATTTTTATTTTTGAGGATTTTTGCTTCTATATTACTCTCTCAGGTGGGAGGTCAAAAGGTGCCCTACTGTTATGTTTTCCTCAAGTTCTGGGGTCCCTACCAGTCTTCCTTTATCTTTACAACTCTCAGAATTCTCCTTTGTTTATCTCTTGCATTATTTACAGGGTTTATAATTGAACTTAATGGGGAGGCAAAGGGAGAAACAAGTCCATGCAAATCAATACCTTTTTCCAGTAACTTTCTAAATCATGCCCATATGCAAATTACAGATAAAGTTTTATATGAAAGATTTTTCAGTGGGGAAGGTAAAGGTGACCATGGCCTGACTAAAAGAACAGATGAACATTTTGTATGATGTAGGCAGTGGGAGATAAACTTCTGGTAGTGTTTCCATTCCCAGGTTAGAGGATAGGGATAAGGCCTGGCTGGGCTGGCTGAAGTATAGAGTAGTTGGGTGCCATGCTCAATTCTGCCAGTGGATTGAAGAAGAAATTCCAAGTTTCTTAAGTGCACTGAAAGGGTGTTCAGAGTGAAAGTACCCAAGAATGCATTAGGCAGCTAAGATTGATTCCCTCATAAAGATACTAAAAGGAAGTTAATGAGAAATAAATTCATCTTGGTGAGGAGTAAGGAAAATGCTAGAAAGCTGAAAATGTCTTATGAAGGAAAAACCAAGGAAATTACATTTAGACTATAGAGAAGAAATGGCTTGGTGGGAGGAAGTATTTAATTATTATCTTCAAGAATATCTTGAGAAAATTTGTACTTAATACTGTGATCATCATAAAAAATCTTTACATAGTATATATGTGATTTTTTTCTACATCACTTGTGAATCAATACTTTTATTCAAGTGAAATCCCCAAAGGTTAAGAGAAGCATAGTATGGTAAAATGATTTGTCTCAGATTCCACTCCCAACAGTAGAGTGAAGCATATAATTCATCTTCTTATCTTTAGTATTCTGTGCTTTCCATTACCAATGGAATTACCATGTTTCAGCTCCTTGGAGTAGAGGATCAGGGGAAGTAAGCTTAACATGCAGCAGAATGGGCTGAAATTAGAAAAGATGCACACTTTTCCTATAAGTGACAAATTTGAAAGATTCAACCTGGCTGGAAAACTTACTTTAGATCTTTAATTCTGAGGTTCCTAGCTTTGACTAGACTACGACTAGATGTGACATTTCACTTGGAGGCAGGAAGAGGAGATGAACTCTGGAAGAAAGAAATCTTCAATTTTGGATGCCGTTACAAGAAAGATTTTGGAAACAAAGAATGTTGGAGTAAGTTGTGTTGATTATCTTCTATTTGCTCCTCCAGTTATCTTTTCTATCCTCTACCTCAGAAGAATAGTGTTTGGACTAACTACGAAGAGCTTCCTTGTCCTATGGCCAATGGGAAGCCCTGGTGGGAAAGTTGGAGGGAGGGAGGAAAATGAAGTCAGGATATTTATTCCTGCATCCCTTCCTGTGTTCTCATCAGAGATTGGCTGTCCCTCATTGAAAATCACAGCTATTGCTATGTGACCTTCTGCACAAGATGGTTTTCTGCTTCCAGGGTCCAAGATTGGTCCCTCTCCTGGGGATAGTAACAGTGGAGCTCTGCACTATCCTGGGGCACTGCCCTATCTCTTGTGATTTTTTTATATCTGGTCACAACTTTGTAAACAGTCTGTTTATTAAATTGTCTCCAACTTATCGTAATATGTAAGTGGGTCACCTTTCCCTCAGTACTCTGACTAAAAACCTGTCCAAATATGTGAAAATGTCTAGCAACCATGTTATGAAAGCTGGAACATTTAGCAAGGGTATCACCACCAGGGAGGTAAGTATTATGGTTTTCCATTTCTGAAATTGGAAACTTCTGGAGAAGACGTATCAGGAAGGCAGAGGGTAATGTTCTTGTGGTGGTTTGAAGCTGTCTATAACCCAGAAAAACATGTTCTTAAATCTAGTCCATTCCCATGGGTGTAAACCCATTTTAATTAGGACTTAAAAAAAAAGAGATTTATTTATTTATTTATTTCTCTCCCCCCCCCCCCACCCCGGTTGTCTGTTCTCTGTGTCTATTTGTTGCATCTTCTTTGTCTGCTTCTGTTGTTGTCAGCAGCACAGGAATCTATGTTTCTTTTTGTTGTGTCATCTTGTTGTGTTAGCTCTCCGTGTGTGCAGCACCATTCCTGGATAGGTTGCACTTTCTTTTGCACTGGGCGGCTCTCCTTACGGGGTGCACTCCTTGCGCGTGGGGCTCCCCAAAGGGGGGGACACCCCTGTGTGGCACAGAACTCCTCCCGTGTATCAGCACTGTGCATGGACCAGCTCCACATGGGTCAAGGAGGCCCGGGGTTTGAACCGCGGACCTCCCATGTGGTAGATGGACTCCTTAAACACTGGGCCAAGTCCGCCGCCTAATTAGGACTTTTTAATGAGGTTACTTCAGTTAAGGTGTGTCCCATCTTAAGGATGGGTCTTAATTCTTATTACCAGAGTCCTTTATGAGAGAATGAAATTCAGAAAGAGAAAGTCATTAAACAAGAAGCTGAAATCAACAAAACTTGGAAGATACCAGCACTTGCTGCCATGTGCCTTGCCATCTAACAAGGGAGCCAAAGATGACCAGAAGTTTTCTGGAAGAAAGCATCACCTTGATGTTGCCTTGATTTAGATATTTTCCTGGCCTCAAAATCATGAGAAAATAGATTCCCATTGTTTAATCTGGCCTATTTAATGGTATTTGCTTTTAGCAAACTAAAACAATTCTCAAGCAAAAATTCGTCAGTGCTTTTGGGCAAAAATTTTCTCTGTGAAAAATTCTCTCACGAAACAATCTCAATCATCTGACTCCATTATCAAGATTATGGCAACCATCCCATAAATCAATAATCATTAACTATTTTATTATCTTCTAAACACTTGGCAATAGTCATCAGTAAAGGGGATGGTAAGAATCTTCTCCACATATGGGGAAACTTGCAACACTGGAAGTAGAAGTACCCAGACTTGGGATTCCTGGTCATTGCCCTGCCATATATGGTTCTGGGCAAATAGGCCACTTAATTTATCTGAACTTTCATTTTCACATTTGTAAGGCATGGGGATTGGACATATAATTCTGAAAATCACTCTTAGCGCTAATCTGATTTATGAGAATGAGGGAGGGAGGATAAGCACAATGTGGTAGGTAGATGGGGAGGACAGTCAACTGTGTGTGGGAAGATTTAGAGCAGAGTGTGTATATGAGGAGTACTGTAGAAGTATGGTGAGTAAATGGGGAAAATTAAAGAGAGTAAGGTGTGGATGGAAGAACTATAAGAATATGGGGTGCCCAAGGGGATGACTGGCGACTGTAGTATATGGATGGGGTGGACTGAAAAATGTGTTGTGTGACTAGAAATATTATGGGTCGTTGGAGAAGATTAGGAAATGTGGTGGGTGGAAGGGGAAGACTGAAGAGTGGTGTGTGCACTGGGACTTCTGGAGAATTGTAGTGTGAAGGATTACCCTCAGATCAGTCTTAGATATGGTAACTGAAGTAAAGGAAGGTACAAAAAAAGTCAGTATTGACAGGATAGAGATATTTGGAGTGCAGTTCTGGATGTTTTTGATGATGCAGAGCCAGGAAGTGATGACCTCTCAATGGTGACTATGGCGACACTTCTCTTTTTAATTAACAGTGGGACCAGAATCAAGTAACAAGCATTTAATAATCCATGTTTGGGGGTATGAGGAAAAGTGTAGGGCACTCAAGATTTGGGACCTGGTTTTTACCAGTGTCTCTGTAGGAACTGGCAAATCCCTTTCTTCTGATAGCTTTTGAGTTGGACTAAATAATCCTAAATAACCTTTTTTTTTTTTTAAGATTTGTTTTTTATTTATTTCTCACCTACCCCATTCCCCCATTGTCTGCTCTTTGTGTCCATTCACAGTGTGTTCTTCTGTGTCTGCTTTATTCTCATTAGGCAGCTCTGGGTATTGATCCTTGGACCTTCCCACTCTCCTCTTGTTGTGTCATCTTGCTGTGCCAGCTCTCTACACTGGCTGGTACTCCTGTGCTGGCAGCTTTTCCCCCACAAGGCTGCATTCCTATGCAGGGTAGCTTTCCTGCATGGGTACATTCCTGCAGGGACTGGCACTCCGCGTGGGCCAGTTCCCCACGTGGGCCAGCTTGCCCTCACTAAGGCATTGAAACCTGGACCTCCTATATGGTAGACAGGAGCCCAATGGTTGAGCCACATCTGTTTCCCCCTAAAATAACCTTTAAGGCCACTTCCAGCTCTAAAATTTTGGAAGTCTGTAACACAGTTTATGTTCTCAAATAGTTTATGATCTAACAGGGAGAGAAGACTCAGAAACACATAAAGTGAGAGGTGGCAAGAGGGACTGGGGTCAAGGAAAGAACATAGTCATTCATTTTCCTGTACCTCAACTTTATTTTTATGGTTCAATACTATCCCTCTCCTGGAATATTGAGTTAGGAGAACATTGTAGCAAATTTAAAAAAACCGTTTTACTTAGGTCATCCTAGCAGTCATGCTTCTATTCACAAATATATCAGTGCTCCTTCAAGTCCAGAGAAGATTCTGGTTTTGGGGGACCTGAAGGTTATATGAGATACAAAAATATCTTACTTTACAAATTTTACAAAGCACATGACCTTGTAAACTCATTGCTTTAGCCTCTCCTAGGTCCTTGGAAAGGGTCAGTGCAAGTGAGGGAACTGATACCTAAGCTTCATTGGTTGCACAGCACATCTACCTTTTTTGAGGCCCATGGTAGGATTGAACTTTTCCATCTTTTTTGAAGTTAAGCATGCGCATACATCTTGATTTGATGAATGAAATGTGGGCATAAGTGATGTGTGTCACTTCTGATAAGGGTTTAAGGGCCAGAGTGGGATCCACCACGTCCCTTGCCTACTGACATGGGGCTTGTGGATAAAGCTGTTAGGATAGAACCCCTCTCCCCTGGGTCTTGGAACTATGAATAGTGGTGTCCTCTTGCCATTGGAGAATATATCTTGAATTAGATAGACTTTGTAGTGTTAAACCACTGAAATTTTAGGGTCATTTGTTACTGCAGTATACACTAGCCAATCCTATCTGAAACAACAGATTGTGAAGTGATTTCACATGCATAGCCTCATTTCTTTCTGAAAGGGCACTTCTCAACACCATTTTTCAGATGGAAATCAGAGGCTCAGAGAGACTGGATATCTTAGGAGACGTAAGTGAGTAAGTGGTAGACCTGGACTGGAGAACATGCGTTTGACTCCCAGTCTTTGTTCCATTTGTGTTGGGTCATTGTCTCCACAGGGGAGACACAGTTCATTTGTGTGCATCTACATTCCATTCCCATTTTTTCTGTCTCTCCCCTTGTAATCACTGCAGAAGCTCAGGCTTCCACTTGGCTAATTGGCAAATGCCAGTGATCCTTCTAGGACGGTACAGCCCAGGTCTCTGAGGGTCTCTGTTCTCATCAGAGTCTGATAAGAAATCCTAGAGGGGCACCACATGAGAAGAGAAATCTTTCTAGACTACAGTTGTATTGGAAATGTGTGCATTTTGAATATAGAAAAATTGAAACAGTCACAAGGCTTTCTCTTCTATATTTCCAGAGGGCAATTTATATTTGCATGCAGTACCTTGTCAACCCTTTCCCTAAACACACGCACACACATACACACAGAATGACAGGCAAACATGGAAAACTGGGTTTATATTCATTCTTGTAATTTAATTTGGACTAAAGGGAGCAGGTCTAGTTAGATTTCTTTGTGGTCAGCAAATAAAAATGTGTTGAATAAATGAATGGGTTGGTTTTGACTTGAGGAGAAAAGGAAATTTAGGGCAAAAGTCACTTTCCTGAAAGTGTAATACAGATATCCAGGCACACATCTTGGTCTAACAAAGTAAGGAGAACATGGAGATGAGAAGGAAAGACCCCACTTATCTAAAGGGTGGTTAGTGCAGGGCCCTGATCAAAACACCTCAGTAAATAGTGCACAAAGCTGCCGTGATCATCTGGCAGGAGATCAATAGGCTCAGAGTGAAATGAGAACCATCTGAAAAGCTAAGAAATATTGCCTGGAGAATTGCACTTGACAGTATTACACTAAAAAAATTTTGGTTTTGTCAGCCACATGCCCTGCTTTGCTTCAGGAAGACTCTTTCTTAGATTGGAACTGGCATAGCTGGTGACGGCTATTGGATATATGTAGACTTTTTGGTTTGTGAGAATTGGATTGAACCCTATAAACTCTCAGTTGGGCTAAAAAATCATTTCACTCATAAGTGAGAACTTGATGGTATAGGATTTACTGGAAGAAGCATTACAGTTAGCTTAGCACCCCCTTCTCTCTCTCATTCTCCAGCCCCCCACAAACTGTTTCTCCTCTTTCTGTTCTTCTCTCTTTTATCTGAAATCTTGCCATTATGTAATACTTCCATACTCCATCTTGTTAAGACATTGTCCATGACAACCCATATAACATAAAACATAAAACTAGACCAAAAGTTAAAACTCAGGGAAAATTGAATTTTATTCCCCACTATACCTTTACTTCAAAAATGTCAACAACAAATCCAAATAATTCTTCAGTAATAGAATAAAATCCCCAATCACCCACAATAATTAGAAAAAAATGTAATATCCTGTTAAAAGAGGGCTGTCGTATATAGAACATATAGATTACCAATGTCCAAATAATTAGACTACAGTGAAATAAGCTGTACAAAAATCTAGGGAAATGTTTCTGGTGATCCAGAAGGCCCCTTATGGTCTGGTAGGGCCTCATTACATCACTGTGAGCAAGTCTCATTATTTAGGACTTTGGGCAAATATAGGATTGAACTGAACCTTTGCTGACACGCAGACTAGCAGCAGAAAATTTATATATAATCTTTCTGATGTAAGCTTGTTTCTTTGACATTTTTCTTTTTCATAAAAGTAAAAGGCTGAGAAAATGTCTGTTTATTTTAGGTTTACTTTTGTTTGGGTTCTGAGAAGCAAGAGGCTTGTAATTCTCTAGACTTCTTACCATTTTCCCAATGATTTTCTCATCCATTATTTCACTATGTAGCCCTGGAATTTCTGTGTGGCTAGAGAGAGGCAATTAGTATCATCTGCACACTGCAGAATGGAAAACCATGCTTCTCATCCCCAGGGCTGTGTTTCTCAAAGCCACCCAGCCGTCAAAACTGGACTCCTCTTTATCCTCACCCATTGCCTTGCCACCAAGGGCTCAATGGTACAGAGGCGTTCTCCCTTCTTCCACTTTCCATACCGTGTGTTCCAACCCTCTGACACTTGGATAACTGGTTGGCCATCTTCGACCTCTTTTCTAAAGAAGCAACATCATGTCAGAAGAGCAAGCACTAATCCAGGAATCGAGAGAGCAAGGTTCCAACCCTGACTTCACCTAAAGCTCAATTTTTCACCAAGAACAATTTATCTAAATCCCCTGAGCCTCAGTTTCTTTCTCTGTAAAATGGCTGCAGCAATCCTGCCCTACCATCCTCATAAAGTTCTGATAAGGCATTGATGAGTTAATTGGCAGGAAAGCCTGTCCAGTGTCTTCTGGATGAGAAAACATGTTCTTTTTCTATCCTCTATAGACCCCTTGTGTGGATTTCAGTGAATGCCCAGTCCTGGTGAAGGAGGTGTTTGGAGATTGGCCTGAGGTTTGCAGGCACTCAGCTGTCAGAGAGTAGTGAGGCATCTGGGAATCATTTCTAGATGGGTGGTGGTGGTGAGGTGTGGCGGTCAGGCAAGCCCTGAAAGACTGACCCAAACCTTCTACCACCTGTGCCCTATATTCACTCTATAACTGCCCAGGTCTCACATATAGATGCAGCACCTAGAAGCCCAAGAGCCATGATTTGAGAGCCAACAAAAGTGCATCTGTTCCACTTCCTCCATGTCCTATCTAAATCCCATCACCAAAGTTAGCACTAGTCAAAAGAACTTCCTCATTGTGATGGAAAATTCTATATCCTAGCAGTCCAACACAGCAGGCACTAGCCTTTAGTAGCTATTGCTTACTTGAATGTGGCTAGTATGGCTGAAGGACTGAATTTTTTATTTTATTTTGTTTACATAGCCACATGTGGGCATGCAGATCAAAGTGTTTCTCCTTCTTATTAAGGTATCATGTCCAGAAGACCTCTGTTAAAATACTTATATATTATTTTAATCTTTTCAGTGAAGCCATACGGCCAAAAATGAGATTCTGGCATGTGCATGCAGACAGGAGAAGGGAGAGGAGGGGAAACTTACCAGGAAGGCAAGCTTGCTGGCTCTCAGGAGGCTTCTGGAGGAACATCTGGCTCTCAGACTCACAGGCTCAGAAACTAGATGTTTCAGGACATGGAGAATGAAATTGATTTTCAGAGGTGGGAGCCCTTTAACCAAACTCCAAACTGATGCAATCAATCAGAGAGCTACTACATTAAAGTGCAAGTATCACCTAGGGACTAGTAATTTTCTACATGAAACCAGAGTCTGAATTGGAGTAAGCATGAACCCAGAGCATGAAATGACTCAAATGGTTGATGGGGCAAAGTGGTCGTTGCACTGTGGATATTATCTGTCCTGGGAATGGTTGAGCTGTGTTTTTGACCACAACCCTCTCTTCCTAATTGGATATCAGCTTGGACAGTTATCGGCAGTTTTGCCTCTAACTCTATTAGATATTCTAAGCTTCCATGGTTGACCAGACCCATACCCACTGACACATTCTTTTTTTAGCTATGTGACACACTCAGTCAGGTTCCTGCCCTGTGTTACACTCTAGAGGGATGTGAATATCCTTAAAACAACTTTGCCTACCTCTGCTCTAAAAGACTATGGGTTGACTTCTCAGTTTAACTGTTAGAGGACAGTCTTATTACCCTTGTTTCTAAAGTCCAAGGGGTCTAAATACTGACTGCATGCATTTTCTGCTTGAGGCAGCATATTGATTAGTTACTGATATCTACATGTGTTTGCTTTTAAAAATAGCTTTGTATGGTCAGAGGTTGACAATTGAAGTCAACCTCTGGGGCCAGTCTTGGGGCCAGTCAGTGCCTAAATGAGTGAATCAGTCGTGATGGTTGGCTGGTTGGTGTGGACCCCTTAGAAGTAGACACCTGAGACTCAGCTCAGGCCATCTGTAGCCATGCTAAAACAGGGGTCCAGATCTTCTGATTTCTTTAAAGAGAAGTTGAATACAAGTATCTGTATATTTATGTGAAATCTCCTGGTTTTTTAAAGGTGGAAAAGAATTCAATTAAAACCCTACACTGTACACAAGCCTAACAAAATGCATCAGCAAATTGGATTTAGCCTAGGATCTCCCACATCTGGGTGTCATGGGAGGGCCTGCCCTGGGAGTCTGATGTTTTGGGTTCTATACCCAACCCTGCATCTAAATCACCATGATATCTTGGGGAAGCCACACGCCTTCCTGCTACTTAGATGACTCCTCTGTGAATTAAGAGTGTCAGGTGGGATGATTTCTATTTCTCAGGTTCCCTCTTGTTCCAAAAGTCTGTTTTTTGTTGACAGGAACTGAGGCTAGATCATGACTCTAACTCAGCTCTCTTCCCCTTGTCCCTCCAGATCCACTCTCCACCCTGCTGCTCCAGAGGAGATGCTGGCCTCTATAGATGACCTCAATGGGCTGCCTTGCACTCTGGCTTCTGGTTGGATTCAGCCAATGGGAAGACTGAGAAGGAGATTAGAGGGAGGGAGGGGAATGAGGTTGGGGTGTTTATTCCCTCATCAATTGCACCAAGACTACTATAGTACACTACTGTGTTCTTGCCTGAAGGTCGATACTCCTATCAGACAGCCTTTCTGTCTTCAGGCTCCAGTGACCACTCCCTCCTCTGGCTCCACCAGGGCAGGGGTGATAACGACCCTACTGTGGCTCCCCCTCAGGACACAACACTACCCCTGATGGCTTCTCCACACCCTACCACACTTTGAGAAGACTCCCTTTAATAAACTCTACTCAAATCATCCAATTTGTGGGTGCTGGGACCCTGACTGATATGACCGGGGTCTGAAGGAGCCCTGTCAGTGGGTCTTCCAGTGCATCCCCTCCTTTGGCATCCTCACTGCCCTTGCTCCAGTTTCTGGAGAGCTCTAACTCAGCCAGAGGTTTGGCTGCCTTCCCTCAGGCCACGTTCTCTTTCTCTGAGGTGAACCACATTATGACTGTTGCTCTTTAAGTGGGTTTACTATAATACCATCACAGTCCCTTTGGAGAAAGGTAGAAGGAAAAACCTGGTTGGAAAATGCAGCCCCCTGAGCTCTGGCTGGTTGAAGTGATGATGATCCCCTGACCACTTGCCCCAAGAAACAGGCATTTCTCCAAGGGCTGTAGAATGTGTTTATTTATTTATTTTTGTTTAACTGCTCCAATGTTTATTGAGTTATGAACTGTTGCTGTAATCTGAGACACTCACTCACCCACTCATCCTGACCTTCCCACCTACTCCCAGGATGCTCCAGGGGATAAAAACTCTGGGGAGGAGAGGAATGGCACAGGGAGACATGGAAGTTCAGGGAGAAGGCAAAAGTGGGGGTCAGAAGGGCAGTAGGTGTAAATAGATTGCTGAGACACACACATATACACACACAGACCAAGACCAGGGAATCGACCTCTGCCCCCTTCAGCAGTGCAGGCAGGCATCCACGGCGCATTTCAGTCCTTCCCTTCATGAAGCGTCTGCCAAGGACGGCTAGGCTGAGGTTGCTGAACTCTGACTTTGGAGCTTTCTCCTCTGAGCCAAGGCGGCTTTGATGGCAGCTACTAGCCTCAGAAACTTGCGCTCTGTGTCCACAAAGACATTGTCTCTCTTCTTGGAGAGAACCAACTTTCCTGTCACCATCACTTCAAGGAACCTGGTGGTCTGGGTGGTCCCCTCGACACTAATGACTAGGCAGCTGGGGAACTCATCTTCTAACCTCTTCTTGAGCTGAAAATACTTGGGCTTGCAGCCTCAAGTGCCACAGTAAACCATTCGGATGGCGAGAGCCATGACCCTGGATGGCAACATTGGCTGCCACACAGATGCCAAGAGCTGAGCTCTGTGGGGCTCCATGCTCTGCCAAGCGGTCCTAGAATGAGTTTAGAATGAAATAGAAACCTGTTCCCTCTCATGGTCACAGACATCTGGAGGTAGGGCAGGTGCCCTCCTTCATACAAAATACCTCCCCTGACACCTCCCAACCACATCGCATTGAGGTTTTCCAAGGTCCCAGGTGCTTTGCTGGTTATGATATAGATGAATCTAGATCAATACAGCAAAGTTGGTAGTACATTCACAATCCAGAGTGACAGGTAGGAAGACAAATACACGGATAACATTTATAACACAAGGTGGAGGAAAGTAAGCCCTGTCAGAGTTAGTCAAGTGCTGGGGGTGGGTGTAGAAGCACAGAAGAGTGGTTTAAAGTTGAGGACCCTAGACTCAAGCAGACTGGGTTCAAGCCGTAATTTACTACTCGATAGTTCTGAAAATTTGGACAAAAAAGTCCAACCTCTTATGCTTTCATTTTCTCATCTGTAAAATGTGGGCAATAATAGGTTGTTTTCCTTAGGAGTAAATAAGCTATAATATCTGTAATGAGCTTGGCCCAGTCCTGGCAGATCCTAAATACTTAATAAATGTTAGCTTTTATTGTTACTTTCACAAAGATTGTACAAAGGAGTGGGGCTTGTGATGGTCTTGAAGAGTGGGAGGATTTTATGAGAAGGGGGAGATTATTCTAGGATGACAGAGTGGCATGCATAAAGGTACAAGGGCAAATGTATTTAGGAAGTATTAATCAATCCAGCTGGTTTATTGGAACTATGTATTAGAAAAAAGAGAAAGAAAAGTTGTTTGAAGCCATATCAACAGGACACTGAGTATTATGATGTGGAATGTGTATGTAATTTTGTAGATATTGAAGAGTCATTAAAAACAAGGATTTTAAGCAGGGTTATGTATACTTCGTTATTCTTGTAGGAAAATTAGTCTGGCAGCTTTATGTAAACTCTGTTGAAGGTGGGGAAAAAACATGAGGCTATTACTATTGTTCAGTGAAGTAGTGGCAGGACCTGTCTTAGGGAAGAGTTTATAAATGAGCAAACTCCTAACACCTGACAGAACCAATTTGGCAGGAGGCAGAGTAGCTGGAAACTAAAGTGTTAAGAGCCACTCACAGGGGACAAATGGAAATTAGGAGGAAGCAACTAAACAATTCTAATTTCAATCAATGACAGAGTGACACTCACTTTACAAAATATTGATTTTGATATAGAATTTTCAGGAGCAAAACTTTTGCATCAAATAGAGTCCATCTGTATTACCAACATGGTGTGCTGGGAGGTAGGGGTGGGGGGATGGAGCATTGATGCACACGCTCTTGTGTGGGCAGCCACATGGAGCAGCACGTGGCAGGAACTCAAGCAGCTGATGACTGTCATCAAAGAGCATGTCGACATGTTTGTTCAGCCATCCTCACAGCTCCTGCCCCATCCTGATGAAGAAGGCTGCTAACATTTAGTCAGTGTTTTATTTAGAAAGATAGTGCCTTGGATGATATTTTCACTGATGTGAACTGACTGTCCTGTCTATCCTAAATGTAGTAGGAAACTCCCCCCAAACCCAAGGAGAGTACATACATAGTAAGGCCAGATTTTTGCCCAGGGAAATGAATATTAACCCAGGAGTATAGTCTGTAGGGATGGAGCCAGAAATCCTTTAAGACCTCTGTCCTCACCTTGAGGGAAGAAGGATCTATGAAGAATGGTCAGCTAGGGTTTTATCCACGAACACTGAAAGGAAACCTATGTATTAAATCCAGCAACACCTCTGAGGACTTAGATCCTTTTGATGAACCTCCCGTCTAGCTAGCTGTGCCTTCGGATAGAGGTAGAGAAGAGGATGATTTCCCTGCTGCAGAAAAGTGAAACGTTGTGTAAATGGCCAACATCCTTTTCAGAATCAGAGAGTCTTTCTCCATAAAGCAGGTACACCTGGTGAGACAGCTGTAGTTAGAAGTCTGGAGAAGAGCCCTTCCAATGTGGCTGCCTACGTGGAGCTGTCCGTGGTGCTATAGTTGCCCTTGTTTGAGCCCATTTTGACAGTTTCTGTCAGCTGCTATGACAGGTGCTGGACCAGGTGGGTTAAACATAGTCTCCTTTAATTCCCACAGCAACCCTGCAAGATTAGACTTATTATCAGAAGCCTTGTTTCTACAGATGAGGCTCAGCACTTCACTTTCTGCCTTAAACAATTTGGACGGTCTGAATAACCTTTTACACATCAGATTTGAGGGCTTCCAAATTCCAACAAAGAAAGCATATCTTTTTTAAACTCTTCCTGTGATCTGTTAAAAGCTGTTGTCTGTGTAGAGGTTCAAAGGTGGTTGTGGTGGTGGTAGCAGAATTTAAGTCCCAGGGGAGTTTTCAATAAACAAATTAAGCATACATACCTATGTTTTGGATTAATTAGAAAGGATTGCAGGAATTTCAAACTTGTTTGTCAAAAGGGAGGAAAAATTAACCCCTCCTAATCAGAGGATAGCAAATTGTCATTTTTTGTGAAGATCAGCAAGACCTTGTTACTCTAACAATTTTTTCTTTTTTTCACTTTGAAGTGGGAAAATTAATAGGTTCCAAGATAGAGAAAGCAGGACAAATAAAGGCCCATCCTTCCCCAAATTGGAAGAAATATTTTTGGGCAGTTAGTAAAAGAAAACTTGCATGGGCTTTTGATGTCAAACATCCCTACATCACAAGGGCCTGAAATATCATTTGGGCTTAGGAAGGGCTTTTTCCAAAACTCTAATGTTACAAAACTCAAGGTGAAATAAGTATAATATTTAAGCTAGAACCAAGAACAAGAATCAAGAGGATTGTATCCAGTATCCATGTGGAATCTAAGCCTCCTCTTGACATAGATGTGCAATGGACACAACCAATCCAAGGTCCACAGAGAAAATGTGGCATTGGTGTGGGAAAAGTGGCCATGGTGGCTGATGGGTGCGGGGAATGGGAGGAAGAGATGAGATGTGGAGGCGTTTTCGGGACTTGGAGTTGTCCTGGGTGGTGCTGCAGGGAGAATTACAGGACATTGTAGATCCTCCCAGGGCCCACTGGATGGAACGTGGGAGAGTATGGCCTATGATGTGGACCATTGACCATGAGGTGCAGCAATGCCCAGAGATATACTTACCAAATGCAATGGATATGTCATGATGATGGGGGAGAGTGTTGCTGTTGCTGGGGGGGGGGGGGAGTGGTGGGGGGGTGGGGGGGTTAAATGGGACCTCATATTTTTTTAATGTAATATTTTTACAAAATGAATTTAAAAATTAAGAAAAAAAAAAGGAATCAAGAGGGAGTTAAATCAGGGGTTCTTGTTCTGGGTCCATGGACTCTGGCAGGGGTCAATGGATGGGCTCCAGGGGATTCATGAATCCTTGAAATTGTACTCAAAATGTTGTGTATGGATGCATTTTCACAAAGAGGGGTTGATAGCTTCCAAAAGATTCTCAAAATGTCAAGGAACATCCAGAAGTTTAAGAGTTACTGATTTAAATAATCACTTTAGAAAGTTAAGGCTCAGTGAGCAAAGCATCTAATTAGACAAACATATTTATATTTCTGGATTTGAAATAAGCATTCCATTTAAATATACTATTTTAGCTAATTCAAAGTAATTATTATATTTATCTATTGTAATAAAGAGGTCTACATTTATAGGAAAAATATCTAATAAAGTAGAAACTGTGTTGTTCTTTTCAACTGATTTTATTCCCCAAATGAGCTTATGAAGTGAGAAAAAACATCAATCAACCAGGAAACATTTGATGAAAATCCACGATGTGGGGAGACTATCACTCACCTACCTAAAATTCAATACTGTTCACCTACATAAGACATTCACATTCTGGCACCTATGCTGAACGTACGTACCTCTAGGTCTCCATTTATCACCATTTCCTCATTCACATTGCCAAGGCAAGAGAGCAGGAGAAGCACCAAACAGGACCCACTTTTTTGCCTACTCGGCAAACCTATTTACTGAACTCTGATAGCCAAATGTTTTGCTCATCTTGAAGCAGGTAGGAATCAAGACTCAGATGGATTTTCACAGTTCACAGATTGAACCTGAAGGCGAAGGGGTGAGTGCCTATAAAATTCTCTTCTTCCTACACACCACTTCTCTATTACTTTTGACTCTTATGGTTGATTTAAAGAGCAATGTGAGTCTCTGTGTGTGTATGTGTATGTGTGTGTTTCTGTGTGTGTGAGGTGTCTGGTTATACCACCCATAAAGAACATTTGATTCATCTCTCAAGTGTCTTTGACAGCTCAGTGTGCTGACATAACCCAAGAAACATGTGCTGTTATTTTGGGCAGGGCAGAAAAGCAAGTATAGTTTAGTTATCTCAAGAGTTTCCCCCTAGATCTATACTGGAATACAAGAGGTTGCAATCAATAGGCTGTGATATGTGGGGCCCTAGAAACTTCTGGGAACCTAAGAAGGTGGGGATTCCAGAAAGGCAGAGGATGTAAAGGGCACAAATCTCTCCACCGCCAGCATTTCATCTCAGAACAGAGGCAGGTACAAATTGGAGGCATTTAAGACCTGGAACTAGCCCGATACTGTAGAGGAAAGCAGGAACTGGAGCTATAGATCCACTTGCAGAGAAACTGAAGTAATGGCAGAGCACGGATTTCAAAGGCACAGCAGCCATGGTAGTTGGCAAAAGTAAGGTATTGGGAAAGGGTGCTGGCCCCAAGCCTTTTGACATCCATCCATTGCTCTTATCACCATCCTACATGTATCAGGTCTTATTGCCCCAACCCCAATCCTGAACTCAGGGGGACTGAGGCTAGAAACTGTTCATGACTTTTGCAGTTCCTAAGTGTGGGGAGCCTAAAAGGGTTATCCTTGTTGGCAGCCCGTAGTCTATTATCAGGCTAGCAGGGATGGAATCAGATCAATTCTACGGCTATCTTGGTAGCTACAGAAGCCCCAGCAACAATAAAATAACAAACATAGAACATGTGCCAGGTACTATTCTAGTGCTTCATGTATGTGATGTTGCTTAATTATCTCAAATCCCCATGAGGTAAGAGGTGTTATTCTCAATAATATACAGATGAGGAAACCTGTGCACAGAGAGATTAAGTAACATGCCTAACATCACTCTGATAGCAAGTGGTAGAGCTGGGATTCAAACCCAGGCAGTTAGGCTCCAGTGTCTTAGCCACTTTGTAATACTGTCCCTTGATTCACAGAACACAGCATCAGGCTGTCTTCCTTCTTATATAATTGTTTTCTCCCTGAACAAAACCTGTCCTTGCTTATCCAAATTCTCACTGTGGTTCAAAGGAAAAAGGAGGGTAACTCCTTTGGACATATATCAGAGTATACATCAAAGGCAGGGTCCAAAGTAAACTTAGATTGAGGGGTCTGTTTCATGTTGTGAAGGCCAGAACTAATGAGTAATGATGCTTTAGTGGCTTCCTCCATTTTCTCTTCTGAAATACCACCTGGTTGTTTGTCAAGTGAGAGAGAGACAGTTCATGGTGCTGTCTCTGTTGACATAAGTGAAGAAGGGCAATCCATGGAGGGAATGGTAGGAATATCATTCTTTTTAAATTTTAAAAATTAATCTTTTTAAAAGAAGATTTAGATTACATAACTGTTACATAAAAAATACAGGGGATTCCCATATGCCCCTCCCTCTCCCTCATCTTCCCACATTATCAACATCCTTCATTAGTGTGGTACACTTTTTAAAAAAATAGTGTATTTTTTAATTTTTAAAAAGATACTTAGATTACACAAATGTTACACAGAAAATACAGGGATTCCCATATCCCCCTCTCCCTACACCTCCTATACCCTCCCACATAAACAACATCCTTTATTGGTGTGGCACATTCATTGCAATTGATAAGTATATCCTGGGGCATTGCCATTGAGCTTGGACCATTGTTCCCATTGTAGTTTACACTCTCCCTCACAAAATTCTGCATGTTATGGGAAGATATAAAATGTCCTATATCTGTTGTTGCAATGTCATTCAGGACGATTCACAAGTCCTGAAAGAGCCCCTGTATTACACCTGTTTTTCCCTCTCCTTGCCCCTAGAGCCTCCAGTGGCCACTGCTTCCACATCAGTGTTATAATTTCTTCTGTTGCTAGAATCACAATAAGTCTTTAGTAGCATACCAGTAAGTCCACTCTAGTCCATAGTTCATTCCCTAAATCTGAGGATTCTGGGATGGTGGTGTCCACTCTACCTCTAATTAAGAGGGGGTTTGATCCCATACAGCTAATGGGTGGGACTCTCTTGCTTTCAGTTGTAGGCTCTCTTGTTTCCTTGATAGGGTGGTTGTCAATCCTCACCTCATTGTTAGTTGTCCTGGGTGACTCCAATTAACTGGAGAGCAGGTGTTGCAACTCCTCTGAGGCTCAGGGTCCAGCTGGCACATGGACAGCCCAAAGATTCCAGTCTCTTGGACATACACCTACAAACTCCAGTACCAAGGATAGGTTTAAATAGAAGGTACAGATGAGCCATGTGTAGGGAAGCCATAAATGAGCCCATCTCTGTTGCTCTCAGGAGCACAAACCCCAAAGTAGGGCCCATGGCAAGGCACCAAACTCTGGAGCTGTCTGTCCTGATGATAGACCTTCAGGAAGCCTGCTATTTAGGATAGTATACACTTTGGCAGTCTATGAGGTCCTGCTGAGGTGTACATAAGCATTACCTCTGGGATGACCTCCTAACTCACTTTGAAGACTCTTAGCCATATAAATTCATTTGTCTTTCCCTTTTCCCCCCTTTTATTCAAGGTCTTTTTCCAGTTGCATTGCTAGTTATTGCCTGGTAGTAACTCCTTGGTGCCAGGGAGGCTCATCCCTGGGAGTCATGGCCCATGCTGGGGGGAAGGTAATGCATTTATATGCTGAGTTTGACTTAGAGACAGGCTACATTTGAGCAACAAGGAGGCTCTCAAGAGGCAACCCCATAACACTAGGCTGTTTCAATTTCAAGAGCAAAGGCTCACAAGCATAGTCGTCAATATCAAGAGTCCATTAATGGACCATCCTCCTTCACCAATCATTGCCCCTGCACTTGGGGGATTGTTGCTGCTCCATTAGAGAATGAGGCAGAGCTCTCCATGATGGGAATTCAGTATTCTCTTGGCTATTGCGTGAGTCTCCATTCACTGTGACAATGCCCTGTGAACATCTGAACACTTCTATATACTTTATATGTATGCCCAGGTGAACTTCCTCACATGTATACCCCATCACTGACACTAGTGTGGTACATTTGAGAAGGGAGTTAGATCCCATGGGGCAGTTGGATCGTATCATTTCTGAAGCAAGATGAATTGATTACATCCTAGTGCTAGCAGAAGGTGCCCTTCTATCTGAACCTCAACCCCTGAGGCAGGGTGCCCTGGTTGGATATAAGCACATTTCTGTACTCAAACCTGGGGATATCAGGGCCTGTGTTGCGGAGTTTTGTTTGATCTTAAATAAAACTGCTACTGTCTCCTCAAAGTAAAGAACCAAGAACATTCAACTTGTAAGTCAGTGAGCCTGTAATTCATTGTATCATGAACTTCATGGCTTCTTGCTTATAGTAAAATACAAGCTCTTAATGAGCTATTTAAATATTAACAAGGAGCTGAACCCTGTTTTTTCCAACTCATTGAAGTAGATTTATGGTGCAGTGAAATGAAGTTACATTATATATCCAAGAAGGGAGAGAAGAAACACTAGTGAAGGGAATTTCCCCTTTCATTGAATTCTGACAGTAGTTATGCATGAGGCTATATATAAATGTGTTACATGTAAGCAAGAAATAATGACGTTTGACATCAAGAATGAGATACACAGGGAGAAATTTAGGGTTATAGTTTACAAATGCCCCTGGGGGAAAAGTCAGCTCTATGGAGATCTGAGGTTTGATCTTTCTCTCAGCCAAATACTGCATCATGCATAGCACCAGCAAAATACTTGTGCCTTATTTAGACTTTATCAGAATTCCATGGATGTGCTTGAGGTTGAGGGCAGAGGTATGAGAATCAGGTCCTACTGTTCTCCACTCCACTTACTATGTCCCTCCCCTGTAGAATAATAGAATGTTAGAAATTAAAGACTTCTCAGAGGTTCTCTGACTCCTGTATTGTGCACATGGAGAAACTGAGCTTAAGTGAAGGGGAGTGATTCACCTAAATTCATATTTAAATTTACCAGAAAACTGGAAATCCAGGTCAGCTACTACCTTGATAGCAAGACCTGGGAGGGCTTTATGATCCTTGTCCAGCTCCAACTTCAGCTGTTCCCTAGAGACTGAAAAGGAATCAATTCTTTGCCCCACTAACTCTGAGCTTTGATCCCGCTCTCCCACATAAGAGTGTCTTCATTGGCCCATCAATATTCATGACGAGTGTGTGGATTTTGGTACAGCTCCTAAATGCAATGGGCGCCGTGCTTTATACATCCCCAACATAGGCAAGCACAGTTGATAAAAGTATTGCAAAATGCTTTTATTTATTATTTAAATTATGCATAACTATAAAGAAGCTTAAGTTTATTTTGGAAGATTAAGAAAAACACTCCTAATCCTACCAACTGGACACAATCGTGTTCATTTTTCTTTCCAATTTTGTTTCTTCTTTATATATATTTTCTGTCTCCTGGGCATGGGTTCTACACTTTTCATCTAGACTTATTTTGTAAATGCTTTTCCATGGTAGCTGCTGTATTCACCTGCATCATTTTAGAGATTTCATCCCATTCGGTTAAAGGGAGATTAATGGGCCAATGAGCTGTAAGTGATTAGTGAGGATGACTAAGGTCTCCAGCAGCCCTGTTACCCCTTGGTGAATGGGCAAAGCTCGAGGAAGTTGAACTTGGCCCCTACAAGGCTTTGGGTGACCATCTATGCCCTGAGTGACCTGCTGGGAATGAAGCCCTCAGGGGACTCGTGAATGTTTATAGTTCCCAACAGGAAACACTCTTCCTTTAAGGGAGGAGGCAAGCTTAGTTTTCCTCTTTTTCTTTTCTACCTTCCAGGGAGCTTGGTTGTTTTTTTTAAAAAGAGTTAGGCTAGGGCACAAAGGTTTAAATTTCTCACCTCTTATCAGGGTTTAAATTTCTTCCAGGAAGGGGATTTAATTTTACTGCTGTAGCAATTTTTCACCACAAGAATCTGCTTACTTCTTTTCTTGATACTGAGATGCTAGCCTTGGTACAATCTGGGCAGATGGAGGGCATCCCCCTCCATCTACAATGCCCTCTGCTCTCTGCCCATCTAAATTGTACCTATCCTTCAAAGCCCAGTTCTCATGATTCTTTGTTCTCTTGGAGCCTTTCCTGGTTGTTCGTGCCACACTCTGGTTTCTGACACCTAAAACACTTATTATTTGCTCATAATCATGTTATCCTAAAAGTTAGCAGGGAATCATAAACAGACCCTGGACTGGAAATCAGGATAATTCAGATCTTGTCCTGTTGTTAGCCATTTGAGTGACTTTGGATAGATCTTTGCACCCCCTGGGCTTCAGTTTCCCCATTTTAAAAATGATGGGTTGATCTTCATTGTTCCTTCCTGATTATGATTCTATGATCTGAGTCCTTTGAAATCACTGCTGCACATCACTGTAGAGACTGAAAATTTGGTCAATTGTGCTCGTTCCCCTCCAATAACCCTAAATCTTCTTGCTCATAAGACATTATTCAGACAATGTTGAAATGTGCATTGTTATTAGAAACATAGATAGGTTCCCTTCCACAACCTTCCTCCTGCCCTAGCTTCTGTTTATCTTTCTTTTCACCCAATAAGTAGACTTCAGACCCTGTTCTTCCCACTGTTGAAGTTCTGAGTCTCTGATTATTATAAAGTGCAACAAACAGCAGCTTACTTTGTGAAGGCTGTACTTCAAGCACTCTAGTAATGCAACTTGCCACGCACCAATCCCAGCAGAGTGTCCACAAACCAATCTGATTCTCCTTTGATGAGGTGGAGATGCAGTCCTCTGAGAAGTGATTAGCTGGAGGGCAACTGAGTCCCTACTCTCTCTATCACCAGAGTAAGTGTGAGGCCCAATGCAAGGGTAAGCGATCTGCCTTGGAGGTCCACATTTGCTCAGCCCAAACATGCTGAAGAAAAAAGATTATAGGCTTAAAATCAGAAAAAAAGTTTCTAAGGCTCTTTTTATGCCCCCCAAATATGATGGCCTCTGGAGAAGCTATCATAATGGTTAGCCAGGGGTCACCAAATGACAGCAACTTCTCAATACCCCGTCACAGCCCCAACCCACCTTTAAGACTTGCCTTCTAACCAATTCCCTCATCCTCCCACCCTTAGCACACATTCTACATTTCCTTGCCTCTGGGGTTTCCCTTATGCTTCTCTCTGCCAGGAATGCATTGGCCCTTATTACCCCCATTAACATTCTGCTTATTCTTTGGGGCACAAAGGAACTCAATGCTGTCTCTACTATGGGCTTTAGAGTCTGAATGTCTTGAGTTCAAACCCCACTTCTCCTACATCTAGCTTTGTGACTGGGATAGGCTTCTCAATCTCTCTCACAAGTCTCAATTTTCTCATTTGTTAAATGGGCTGATAATACCTGCCCCAGGGTTTCTGTAAGGTGTAAATGAGATGGTGAAAGACTTGTAGCCTTAAACGTAGTGTCTGATATGTAGCAGGGACCCAATGAGTGGAATTCATTATTGTTTCCCTTATGTATACCTGTTTTAGGTACTAGTATAGTATAATTTATTTATACATATACATTTCCCACTGCTGGATAGAAAACTTAAAGATAACAATTATTTGACACTCCTGGTTATCACTTTCAATGTCAAGCACGTTCTGTTCAAATGAATTGAATATGTCATTTTATTTGCCTTTTCCTCCTGGTCATACCAAACAAAGGCAGGAGAATGTCAAAACTGAAAAACACAAGGCAAAAAATAAGTTATTTTTATATTTTTAGGCCACATTTTATAAGGAGTGCAGTTTTGAGGTCTTGCCCCTTAAATCATAAATTCAGGAGTAAGGGGAGGATTGAGACTATGACCTTTTGTGGGTATTTTGGTAGTTAGCATTTGGCAGGGCACTTGCTAAATATGTAAGTGTGTTGCTATTTGTGATAAAATCTTGTCAAAGTGACAGATCAAGGAAGAGAAAGACAAGACTGTGATGGTTCCTAAGCCAGCCCCATTCTGAAATCCTGCTGTCCTTTCACAAATGCAACTCTGAAATTTTTGTGCTTCTTCCCCTGGAGTGCCAGGGAAAGGTCCTTTGGGGAAGAATTGTCCACATTCCTCTCAAGACTGGTCCACACTGTGTGTCAGTTGTCTCCACCCAAATGGACTCTGGGCTCCATGTTGGTGCTCCTAGCAAGATAGATAAAGCTTGAGGTTTGACCGAGGCCGCACAGCACCATGGTTAAGAGGCGAGACTGGAGTTGGGCTGCCTGGGTTTGTTTCTCAGCTCCTCCCTTTGCTCACTTGTGATATTGGATAAGTTATTCAATTTCAATGAGCCTCAGTTTCTCCATCTATAAAATGAGGATGAAAATAAGAGTGTCTACCTCCTAGGGTTGTTATGAGGATCAAAAGCATATACTTAGTAAGTGCTTTGTGAGTGGTGGCTATTATTTTAGAGTAGTAAAGGATGTCCTCCCAAATTATAGGGAAAGTCAAGGTATCATGCGCTTCTTCTGGGCCTTGGCTTGGCTGATCCTCAGCTCTGCTGTGTAAGGCAGAAAGGAGAAGTTTCTGCAATGGTTCTAGCAGAAGACAAATGGAGTGGTGGCTGTGATAATGAAATGGGGGAAGAGGGGGATGGATTTGGGAGATGTCTTGGAAGAACTGATGACAACACCTGCTGTCCAGTTAAACGTAGATCTGAGGGGAGGGGAATAACCTGGGGTAGCTTCCAGGTGTCTGGGACACAGTCCGGGTGGGTGGTGATTTGTGAGTAAGACAGGAGACATTTTCGGAAGAGAAGGCTCATAGAGGGGAGGTTGAACTTGAGAAGCTGTGGAATATTGGGATAGCAGTAGAGATGGCCAAAAGATATTGTAAACGGGACTCTGGAATTGGGAAAAAGTCCAGATTCAGGAGTAGATTTAGGAGGCACCAATGTTTGCAGTGAATATCATTAGAACTAGTAAGATTCTCCAGAGAACCTAAAGCAAAATGCCCAATGTTTAGATCAAGGGTAGGCAGACTTCTTCTTAAAGGGCCAGTAGGCAAATATCTTAGCCTTTGTGGGCCTTAGAGTCTCTGTTGCAACTACTCAACACTATCGTTTTACCTAAAAACCAGTCATGGACAACACATAAATTAATGGGTGTGGTGATGCTCCCATAAAACTATTTACAAGCATAGGAGACTGGCCCAAGGTCCATAGTTGGTTCATCTCTGCTCCAGACCAGTACTTTGCACAATGCAGATGTTCAATAAGTATTTGTTGACTTATTGGTTCAATAAGTATTTGTTGGCTCCAGAAATTGTCTGAAGTCCATGCAGGTTTATTTTTAGCAGTTAAATCAAGTTTGTCAGAACTCAAATTTTGTTCATGTCTCATGAAGGCACCCAAAAAGTCAGGCTGGGGGTGGGGGAGGGGTGATGCTTGGACTTCTGCTGCCATACATAAAGGGAGCCTCCATGAATATACCATCGATTATATACCATTGGGTTGTGAAGTATCCAGCCTAAAACCTTTCTAACTGAGTCTCAGGCCATCAGCCAAGTATGATAAATCAGACTGGTGAATTGCATGGGCAGGTGATGGGAAGGTTTTTGATTTTAAACCCCCCTGCAGGCCGGGCTGGTGGGTAAGGTGAGAGGCCTCTGCTTTGCAGAGAGCATTCTCGGAGCCCTGGAGCCCTCGAGGACCCTGGATGGCATTCGTGTCATGCTGGGAAATTGACTGCAAGTGTGTTAAATAATTAAGAAACTGCCTGCGGGTGTTTGTAGCTTCCACTGCAAAGAAGTTGATGAGGAGGAAGCAGGAGAAAATCAAGTGAGGAACTGAAGCAGCGTGAGCAAAGTTGGCATTTCGGTCTCAGAAAACTAGCCATAGCAAACCTAAGGGGCGGGGGTGGGGAGAGAGAGAGGGAGAGAGAGAGACTGCCAATACCTTGATTTTGGACTCCTAACCTCTAAACCCCTGAGCCAGTAAAGTTCTGTAATTTAAGCAAACCAGCACTCTTGGGTCCTAATTCCAGCTGGGACACCTCAGCCCTGCCCCCAGCACATCAGGTCTGAAGTTTCTCTAAAGACAGATGTCAGAAAAGGTCAACGCTTTGAGGGCACTGGAGCTTTCCCATTTGGGAGGTACCACCTTCATGAACCACAGGCCTAGATGCCTGCAGCCCCGCCTGCCATGGGCTCCTGCATCTTAACGTTCAGGTCCAATCCTTCATGGTCAAGGTCTCCCTCCCTGATGTTCCACTCCCACGTCGCCCACAGTGTGGCCATTTGAAATTATTGGATGAACACCAAAGAAGAGAAAGATGATGTTTTTACAATCATTTCTTCCTGTGGGTGTGATCCACTTTGAACTTGAGTAGAGAAGTTCAAAGCATGACCGTCAGTAGAGAGGCCTTTGATTAGATGACTTAATAAGAGCACTCGAGGGTCTTGATTGGACTATGTCAGTGAGGCCTGACTCAGGTCGAGTCTCCCCCGACCGCCCTCGCTGGCACTGATACAAGCAAAAACACAGAGAGAGAAACAGACAGAGGCAGGGAAAGCACACCGCCATGTGTGATCCTGCCGTGCCAAGCCTGAGCGAGGAGGCCCAGAAGAGAGCAGCCCCATCCCAGCTTTGCTGAGAGCTACAGAAGAGCAGAGGCCTCGGCAGAGACCCACGGCCATTTAGCTTTACCTCGTGGCAGCTGACTTTGGTGGGAAAGCACCTGTCACCATGCCTCGAGTTGGACTTTTCATGTTCTTACAGCTTTGACCCCAAAGAAATCCCCTAACCTAAAAAAACCCACTGCTGGTACTTTGCAACGGCCGCCCTTGGGCCAAGGAAAACACTCGGCCTGTGTGGGGCCTGGCCCGGCACAGCCGTGCTCACCCTGCCCACCAGTCAGCCTGCTCCTCCCACCATGCCCGCCACCCCCCACCTGCACCAATCCAGGGACTCCCCGTGCTGTCCACAGCCCCAGGTAGCCTGCCTTGACTTGTCCGCTCTGGAGTGGGCGACTTTCCGTGTGCCCACGGCACCTTCTCCTCGTCTTTGTGTCAGCAGTGACCATATTCTTATGCCCCAATCTGCCCCTCCCCAGCTGTCAGCTCTAGCAGGGCCCAGACAGTGCCTGACTCCCTGTCCCCGGTGCCAACCCCTCAGAAGGCACCCCATAAAGGTTTGTGGAGCAACTGCATGACTGGGAGGCAGTGGGAAGAGAAGAGATTTGGAAGCTTTCCAGCATGACCTCTGAGCTGGAGACCATCAAGCTGGTGACCGCAGGCCTTTGAGCCCCGAGGAGGAGGATAGGACCTTAAGGCCAGAAGTTGTCTGGGCACTGACCTTCCCGACCAACTGCTTGACTCTTACACTGGACGTGCAGGCAGCACGGTCAACAGGGAGGTGACCGTACACCCACCGTGTTCAGAGCAGGACGCCGAGGCCGGCCTCCTTACCGTGGAGGTGCTCGGGGACCCAGGCCTGGGTGTGGGGAGAGCTCGTGCCCCTTCGGCAGCCCCCAGCTCTACCGTACTGTGTGCCATGGCCAGAAGCCCTCCTGGGGTGCCCCCCCACCGTGCATTCCAGCTCCACAGGAACCTCATTCAGCCTTAAGCAGGTGAGGCCTTGCCCACCCCAGAGCCCCTGCCCGCAAGGCTATTCCCTGTAACCCACCACCTGCTTGGGCTCTTCTGCAAAGCACAGCCTTTGGAGTCAGAGTGTCCAGGGTGGAAAACACACAGCTGGAGCAGGTCACGGTCCTGTGTCGGGATCGCAGACCCCACATTTTCTAGAAGGCCAAAGGAAGCCATGATGGCCAGCTCGGGCGGGTGTGTTGGGGTTGAAGAGTTGGTGTGAAGCCTCGAAAGAGCTTCGACTCAGGAGGTCCCTTGCCCCAGCGAGCACGCCAGGGGCAAGGCCCCGCTCAGGAAGAGGGGCGGGCAAGAGCAGGGACTGTGAGCCCACCTCGGAGGCTGGGCTTGCTCTCCCGGAGCTGCAGGACTTGAGTGCCAGAGCTGCCTGCTCACCGTCCACGGGGGCAGGGGCAGGTGGCCCAGAGGGCTCCTTAGCAGCAGCGAGTGCCCCGACCCTCAGCGCTAGGGGCCCACCCGGCATCCGCCCTGGGCTCCCCTGCCCCTCTTATATCCCCCTCAGCTCTGCTAGAGACGGGGTGGGTTCAGGTGCCCTGGGTCTTCTCAGGGAGGACAGGAGGAGGCAGAGGGGCAGGAGCACAGGGCTGACCTGCCTTCTCCCCTGCACAGACTCCCAAGGCTGTGCCTGCCTCCAGGTCCACTCCAGGTGCGCCGTCTGCTGGCACGTGAGAAAATGAAAAATCAGTAAGAGAGACTTTTCCGGCCTTCAGAGATTCCCTCCCCACGGCTCTAAGAAGCAGGTCTGCCACCAATTCCTGAGTCCAGAGCCCAGTTTTGAGCAAGTAGCAGGGCCCATCCTAACAATCCACGTCCAGATTGAGGCAAGAATCAAAGAGCAGTGGTACTACACAACTTCCCACCACTCCATCCCTACCAAAGAAAAAAAGGGAGCATCTGAGTACATCACATCCTCATCAGATGCCCAGACATCAGCAAAAAATTATGGGCCCTACTAAGAAAATGGAAGGCAAGGCCCAAGAAAAGGAACACACCAAAACCCCAGAAGAGATGCAGGATTTGAGAGGTCTCATTGGCAAGATGCACACAAATTTCCAAAATCGCAATAATGAGTTGAGGGACAATGTGGCTAAGGAGATAAATGACAACAAGAAGACATTGAGAGAGTGCAAAGACACGTTTGAAATCTTGACCAGCGAAGTGACAGAGCTCATGGGAATGAAAGACAAAAGAGGTGTGATCCATAGCCCATCGGAGGCACACAATAGCAGACTCGAAATGACAGAAGAGAGAATAAGTGACACCAAAGACAGAACAAGTGAAATGGAAGGGAGCAAAGAACAGAGAGTGAAAAGAATAGGAAAGGACTTAGCAGGGGCTCAGAGAGTTGAATGACAACGCGAGACACAGACACGTACACGTCACAGTCATTCCAGAAGGAGAAGAGAAGGGAAAAGGGGGAGAAGAGAAGGGAAAAGGGGGAGAAAGAGTCTTTGAGGAAAAACGAATGGAAAAATTTCCCCACTCTCGTGGAAGCAATGAACTTGCGAGGCCAAGAAGTGCACCCCATTCAAAATAAATTCAAAGAGACCTCCTCCAAGACACATACTGCTCAGAAGGTCAAATGTCAAAGACAAAGAGAAAATTCTCAGAGCAGCAAGGGAGAAGCAAACCATGACTTACAAGGATGCCCAGTAAGACTGCATGCGGATTTCTCTTCAGAAACCACGAAGGCGAGAAAACAGAGGCATGATAAAATTAGGACAGTGAAGGAGAAAAACCACTGGCCTAGAATTCTTTATCCCGCAAAATTGTCCTTCCGATAGGAGGGCGAGTATAAACCACTCACAAAGAAACAGAAACCAAGAGACTTTGCCAAGAAGAGAATCCACCTTTGCAGGAAATAGTAAAAGAAGCCTCAGAACCTGAGATCAAAAGACAGGAGAGAGAGAGGCCTGGAGAAGAGCAGAGAAGAAAGACTAGCAGAATGGCTAACCCAAAGAGTAAGAAGACAGGCAAAAATAGCATACGACCTAAGAAAACCCAAGACTAAAATGGTGGAAGTAAATAATGCATTTAAAGCAATATCATTGAAGGTGAGTGGATTAAACTCCCCAGTCAAAAGGTACAGGCTGACGGAATGGATAAAAAAAGCATGAGTCATCCATCTGCTCCTTTGTAGACCCAGGGCTACAAAACGGCTGAAAGTGAATGGTTGGAAAAAGATACTCCATGCAAACAATCACCAAAAAGAGCAGGGGGAGCTAGACTGCTCTGAGGCAAAACAGACTTTAATGCAAAAAGTTATGAGAGATAGAGAATATATGAATAAAAGGGACCATCCACCAGGAAGCAATCAGTCATAAATATCTATGTAGCTAACCAGTGTAGCCCAAAATACATGGGACAAACTCTGGCAAAACTCAAGGGAGAAATAGACATCTCTATAAGGACTGTTGGAGACTTCAATGCCCCACTCATATCATGAGATAGAACAATTAGACTGAAGAGCAACAAGGAATGGGAGAAATTGAACAGCATGATCAACGATTGAGACCTAATAGACATCTACAGAAGGCTGCATCCCAACTCAGTGGGTTCTGCATTCTTCTCAAGTGCCCATGGATCTTTTTCCAGGAGAGACCACATGTTAGGGTACAATGCAGCTTTCAATCAATAGAGAGAGATTGAAATGAATCAAAGCATCTTCTGAGATCAGAATGGAATGAAAGTGGAAATCAGTCATAAACAGGACCAAAGTCAATTCACCAAGGTGTGGAGGCCAAAGAACACATCCTTACATAATCAGTGGGTCCAAGAGGAAATCGCCAGTGAAGTCAATCTTTTGAGACAAAGAAATATGAGAACACAACTTATCAAAATGTAGGGGATACAGCAAAAGCAATCTTGGGAGGGAAAATTAGAGCCTTCATTGCTGACATGAAAAACCAAGAAAGAGGTAAATGCAAAGATTGAACTGAATGCCTAGAGAAACTAGAAGGAGAAGAGCAAGCCAATCCCAAAACAAGCAGGAGGAAAGAAAGAAAGAAAAATGAGAGCAGAAATCAATGAAATTGAGAACTACCACCACAAACAATAGAGCAAATCAACAAAACCTAAAGCTGGTTCTTTGAGACAAACCCCTAGCCAGAATAACCAAAAACAAAAGAGAGAAGATGCAAATAATTGGAATCAGAAATGAATGAAAGAGGGGACGTTGTGATTGACCCCACAGAAATGAAAAGGATCGCAAAAGGATATTATGAGAAGCTGCATGCCAACAAAGTAGACAACCTGGATGAAACGGACAAATTCCTAGAAATGCACAAACAACCTACACTGACGCTACGAGAAATAGAATATCTTAACAGACCATCACAGTGAAAGAGATAGAATCCATCATCCCAAATCTCCCAGCCAAGAAGAGTCCGGGGTCAGATGTCTTCCCAGGTGAATTGTACCAAGCATTTAGAAAAGAATGAACACCAATCCTGTTTAGACTCTTCCCAAAAATTGAAGAGGAGGGAAAATGACCCAAGACAGTTGATGAAGCCAACGTCAACCTAATACCAAAGCCAGGTAAAGATACCACAAGAAAAGAAAATTAGAGACCAATCTCTCGAATGAACATCAATGCCAAAACTCTCGACAAATTACTTGCCAGTAGAATCCACGAGCATATCAAAAGACTTATACATCATGGTCAGGTGGGATTTATTCCTGTCATGCAAGTCTGGTTCAACATAAGGAAATCAATCCAAGAGGAAAAACACATCATCATCTCAATCGATGCAGAAAAGGCATTTGACAAAATCCAGCATCCTTTTTCAGATACAAACTTCAAACAATAGGAATAGAAGGAAAGTTCCTGAATATGATAATGGGTATAGGTGGAAAACCCGCAGCCATGATGTGCTCATGGACTGGAAGAATAAATATCATGAAGATGTCAATCTTTCCCAAACCGATTTATAGATTCAATGCAGTACCAACCAAAATTCCAACAGCCATTTTACAGAATCAGAAAAGGCCATTACCAAATTCATTTGGAAGGGAAAGTGCATCCAAATCGCCAAAATCATTCTGAACAAGAAGAGCGACATGGGAGCAATTTCACTGTCTGGCCTTCAAAGGTATTACAAAGCTACAGTGGTCAAAACAGGAAGGTAGCGGCATAAAGATAGACACATCTATTGGTGGAATGGAATTGAGAATCCAGAAAAACAGGTGACTCAATAGAGGAAGATATTTGGAAATCACATGTCTGATAAGGGTCTAAGATCCAGGATCTATAATGAGACGTTTACATCTCAACAATAAAAGGAGAAATAATCCAATTTAAAAATGAGCAACAGACTTGAGTAGATGTTTGTCCAAAGAAGAAATACAAATGGCAAAAAAACACATGGAAAAAATGTTCAAGATCTCTTCTGATTAAGGCAATGCAAATTAAAACCCACAAGGACTTATCATTTCACACCTATCAGAATGGCCACTATTCCAAAGGACAGAGAACTCCAAGTGCTGGAGAGGCTGTGGAGAGATAGGAACACTTCTTCCTGGTTGGCTGCTGGCAATGCAGGACGGTCCAGCCACTGTGGAGGACTGTTTGGCAGTCCCTCAAGAAGTTGAAAATAGACTTGCCATGTGACCCTGCAGTACCACCACTGGGTCTATAGCCAGAAGAACCAAGAGCAGTGACATGAACAGACATCTGCACATCGATTTTCGCAGTGGCATTCCTTATGATTGCCAAAAGTTGGAAACAACCCAGGTGTCCATTGATGGATGAGTGGAAAAACAAGCTGGTGAATTCACCCGAGGAAAAGTTATGCAGCAGTAAGAAGAAATGAATTGTCAAGAAGAAGACAACATGAATGACCCTGGATGAGATTCTTTTAAGTGAAGCCAGCCAGACACAAAAGAACTAGTACCATAGGATTGTGTTATGATGAACCAAATAGACTGTGTAACATACTGTACGATAAAAAACAATTGCTATGTAGCCAGTCCATGCAATTGCGAGTTGTACAGTTTTATTCAATTGTGCTTGCTTTTTCTTTTTAGATGATTGCTTCTATCTCCAATTCTTAAGTGGACAAGATAGAGTTAGAAATAATCAAGGCAATGGGAAGCCTCTGGCAGGATTGGTGGCACAGCCACCATGTCTGACTTTGGTCTCATTTCCACCTCATCACGGGCCAGATGGAGACAGCAACCCAGGAGTGCAAGTGGGTCTCCTCAGACCATGCGGCCCTCCCCCAGCCCTGTGTGGAGTTGGACTCGGGGTTCCGTCCGTCCCCTTCCTACTTCTCTTGTGTCTGAGTGTGTGCATTAGCTCCATGTGAAACCAGACTCTGGGGCTCACAGTGTCCGCCCCCCGTGGACATGACTCTGTCCCAGGAAGCTGATGCTAGAATGGATCCCACTGTGTGGTGAGGAGACTGGGGGTGAGCCCCAGTGACTAGCCTGGGCTCCCCAAAATGGAAAGGACAGAGCAGCAGGCTTTGAACCCAGCTGGGTCTCCCCCGAGCTGGGGCCCGAGCTGCCTGCAGCCTTCCCAGGGAGTTGTGGGGGGGACGTGTTGGCGAACAGCGTCCAGGGAACAAGGCGATCCAGGAGAGGGGATGGACAGACAGCCGTGAGAGGGACTTTGGCGGGGTTCTTACAGTTGAAGGGTCCAGGGGAAATGACCTAAGGAGGTGACCTCACTTCCTCGGTGACAGAACTTGGAACCCTGGTATCCAGGCACCCAGATTCCACAGGCAGCCCCTTCCCAGCTCACTTGGCAGGAGACGCTCGAGAGAGCAACATGTTCTCCTGCTGCGTTGCGCAACCCCGAGGCTCCAGCCCCAACCAAAGTGGGAATGAATCCCCTTGCCATCGCTTCCGACATTGTCTCAGGCCTCAGCCACGGAGCCACTGGCCATCGGCACCCAGGAGGCACCCAGAGGTGACATGGGGTGGCCCAGGGGAGCCAGTTGAGCACAGGCCACCACTGTGCTCCTCCTGGGCAGACCCACGTCCATCCTCTTCCCAGGGTGTGGGGGTGTGGACAGGGGGACCACTGCGGGCAGGAGCGGTTGTCAGGGTTGGGGACCCTGACGGCCTTCCCTGTCCCCTGCCAGGTCACGGGTGGGGGTTGGAAGAGGCAGCTTGGGGACATCCATGTGGACCGTGTCTTTCCTGAGCCTCGAGCTCCCCTGTTCTCTCCACCGGGCTCGGGGGAAGGCAGATCTTACCTGGGCCTGCCCTGGGTCCCGGCCCAATGGAGGGCCAGCTTCCCCTGTGGGGGAGGACAGGCCCCTCGCTGATGCCCCTTGGCCTGGCCACCGGGCACTGTGTTCGCAGAGCTCCACACAGGTGGTCGGCGAGGAGCTGGAGGAGGGGCTCGCCTACACTGTCTCTCTGAGAAAGGTGCCGGTCCATCGGGGCCCTGGCCAGGGCCGGTGCTGGTTCCAGGTGAGAGCAGGTGCAGTGGGAAGGGGGGCCCGAAGCAGCCGGGGAGCACCCCAGGGCCGTGTTCCACCTTGACCACCGCCTGAACGCTCTTCAGGGCTTTCCCACCCGAGTGGCCCCATATCCTGCTTCCCAAGGAAACTGGGACCCCACCGTTACCAGCACACTGCCACTCCACAGATGGGGGAAGGTCACTGCACACGTGGAGAGGGGCGGGAGAGGGTCTTTAGCGCAGGATTCCCATCAGGGCCAGCTGGAGGTGGGCACGCCGTAGACACGTGCGCGTGGTGCTGCTGTGTTTGCGAGTCCCCTCCTCAGCCCCACGTCCCCGGCAGCATCTCCATGACTGTCCTTGCCCATCTGCTCCGAGCCGTCCAGCTCTCCTGCTGAGGAGGGTTCTCGCTGTCTCCCATAAGCACCCCATTAACCTTCCCGGGTAGAAGCTGGGGCCTGCCTCGGCTGCCCAGGATTCCAGGAGGGTGGTGGCTCAGAGCAGCCTTTCGGCCTTCGTGCCTGCTGGAGCCAAAGGTCCTGTCCCGGGGCCCTGCTGGCTCTGCTGCCCTGGACACCACCCACAGGCCCCCAGGCAGTGGTCCTCCCGGCCCCGGCAGAGGCTCCAGGAAAGGGCCGGCTGGGCAGAGGACACGCAGACCTCCCTTTCTCCAGCGAGGGCCAGCTGACCTGGTGGAGGGGCAGTGGCGGGGGACCACCGGCTGTCTTTGGGGGGAGCGTCCCTGCAGCCCCTGGCCCTGGCCCTGGTGTTTCCCTTCCTTGTCCTGATGTGGGGTCGGGGTGGCCAATGGCATCTCCTTTTCCTCTGGCCCCAGGACAGTGCAGATCAGAAGGTGGTCTTCTGACCAGGAGGGTCTGCAGTTCCCCAAGTTCTGCTCAGACCCTCGGCCCTGCAGGGGACTTTCTCCCCCAAGGACCCTCCAGGCACCTGCCCTTTCAGGTCAGGGGCCTCGCCTTTCAGGTGTCGGCTCCCCTGCGGTTCCGTGTGAAGGCCGAGGACCTTTCTCCACTAGGGGCCCGCACGGCCCCTTGGCCGGATCTCACTCAGGGCTCGGGGCAGCAGGTGGGCCCTGGCCCCACCCAGCTGGCTCCAGGCGCTGTGTCTGACCACCCTGCCCCCTCTGTCCCACCCCAGAGGACGAACGAGGGGGCCCTTGCGAGGGGGGAGAGCCGCACCGTGCTCACGGTCAAGGCAGGCTGCTGGGAGGCCCTGGCGGAGCATCTGGTGCCCGCCTGGCAGGAGGGCGACTTCAGCTACGTCCGCACCTTCCTGGGGACCTACCGCGTGTTCGCCTCCACTGAGCAGGTCCTGGACTGGCTGTTCCACCGGTGAGCGCCTGCCCCCACCCGCCCCCTGGGATGCTGCGCCCCCCATGCGCTGGGCATCTCAGAAACGCCACTGCAACCGCTGGCCTCAGTTTCCTCCTTGGGAAGGGGGCACCCTGAGGACCAGCCCCTAGGGCTGATTGTAGGACAGACTGGGAGGATCCGTGGGAAGGGCCACCCTGAGCCTGGCTCCCGGACAGGGTGGCTGGAGGCGCAGGGCTGCTCCTGGGCAGGACTTCCCTCTGCCCAGGGAAGAGGCTCTCAGCCTCGCCCCTCCGGACCCAGTTTTCTCATTTCTCAGGGAGGTCTGTGAGCCCTTTCGGGCCTCCAACCTTGGTGTGGTCAGAGCAGGGATCCCTGTGGGCTGCCAGAGGGCTCCAGGCCTGCCCCAGGTCTGAGGAGGTGTCGCTGAGGGCTCACCCTTCCCCTGGTAGACGGCACATGTCTACTCGGTGCACGCGCTCCCTTTGGCACCTGGCTTCATGCAGGGGACACCGCAGACCAAGGATCCTGCCTTCTGGGTTCCTTTGGAGGGGGGGACCGCTGGCAATAGGCCGAGCCATCTTCAGCAGGGGGGACACTCAGCAAGCAGCTGTGACAGCCTCATGGTCTCCCCTAGGTATGGAGGTGACCTCGGTGGGCGGGGTGAGCCTCGTGGATGCCTTGACGTGAAAACGTAGGTGCACTTTGGGTGAGGGCGAGGGACTCTCGTGCCCAGACCCCATTGTGGGGAGTCAGGTGGTGTGTGGCGGGGTAGGACTGGGCAGGGTCTGGGGCCACGCGTCCTGCATCCCCTGGTCCCGTGGAAGGCTGAGCCCAGAGGGCTTCCCCCTCCCCTTGCCAAGGAGTAAGGAAGCTGAGGTGGGGTCCTGGGGCACTGTCTGCACAGGAGGCCAGGGGGCTCATTCCTCAGAGAAACCCACCCATCCTCCGCCCCCTCCCAGCCCCCAGGCCCCCAAACACCACCTCACGCAGACCCCTGATGGGAGGTGGTGAGCAGCCTGCTGACAATCTGCCGGGGGCCTCAGTCCTGTCTGCCTCCTGCAGGGGTGGCGGGGGAGGGGGCAGTGTCCGTGGGAAGGGGAGACACACGACACCAGGCGGAATATGAGGCAGCTCCTCGGGCAGATGCTCCTGGGTGGGGGCCACGAGGGCCTGGGGCGGGAGGATGGGCCCTGCCCCCTCCACACTCACCCAGTGCTGAAGCTCCTACTGTGTGTCAGCAACAGGCTGTGGCCAGGCCAGTCAGAGCCCTTGCTGTCCTCATGGACTTTGTGTTGAGTGGGAGGGTCCCTGGGGGCAGCGTGGAGGGCAAGGCCGGCGTCTGACTGTGCTGCCCTCCCCTGCTCTCAGCACCCTCTGCTCCCTGCTGGGCATCTGGATGGACCAGTACTGGGAGGACTTCCTGCAGCCTCCGGACTCTCCCTGCCTCCAGCTGCTGGCGGCCCATGCCCAGGAGCACCTGCCAGGCTCTGGCCCACAGTGCCGTGTCGCACTTCTGCTTGCACAGATGAGACACCCGGAGCCCACAGAGGCAGAGCCGGAAGGTGAGGGGACCTTGGGGTTGGGGCACGTGAGCTTGTGGGCCGGGGGCCGGGATTGCACCACAGAGGCAGAAGCCAGCAGAGGCTGCCCTCGGGGTGCAAGCAAGGCAGAGCCCCAGACATGTTCCCTGGGAGCCTGCGGTGGGGAGCAGTTTCCTGGGCAGGATCTTCCCCTAGAGGTAGTGGGATCTTCTCTGTTTTGGAATGACACTCGGAGCCATTCATGGTGGGAAAACTGCCTCTTTTCCAGCTCCTCTGTCAGCTCCAAAGTCACCGATGCCTCCAGTGCGACCACCAGCACCAGTTCCAGCCCCTGCGGCCAACACAGGTCCAGAGCCAGAATCGGCTCCATCACCACCCAGACTGCCAGCTAGTGAGGTGGCACCTGCGCCTTCCGTGCAAATAGAGCCTGACGCATTCTGCGCCGTGGCGGCAGCTCCTGAGCTGAAGGTGGCTCCAGCACCACCACAGCTGCCCCCCACAGAGATGGGGCCCGTGCCCACCCTGGAGCTAGACCATCCAACCTGGTCAGCCAGAGCACCTGCTCAGGAGCCGCGGGCAGCTGCAGCACCATCAGGAGCAGGAGCTGCAGAGCCGGGGGCAAGTCTAGCTCCACCTGCCTCGCCACCGCTCCACGGATTGGCACTGCCCACTATCGAGGGAGAGCCTGCTCCTCCAGCAGCAGAAGTGCCGGCTTTCGGGCTGGAAGATGCCTCGGGGCCTCCTCCACTGCCACCTGTGGAGGGAGTGCCAGTGCCCCCTACGGAGGCAGAGCCGGCCCCATCTGCAGGGGCAGCCCCATCCGCACCACCAGTTGGCGAGGGGGAGGCGGTCCCACCGCCACCTCCAGTGCCGCCTGCACAGGTCGCTCCAGTGCCCACTCTGGAGTTCCAGCTGGTTCAGGCACCTTCGGGAGCAACAGCTCTCGAGGGGGAGGCAAGTCTGGCAGCAGCACCTGAGCCACGGCCAGAGCTCAGCTCAGCAGCAGGGCGGGCTGCCCCCCCACAGCCTTCCTGCCCCTGGCCCGGGACCTGTGGCGATGGTCTGCATGAGCAGAAGCCTGAGCTCCTGGCTTTCCCTCCCAAGCTGGTGGCAGAGCAGCTGTCGCTCATGGATGCGGTGAGCAGCTGGGCTCGGCAGGGTGGAGCTGGGGGGGACCTTCCTCCCAGGACCTGCTGCCCCAGCCTTCCCCACCCTGATCCGGAATTCTGGGATCTGGGTACAAACCCTGGTCCACTGCCAGCCTTGTTCCCTGGGCGAGTTTCTTGAGCCCAAGCCTGCACTTGGGCCTCTAGAGAGGAGACCTAGGACATTAGCCATCCCTGCCACATGCATTGCTGTGACGATGACCCCAGCCAGGGTCCTGAGGGCCCACGGGATCTGAGCTGGGGGTGGGTGTGGCCGGCTGACTTGCCCTCCTCCCCAGGAGTTGTTCAAGAAGGTGGTGCCCTATCACTGCCTGGGCTCCATCTGGTCCCAGCGCCACCAGAAGGGCAAGGAGCACGTGGCGCCCACCGTGCGCGCCGTCATCAGCCAGTTCAACCGCGTGGCCGACTGCGTCGTGGCCACCTGTCTCGGGGACCGCAGCATGAAGGCCGCAGACAGGGCCAGGGTGGTGGAGCACTGGATCGAGGTGGCCAGGGTGCGTGCCAGGGACCTCTCTGGACTCCTGGACCCCCTGCGCTCTGGTGGGTTCTTGGCCTCTGGACCCTGCCCTGCCTGGAGCACAGTCCTCCTTCCTCCTCATGTCCCCCCCAGGTTCTTCCCTCAGGTGGAGCGTGGGGGTCCCGCTCTGGGGCCCCGGCTCGCCCTCAGGGGCTCCGTGGGGGTATCTTCCAGAGGGGGAGGTCAGCCGAGGGGGTTGGAGCGGGAGCAGGGCACGCTCAGACCACCCCTCACGGCCCATTCTTTCTCCCTCCGCAGGAGTGCCGAACCCTCCGCAACTTCTCCTCAGGCCGTGCCATCCTCTCTGCTCTCGAAAGGCACATGATTGGCCATCAGAAGAAGACATGGGTGGAAGTTTCCAGGTGGGCAGGCTTCTCTCCAGGGGACACCAGGCAGGACCAGGGGCCCCGCGGGAGGCTGGGCATCGCCCTGCAGGGAGCCTGGAGGCAGTGGGATCCCGGCAGGGGCCGGGTGGGCTGGGGCTCCAGGTCTTGCCAGGACTTGAGGTCAGCTGTTGGGCATCAGCACTGGTGCCATCTGAGGTCAGGCACAGAGTCAAGCCAGATGAGAGCATGTCCAGGGTGTGCTGGTCAGCAGCCCACTCTGTCCAGTGGACAGCTCCCTGTGTCAACACCAGCTGCTCGTCAACTAGGAGTGGGGGTCCCCGCGGTGCCCGCCTGAGAGCTCAGCTCCCAAGCCCACGCTGTCCTGCAGTGCTCAGAGCTGCTCAGTTTCAGCACCACCCACCCAGGCAGTCCGGGTCCCAGGACCTGGCTACAGCGCAGTGGGTTGTCCCCTGGACGCTCCCACCCACTCCCACCTTTCTCCTTCCTTCTTGCCCTCCCCCAGGGACAGCTTCCGCCTCTTTCAGACACTGTCTGAGATTTTCTCCACTGAGAGCGACTCCTCCCAGGGCAGCGAGCTGATCTCCCAGGTGAAGAGCAGGCAGGGGGCCAGGGCTCAGGAGGTGGGCTTGTGAGTGTTTCCCTGGGTGTTTCTTTGCAACATCCTGTCTGGGCTGCTTCTGGAGGAAGATGAAGAGGGATCTGTCTGGTTCGTGGGCAGGTGGAAGGTGGCTGCCAGGCCATAGGCCGGGGTTGGTGGTCGGACGCGGTGGGGAGTGGGGGCTGGGATGTTCCAGGAGGAGATGATGAACGGGCAGGATGAGAAGTCTCCATCCAGGTAGGGGTCTCAGAACTGCGCCTCGTTACGAATGGCTTGTGTCAGAGAGCTAGGAGAAGTATTTGGGAGATGGGAAACCACAGCAGGTCCTTTCTGACTGAAACTAGAAGCTTCCACCTAGAAGACACAGCACAACTTCGATGTCCAGTACTGCAAGGACATGTGGTTCCAGCCGTGCAGCTGGAGGATGGGGTGCCCCTGCAGGCAGAACATATTGAGTGGACCCCCGGGAGGGGGCGCCTTTGTTCGGGCCTCGGGCAGCCTTTGGGTTTTCAGTCGTGTGGGCTGGGGCAGGCAGGATCTACTCAACTAGGCCTCTCCAGACACCCCATCCTCCAGCTCCACGGCTAGGATGACATGAGGCCCCCCGCACATGCACTCGCAGGGGCCGGGAGAAGCGGACAGCTGTTGGCAGTGGCGGGCTGTGGGGCGACGTCAGTGCAGACGAGGCCTCCGGCCGGAGGGAGCTGCCTGTCCTCAGCGCCCGGAGCGCATCCTTCCTTAGGCCTCTGGCAGAATGGAAGCATGAGCATCCGGCAGCGCCGCCCTCACGGCCAGCTGGAGGGGTTGACGGGAGCAAAAGAACATGGCCGAGTATTCCCGGGACTCCGAGCGGGAGAGCGGGATGGCCAGAGCGTCCGTGCCACTAGCATGCACCCCTGAGGCCTCTGGACTCCTGAGAAGGGGTCAGGTCTCTGTGGTCATGTCCCAGGTGTCCAAACAGGCTGAGGGAGGCCAGGTCGCTTGCACAAGGCCCCCAGGGCACCTCCGGCACATGGGGGCAGCAGATTTCCATCTGCCCACATAGTCCAGGGGTCCAAGGCCCCAGGGACAACGGGGAGGGGCGGAGGGCCTCACTGACCCCGAGCTGCTCAATCTTGACAGGAGGGGAACCCCGAGTTTGCCACCCTGGACACGAACCCCAACAGAGCCCAGCAGCAGCAGCAGCAGCAGCAGCGGGTGGGTGTGGCTCGTGCCGGGGGCCAGGGCGGGTGGCCTCCAAGTCAGGGTGGGGCCCTCCACCCAGCCATCCCTCCTAGGCCTCTGAGTCCCGGGAGCCTCCCTTCCATGTCTGTTCCCCTGGAAGCCTGAGGGCCGGGAGCCAAGGGAAACCTCGGGGACTAGTGGCAGCAAGTCAGAGCAAGAGCCTGGAAGAGCGGAGGCTGGTGGACTGGGTGGGGCGGGGTGTGGGCTTGTGATGGAAGAAACGTCGGTGCTGGGAGGTGACTGCTGGGGAGTTTGGGGTCCTTGGAGGCTGGGCGGGGGTCTTCAGAGTGACAGCTGTGTGCCCAAGCGTGTGCCAGGGTGATGCTGGGTGGTCCTAGGAGTCTGAGCCTGCAGGGTTGTCAGGGCAGGGTGTCGGGGGCACCCGAGCGCCTGTGCTCATCCCCACCCACTCAATGCCACAGGGTGCCATCCAGGGCACTGTCCCATGGCTGGGGACATTCCTCACTCGGTTTTCGATGGTGGACTTGGCCATGCAGGAGTTTCTGGATGTGAGTGAGCCTGGGGGCCGGGGCCGTGTGGGAAAGGGTCCCTGAGGCTTGGGAGGAGAGGCCGGCCCGAGCCCCGAGCACTGAGCAGTGGGCACACTGCGTCTCCCGAGAGCCTGCTGGCCGCCCTGGAGCTGGGTGCTGTGGACTTGTGGCAGCAGAGTGCGCGCAGGCTGGTCCGGGGGCGTCTCCACTGTGGTCAGAGGCTGGGCCGGGCGGGCTCTGGGGCTCCCCTCGCAGGCCCCACTCCTGCACCAACAAGCCTGCCTGGGTCCATGCCCGGTCTGGGCCGCCCTGTGCCTGTGGAACCCGCAGTCATGCCGCGCGACAAGGACTCAGGGGCGATGGGCACGGCAATGGCTGGGGGCCCCCTGGTGACGGATGTGACCTCTCTGCCTTCCAGGGGACCATGGTGAATTTTGAGAAGAGGAGGAAGGTGAGCAGCTTCGGCCAGCAGTGCGGGGGTGGGGTAGGGGGTGGGGGTTGGAAAAGAGAGAGCCTCCTGGCAGGGCACCCTCAGGCTACAGGCAGCTTCCTGGAAGACTGCTGGGGAGTTGGAGGAGAGAAGACAGGGCCGACCCCTCCCTCGGGAGGGTGGGAGTTCACCTGGTGGAAGGTCAACTTCCTGGAGGAGGAGCTGTGTGAACTCAGCCCTGAGGGCAGGTAGAGCCGGGAAGGCAGGAGAGGGCTGAACCAGGGGCCAAAGCAGCCCTTGGGCCCCGGCCCACCGGGCATGCCCACCCGGGCCTCGGGCCTCGGCAGTGCCTCCTCCTCCGTCTGACCCCAGGAATACGAGCTGGTGGCCGAGCTGCAGAAGCTGCAGGTGCGCTGCTGCTACGACTGCCTTGTGCCCGACGGGCGCTTCGGGGCCTGGTTTGAGGCCGTGGAGCAGCTTGGACAGAAGGACAGGTGAGGCCAGTGGGGCATCAGACCCCAGTGGGGGCGGGAGCACCCTGGTGGCTCCAGGGCCCGTGTAGGCCCTGCTGCCTGAGGAGTCTGGGGTACACGGATGCCAACTGCTGTGGGGACCCCGGGAGGGAGCCCGAGCAGGGGCTCCTGGGAACCTGACAGCCGTCACCTGTCCTGTAGCCTCCTCCTGTCTCGTGAGTGGGAGCTGCCACCCGAGTCGGCCAGTGAGAGCTTCCAGGCCCAACAGCCCCCGGAAGGCAGCGAGCCTTGGAGCAGAGAGTAAGTTCCCCTTGCGGGCAGGCAAGGGTGGGCAGGCCGGGCTCAGGGGAGCTCCAGGCTGAGAGTGGGCTGGGGGGGGGCCTGCTGCCACTGAGCGCCAGGATCCCAGCTCCACTCCCGACTAGCCCTAGGGCTGGGAGAGTCGCCCCATCCCTGGGCCTGTTTCCTCCTCTGGGCAATGGGGTGGTGCTGTGTGAGCTCGGAGGCAGTTGGGGCCCACTGGCTCCTCTTGATGGACCTAGGACTTAGCTGTGTGCAGATTTAGCAGGGTAGAGGTTGGTAGGCATGCCAGGGGAGGCACCCAAGGTAAGCCAAGCCTCCATCCAGCCGCCAGGGCCCCGACCCTGAGTCCAGCGGCAGCAGCAGCACTGCCCACTCCAGCGTCCAGCTCCAGGGTGGCCCTGACCTGAGCAGTGGGGATGCAGCAGATTCTCCTCACACACCCGTGGCTGGCTCCTCTGGCTCTGCGGTGGAAATCCACCTGGACCACATCCCGGAGGCCCAGGACGGCCAGGAAGCGAAGGTGACTGCCCACTCCTGCTCCCTGGGGCCCTCGCCCTCCCGCTGCCCCTCCTGTGCCTGCTGGACCCTCCCCGTGTCCACGAGGGGTGGAGACCCGTTGACTCGTCCAGACCTTCTAGAGCCTCCTGGAGCTTCTCGAGCAGCCCGGGCTGCCCCGAGGCTCCTGGCCTTCTGCTGACCTCCCGTCCCTCACAGCCGAGACAGTCGACCTGTGCATCACCTCAGATCGGCTCCACCGTCACGTCAGCGTCGGGAGGAACGTCCTCTTCCTCCTCCATCCAAGCCAGGGCCACCCAGACCAGCCAAAAGCGCCGTGACTCACGGCCACGCTACAAACGGCATGTGGGTGACCGCTGCTTCGTCCATGTCGCCCTGGCCGAGGACAGCGGCTACAAGGTCCAGAGCGTCCTGGTGAGCCGGGTGTGCGGCCGCGGTGGCTCAGGCCATAGGCACCTGAGCGGTGCCGTGGTCCCTGCCTGCCGCCCTGGAGCAGACTTGCCAGTGGCTGGGAAAGGAGAGACGGCCACATCCAGGGGCAGGAAGAGTGTGTGTGCGATGGCGGTCAGGGCTCAGGATGGTGGACACAGGCAGGCCCGAGGAGGCGTGTGCTTGGTGGGCCGAGGAGCAGCCAGGAGGCCAGGGCTGAAGGAGCAGGGGTCGAGGAAGGGCTGGGGTCAGAGAGGTGTTGGGAGCCGGGTCCCATCAGGCCCTGGAGCTGGCGGACAGAGCGTGACTTTCTCAGGAGCCCCTGAAGGGTCAGAGCAGAGCAGGGACAGCAGGAGAGCTTTGGCCTCAGAGTGGACTGTGAGGTGGTGCGTGGAGACACCGGCCAGGGAGGGGTTGCTGCTGTGACCCAGAGGGGAGGACGAGGTCTGCCCCAGGTCGGTGGCCGTGAAAGCATGAGCAGGGCCCAGATCCCAGATGGACATGCAGATGGAGCCACCCCTGCCCCATGGCCCAGAGGCTGCAGAGCTGAAGGTGTGCACAGCCGAACGGGCTGCACTTGTCTTGTGGCCAGGAGCTGGTGTGCTTGTTCTAAGCTGTCACTGAGTGGCCCTTGGCCTGAGCCCTGCCTGCACCTGGGTCCTCGTGCTCAAGGCAGCTGCGGTCTAGACCTTGCTGAGCACAGCTGCCTCCTGGAGCCCAGGGCATCCTGCGGTCTGTAGGGTGTCTTCCAGCCTCCTCTCAGACATCTGGGCTTGGACTGGACGTGTGTGTTCTGCCTGGGGGTTCACTGCTATGCAGAAGCCTCCTGGAGGGGCAGCCGCAGGGCAGGGGCCCTCCCCGAGGGCGAGCTATCTCCTGTGATGGGGAGGGAGGAGGGACAGAGAGAGGCCCTGACATCACTCCACAGTCCCCACCCTCTACTGCAAGGCCACCCTTTGTCCCTGGGCTCTGGGAGCCCCTACCAGTCCTGCAGGCTGAGGAGCCAGGGGTCAGGGTTCAGCCTGCAGGGCAGGGGATTTGGACCCTCCCTTGGAAACACCCTCAAGACAGAGGTGCAGGTTCTTGTAGGAGATGGGGTGAGGAATGACTGGAAAAGAGCCCTCATTGTGTGGAGTGTCCCCAGGGGAGCAAGAGAAGACAGGGAGGCCCCTGTAGACCTAGCCCCGAGCAGAGGGGCCTCCTTGGGGTCTCTGGCAGCTGCGCTATGGGAAGCCAGCTCCAGGACCCGTGCCCTGAGACCTGTCGTTGACACACCGCAGGTGACTGACCAAGACAGGGCTCCAGCCGTGATCCGCAAGGCCCTGGAAGAGCACGAGCTGGCTGGGGAGCAACCCGCGGACTACCAGCTGGTGCAGATCATCTCAGGAGATGGAAGTGAGTCGGGGGCGAGTGGAGAGGGCAGGGGCGCAGGGGTGGGGGGGGCAGCACTGCCCCAGGCCGAAGGTGCGAGGCCCTGCTCAGGAGGCCCGATGCGGGGCTGCCCTCGGTGGGCTCGGCAGTCTGGTCCCGGGGAGCGCTGGGCTCAGGGGCGTGCGCTGGGTTGGAGAAGGCCAGTTTCAGCGCTGCAATCCCGAGCAGGGAAGGCGGCAGGGGTGCTTGGGGGACAAGACCACCTCATGACAGCTCCACTCTGAGGCTGGCAGGTGGGAGTCAGAGTCGCTTTTGGAACAAGGGTCCCCTGCTTTCAGCTGTGCCTCTGCAGAGCCTTCCCTGGTCGTTCAGGGTGTCGTTCAGGCAGCTCCTCTGTGGTCCTGGAGTTGGACTGGGGAAGTCAGGTGCCCGGCCAAGGCCGGCTCTTGTGGGGACACAGAGGGTGGGGTTCATCCGTGCCCTGGAGCACGGCTGACCACCCCTCTGCCCCACCCCCCCAGCGCTGCAGATCCCGGACGGCGCCAACGTGTATTACGCTATGGCGCCCTCGCGTGATTATCGGTTTCTTCTGAGGAAGACCACGCCCCTGGATGCCCAGGTCAAGGAGAGGGCTCTCTCAGCCCTTCGGGGGAGTCGGCAGAAGGGACCCAGGTTCCGAAAGGGAAAACTGTAACTGGCCCCAGCTGCCCCCCCAGCCTCAGGGCCCCCTTCCCTTCCAGGACCACCAGGCCAAGTCGTTCTGCTGACCCCAACCACCGTGGGCCAGGCCAGGCAGGCGCTTCCCTCCCCAGCAGCCAGTCTGGGCCACCCCCAGACTCCACCCACACCCCTGGGCCTGTCCTGCCACTCGAAACATGGCTAGTCGGAGGGAGTATCTGCGCGAGATTGTCAAAGAACTGAATTGAGAATTAACAGCAACAAAGACTATCTATCTAAAGGGGAGGGGCAATATCTACCTTTGTCATTAGCAGATGTTCGATGTGAAGGTTTTATTATTAAATTCTTGTTTCCATTATAGCCTGGGAGTTGAGTTTGGTTCTTGTATTTCCTGTGTTAATCGAAATGAGATACAGGCTCCCACAGTACTCAATCAAAGGAGAAATCCTGCAGAGTCATCCATTTATTTTAGAAGGGAGAAGTGTCAAGAGCCAGCTGCCCCTCCCTGGGTTCCTGAAGCCAACACGGGAATCCACACCCGAGAGCGTTTCGGTGCGTTTCGGTGTTCCACCCCATGGGAGCCGAGAGCACCCAGGAGGACTGTCGGGCTTCAGACCAGTCACAAAGACCGTTTCCTGAGCCCCAGCAGGGCAGCTGCCGCCTTTCTACCACTTTGGAGGAAGAAGGAACCTTTCCAGCGTCTTGCCTGAGGCTTTGCTTGTGCACCAAACAGGAACTTGTCGTTTTCAAGGGCTAAACCATAGGGTGACAGCAGCAGGAGGTAGGGCAAGAATGAGAACATAGCTGAGAATGTGGAATGGAAAGGGACAGAGGAGCAAAAGAGGAGGATTCTTGGCACCAGTCCAAGGGCAGGCAGACCTGGCCTCCTCAGTGCCCCTCAGGGGCCTCACGATCCACGCTTGACCTTGGATTTCCTACGTTGCGATCCTCATCCCTGGCACCAGAATTCCTTTTCCTGAGGCGGGGATGGGGATTTGAGCTGCAGCGTCCCGGGCTCCAGCTGGGTCTCCTTTGTGCCCACACCACTGCTCCCTGTGAACGAGTGCTTCCCACTGCTGTGCCATTCCCTGTGCAAGTCCTTCCCCCGGAAAATCCCCGGCAGGCCCCGCCTCTGCACGGGCTCCCTGTGGGCTCTCCTTGCTGGCCACGGCCTACGGCAGCACACGGGAGCTCTCGATGCCAAGACAAGAGCGCTCCTTCCTGTCGACCAGAGACCCCACACACCCTTTTCTGCGGGTCGAGGGGAAGTTGGGCCGTGTACTCTGAAGTCCGTACTCCCTGACACGTGGCTGCTGCCTGGCCTCAGGAGGAGGTTGGCTCTGAGCGCTTCGAGCTTGCGGGACCCTGGGAGGGCTGCGTCCATCGGTCCACAACTCGGGCTTTGCTGATGTCACGGGGGTGTGGACAGGTCCTGTCGGGAGGGGGTGCAAGTCATGGCCTGCTGAGACCGACGAGCACAGTCTTGCCCCGATTCCCCTCATGGCACGTTCAGTCACTGAGCTGCTCCCTGCCCAGGGGGTGACAGGCCCTGTCCTGAGCTCCCCATGGACTCTAGCCTGGCTTCCCCATGACCGGGAGCTAAAGGTTGAAGCTCTGGCTCAGCACAGAGTCCAGGAGCCTGCACCAGCCTCCCGCCTGCCCTAGGTGAGGGCCGAGAGGCCCCTTCCATCTTGGTGATCAGGGAAGTCCAACACTCTCATCGTACACTTTCCTGAGGAAATATTGGTCTCGAATGCATCTTCTCTGTCAATAACAGAGTCTCTAGCTCCAGCGGTACCGTGAGCTGTTGGTGCTGGATGCTCACCTCTAAAACGGAAAGATTCACTGATTGCCAGAGGGTTGCGATGATACCAGTCATTGTCCCCCAACACTCGTTCTGCCCTGGTAGTGGGGCTCGGTTCCCTGGCCTCCCTCACGTCCTCTCCTACACCAGCTGGGGACAGGCTGGACATCCAGTTCAGGGATCCCGTCTGCAAACACAGGGGCCGGGAGGCTGAAGAGGAAGAGGAGGGGGCCACCTGGCCTTATCGTCGGCCACACTCACCTGCCTGCCTCCAGGTGCCCTGCTCCTGGCTGTCCTCTGTGGGCGGCCTTGACTGGGCACCTTGACTGTGGGGAGGTGACCAGATATCAGGTAGAACCCCCCCCCACTCTCTTCACCCCCAGCTTCTCCAGGCTCTCCAAGCCCACCAAGCCCATCAGCAGCATGGCCCCCGTACCCGGCAGTGTTCCAGGTGCCCCCAAGGTCCACGGGACCCGGGAGGCACGGGGAGGGCAGTGGCACATGGCATTGGCCGGTGCCTGTGAGCAGAGCCATGGATGCATCGCCCATGTGTGTCCTGCAGCGACCAGTGGGCATCACTGCTCTGCGTGCAGAGTCCCCCTGGTAGACTGAGCTGGCCAGGGCCTGCGGGTGCTCATGCTCCCTGATCCTGTGGTGGGAGCAGAGCTCTGGAGCCCACTGCTCACACCTGTGGGTCCCTGGGTGGAGCTTGGTCTTGCCAGAGACTCTCCCTGCCCACTCCTACCCAAGCACCAGAACAGAAGTGGAACGGGGCAGCAAGGAGGGAACATTCAGCAGCGTGGCGCTGCCCTGCCGATGGGAGCCACGTCGGCCAGGGAGGCTGCCAGGCAGCGGCTGGTGTGACGAGCCCCGACCCCGGGGCGGCTGGGGGAGGACGTCCCTGCCTGGAGCCGAGCAGCAGGCCAGCAGTCGGGAGCCACCTGGAGAGCCACGGGCAGGAAAGGAGTGGCCAAGCCTGAGGCTGAGGGCATTTTCCCAGATGAGTGCCCTGTCCTGTCCTCTCCCGGGGTGTGGGCGGTAGGCGTGCCAGCCATACGCCCACGCCCCATCCATGGGAGGTGAGCTGGCCCGTGCTCTCTGAGCGCACGCTCACACAGTTTATGTATAAAATTGGGAAACTGACACTGAGAGAGAGGGAGCAATTGGCCCGGGGCACAGGGCTGGGCAGAGTCCCGAGTGTAAGGAAGGGTTGCGGCCTCCAAGCCAGGGCTCCACGCCCAGCACCCCCAGCCCCCCCACAGGGTTTCCTACCCAGGCAGAAACCTCCAGGGCTTGTCTCAGGGCCAGGAGCCAAAGGCAGCCTCGGACCACTTCCCCGGTGAAGCGCAGTCTGGGAAGATTCCTGGGCTAGGGCTTCTCCTAGAAGCAGGAGCTTCTGTTCCTCCCCTTCCTGCTCCAGGTCCCAAGGGACCTTCAGGAACTTCTCTATTTGAAAAGAGAAGGATGAACTCCAGGGCTGCAGTTTCCTTGGGATCACTGCTTTGGGCCAATCAGTGCTCTCACCCACTCGACAGAAGGCGAGTGCATCAGGCTGCTTAGAACCACGCCAGCATTTCCAGTGAGGAGCACAGAATGGATGAGTGGAGAGTCAAATGACAGTGCCACAAGATCCCTTGACCCCAAGGCAACAGGATACTCTCCCCTGGCTCCAAGGCCCCCACCGAGACCTCAAGACTCTTTTGGCAAAATGGACTGAAGGACAATTCCAGCTGAGCACTGGTCTTTGCCAAAGCAAGCCCAAAGAGACGTTATTCAAACAAAGGTCAGTCTTTGACCATCAATGGTCATGGACCAGGCCACTCAGGGTGTCCCTGCCGCATGTGTAAGGAGATGCAAACCAAGAGTGGCCCCTTTCCTAGCTGCAGCATCTTCAGCTTCAGCTCTTCCTTTCTCAGCCAGAGAGCGATGGTGACAACTGGCTCTGCCTGCTGGACAGTGGCCTGGTTTGTGGATGCACTGAACCAGGGCATCCTTCCTTCAAGGAATGTCCCCTCCACCCAGGGCTTGGAGGAGGGCATCAAGCATCACGTCACAGTCAGGGCCAGACCCAGTTGCTCCCAGTGTTGAGATCCCAGCTCTCGGAGAGGGCCCTGCCGGGGCTTTTCTGGCTACTGCACTGACAGCAGGGGGCAGGGCTTGTCCTGAGCTCTTCATTCAACCTGGGCACAAGCTTCTGCTGGTTAGGGCAGCCCCAACCTTCAGTCCACGGAGTCAAGCATCTCCATCTCCATCTCGATCTCATTCCTGTCCAACGGCTTGAGCGCCTCTCCCTCCTCTTTATCATCCCCCTCCTTATCCAGAGGCTGAAGTCTTTAGAGACCAAGGATCTTGGACATAGAGCCAGAAGCTGAAAAACAGGAAAAGACAGAGATGGGGAGAGAGAGAGAGAGAGAGAGAGAGAGAGAGAGAGAGAGAGAGAGAGAGAGAGAGAGAGAGAGAGAGAGAGAGAGAGAGAGAGAGAGAGAGAGAGAGAGAAGAGACCACCCAACAATAGGGAGATACAACCAATTATAAGTAGTTGTTAAACTGGCAACACATGGGCTGAGCCACCCGGAGGGCAGCTCCCTTTCCTTTCTGTTACACTTTCGGCTGGTGAATGGAGTCCCCAGAGTCTGCAGCTTGCTTTTGAAGACTGAAACTGCATTGCTCACCTCCTTCCAGGGGATGATTCTGGGTCTCAGAAACCAAGTAATGGGAGAAAATCTAGAGGAGGCTGGTATTTGGCTACAGTTTGCAACTGGCTTCACTGTTTCCAAAAAGAGCAAGTGCGTGTGAAGCAGCTCAGGGTTCCCAGGTGGTTTGCGTAACTGTGAGACACAGGGTTGTCTGTGGCTGCGGTGATGGCAGCAGCTGCCAAATTTGAAATATATGTATATGTATATAGACAAGTATTTTTTAAATGCTTAAACTGGCTGCTAATACAAGAGTCCCACACCATTCAAATCTTTCTAATCTCTGATTTAGGGCAGTGAGAGTTCAGATACAGAGTGAGTGCTAGAAAACGAGATTCTACATTTGGTTCTTGAGTTTGGACAACATTTGGATAGCAGGAGATCAAAAGGAATACCAAACTCTCTATTTCTGACAACATGGCCATCTCATGTTGCTCAGCTGGAGCTGAGCAGGGTTAGGTGACACCATTTCAGATGCAGCGTGCTCTCTCCAGTTTACACAGGCCTGGTGGGCTGGCTTCTCAGGGGGGTGGTACCTGCCTCGCCTTGACAGCGTTTGTGTCTGTCTTCTCATATTGCCTCCAAAACATTCTTTCTAGAATTCAAGTGCATTCGGCTTCTATCTGCTTAAGTCCCCTTGGTGGCTTCCCAGTCCGTAAAGGCAAAGCCCATGCTCCTTTTCTGATATGCAGAGCCTTCCTTCACCCACTTCATTTCTCATCATTTCCTGTTTTACAATCCAGTGGTACCCAATCCTCTGGCTCTATGGGACCATACCCTGCTCTCTTGTCAGAGCTTTTCTCATGCCTTTTCCACCTATCCAAACTCCTGGTGGATTTCTACTTATGCTTCAAGACCCAGCTCATTTGTTTTCTTTCACGTGAAACCTTTAGTGATCTCCACTCCCTTGCCCAGGCCTCCGCTTACTCTGCTGATGGTTCTTTACTGGCTGCTTATTATCTGTATTATAATTGTCTGTTCATGGATTTGGGGGTTAAATCTAGATTTGAATACTAGCTCTTCTGCTTTCCAGCTGTGTGACTTTTGACAAATTACCTTAACTTCTTTGGGTCTCAGTCTTACCATCTATAAAAACTGGATGTTCAGAAGACCTATCTAAATGCAGTCATGTGCTCTAAAGGGCTTATTTAGCACCGTGCCTAGAAATAATAAGTATGCCACATATTTTAGCTTTTCTTCTTTATCTTCTCCACTTGACCTTGAGCCTCTGGAGCAGGGGTTCTTAACCTTTTTTTGTTCCAAGGACCACTTTGCCAGTCAGGTGAAAACCATGGACCCCTTACTAAGTTCATACTATACTGTGTATTATTTAATAAATATATCACACCTGCACCAACACACCCCCACAAGAACATTTTTTTAAAAATTTCAATTCAAGCTCATGAACCCCTTGTTAAGAACCCTTGCTCTAGAGGCAAGGAACATGACTCAAATATCTCTGTAACCCAAGTGTCTACCTCTGTGTCTAGTGCAGGACTGGTTTTAGTTTTCATCGGGTTGCTCCTTTCAAAAACACAACCAGTAAGCAGTTGAAAATCAGCACCTGTCTGGTTAAATGATATGGTGGCTTGAATTATGGATCCTATGTTTTTCACACCCCTTCAGTTGTATCATACATCTGCACCTTTGTTATGGCCTTATGATAGGCAGAGTGAACTTACCCATTCCTTGACCTTGGGATTGCCATGTAACTTACTTGGGCCAATGGGACATAGAGGATGTGATTCAGAGGGTTAAATGTGCTTGTGTGAACGGGTTTATCCTCTTCTGCTTCTTCCAGTGCCATAAGCAAGACATACTCTAGATGTAGGTCTTGGAAGAATGAGAAATATGTGAAGCAGACCTGAATCTAACCCATGTCCTGTTATCAAGCCCAGTTGAGCCCTGTCTAGATTAGTTAGACCCCAGCCAACCTATCCTACTAAGTTATGTGGAGGTCTATTACACAGCAAGAACTAAGTTATACAAGCTTATAGTAGGAGAAAAGAACTGACCACTACTGTTTAGTTTTTGTAGTCTGGCTTTAAGGACTAGGCATATAAACCTGATACAATAGCAAACAATAGATGATGGGGAAATTTTAAAAGATGGCATGGCTGAAAGGTGGGAGTGAGGTTGATGGTGAAAAAGTTTATTAAAATTCAAGTCACATGAGGGGTTATGTCTGAGCTTCCCTACTTGAGTTTTATTTTCAGATCCAAATGGAGAGAAGTAACAGCTAGAGTAAAAATGAGCTCTCTTGTGCCTGCCCATTCCAAGCATGGGTTCTTAGAGACTTCCCACTGGAAGGTACTTCCAGAGATCATCTGGCTCAGCTTCTTGTCCCCTGCGCAAATGTATTCTGTAGCATCAATAATAAAAACTGATCCAAATTTAGTCACTTGCCTGTTATGTGCATAAGTGCAAAGACTGGGAGATTTTGGAGTCAGACAGACTTGGTTTGGAATCCTAGCATTGTGAACTTAATAATTTACTCATCGCTTCTGGATCTCTTACCTCTGCTAGGAAATGGAGAAAATGAGAATGCCTACCTCACAGAGATGTTGGGAGGACTAACTGAACACAAAATGGAACATCCAGCGTAGTAGCTAATGCAAAATGTAATGGATCCCTTCCCACTTTGGAGGAGCAAGAATGCATCACCCCTCTACCATGTGAAAGCCCTTTCAACATCTCTATAATGATGGAGGGGCAAACCAAGCTGAGCTCATGATGGCGCGTTCCATCTAGTCCAGTTGCTGAGCCTGCTGGCCTGAATAAGCTGTCTCCTTCCCTGCTTGTTTTTTGGGCTATTCCAATTTTAAATAGTCCCTTATCAGCACTTATAAATGTCTTGGGGATAGAAAAACAACAGGGGAAATTATTGATCGTTTTACTGATTTAATCAGATGGTTTTGCAGAAATTATGGTCCATAAAATTCTGGGCTCCCTGCAGTCTTCTAGAAGAGAGAGTTTTAGTGTCTATTAAATGGTAGCTAAGATCATCCACATAGGTAGGATAAAGAAGAACAGAGATAAGTATGAACTAAGATTGATGCAGAAAGTGGGGGGCTGGTTTACAGAACAGAGAGCAATGGGTTGCTAATGTGTTAGAAGAGAAGACCAAAAAGGGGGCTGGATAAAGAGCACTTTGAATAACTTGGGAGGAGTTGGACTTTGGTTTGTAGGCAATGGGTTACCATTTAAAGTTTTTGAGCAAAAAAAAGAGTTGGTCAGAACTTTGCTTCAGGAAGATAAGACTGGCATGAAGGTGAGAATGGATTGCTATTTTGAAGGTGGGCAATTATAAACAACTACAGGCAGGGTAATACTTTCAGGCAGGATAATTGCCTGGACAAGGGGTGATAAAGTTTGAGTTTGGTCACTGGAAATGAGAGAACAAATAAAGACATTGTATTGCAGAATCTACAGTACTCGTTGACTGACTAGGGAGAGGGAAAGAGAGAGGAAAGATGACTCAGGTTTTAAGCCTGGGAAATGCGATATCTAATTTAACTTGCAGAATGTGGAACATTTCTTTTGTCACCAGGATTTACTCATTTATTCTTAATGCATATATATGTGTGTATATGTATATATATCCATTTACATATGCAACGCCATAAAATAAATCAATAGCTCAATGTCATGCACAGATATGCATGCACACATGCACTATTCCTCTCCAATCTTCATTCACCTTAAGTATATGTAATAATTATGGGTATTGCAAAAATAAGAGTATGAGGCTTTCTAACTTCATCTGAGAACTTGAAGATTTCATACAGTCAGTGTGGGGATTGTATCTAGTATTTACACTAGTCCTAATGATAAATCAGCTGCAATTGACTGAGTGCTTATGGGTCAATGCTTTTTACCTTACAGTCCTCATAGCAGTCTGTGAGATGGACATTGCTAATAGTTGCCCCAAACCATTCCCAACTCTCTTCCCCTCTGCAGCTTCCCACCGTAAAGACTGGCCTCCCATATGACTGGGGTGGCCATGTAACCCAGGTCTGGACAATGAGAACATAAACTGATATCTGCTTAGATTGTTCTAGAGGGTTCTATTTGGCTTCCTGATAAAAGGGAGTAATTTAAGAAGAAACTGCGCGGACACTTTCTCTGCACTCTTCTTGTGGCTTAAACATGGATGTGATGGTCGCCATTCTTAAGTGCAAGATGACAAAACATGAAGATGAAAATCTAACTGCTCAGGAAGTCAGATTAGGAGATAGAATGTGTGACCTCAGTGATATTGTTGAGCCATTGTACCAGCCTTGGAACCACTACCTCCAGGTTTCTCAATAAATGAGACAATAAATACCTGTAATGTTTAAGCTACTATGTGTATGCTTTTATTTCTTGCAGACAGAAGCAACCTGATGTTCAGTTATTTTCCCAGGGCCAAGCCAGTAAATAGAGGAGCTGGGATTTAAACCCAGGTCTTTTTTACTCCAAAGTGATGCTATTAACTATTGCACATTCTTCCTTCTAATACCCATACAGGACAATATCGTTTCCATGGTCTCCATCTCTTAGTTCTTCTTCCACAAACAGTTTTGGGTATCGAGTAAGTGTCCATAAATACACTCTCATTTGTTTGTATGTTATCTATGGCCACTTTTGCATAACATCCTCAGAGTTGAATAGTCACAACAGGGACCATGCAGCCTACAAAGCAGAAAATATTTACTACCTGACCCTTTACAAAGTTTACTGACCCCAAGTCTAGAAGGGTGGAGTTTGGTAAGAGAGTAGACAGATGGACAACTCATTCTAGGTCAGGGAAAGAGAAAGAATGCTAAGAATTGGTTCATTCCTAAGATACTCAGAAAAATTTTGTACAGTTGTTGGGAAATCTAAATTTCTGAGTCGTATCTCACAACAACTTCCCCTTAAAGATAGATTCTAAAAAAGGAGGAGAGGGAAATATTGGTCAGGTTTAGTTACCTTTTCCTCATGAATGTCTATTGTTTCTTTTTGTTCCTTAGATACAGAACTGTGTGCTTCAGTTCTTTGAATTCTAACCAAACAGAGAGAATAGATCATGAATTCTTTTAATGCACACTGTAAGATTCTGAGTTGAGTTATTTTACCTCAGAAAAATTGATTGATCTTTTAATTAAGGTTCTCAGAGCCTCCCACTTACTGGCTTTCACCTGAGATTTGTGTGCTTGGAGATTTCTGTGTGTGTAAGAGACTTCACTCTGGAATCCTATACCTGTGAAGTACCTCCTGATGTCCTCAGGTGTCCTGGGCTTGAATTGAAATGCAAAAAACATTATTCTTGTGGGGACGTGTTGGAGTGGGTGTGATATATTTATTAAATAATACGCAGTATAGTGTGGACTTAGTAAGGGGTCTGTGATTTTCACCTGATTGGCAAAGGGGTCTGTGGAACAAAAAAGGTTTAGAACCCCTGCCACATACCTTGTACCCATCCATGAGATGGTGGACAAAGACTCTTTCATGAGCCCCACTCCTCTAAAAATCATCAGTACTGTTTAATTTTCTTTCTTTTCCAGAAAGTATAAGTGTGAGGGTCTCCTGCAACAATAATTCTTTTCCTTTGTACAGTGTCACACTCCTTACCAAGCACTTTGCTGTCCATTTAGATTCTCATCCTTAAAATAACCATGACCCAAATTATTTGACCATAATGGAAAATGATGGAATGATAAAGATCAAATTCTGATATAACAAGAAAAAAGAATTTTGAGATCTTTGAATCTTTTCGCCTTTATTTAACAGATGTGAAAATGAGGTGTACAATGATGAGGAAGGTTGTTGGTGTGGGAGGAGTGGGGTGGGGGGTATACAGGAACCTCTTATATTTTTTAATGTAATATTTTTGTGTGTGTGATGTATATATCTTCAAAAAAATACAATTTACAAAAATGATGTGGTAGGGGTGGGGAGTGGGTTATATGGGAACCTCTTATGTCTTTTTGTTTTATTTATTTATTTTTTTTTTAAATTTTTTATTCATTTTTAAAAAATATTACATTCAAAAAATATGAGGTCCCATTCAACCCCACCGCCCCGACCCCAACACTCCCCCCACAGCAACACTCTCTCCCATCATCATGACACATCCATTGCATTTGTTAAGTACAACTCTGGGCATCGCTGCACCTCATGGTCAATGGTCCACATCATAGCCCATACTCTCCCACGTTCCATCCAGTGGGCCCTGGGAGGATCTACAATGTCCGGTAATTGTCCCTGAAGCACCACCCAGGACAACTCCAAGCCCCGAAAACACCTCCACATCTCATCTCTTCCTCCCATTGCCCGTACCCAGCAGCCACCATGGCTACTTTTCCCACACCAATGCCACATTTTCTCTGTGGACATTGGAATGGTTGTGTCCATTGCACTTCTATGTCAAGAGGGGGCTTAGATTCCACATGGATACTGGATGCAATCCTCCTGCTTTCAGTTGTAGGCACTCTAGACTCCATGGTGTGGTGGTTGACATTCTTCAACTCCATGTTAGCTGAGTGGGGTAAGTCCAATAAATCAGAGTGTAGGAGTTGAAGTCTGTTGAGGTTCAGGGTCTGGCTATCATATTGTCAGTCCAGAGATTCAAATTCCCTAGATATATCTTAAACCCCAGCACCAACTACAATTCCAATAAAGTAGCATGAAAGTCCCGTGAAAAGAGATCCCATCTGAGTCCCGTTCCATCATGCAGAAACACCAGCTCCAAAGAAGGGCCAACTGACATGGCAGTGAACCCCATCTGCCATGACCATAGAACCCGTGGGTCTCTTTAGCCCTCAAAAGAACCAATACCTGGGGTTGTATCTACTTTATCTGTCTCTGAGACTCTGCTCAGGTGTCCTTAAGGGCAATCCTTCTGACAACCTCCAGACTCTTTTTTAGAGACTCATAGCCATATAAACTCATTTCTTCTTTCCATTTCCCCCTTACATTAGGTCAAACAGCATTTTAAAGTCCTGTTATTATATGTAGACAGGGACATTCTGCTGGTCCGCGTTGAACCTTTAATTCAAGGTCATTTTCTAGTTGCATCATCAGCTGGTACTTGGTAGTGATCCCTCGGTGTCAGGGAGGCTCATCCCCAGGTGTCATTTTTTTGTTTTTAATGTAACATTCCTTGTGATCTATTAACTTTAATTAAAAAAAAAAAAAAAAAAAGAAAATGAGGCTTAGCAAGAAAGACATGTAATCGATGGCAGAACACCATGTATTCCTTCCAGTTACAATACAATGGCAGCCAAGACTACCTGGCCCCTTTGTTAATCATATCAAACATGTGCAGGCTATAGGTAGGGTAACTCTATAATATATTATCCAAACTGAAAGATTTTTGAGAGGGAAAGGTAGTGAACTTAATAATTCCTTGGCTCCAACAGGCACTAAGAAAAACTGTTCACAGAGACCTATGGCTACCTGACCATGTTGGTTAGGCAGATGTAAAAGGACATGTAGACCTTTGACTCATTCTCATAATGTGGTGTGATTCTGAAGTTTGTTGTGTTCCTGCTCTTGTGGATCCAGCATCTTGTAGCCTTCACATTTGAGGAGGGCTAGGCACCTGGAACAGCTTTTTTGTAGAGATCACAGGTGACATGCTGTATTCACAGGCCTGGGCAATAGAGAAATCAGGAGCTGGACATAAAAGGAGAGTATGGTGTTACTGGTATGCTTGCATTGACACAACCATTCTCTCTCCAAGGTGTTGGGATCCCTGTCTTTAAGTCCTGGGGAAAGGTTTACAAACAGGAGTGGTGGCTGATTCCCGTGGGATATCTAGGCAGAATGAAGACTTATTTTTTAATACTGTATGTGTGTTTTGTTGCATTTTGTTTTTAGAAAAGAGTATCAGCCAATCAATGCTTATTGCTCATCTATGGTGGCCTCCTTTGCGAGCTGAATTATGTGGAGACCCAAGAAACTCAACAGGCCTCCTCCTCCAAAGGGCTCATGGTCCCGAGTTAAAAACAGCATTGTACATGCAAAGGTGAACTGGTACCCCAAATATTTGACTTTTTTTGCACAAGTAGAGTTAACAAAAGCTATTTTTAAAGTTTTAAATAGTCAGGAAATATTGTCCTATAAACAGTACTTGAGGTAACTAGTAGAAAATTAACTGTATTAATTGAGAGATGACTGGAGAAACTATAGCGAAAGGTCTATTAGTGAGCATTGAATATATTTAACTGTAGGACTAAGACTGAAAAAGACTTGGAGATGAAGAAGACAGACAAAAAAGAAATGTTAACGTCATGGTAATATAGAAATGATACAACTAAAAAGAAGGTGGGGGTGTGCAGCGCTGATGCGTGTAAGGAGTGGCGTGGCCACGCAGGGGTGTCCCCCACATAGGGGAGCCCTATGTGCAAGGAGTGTGCCCCGTAAGGAGAGCCACCCCGCGCGAAAAAAGCACAACCTACCCAGGAGTGGCACCGCACACACGGAGAGCTGATGCAGCAAGGTGACGCAACCAAAAGAGACACAGATTCCTGGTGCTGCTGACAAGAATGCAAGGGGACACAGAAGAACACACAGCGAATGGGCACAGAGAGCAGACAATGGAAGCGGGGGAGGGATGGGGAGAGAAATTAAAAGAAAATAAATCTTTAAAAAAAATACAAAGAAGGTGGGGGAAAGCTAATGAATACATATGGAATAAGAAATGCCTCATGTTACAGTGGAGTCAAAAGATAGAATTTGAACATCAAATCATATATATAAACACATTTAACAATGTGAAGGTAAACAATGAGAAATAACAATATCTAGCTCTTATATAATGCTTACTATGTGTCAAGCAGTGTTCTAAGCATTTTACATAGTGAGAAGGATAATATTATTGACCAAAATAGGATAATAGAATAGAGGAAGGGAAACGGGAAAGGAAGAGAAAATATAATTATTCCATCATTGCTTATAGTAAAGACTGAGAGAAAATAGAGAACTAAAGGCATTTTAAATAATACTATGCTTAGAATGGCAACAATTAGAACAAAACTACAAATCTTTAAACATATCAGAGTTAATACACACACAAAAAGCTATAAATCGTGTAATAAAAGATTAAAAAATAAAACTACTCAATAGCAACATAGCATAAATAATATGATGAACAAAGATCAAATATATTTGATCTCTTAGTAAAAGTAAATGGTCTTAGCTTACCTATTAAGATAAAGTTTTTCAGAATGAATCACAGAGCAAAACTCAATTCTATGTTACATGTAAGAGGCATGCCAAAACAAAAAGACTGAGAAATTTTGAGAATTAAAGGATGGGTAAATATATACTATGGAAGTGCAAGCAAAAAGAAAGCAAAGTTTGCTGTCTTAATATCCAACAAAGTAGAATTCAGGACAAAGAACATTAAAAGACAAAAGAAAGGTACATTATTATATAAGGAGTATAATTCAGTGACAGCAAAACAGTTATAAATATCTATATCCAAAATAATGTAGTATCTACATTAATAAAACAGAAATTACAGGAGTCAAAAGAAATAGTTAAATTTCCTGGTAGAAGTGGAATTTAACTCACCTCTTTCAATGTATACTGAGAATAAAAATAAATAAGGATATAGAATGCCTAAATAACCAATTGACAAGATAGACCTGATCGACCCATATTACCTGAAAAGAAAGAACCCATATTACCTGAAAATAAAGAACAAGACTTTGATTCCCAAATGCTGTTAGAACTTTCATAAAACTAACATATATTAAGACATAAAGACAACTTAAATAAATTCCAAAAAGTAGATATGGATATCATTTTATAACTAAAATTCAATAAACTAAACATTGAAAACAAAACAAAATAAAAAGCTCCTTCCATCTAGAAATTTTTAAGGGCTCTTTAAACAACTCTCAAAGAGGATATAAAAAATGAAATTACAGACTATTTTAGGAAACAACACTAATGAAAATATTATGTGTCGGAATTTGTGGAATACAGTTAAAGTGTTCAGAGGAAAAGTCATAGCCTTAAATAATGAAAGAAATAATAAAAATGAGTGAATTAAGCATGTGCTTTAGAGAAGTATACCAAAATACACTGAAGGACACCAGAAAGAAATCTTTAGTCAATTAAAGTAGAAATTAATGAAGTACAAAACATACAAATAGTACTAATAAATAAAGCAAATCTGATTCTCTTAATGACAGATCAAATATTGATATTGAATCAGTAAAATGAATCATTAGATAACAATCAAGAAAAAATCATCAAAATGCAAATACACAAAATGAGAACTCAAAAAGGAGAAGTAGCAAAGAAAGGAAATTAAAAAAAAAAAGAAATTATTTGAACTTTAAGCAGGTAAATGTACATATCTGGAAAACATGGATGATTTCCTAGGAAAATGTATTCACCAAAATTAACTTTGAAAGAGATATACTATATAAATAGACTGATTTCTATAGAGCAATTAAAGAAAGTGATCAAAAACTACCTCCCAAAAAGCACCGGGATAGTGGCTAGATAGTACCAAGGAAAAATTCAACAGACCTTTAAAAAGCAGGTAGTTGTAGCTTTGATTTAGCCTCAACAGACTTGCAACTCCTACACTCTGGTTTATTGGACTTACCCCACTCAGCTAACATGGAGGTGAAGAAGGTCAACCACCACACCAGGGAGTCAAGAGTGCCTACAACTGAAAGCAGGAGAATTGCATCCAGCATCCATGTGGAATCTAAGCCCCGTCTTGATATAGATGTGGAGTGGACGCAACCATTCTAAGGTCCACAGGATGGAGGAATAGTGTATGGATTAGAGTGGACTTACTGATATTCTATTCATGAACTATTGTGATTAGTAATCAAAGAAAATGTGGCATTGGTGTGGAGAAAGTAGCCATGGTGACTACTGGGGGTAGGGAGTGGGAGGAAGAGATATGATGTGGGGGCATTTTCGGGACTTGGAGTTGTGCTGGGTGGTGCTGCAGGGACAGTTACTGGACATTGTATGTCCTCCCACGGCCCACTGGGTGGACTGTGGGAAAGTGTGGGCTATGATGTGGACCATTGACCATGAGGTGCAGCGGTACTCAGAGATATATTCACCAAATGCAATGAATGTCTCATGATGATGGAGGAGGTTTTTGTTATGGGGGCAGGAGTGGGGTGAGAGGGGTGGGGTATATGGGGATCTCATATTTTTTTAATGTAACATTAAAAAAATAAATAAGGACAAAAAAAAACCATTTAATAAAATGGAAGCAGATGGCTACTTTCTTAATATGGTAAATATATCTATCTCAACCTAACACCTAAAATCATCTTTACTGGGGAAATTGTGACATTCTAGTTAGAGACAAGAGCAAGAAAAACATGTCCACTATTACTGAAAATTAAACTGGAGAAATTGTCCAGTTCAAATAGATAAGAAAAATAAATTGACAAAAATGGACAACAGAAAGTAAAAATATTACTATTTGCATATAATATTGGTTATATACCCGGAAAACTCAGGAAAATTGACTAGAAAACTATTACAAACAATTAGATAATTTAGTAAGGATTTAGAGTTCATATATATCCAAATGCATATATGAAAAAAAACTTTTTTAAATCCTGAAAGATATGAAGGGAGACTTGGGCAAATGGAATAACTTACTCTATTCTTGGATAGGAAAACATCATAATAAAATGTAACTCTCCTTAATTTATACATTTAATATAATCATAATAAGAATATTAGTTCTTAATCAGATGAACTTATTCCAAAGCTTACTTGAAAAAAACAAACAAATGAGAATGGCAAGAAAAATACTTACCAAGAAGATAAATGACTAGCTTAATCAAACATGGAAATATAAAGCCTTAATAATGGCGGGGATGGCTAAAGGATACAGGGTTTCTTTTTGGGATGATGAAAATGTTCTAAAATTGATTGTGATGAGGGATGTACAACTCTGACTGTACTAAATGCTTACTGAAATGAACACTTTAAAAGAGCAAATTATGTGGTATATGAGTTATATCTCAAGAAAGCTTTACATAAAAATCAAAACTTATATTTAAAAAGTGTTACTTACATTCCACCTAAAATCATCTTGATGCTACTTAAAACCATTTCATACATTACCAGTGGTATGCATCCCAATCTTTGGAAAAAACTGACCCTAACTAAAAGCCAAACCATGCATAGGATTTTCTTAGCAAAACTGTTTAAACTAAATTTAATTATGAGGAAACAATCAGAAAAATTCAAAAAGTGGGTCATTCTATGGGACAACTTGAATTTTTCAGGAAATAGCAACATCATCGCTGAAAAAAAAAAAGCAAGGCTGCTGTTCTAGATTAAAAGAGATTAAATAAATGTGACAAGCAATTCATTGTGCGATCCTTGATTTTTTTTTTTAAAAGAAGGCTTAAAGGCATAGTTGGGAAAATTGAAGAAATTTGAAAATGGACTGTATGTTATATAATATCAGCAATGTTGAACTCCTTAGGTATGATAATGGTATTATCAGTAAGTAGGAAAATGCCCTTGTCTTTAGAAGAGATATGATAAATATTTAGGGGATAAATATCGTAATTTCTGACATTTACTTAAAATGTTCCAGCTGAAATGTAAAAACACACATAAATATATAAAGCAAAAGTAGCAAAACATTAATAGGTTAATTTTTTAGTAGTTGAAATGTATGCATGTGTTCACTACACTATTCTGTCATCTTTTCGTAAGCCTGAAATTTTTCAAAATAGAAAATTGAGGGAAGTGAATTAAAATAAATTGAAGGATTAAAAAATAAATAATTGAGGGGAGTGGATGTTGGTCAAGAGGTTGAGCTCTTGCCTCCTGCACGGGAGGTCCCAGGTTTGGTTCCTGGTGCCTCCTAAAAAGCAAAAACAAACAATAAGCAAGACAAACGAAAAAACCAACTCAGGGATGCTGATGTGGCTCAGTGGTTGAGCTCTGGGCTTCCTACATACACGGTCCTGAATTCAGTCCCTGGCCTCTGGTACCTCAAAAATAAATAAATGAATAATTTAAAAAATCTAAAAAGTAAATAAATGATTGAAGTAACAAGAGCTTTGGGCTTGAATAATTAAAACAATTGTCCCAGTAGCTGGCTCTCTTCTCTTTGTATGTGCATTTCACTTTGAATGGTACAATTTGATTGCTTTTTGTTGTGTCCTGAAAAAGCAATTGTAATGTGACCACCACTGATTCTGCTAGTTTTACTTGAAAATTATTTCTTATTATATAGAGATGTGTCCTGGGATCCAAGTCATTTGAGTGTTTAGCCCCACTTTGTACCACTGACTTGTCGGGAAATCTCGGTCGAGTTGCCTCTCCTCTTTGGGCTTTTGATTTTCCCTCTATTAAATAGTTCAAAGCATTAAGAGAGTGAAAAGGCAAGGCACAAAGAGAAGGTATTTATATTGCTGTATCCAGACTAAATAAGAATTCCTACAAACTAAAAAGAAGACAAGCAACACAAATAAAAATGAGCAAAGGACTTAAACTGGCACATAACAAAAGAGTATATCCAAATGACCAATAAATATGTGACAAGGTGCTCAACTTCATTAGTCATCAGGAAAGGGCAATTAAAAATACACGAGATACTATTCCACACCCATCAATGTGGCTGAAATAACAAACATTAAGTGCTGATGTTTATGCAAAGCAATTGGAACTCACATGTTTCTGATTCAAGTATACATGAAAACACTTTGGAAAACTGCCAGTATCTGTTAAAGCTGTACATTTGCTATTCTGTGGTCCAGAATTCTTCTCCCAGTTATAAACTCATCAGAAATTCACATACGTGTCCTTAGAGACATTTTCAGGGATGTTCTGTGCACCATTATTTGTATTAGCCTCTTACTGAGAACAACCCTCATGTCTATCAACTATGGAAAGGATAAATGACAGTAATTTCATATAATGGAATACTATAGAGCAATGAAAAAGAATGGACTACTGCTACACAGAGCAGCATGGATTAACTTTTGCCAGCATAATATCGAAAGAAGCCAGGTACAAAAATGTTCATGTAATATGACTATTTATCAAAGTTCAAACACAGTCAAATTTAATCTATATGTTCGAAGACAGGATAATAGTTATTTAGGGGGAAGAAGGGGTGACAGTGAGGGGGGAAGGAACCCAAGAGGGGCTTCTGGATGGCTGATAATACTCTTTTTTTTTTTTTTTTTTTAAAGATTTATTTATTTATTTATTTATTTCTCTCCCCTTTCCCCCCCACCCCGCCCCCGGATCCCAGCCCCCGGCCCCAGTTGTCTGTTCTTTGTGTCTATTTGCTGCGTCTTCTTCTTTGTCCGCTTCTGTTGTTGTCAGTGGCACGGGAATCTGTGTTTCTTTTGTTGCATCATCTTGTTGTGTCAGCTCTCTGTGTGTGTGGCACCATTTCTGGGCAGGCTGCACTTTCTTTTGCTCTGGGCGGCTCTCCTTACGGGGCACACTCCTTGCAGGTGGGCCTCCTCTACGCAGGGACACCCCTGCATGGCACGACACTCCTTGCGTGCGTCAGCACTGCGCATGGGCCAGCTGCACACGGGTCAAGGAGGCCCGGGGTTTGAACCGTGGACCTCCCATGTGGTAGACGGACGCCCTAACTACTGGGCCAAGTCCGCTTCCCTGATAATACTCTAATTATTGTTCTAGATGCTGTGCTGTGTGTGTTCATTTTGGAAAAATTCATCAAGCACTTTTCAGTATGTCATGATATGCTTTAATTAAAAATTATTAAAATAAAAGAATAAAAATTTAAATTTGTCTTCCTTTCTATTGTATTTCACAAGATTATTATAAAATCAAGTAACATAAAAAATGTCAAGGATCAACACGTTGTATTTTGAATGGCAGCCTTTTAACACGCATCCAAATTCTTTAGGTGCGTAATTATTCTGTGTGCATGTGATGTGTAATACATAATTTGTAACATTTGTGGAACAGTTGCAGTTTACCATTCAGTTTCTTATTTAATCCTAACACAAAATTGGTGTAGTAGACAGGTCAAATATTAAAATTCCAATTTTACAGATGAGAAAATTAAGGCCAAAAAAAGGTTGAAAGACATGCCCAAGGGTACCCAGCCAGAATTAGTATTAATTAATTAATTAATTTATTTATTTTTAAAAGATTTATTTATTTCTCTTCCCACCCTGGTTGTTTTTTGCACTCACTGTCTGATCTCTGTGTGCTCTTCTGTGTCTGCTTGTCTTCTCCTTAGGCGGTGCTGGGAACCCATCCTGGGACCTTCCGGAGTGGGAGAGAGGCCCTCCATGTCTTGTGCCACCTCAGCTGCCTGGTCTACTGTGTCTCTTATTGTCTCTCCTCTGTGTCTCTTCTTGTTGCATCATCTTGCTTACCAGCTCTCTGCGCGGGTCAGCTCTACTGCATGGGCCAGCTCACTGGTGGGCTAGCTTGCCTTTTCACCAGCAGGCCCCAGGAATTGAACCCTGAACGTCCTATATGGTAGAAGGGGGCCCAATCGCTTGAGCCACATCTGCTTCCCCAGAATTAGTATTTAATTTTAAAGCATTGGCAACCAGCTGTAGGTGCATAATCTATTGAATGCATTTTTATTTTCCTCACAATTCATAAATCCAAGTAGAAGGAATGTAAGAGCTAAGATCCTTGGGTGCAGCTTTTCTTCCCCATCTTCGCCCAGAGAAGGCCAGATTGCACAGTCTCTCCATATTGCAGTTGATACCCACTAATAGACTCTGCCTGGAACACGACATTTATCTCCTTCTCATTTGTACCACACAAATGAAGTTAAAATAATGGCACTTGGTTGGCACTGAGGCAAACCAGTTCCAAAGTGTCCCACTTTTTCTGTTCTATTCAGCACTCAGAGTTGATGCGAAATAACAAATAAATCCTCTGCCCCAGTTTGAGAACATAGCCTGGTTGTGTGGCAAAGGTCAGAACTGTCCTCCCAGTGAATGCTTAGTCATGGGACCTCCCATCCTAGGTAGAACCGCTGAATCAGAGCTTTCTGGGGTGGGGATGGGGGTCCTGGCTGGACTTTCTCTGAGTGTGAAGCAAGAGGGGGGACTGAGCTGGTGATGGGGCCGAAAGTGTCTTTGGAGGTCCACAGGGATGTAGCAGAAAGGAGGCTGAACCGGAAGCTGGATTATTGGTTTAAGCTTTCACTCCAACGTCCACTCACTGCGGGAACCAGGGCAAGCCGCAAACCACGTCATCCCATAAGGTGTAGAAAGAGAACTGGACTTTGAGTCAGACAGACCTGGGTTTGAATTCTGACTCAGCGTCTTACTGTGTGATCTTGGCCCAGTGCTTTCCCTTTTCTGGGCCACATTTTCCTCATCTGTAAACTGAAGGGCTCTTTGGATGCCCTTGACGGAGACATTTTCTGCTAGCTCATGTTATGATCTCTAGGGATCCACCTCCCTGTCTGTGAAGTGGGGAGAGTGATTCCTGCCCGTTGATCTCCCAGGCTGTTGAGAGAGGCTTGGGGACCAGGGAGTGTTGGGGGCCTGGGAGGCTTTCTTGGTCTTAGATGTTTTGGGCTTTGGAGCCGTTCCCTAGGTTTTCAGCAGTCCAACCATTATCATTAACCCCACTTTTTTTTATGGTCCCTGAGATAGGCTGCATTTTGTCAGAACCATTATCTTACATTAGCTGCCTTTTTAAAGTCTGTTCATCCCTCAGTGAAGAGGCAATTCAGATTAATCACATGGAAATGGCAGGACAATATTCCACTGGCAACTGGAGGGAGAGGGCCTCTAGTGCTCCGATTCCCCCCTTTTTTCCCCTTCTACTGCTCCCCTTCTTAGGACTAACCAGCCTGGGAGTGGTACTGTATCCATGACACGCAGTCCCTCAGAAGGCCATAAGGAAATGACCTCTCCCTCCTCTCTCCCCTCCAATGCACACACACGCACGCACACACACACGCACACACACACACAGTGTCTGAGGCTCCCCTTGCCGTTTACTGGGTTCTCTGGGTAGACAGGCAAGAGCAAAGCCACGCCCATGTGGGGGAGGGGCAAGGACTCCCTTGCAGGGAGTGGCTAGAACATCCAGGGAGCAGGGATGCCGGCCTCTCTCTTGGATTGCAGGCCTATCCTTGTGGTCACTCTGGTGGTAAAGGTCACACAGGGTCTCTGCCCTATGGGGACGGCCAGAAGCAAGACAGAGCACCCCCCACCCCCATCCCCGGCCTCCTCTGACCTTAAGAGGCCCATCATTTGTGAACCAAATTTGGTGTGCGAGTTGAAGGAGTCACAGCACCCCACTGTACCCCCAAAACCAGCATGTTAGAAGCAGAAGGGGTCAGTGAGAGCTCCAGGAGGCCAGACATTTCAGGGACTATGAGGTCCAGCCACATTCGCACATGGAGATTCTCCCACTGGAATCCTTGGAGACCAAGCTTTCATTCTTCTTGCGACCTTGTCTATAATGTAACCCATTTGTCTCCCACCCTATGCTGAACTCGATGGTTCATTGCCCTGGCAGCTCAGCCTCAGAGGTGAATCTGCCTCCAAAACTCTCTCTTCTAGAGGAGAAAGTCACCAGCTGTGTATGGCAGCCAATATAATATGCCTTCATGGTTCTTTGGGCCTAAATAAAAAAGAGGGTCCCCTCTACCCCCCAATTTGGGCTCATCCTTGCAGCTGTAGGTAGAATCCCAGGGTTCCTATAGACCTTAAAGAACCCCAGTCCACACTCGATGCCTGGCATCTCTCGACAACATCCCCAGCAAGAGTCACCCGGCCTCCTGCGTAGGCCTTTCTGGGGTCTTTGCAGAGTCACATTGCTCCTTCCTCTTCTCCCTTTCCCTCCCACAATATGTACTGAGTATCTGCTGTGTGCCAAGTTCTCTGCTGAGTCCTGGGGATGGTGCAGTGAGCAAGAGAGACTTATCTCACCTCCAAGGAGCTCACGTGTCAATGGGATGGGCCTGGGACAGATCTGATTTTGGGAAACTCTTCCTTACACTGAGAGCCACATCTGTCTCTCTGTGGCTTCCCCTCACTGACCTCTAATCTCTGAAGCAAGACTGTTCTGGGTCTAGGTAGGTGGGGATTTCAGTGGGGAACTCCCACCACTTCTTTTAAGGACGGGGCCGTCCTGCACTTCCATCTACAATGACGGAGTCTCAGGGAGGGGCTAGACTGCCAGCGTGGCATCTGCCTCCCCTCCGTTCAGTGGTGGATTGCTGTAAATCGTCCCCCAATCCATTTCACAAGGCAATTGGTGTTTAAAAGTCTGTAACCACAGGAGATTGCCAATTTCCATGCTTTAGCTCCAAATCAAGTTAAGAATCTGATGGATGTACTCGAGGAAATCATGACTTTTATTATGTGGAAAAACACATTGTCATATGATTATGAGGTGTGTATCACACATGTATTTGACAAAATGCAATTTACATAGTGTAAATGATATAATATGGTCCGCTAATTAAAGTTATATTTAGAACATAGCATACGTTTTATCATGTAAGAAATAAAATCTTTGGCAAGTTTATCAAATATATCAAACAATCTGATGACCTTTTGTGGGCTTTGGGAGCTGGCAGGAACCTTAGTAGTTATGTAGGCCTCTCATTTGTATGACAGAGGAGACCAACGTGGAAAGACCCTAAGCTAAACTGCTACAGAAATAGACATTGGTTGGAGACCCAGACTCAGATCTTGGAGCATCTTCCCAGCAGCTGGATGGATTCCCATTTCGTAAATGAGGGTATTGAAGCTTTTAAGAAGTGAAAGCTTTGGTGTTTTGCTAAGGCCACATCGCTGGTGTTTCCATGTATAGTCTATGTGAAGTGTACTATGCTTATAAGGTAAGCTATATACTTTGGCAGCTGGTTATAGATAGAGACCATTTAACATGTGCTTCTTTTCTACCTCAAAATTCTATGGTGGGGGCTGGTCTTGTGCGGGTGGTGAACAGCATAAACAAATGGAAGGGGATCGGGCTGACTCTCAGGGTGGGGGAAGTGTCTTTTGCGAGGACTTGATGAGTCATTCATCTATCAATTGGATGGGCCTGGGAAGAAGCAAGACCATGGGCCCCCTGTTCTGAGGGCAGCCCTCAGGGTTAGCAGAGACCCTGAGCAGGAACCTGTGGGCTCCAAGCCAAGCAAAGAACTGGTTCATGGGAGCCAAGAAGGAGACCCCAGAACATCACCAGGAATGCTGTTTGTATTATGCTGTTGGCCCACATGGCAATGGTTCGTTGCTAGAACTTTGTCCCAAGACCCTTGCTTCAGGTCCACAAGATGTTGCCTCTTCCTGGTCCCTGGGTTAGTGCCCTTGATCCTCTGATCCAGGCTGCTGGTCAGACATGCTCACCAGAGCACCCTCAGGGGGGTGCAGAATGGGGTCAGGCCATCGTCGACAGGGTCTTGTGGCTCAGCTCTTCTTGAAGGCAGAGTGGAGCCCATAGACAGTTCTGGAAAGGTTTGGCACCCACCATAGGTGAGGTGGGGCATTGTGGATAGAGAGAGAAAACCTAAGACAATTTATTTCATTTGTTCATTTGACAAATATTTACCGAGAATTTAGTATATACCAGTCACGATTCAGGGTGTTTGTAGATACTGCAGTGAACAGACAAGGTCCCTTTGCTCATGGAACTCACATTCTAGAAAGCAGAAAGACAAGAAACAAGCAGACACATTCATGTATAGTAGTTTTTTCACAAAGTGATGGCTGCCATGAAGAAAAGCAAAGCAGAGGGAAAGGATAGCGAGTAATGAGGTGCACTTTTAGGGGCCTTTTCAGACACCTCAGCACAATTGGGCAGAGATCGGAATAAAGTGAGGAAGCAAACCCTGGGTGTGTTTTTGGGCATGGCATTCTAGCAGAGGGAACTGGAGGTGCGGCGGCCCTGAGAGGGAGAGATGCTTGCTGTGCACAGAGGAGGATGTGGCTGGAGAGGAGACAGGCTGCGGGAGGAGAGGGCAACGAGGAAGCCCTTGACCAGACCAGCAGAACTTTGTCCATCACCATAAAGATTTTAGATTTTATTCTGAGCAAGACTGGGGAACCATTTGAGGATTATGAGCAGATTCTCCAGCTGTTGCATGGAGTACAGACTGTGGGGGCAAGAAGGGAGATGGAGAGAGGTGGGGGAGCCCCCAGCGGGTATCCCAGGGTCTGCTGTTTGAATGAGCAGATGCAGTTGCAAAGTTTCTGGGGGATTTTGTTTTGTGTGAAGGTATAAAAAGCACCCCACTTTGCTGGCTTCCTCTCAACAGATTTTCACATCTACCTCTTCCCTGAAGCCTCCCTGGATTGGGTTGGAGAGAATCCCTGGTTTCCCATTCTCTTGTGCTCTCTTTGCTCTTCCTCATGGGGGAGGCGAAAGAGTACTGGGCAGGGAAATCTTTGCTCCCTTTCCAGCCTTGGAGGATGTAGCTGGTGAACTTGTGCACATCACTTACCATTTCTGAGCCTTCCTTTCAACCCTCTTAAACTAGGGCTTTTCTTCTTTTTGTTTCTTATCCACAGGATTGTTGTTAGTGTCAAAGTAGATAATGGTAAGTGAGAATATTTTCTAGAGTTAAGAATTAAGCACAGGCAGCGGACTTGGCCCAGTGGTTAGGGTATCCGTCTACCACATGGAGGGTCCACAGTTCAAACCCTGGGCCTCCTTGACCCATGTGGAGCTGGCCCATGCACAGTGCTGATGCACGCAAGGAGTGCCCTGCCATGCAGGGGGGCCCCCCGCGTAGAGGAGCCCCACACGCAAGGAGTGCGCCCCCAAAAGGAGAGCCGCCCAGTACAAAAGAAAGTGCAGCCTGCCCAGGAATGGTGCCGCAGACACGGAGAGATGAAGCAGCAAGATGACGCAACAAAAAGAAACACAGATTCCCGTGCCGCTGACAACAACAGAAGCGGACAAAGAAGACACAGACAACCGGGGTGGGGGGGGGGGAGGGGAGAGAAAGAAAGAAAGAAAGAAATCTTAAAAAAAAAAAGAAGTAAGCACATGAAAAGGACTATGTTCTTTGATTTATTTTATTGTCCTGCTGTTATGGATTGAATAATGCCCCCTTCCCCGTCCCCCAAAAGATATGCTCAATCCTAACCCCTGGTCCCATGGATACAATCCCATTTGGAAACCAGGTCTTTGAAAATGTTGTTAGTTAGGAAGAAGCCAAACTGGTTTAGGATAGGGCTTATAAGCAGAGGAAATGTGGACTGTCAGCGAGAGAGACAGGAAGAGATGGCCACGTGACCGAGGCAGAGCTCCAGTGATGCTGCTTCGAGCCAAGGAACACGGTGGGTTGCCGGCCACCCGCTGGAATCCAGGAAGGGAAGGGAGTCTTCCCTTTAGAAGGAAGCGTGGCCCAGCCAACACCTTGATTTCGAACGTCTAGCCTCCAGAACAGAGGCGGTAAAATTCTGTTGCTTAAGGCCTATTACTTTATCATAACAGCTATGGTCAACGAATATACCTGGCTATTCAGAAATAACATTATTACATGCTACCTGGGTGGTGAAATAATTTACAAGATACAAACTCAGTGAACTAGAAACAAACTAACCAGCTATATAGCCAGTCAAGCAAGTAGAGATAAAAGAAAATGGTTCATGTGAGCTTGGTGGTTTTTCTTTAGGTTCTAGAGGATTCTGCTTTCAGCGCCAACTCCTATTAATTTCACTCTCTCCAGGGACAGATTAATTAGCAGTGTTCAGAGCAAAGGCTTGGATGACCCATGACTACCAACAGCAAACCAAGATTCCATTCTGATCTCTGAGAAGGGATCCTGACTTTCTTAGAGAGTTTCAGCCACGCTTGGAAGTTAAGGCATGTTAGGTCATCCGCTCTGTTAGTTTGGATTATTTTTTCCTCAATTCTTCTTACCTCTTGTCTTAGTTGGCCAAAGGCTGCCAAAGCAAAGTTCCAGAAGTGGCTTGGCTTTTATAATGGGGAATCTACTCGAGGTAAAAGCTTACAGTTCCAAGACTGTGAAAATGTCCAAATCAAGGCACCATCAGTGATGCTTTCTCACCAAAGTCAGCCACTGGTGATCCTGGCGTTCTGCCTTGTGGTAAGGCAAGATTCCTGCGAGGTCCCTGCCTTCCCCCTGGGCTCACAGTCTCCTGGAGCCCAGCTGTGGGTGATCAGGCATGTGGCTTATCTCTTCAGCCTTGAGATGCTCCATGGGCACAGCCCCTTGGGGGTCCAATCAAAAGTGATCTAATCAAGTGAACTAATTGTGGTCTCTTAACTGAATCCAATGCAATCAAAGGGTCTCAAACCCACAGGAAGGGATTAGGTCATAATCTTTTTTGGGGGGGTTCACCAAATTCAAATTGTCACACCTCTCTATCCTTGCCAGGGCTTTCCCATGACTCTAGTACACTTAACTGGTTTACTGAGTTTGGGCTTGGTCGTATGGCTTGTTTTGGTCAACGGGTTGCAGGTAAAAATGAGAGTGTGCAAGTTCCAGGCTGAGACCTTCTGAGGCAAGGTGACTTTCTGCCAGTCTTCTTGAAGCTTCTGTTCTGCATTATGAGAAAAACATGGCCCATCCCTGGGGAAGATACAAAACAGATCGAAACACCCCTAAAGCACCGGTACAGTCTAATTCAGCTGAGCCCAGCTAAGCCCAGCTGAGAAGTCAAATGATAGTTGACACAGGAGCATGAAATGAATATTTGGTTGTTAAAAGCCACTGAGATTTTGAGATTGTTTGTTACAAAGCATTATTACAGTAAAACCTGACTGTCATACTCTCTCATAGCCAAAAAGTTTTGTTAACTACCTCAGCCTATTCTTCAGCTATTTTGAATCCTTGGGGCTACTGTAAGCTCTTCAGGGAGCTGCTCAGGCTTCTGTTTGCTCCCTTCTGTGACTTTAGCTTATTTGTTCATATCAATGAATCTTTACTAGGTGGAATAAATCCAAAGAGCTGACAGTATGCCTATAGCCAGGAAAGTACCTCACTCAGAATCAGGCTCATGTTGATACCAAAATAAAAGCTTTAAAGTTAAGAAGGTTAATATAATCTTTTGAGATGGAAAGACAGAACAGCCCCTTAAAGGCTTCAAATGAGAAATAGATCAGGGGTTGCAACAGAGAAAAGAAAACCATCTGCCACTGCAGGGCCACCTTTGTGTTTGAAGAGTGACTTCTATCAAAAGCTTTGAGACTTGGTGAATCAGGAAATAACTTTGTTTTATCTTGTCAGCAACTGCAACCAGGCCTGAGTTTAAAAATAAGGTTAGAATCTTCAGCACCTTTATCTCTAGCTTAGCCTATGGGATAAATAGATAAACTCGGATCCTCTAGCTGATTGGAACTAGGAAAGGTTATCCAGGATTGGAAGAGCAGGGAGTATGTAAAGTAAGAGCCCAAAGGGCAGCAGAGACCCTTGACTTGGAGTCACCTGGGCACCCTCTGGCCTCTAGTATGTCTGAGTCATAAACTCAGGGTGTCTCACATATGGGGACTTAAAGGTCACCTGCCAACTCTCTGTTCAAGGCTTGAAACTCTTCAAAGCTTAGCCTATCCGCAGACACCTCCAATGAGAGATAATGCTCCTTTCCAAGGTTACATATTTCATCTTTAGCTAAGTAGTTGTTAATCTCTGTCACTTAGTGTGTCGTTCTCCCTCTTGTGTGTGCTCTCTCCCAGTTCATCACATATCTTACAGTTTCAGAATAGGGGTTGGGGGGAAACGGATGTGGCTGAGGCGACTGGGCTCCACCTACCACATGGGAGGTTGCTGGTTTGGATCTTGGTACGACCAAAGAAGACAGTGAGCTGGCATGATGGGTAGATGCAGCAAGCTGACACAATAAGAGGCACAAGAAGAAAAAGAAAAAAACATAATGAGAGACACAACAAAGCAGGGAGCAGAGGTTCCCAGTGCCTCCTAAAGAAGACAGCGAGCTGACATGATAGGCATGTGTGGCGAGCTGATGCAAGAAGGTGACGCAACAAGAGACGGGGGGAAGAAAAACAGAATGAGAGACACAACAAAGCAGGGAGCAGAGGTTCCCAGTGCCTCCTAAAGAAGACAGCGAGCTGGCATGATAGGCATATGTGGCGAGCTGATGCAAGAAGGTGACGCAACAAGAGACGGGGGGGAAGAAAAACAGAATGAGAGACACAACAAAGCAGGGAGCAGAGGTGGCTCAAGTGATTAGACACCTCCCTCCCACATCAGAGGTCCCAGGTTCAGCTTCCTGTGCCTCCTAAATAAGGAAGACAAACAGACACAGCAAGTGCAAAACAGTAAGAGGGTGGGGAGAAATAAATAAATAAAATAAACCTTAAAAAAAAAAAAGAACAGGGGTTGGCAAACTTTTTCTATAAAGGATCTAATATAAATGCTTTAGGCTTTGTGGGCCACACGATCTCTGTCACAACTCCTGGGCTCTGCCGCTATAGTGTGGAAGCAGCCGTGAGAGCATGTAAATGCATGAGTGTGGCTGGGTGCCAATAAAACTTTATTTGTGGTCACTGAAACTTGAATAATTTTAACATGACATAAAATAGTATTCTTTTGATTTTTTCCCAACTATTTAAATATGTTAACCCTTTAAATAGCTTAACTCATGAGCTGTATGAAAACAAGGCCAACCCCTGGCAAAGTTTCTCTCTCTTCAAGACAGTCTTTTAGTTCTTCTAACGGTAGAGACAAAGAGGTAGACAAAAGCATCTCTCTCTCTCTTTTTTTTTTAAGATTTATTTATTTATATCTTTCCCCTCCCCCCTCCCCACCCCGGTTGTCTGTTCTCTGTGTCTATTTGCTGCGTCTTCTTCTTTGTCTGCTTCTGTTGTTGTCAGTGGCATGGGACTCTGGTTTCTTTTTGTTGCGTCATCTTGTGTCAGCTCTCTGTGTGTGCAGCGCCATTCCTGGGCAGGCTGCACTTTCTTTCGTGCTGGGCGGCTCTCCTTACGGGGCGCACTCCTTGCGCACAGGGCTCCCCTACGCGGGGGACACCCCTGCGTGGCTGGGCACTCCTTGCGCGCATCAGCACTGCGCATGGACCAACTCCACACGGGTCAAGGAAGCCCGGGGTTTGAACCGTGGACCCTCCATGTGATAGATGGACACCCTAACCACTGGGCCAAGTCCGCAGCCAAAAGCATCTCTTATTAAGGATGGTGAACAATTCATCCAAGAGTCACATGTCCCTGCTCATTTGCAGCATGGTGAGCTCCCAAGTTGTCCCAAAAAGGCATTCCAATTGCAGTCCCACCCATCGATGCTCCTGGCAGTCCCATGCTGCTCTTTGTTGCTTTCCCCACCTGGGTGGTGCTGGGGCCACCTGAAATGGTCCTAAGGGAGCTTATATTGTCCATTTTGGGGAAATAAGTGGATTGGAACTCAGCACCACTACTGGAGTGGAGGAACAATTACATTAAAGTATTAAATTGCAGTTTAGGGGAAGTTCAAGATTTTGTGTGTCAGTAAAGGACCAACAAAGTAAAATTAAGCAGCCACTCTGCCTCTTAAGGCTGACTAGATGTCCTGGGCCTGGTGCCATGGAAATCGGTCCTGCACAGAGTCAACCCTCCTAGACTCTCCTGACTTTTCCTTCAGGAACCCCTCTCTACAGTTGTTAACCTCCTTCCAAGAGCCCCAGAGAAACTTTCTTGATCCAGATAGAGAACTTTGTCAACAGAAGCTTCTGACCTGTGGGCTGCCTTCTTTTGCCAAAGTGCCCCCATCCTGGGCAGGGCTGGCTGGGCTGGCCAAGTCATGAGGGGTGGGTAGCGGTGGGGCAGGGCAGTGAGAGCAGTGGATCCCTGATTTTTGTTAGCTGTGCTCCTGTCTCTCCCCAGGGACCTCCCAACCCAAACCAAATAAAAGTAATATACATTTCTAGGATTGTTAACAGCAACAAGATTTCTTCAGCAGAATTCCTTTGTTATTCATTCATGCAAGCATTCATTCATTCCATGAACATTTTTGAGAGCCTACTCTTTACTGGGATTCAAAAGGGACACAAAGATGGAAAAAGTCTGGCCCAGGCGTCCAGGGCCTTGGTTAGAGGGTGAACCAATGATTGCAAGGGAGTGTGGTAGAGGCCTGGAGGACAAGGTCCCCTGCTATGTGAAGGACACCATTGCACAGGTGCCCTGAAGACTTCGGCCTTGTGCTAGGGATGCTGGGAGTCCAGCTGGCTTTTCTGTCTCTCTCTTGTGGCCTCACTTTTCGGTCCTCATGGAGACAAGTGCACGTGTTTCCCAAGGTGGAGAGTTTGGTACAAGGTGCTCTATCACCGGAAAGAGACCTCCCAGCATTTTCTGTGCTAATGGTGCAGGAGGCCAAAGGATGCCAACATCAATAACAACATAGCAGCTGCAATAATCACATCTAATGATGACTGCATCCCTACCACGTGCCTGGCACTGGTACTTCAAATGCCTTTTCTAATTTCACCTTCACGGCAACCCTTTGCGGTAGGTGCTATCATCACAGAAGAGAAACCCAAGGCCAGGAAGTAACCTGCCCAAGGTCTATGAAGTGATACAACCTGTATTGGAAGCCAGGCAGGCTGAGTTCTGAATCTGCCCTGCTGTACCACCCCTGTACGGAAATCGAGATGGTCAAAAGGAAGAGCAAAGCTAGATTTTGCCTGTCTCTTCTGGGCTGGGTACTTGACTCTCAATGCCTCCCTTAATCTGAATGATTCCCTGTGCGGGGAGTGCCAGCATCCCCATTTCACACGTGAGACCCCTGCAAGGAGTGACTTGCCCAGGACCACACAGAACCTTCTGCCCTTCCCACAGCTTGTCCCTCTGGCTGTCCTTAGCAGCAGGATTAGGGAGCTCAGACCTGGCCTCACATCACTTACAGTCTGGGTGGGTGACAGATTTACTCAATCCTTCGTTCACTTACAACAATGAGAAGCCCTTGCTAAGATATGGGAGACAAAAATGCATTGATTCCCATGACCTCATTCTGTACAGAGACTGGGGAAAACTGGGAATTGGAGCATGGTGGGTGGGCCCCGGGATTCAAGAGGCAGGTAGAGGCACAGTAAAAGGATTTGTACCCTTGCTCCTGAAAGGGTGGTCCCCCGACTGGTAGCACTGCCACCACCAGGTTCACCATCTTCAAACGGCTCAGCCCCTGAGGATTACTTCCCGTCCTGGGCATGGCTCTCTTCTTCAGGTGCTACTGACCACGCGGAGCTGAACTTGCTCGTTACCCACCCAGACCTCCTCATGCAGAGACCTCACCACAGACCGGTGGACCTGGGCTCTATCCTGCCCTCTCCCACTGGCGGTGTGACTAGGACAAGCACCAACACCTGGCTTCGCTGCTGTAAAATGGCCCCTTGGTAGCTGTGAACTCTGACTGCACACTGTTCTCACCTGGCAAGCTGTTAAAGAAGCCTGACGCCAGGACCCCACAGCCAGACACTGTGACTTAATTGGCTTGGGGAGGGCGCCAGAAATTTGTGGTTTCCAGGCTACATATAATACTATATTGTGCACCCAGGGTTGACAACCAGGAAACCAGATCCCAGGTTCTCAAACTTCTGGGTCCATCAGGATTAACTGGAGTGCTCCTTAAGGATTCAGATGCCCAGGCCCGCCCAGACTTCTGGGTCAGAATTTCCACACTGGAGAGGTGGGCTGGGAGGTGGCTGGGCCCGAGCATGTTTGACCAATTCCCTAGATGATGCAGACACACACCAAGGTTTGAGAAGCCCTGGAAGCAATAGCCTCTGAGGCCTCTTTCAGGTCTGACTCCAAGGTTCTCTCACTTAATGATTCTGCTCTTTCTCCCCGTGCTGAAGCTAACCATCGCTGGTGAGCAGAGGCGTCATCAGCCTGTGAGCTAAGCTTCAGCGTCCCCTGAGAATGCAGCCAGCTGGCAATGGTGGAGGAAAGCAGTAAACACATTTGACTTTTCTTTATCAGCTCTGCCACGTACATGATGTGTGAGAGGACAGGGGCCTGTGTCAAGGCCAGCGGGCTGCTGAGGCCTTGTGCTAGGGCCAAGGGCAGGTTCCATCCCTGCTCCATTTGCCCTGCCCCCTGACTTGGTCTAAAGGTGGGTACTAGCCACAGGGGACCCTAGCTCCAAATCCAGTGTAATGAGAAAGATGAGCTGTGTCAGCCCCCAGGGCGGACTAGAGCAATACCTTGACTCCCAGACCATCCAGGTTTGGAGTCAGGAACCAAGAGGCAGGCTTGGGGCAAACTCTGGGCTGAGTTTTGACTCTGCCCTCACTCAGAGAGGCCATCCTGGTGTCTTCCTTTCCTCCACGCAGCTTGTGGTGAATTGATGGAGTGAAATTTATTGTGGGTAATGGAGTGCCAAGCTCCTTATTGCTAATGGATGATTTCAAATGTGGAGAAGGATTTATTAAATAAGTCAAGCATACGCCTCCGAGGAAGATTGCTGCAAGTGAAAACAATTATATAGTTAAATAAGGAGGAAAGAAATTTTAAATGCATTTTTAAAGTTCTCTAAATCAGTTTAAATCTGTGATTTTAAAAGGTTGGTATGAGGGTGGGGGTAGAGATTAGTTTTACCAAATTACTCATCTAGCTTTTTTGTTGTTTATTTTTTTTGTTCAATAAGAGACCAACTGCCCTTTTTGGCTGTCATTTAAAGAGGTTGATAGGTGTTTGGATAAAAAAAAAAATGAAGGCAGTCAGACCTAGTTTGGTAGCTTCCTGCAGTTCCCAAGTTTCCAGTTTCCTTGGTGTGTAAGTCTGCTCTCTCAGAGTAGAAGGAAGGAGTCGGGAAAGCAGTGGGAACGGGCACTCAGAGAGAAGGACCAGGGAACCTTGCTCATATTAGACAGTGGTTCAGAGCCTTGGTGCTTCAAGGGATTTTGAAGGACATTTGGTCAATTTCATTGTGTAGATGGAGAAGTTGAAGCCCAGAGATGGGAAGGAATTTTCTTAAGGTCACACAGCTCATAGATTGCGAGTTTCTCCATTGCTTGCATCATAAAATGGGAATGATAATATTGACTTCACAGGGGAGTCTGGGTGGAGACCAGGAGATGGGAGCGAAAGTGCTTGGTCCTGGAAGGGGGGTGCTATGGGAGGAGGATTGGCCGTGGACCATGGTGGGTTCATTTTTGTAAGGGGCCGGCCCCCTCGGCTCCTCCCCCAGCTCTGCAGCCTGGATGACTGCCAGCTGAGGTTCCCACTCAGCTGACGAGAGGCACAGGCAGCCACAAGCCCTTGACATTTTCCTTAAGATGGTGACAGCTGGTGGGACTTTTGACTAAAGGAATAAAGGGCAAGCAGGCAAAAATAATGTTAGTGTGTTAAAAGTGGTTTGAAAAGGATCTGGACCATCTGTTCAGCCACAGTGGTTTTATTGGGTGGGGGGAGATGTGCAGGGAAAAAAAGCCCTTTTTTCCTCCCCTGCTCCTGGACCTCACTCCATCAGGGTCTACTCTGAGAAACTTTATCAAGCCTGAGAGTTTTTCTTTTGCCTCACTCAGCCTTTCTTTCTGGTCCCAGCGCTTGTCCTCATTTTTCTTACTGAAAAGGGATGTTCTTAATTTCCCCAGTTTCTAATGAAGTACTAGATCTGCGAAGTCCAGTATACTTGGCTCCTAAGACAGGTTTTTGGTTTTGGAATTGATAGTGTTTGCTGTTTGTGAGGCTGATTCTTTGATAAGGGAAATGACACTTTGACAGGGATTTGCTCTACATTGGAATATGATGGTTTTTATCTCCTACAGTTTTATACTTTTCTTCTGCTGACATTTCTTAAGTTTGCCTGAGATACTATTCAGGTTCTTTTTTTTTTTCTTTTGTGAATAGGGTTATAAAAATACATCTTCTAATTCATTATTGCTGTGGTATATAGAAGTTATTAATTTTTGTTTGCTGATTTTGATGAACTCATATTTGATTTTAATACTTCCTTGGTTTTGGTGGATTTTCTAGGTAGGTGGTTATATTGACTGCAAATACTAATACTTCTGTCTTTTCTTGTTTAGGGATATACTTATTTCAGTCTCTTGTCTGTCTCCATGGGCAAGCCCTCTAGGACAATGTTGAACAGTAGCAAAGATTGTGGGCACCCTTATTTGATCTTGACTTTAATGGGATTTTACCGTTAACTGTGATGTGTCCTGTGACAGTCTATGGTAGAAAGGCAGCATCAAGTTGAGTTTTTTGATTTTTTAAATCAAAAACAGGTGCTAAATTTTAACAAAGTTCAGCATCATTTGAGATCATCTGTTGAAATAATTGTAATGTAAGTGAGAAACTTTGATGGATTTTCTAGTGTTGAAGCAGTTTTACATTTCTGTTCATAATGTATTATTCTCTTACTGCATTACTGGTTTTGATTTTCAAATACTTTAGTTGGGATTTTTTCACGTTTGCTCATAAATGATTTTGGCTTAGGTTTTTCCCTTTTGTCTTGTGTTTTTCTTGTCCAGTTTTGGTACTGGGTACTGAGTATACCTACTGGGTTATAAAGTAAGTTGGATAGTTTTTAATCTTCTCCCATGCCCTGGAGCAGTGCATGGCACGGAATTATGGGTTCTTTGAATGTTTGGTAGAACTTTCCCTTAAACATTCTCACCTTGGTGTGTGTTGTGTGTGTGTGTTGTGTATTTGTGTGTGGAGGGGAGTTACATCTTTTATTACTATTTCAACTTCTCCTATAATTATTAGTCTTTAATGATTTTCTTCTTGAGCCAATTTTTGGGATTTATTCTTTCCCAGGAAAGTATCCAATTAATTTCGATTTTCAAAAATTTTTGGTATAAATTAGGATATATGTTCTCTTTAATTTAAAGTATGTTTTGTCTCTTTATATCCTCATTTTCAATGTTGTTTATTTCTATCATCCTTCCCCACTCTACTCCTAATCTTTCAGTCCTGCCACAAGCTATTCTAGTTTATCCATCTTTTCAAAGAACCAACTTTTAGTTTACTGATCTACACTATTGATTTTTTTTGTTTTCTACTTAATTATTTTTTACATTTTATTGTTATTAATATCTTCCTCTAATTTCATTTGGTCGATTTTGGTTTTCTTTTTCTAGCTTTTTGAGTTAAAAGTTATAACAATAATCCTTAATCGTGTTGGAATAAAAGAAGAGGTGTTCCCAATACAAATCTCTGAAATCCCTGAAAAGAGAAAGTCAGATGAGGGAGACTGAAGGAGAAAACCATATCCCAGTTGGAAAAAGGAGGGATCTGCTGCAAAAAGTGGGTGAAGCAGCTTTAGGAACCCTAAAGTCAGGGGCAACAGGAGGAACCCCAGGGATAGGTTGGGGTACTCAGGAAAATTGACACCCTGGAATCAAAACCATGGGATTTCCTTTATGATTTAGTACATGAATAACCTTTAATGTTCAATTGCGTGACTGAAAATAATAAGCAGTATCTCTCTGTTAACCATTGTATTTACTAAATCATACTTCCAGATTATACTTTATATGTTATTCAGTTCTTTTCTGTCTCTTCCTGGTTACAGTTCCTTGATCTGGTGGTTTCTGAGATGTGTGCAACAAAGAAATGACAAAAATCTATAGACCTGACATATGTTAGACAATTTTATATAATTCTCAGACTAAACAGGAAAAATATTACTCTTTAGAAATAAATAAAAGATGAGAAGCCATATAACAAACTTGAGGTATATAGAAAAATGTACAGTCTTAACTGCAATTCTTAGAAAACGAAATAAGTAAACTTTTAACTCAAAAAGCTAGAAAAAGAAAACCAAAATCAACCAAATGAAATTAGAGGAAGATATTAATAATGATACAATGTAAAAAATAATTAACTAGAAAACAAAAAAAATCAATAGTGTGGATCAGTAAACTAACTTACTATAGTCTTATTCATGTTATTTATATTTTAGTTTATATTATTTATTTTTATTATTATCTTGTCATCACCAATGTCTATTATTATTATTTCTTTCGCTATTATTTCTAGGGATTTACGTTAAGTAGGAATATACACAAACTCCTGCACTTTCTACGCATTGAAGACTGGTATTTTAAACCAAGGCTCCAAATGCGAGGTGAGTTATGGGACTAGATGTCATCTGGGGTATGGCCGACTGCAGCTCTGACAAGCCCATCCATGGTTGTGGCGCTCTTCTCTATCTTCAGCTGGGAATTTCCCGTGTGCTTATCTCCATTGCTAAGATGTTCTCCAGCTTGACTCTGGTTTGGGAAGTCTGTGAACTTAGACGTGCTTGCCACTGGCTGACAGGCCTTGCAGTATCAATGTGAGAGGAGAACTGGACTTCAAGACTCTCGCTTGCTTCCTTGTGTCTGGCATGAGGGAATGTGGTGGACCGTGTGATGTCACCCAGATTCCCCTTCAGGGTTAAACAACTACAAAGACTGTATTTTCCCACTTGCTGGCAGTGTCTCTGGTGTAGAAATCTCAGCTCTTAATCCTTCAGGATTGCCTTGGGCAAAGAGAGTTCGCACTGGTCACACCCCTTCTTAGACAGCCACAAAACCTCTAGCTCAACCCTCTTGCATCACCTCAGGCAGTTCTGAAGGATCATCTCACCCTCAGAACTCCTCGCACTCCTGTATTCATTGACTAGTTGGGGCCTCATATTAGGCAGAGTGTATGACCTCGCCCTTTGTGCCAGTCTATGGGATGAGAGCAGATGTGATGCCAGCAGCAGCTTGAAATTAGCTCGGATTGTGGGCTTGCCCTCTTCTGCCATCACCATAAGGGAAACATACCCTGGCTGGCCCGCTGGTCCTGGGATACATGGAGCAGACCTGAACCCAAACCCAGCTGAACTCACATGAGTTCAGTAGAACTGCCTCACCCAACACACCAATGTGTGAGCGAGAAGAAACAGGTATTTTACGCCACTAACTATCAGCTTGTGGTTTGCTACATGACATTATTGTGGCAATAGCCAACTGATACACCATTCTTCCCGAATCCAGCCTAGGGTATTCATTTCCCAGAAAACAACCCTTAACCCGAGGGCTTGGCCGGATGGTAAGCACTTCAGATCAGCTTCAGGTTAGCAGGTCAGTGGTTTATAAGGAGGAAGGCAGGGACTGTCGCAGAAAGGAGAAGGAAAATGAGGCGGTCAATATTGCTCAATTGTGCCGTTTGATGACTGCAAATGGGAAGAGCTGGGACTGAAAGGATGTACAGGAGGAATCAGTGGGATTGGATGGGGGTTGTTTTTTTGCCTTGGGGCTTCCGTGAGGTTGCCCACCAGGATAGAGGGGCCAGTAACCCTGACCTTGCCCTTAAATGTGGTCAGAGCTATGGCTCCTGGGCATATCTGGGGAGCAGGGAACAACTGTGCCGGCAGCAGAAATTATACCTTCAGAATGGACTTTATGAAAATGCAGAATTGAGCTGTGTCAAAACACCCTGACTTGCATATTAGGAAAGTCAAGGGAGAAGTTACTTTGTTTTCCTCCTCCTCAATGAAAAGATGATTTTTAAGGAGACTTTACTGCAGCTCGCTTCTTTCGCTTAAGTGAATTTCAAATGCTACTGTAAATTCCATTCATTATTTATACAGCCTCAGCTCCCTTGAGAACATAAATGCCTTACAGGAAAGAAGGAGCTATCAAGTCCATGCAGGGTGGGGAGGGACTCAGGGGGTCAGATCTTAGGGCATAGGGAAAGGGTCTAGAGTGTTCACGAGGAATCTGATTGGGAGGTAGTGGGCTTCACATGGAGACAGCCAGAAGAATTTCTAAGAGCATCTGGACCTAGGGAGTTTTCTATACCTTCCTGGTCCTAAGGATCACCTGAGACACTTGTTAAAAATACGCATCTCCAGGTTCCTCCTGTAGAGATTCTATTTTAGCAGATCTGGAAAGCGGTCCAAAATTCAAAACTTTAAAGAAGCACTCCAGGTGATGCTTGACAACTAGGCTTGCTTGGGAAATCCTGACTTTATCAAGCTGCCTCATTTTATAGAGGAGTAAATAGAGGTCCATGGAGGAGTCTTGCCCCAGATCACAAAGCCCCAGGTATAGGTAGGCCACAGACAAGACAAGATCTTTGAGACCAATAGCAGGATGTAGGATGACCAATTTGCAGCCACCCTGGGGCTGACAGTCTAGTCTGCAGGTTCACCGGTCCCTTGCATCCCTGCTTTTGGCTCCTCATTTCCTCTCTGTAAGGAAGCCAAAGGTAGGGTTCCTGGAACCCAAAAGGAACCAGTTCAAATCCTGTCTTTACTTCTGACACACGATGTGACCTTGGGCAAACTGTATAACTTCTCTGAGCCATCAATATGAGTATTAAATGAGATAATGTATCTCTACTTGGTTGGTGCTTAAGAAGTAATTATCTTATACTAAGTGCCAGATCCCTTCCTAAGCACCTTATATACAGTATTAATTCATTTAATAATTTTTAAAAAGCCCATCATCAATCCATTTTAAGATTAAGGAAAGGGAAGAACAGAAAATTCAACTGACATTCAAAATCAAGCATATAGTGAGTGTGGAGTGGAGGCGCACTTGAACTCGGGCAGTCTGTGGCTCTCTTCTTCCTTTGAAGGAGGGCCTGAGTGATACCCAGCATGGCCTTCTATGGGCCCTCGATCATAAGTCGACATCGATAAGTGCTTGGTGAACTAAATCGAGATTTAAAGTCAGGCTGAGAAAGGCCCTTCCAGTGTGGCTGAGGGTGGGGGGTTAACGTGGGGCGGTTGGAGGGCAGAAGAGGCTGTGGGGGAAAGAGGCCTGCAGGGAAGGTGGGGCACTGGCTTCAGCACCAATTCTTGGGAATTGTAGGCTGATTTCAGGCTGAACAATTAGCGTTGAAATGCGCAGAAGCCAAGACGTTTCCTTGCATTGTCGCCTGCAATAAAGAAAAATCCAGACTGAACTGGCTGCTTCCATTAGAAGTGATGTAACGAGCTAGCTTTGGCCTAGTTTTCTTCAAGCAGGCGGCCCCCTGGCTCTCCCACACCCTTCTTTCTGAATCTGCTAATGACAGCTACCGCCATCTAGTGGTCCAAGTGCCCCTACACAGATGGGGAAAAAGGCTGATTCTGGACCTCAAGGACTAGAAGACAGCTCAGGAACGACCCTCCCTTCCCCAACGAAAAGAGCGCCTGATCGTAGTAAGGAGTTTTATTCCGTCAAAGCATGTCCATATATATATATATTTTTTTACTTCATTAGGTCTTCTTAACAATCAAGGGATCAGACTAGGGCAGGGAACTCCATTTTATGGATGAGGAAACAAGACCTTACAGGGGAGGGATCTTATTCAAGAATTGTACTGTCTGCTATTGATGAACTAGGACTGGGTGGCCCAGAAGAAGTGACACGGAGAAGTTGTTACTGGGTCCCTTGATGTTTCCTTGGACAAATGAATAGAAGATACCTGAGAGCTCCTGAGCACGTCTCTGCATTTCAGCACGACTTTGCAGATTTTTCTCTGAATGAGAATCCTCTGGTGGAACATCTGGGCTGATAGTGTTCATATGGGAGGTTTCAGAAGAGGCTGAACAATACTGCCTCTGCCAGCTCTAGAGCACGTTACAGGAATCGTGGTTAGAGTTTATCCCTTCTTTAAAGATGGAGAAAGATGGAGTCTTAGAGAGGCAGAGTGACTAGGCTTAGATCACACAGTGGCAGAATTGTGAAGGTTAAAACCTCTTCCTTTTCAACCCTTCTTTCCGTTCTGTACACTCTGGTAATTGCTGGCATCTGGAGGCTGCAAAAACCATGTCAGGCACAAATTACTGTTTTTGGCCCAGGGTGAAAATCAGACTCCAGTATCTTGCAAGCCAGGCCACAAAAGGTGCAAAGGAAGAGAGAGGTATTTGTTTCTGCATTTGTAACATCAGTAATTCTCAAACTTTTCAAATGGAATCTTAGGCAGGACTTAAATAGTGGAGGAGATAAAAGTGGGGAAGAACTCACCCCCCTGGGCGTCTTCCCAGTTCCTTCAATACAGATTGAATACCCAGGCATTGCAGGAGGGAGCACTGGATGGGGAGTCCTACCACCTGGGTTCTGGTCCCTGCTCTGGCAGGGGCTTGCTGTGTGGCCTTGAGAGTCATGCTCTCACTCTGATCCTCTCCCAGTTTCCTCATTCGTAAAGCAAATCTGATCTTCCTACTTCCCAAAGTTGTAGAGAAAATCAAATGGAGGGAATGGGCATGAAAATGATTTGCTATATCCATAAAGTGCCCCTTTTCTTTTTGTATTTGAGGTAAAATTTATGTACAATAAAAATGCATGGAAAGCATGCAAATTGGGAAGAGAGAAATAAAACTATCTCTATTCACAGATAACATGATCTATGTACAACATCCCAAAGCAACCACAAGAAAACTACTAGAGCTAATAAACAAATTCAACCAAGTTGCAGGATACATGAGTAACACTTAAAAATCAGTTTTGTTTCTATACAACATCCCTGAACAATCCAAAAAGAAAATAAAGAAAACAATTCTGTTTACACTAGCATGTAAACAAATTGAATATCTAGGAATAAATTCAACTGAGGTGAAAGACTTGTATACTGAAAACTAAAAAAGCACAGCTGAAAGAAATTAAAGAAGACCTAAATAAATGGCAAGACAACCCATGTTCATGGATTGGAAGACTTAATATGAAGATGTCAAAAGTGCCTCAAACAGTGCTCGCTTCGGCAGCACATATACTAAAATTGGAACGATACAGAGAAGATTAGCATGGCCCCTGCGCAAGGATGACACCCAAATTCGTGAAGCGTTCCATATTTTTTTTTCAAATTCCTTTTCTACATTTATTGAGATAATTGTTTGTCTTTTATCCTTTAATCTGTTAATATGATGATATATGTTGATCGATTTTCTAATACTATAACAAATTTTCTTAAACCCAACTTGACATGATGTGTATTTATAAATTTGAGTGTGCATGTGTGTGTTTATGTGTTGATACTACTTTGATTAGAATTTTTGCCTCTGTGTTCATGAGTGAGACTGGCCTGTAATTGTTTTCCTCTTAGCACCATTGGTATTGAGCTTGTCTAATAAAGTAATCTTGAGAATAAAAAAAAAAAAAAAAAAAAGTGCCTCAAACAATCTACAGATTCAACAGAAGACCTATAAAACTCCAGTAGCCTTTTTTCTTTCTTTTACAGAAATAGAAAAGCCATTCCTCATATGGAATTGCAAGAGGTCCTAAATAGACAAAATATTCTTGAAAAAATAAGAAAAAAGTTGGAGACCTCACATTTCCAGATTTCAAAATGTACTACAAAGTCACAGCAATCAAAACTGCGTGTTATTGGCATAAAGATAAACATATAGACCAATGAAATAGAATTGGGAGTCCAGAAATAAACCCGCACATCTATTGCCTATTAATTTTTTTTTTTTTTTTTGAGGAGCAGGGCCAGGGATTCAAACTGGGACCTCATTAGCAAGAAGCAGACACTCAACTTTTGAGCCACATTGGCTCCCCTGAGTTGTTTTTCTGTTTGTTTGCTTGGTTTTTTGTTTGTGTATAACTCTGATTTTTTTAGGAGGCACTGGGAACTGAACCTGGGACCTCTCATGTAGGAAGCAGGTGCTCAACTGTTTGAGCCACATCCACCTCTGCCTATTGATTTTTGACAAGGGTGCCAAGTACATTCAATATAGGAAATAATAATCTCTCTTCAACAAATGGTGATGGGAAAACTACCTATCTACATGAAAAAAAAAAAAAAAAGAAGATGATGGACCTCTTACCTCACCCCATATACAAAAATTAACACAGAATGGACCAGTGACCTAAATATAAGAGCTAAAACCATAAAATTCTTAGAAGAAAATATAGGAATTTCCATGACCTTGGATTTGGCAATGGATTCTTAGCTATGATACCAAAAGTATGAGCAACAAAAGAAAAAAATAGATAAATTGCACTTCATCAAAATTAAAAACTTTGGTATATAAAAGGACATTATTAATAAAGTGAAAAGACCACCTACAGAACAGGAGAAAATAATTGCAAATTATAGATCAGATAAGATCTATAAAAAGACAAACAATCCAATTAAAAAATGGACAAAGGACTTGAATAGACATTTCTCCAAAGAAGATATACAAATGGCCGATGAGCACATGAAAAGATACTCAGTATCATTAGTCATTAGGGAAATGAAAATCAAAACCACAATGGGATACTACTTCATCCCACTAGGATGGCTATTACTTAAAAAAAAAAAAAGGAAAATAAGTGTTTTTGAAGATGCAGAGAAACTGAAACACTGACAAATAGCTGGTGGAAATGTAAAATGGTACAACCACTGTGGTAGCAGTTTGGCAGTTATTCAATAAGTTAAACACAAAATTACCATATGACCTGGCATTTCCACTTCTAGGTATATATCCTAAGGAACTGATAGTAGGAACTCAAAGAGATATTTCTACACCTATATTCATAGCAGTATTATTTACAATAGCCAAAAGTTGGAAACAGCCCAAGTGTTCATCAACAGATGAATGGATAAACAAAATGTGGTTTATACATGCAATTGAACATTATTCAGCTGTAAAAAGGAATGAAGTTCTGATACACACTACTACATGGAGGAACCTTTTTTTTTGTCTTTATTTATTTTTGTAATATTACATTCAAAAAATATGAGGTCCCCATATACCCCCCACCCCTCTTACCCCACTCCTCCCCCCATAACAACAATCTCCTCCATCATCACGAGACATTCATTGCATTTGGTGAATACAACTCTGAGCACCGCTGTACCTCATGGGCAATGGTCCGTTATGCTAAGTGAAATATGCTAGACACAAAAGAACAAATATTGTATGAATCCACTTATATGAAATATCTAGAATAAGCTAATTTATAGAAAAGTGATTAGAGATTACCAGGGGCCTGGGAAAATGGGGAGCTACTGCTTAATACAGAGTTTTGTTTGAGGTCATGAAAAGTTGGTGATTGATGGTGGTGATGGCAGCATAACATCATGAATGTAATTAATACCACTGAATTCCTACACTTAAAAATGGCTAAACTGGGAAATTTTAATGTTATAAATATACCACAATAAAATTTTAAAAAATGTGTGACTTTTAAATGTTCAGTTCTTTGACCTTTGACAGTTATGACCAACTGTGTAACCACCACCCAAAACAGGATATAAAGCATTTACATCACCCCAGAAAGTTCTCTTGGGCCCCTTTCTAGTCAACTTACCACTCTGGTGGCCATGAAATTATATCTCATCATGGTTAAAATTCACAGTTGTTGAGCACATTTTCATGTATATGTGTATAGTTTCCTTTGTGAAAGAAATGTCTTTCAAGTTATTCGTCTACTTTTTGAAAAAAAAATGACTTGTTTGTCATTTTATTGTTAATTTGTAAGAGTTCTTTATATATTCTGTGCAAGTCCTTTATCAGATATAAGTGATACAAAAATTCTGCTCCTACCCCTGGGTCTGTGGTTTTTTTAAAAAAATTTTATTTTAGAAATTGTGAGTTTACAAAACAGTCATGCATTCCGTACAGGATTCCCATACATTGCCCCAACACTAACACCTTACATGTTGTGAGACATTTGTTACAATTGATGAAAGAACTTTGTCATAGTATTATTTCTGTCTGTAGTCCATAGCTTATATTTAGTGTATTTTTCCCACAAACTATATATCATTAACACTGTACATTAGTATTGTGTATTTATTATAATTCATAGAGCACGTTCTCCTATTTGTACTGTTAACTGCAGTCCCTTATTCACCATGGTTATATGGTCATCTGCCTTTTACAGTCCATCCAGAGGGTACCTTCAATGGCTCTCAGTTTCATCAGAGTTGTGCTGTTATCAGCTCAGTTCATTTCAGAAAGTTTTCATTATTCCAAAAGGAAAAAATCCCATGCCCCCTTATACTCCCTCTTCCTTATTGATGCTTAGCATTGATATAGTATCTTCTTCTTTACCATTGCTGTAAAAATACTACAATATTACTGTTAACTATAGTCTATATGTTACATTAGTTATATTTTCCTATGTATCTCCATATTTTTAACACCTTGTAAGAGGAACATTCTTGTATTTGTACTGTTACCCGCAATCATAACCCATCACCAAAATCACTGTTATCAGTCCCTAGAATACCCTACAGCTTTCTTTCAATTGACCTTAATCTCCCTAGACTATCCCTTTCAGCCACAATCACATTTATAATCAGCAGTCTTGATTATACTCACTGTAATGTGTTACCATCAACTCTAACAGTTTCCCCACACTTACAATCTCACTTATTAAACATTCTACATACATTCAACATCTGTTCCCATTCCCAACCCACATTCTATCTCTTCGTAATCTATACTCTGTAGTTTAGCTCCGTGAGTTTACTTGTCATATTTACTTTATATTAATGACACCATGCAATATTGGTCCTTTTGTGTCCAGCTTATTTCATTCAACATAAGGTCCTTAAGTTTCATCCATGTTGTCATATGCATCCTGACTTCATTTCCTTTTACAGCCTAATAGTATTCCATTGTATATATATACCACTTTTTGTTTATCCAGTCATAGGTTGATGGACACTAGGATTGTTTCCATCTTTCAGCAATTGTGAATAATGCTGCTATAAACATCAGTGGGCAAATGTCTGTTCATGTCCTTGCTTTCACTTCTTAATATATTCCTAGTAGCAGAATTGCTGAATCAGAAGGCAATTCTGTATTTAGCTTCCTGAGGAATTGCCAAACTGTCCTTCACAGGGGCTGCATCATTTTACATTCCCACCAACAGCGAATAAATGTTCCTATCTCTCCACATCTTCTCCAGCACTTGTAGTTTTCTGCTTTTTAAATAATGGCCATTCTGTAAGGTGTGAAATTGTATCTCATTGTAGTTTTGATCCATATTTCCCTAATAGCTTAATGATGTTGGTCATCTCTTCATGTGCATTTTGGTTATTTGTATTTCTTTGGAAAAATGTCTGCTAAAATATTTTGCCCATTTTTAAATTGGGTTCCTTGTCCTCTTAGCATTGAGGGCAAGGCTAAGAAGACATCAAACCCTTATTGGATATGTGGTTTCTGAAAATTTTCTCCCATTGAGTAGGCTGCATTTTCACCTTCTTAACAAAGTCATTTGAAACTCAAAAGTGTTTAATTTTGAGGAGTTCCCATTTATTTTTTCTTTTGTTGCTCATGTTTTGGGTGTAAGGTTTAAGAAGCCACCACCCACCCCAAGATCTTGAAGACGCTTTCCTACATTTTCTTCTGGGAGTTTCGTGGTTCTAACTTTTATATTTAGGTTCTTGATCCATTTTGAGTTAATTTTTCTGTAAGGTGTGAGATAGGGGTCCTTTTTCTTTCTTTTAGCTATGGCTGTCCAATTCTCCCAGCACCATTTGTTGAACAGACTATTGTGACCCAGCTAGGTGGGTTTGACAACTTTGCTGAAAATCACTTGACTGTAGATATGAGGTTCTGTTTCTGATCCATCAGTTCAGTTCCACTGGCCTATATGCCTATCTTCATGCCAGTAATATGCTGTTTTTATGACTGTAGCTAGGTAATGTGATTTAAAGTCTGGAAGCTAGAGTCCTCCAACTTCATTCTTCTTTTTAAAGACATTTTTGACTATTTAGGGTCACTTATCCTTCCAAATAATTTTGATAATTGAATTTTCCATTTCTGCAGAAAATACTATTGAGATGTTTATTGGGATTGTGTTGAATCTGTAAATCACTTTGGGTAGAATTGACTTTTTAATGATATTTAGTCTTATAATCCATGAACACTGAATGTTCTTCTTCTGGTTTCTTTTAGCAACATTTTGTAGTTTTCTGAATACAGGTCCTTTATGTCCTTAGTTAAGTTTATTCCTAAATATCTGATTCTTTTAGTTGCTATTATAAATGGAATTTTTTCTGACTTCCTCTGCAGATTGCTTAGTAGTGTATAGAAATGCTACTGATTTTTGAATATTTATTTTGTATCCTGGCATTTTGCTGGGCTTGTCTGTTAGTCCTAGTAGCTTTGCTGTGGATTTTTTCAGGACTTTCAAGGTATAGAAGTGTATCATCTGCAAATAACTAAAATTTAATTTCTTCCTTTCCTATTTGGGTACCTTATGTTTCTTTTTCTTTTTCTTTTCCCCTACTTATTCCAGCTAGAACCTCTAGCACAATATTGAATAACAGTGGTGATAGTGGGCATCCTTGTCTTTTTCTTGATCTCAGTGTTCGGAAAGCTTTCAGTCTGGAATACAATGCTAGCTATGCGTTTTTCATACATACACTTTACTTTGTTAAGGAAGTTTCCTCTATTCCTATCTTTTGGAGTGTTTTTATCGCGAACGGATGCTGTATTTTGTCAAATGCTTTTTTTCTGCTTTAATTGAGATGATCATATGATTCTTCTTCAATTTATTAATTGAAATGGTTTATTACACTAATTAACTTTCTTGTTTTGAACCACCCTTGCATAACTGGGATAAAACACACTTAATAGTGGTGCATAATTTGTTTAATCTGTTGTTGGATTTTATTTGTAAATGTATATTTTTTAAAGATTTATTTTTTATTTATTTCTCTCTCCCCGCCCCCCCCCCCGCCATTGTATGCTCTCTGTGTCCATTCACTGATTGTTCTTCTTTGTCTGCTTCTGTTGTTGTCAGCAGCATGGGAATCTGTGTTTCTTTTTGTTGCATCATGTTGCTGTGTCAGCTCTCCGTGTGTGCGGCACCATTCCTGGGCAGGCTGCACTTTCTTTCGCGCTGGGCGGCTCTCCTTATGGGGCACACTCCTTGTGCATGGGGCTCCCCTACGCTGGGGACACCCCTGCATGGCAGGGCACTCCTTGCGCGCATCAGCACTGCACGTGGGCCAGCTCCACACGGGTCAAGGAGGCCCAGGGTTTGAACCGCAGACCTCCCATGTGGTAGACGGACGCCCTAACCACTGGGCCAAGTCCGCTTCCCTATTTGTAAATATTTTGTTGATGATTTTTGCATCTATATTCATTTGAGAAATTGGTCTGTAATTTTCTTTTCTTGTAGTAGCTTTATCTATCTTTGATATTAGGGTGATATTGGCTTCATAGAATGAGTTTGGTAGTATTCCTTCCTGTTCAGTATTTTGGAAGAGCATGAGCAAGATTGGTATTAAATTGTCTTTGAATGAATGGTAGAATTCAACTGTGAAGGCATCTGATTCTGGGCTTTTAATCTTTGGGAATTTTTTGATGACTGCTTCAATCTCTTGTGATTAGTTTGTTGAGGTCTTCCATTTCTTCTAGGGTCATTGTAGGTTGTTTGTGTTTTTCTAGGAATTTGTCCATTTAACCTGCATTGTCTAGTTTGTTGATGTACATTTGTTCATAGTATCTTCTTATGATTGCTCTTATTTCTGCAGGGTCAGTGGTAATATGTCCCCTCTCATTTCTAATTTTATTTATTTGCATCTTCTCTTTATTCTTTGTCAGTCTAGCTAAGGTTTGTTGAATTTGTTGATCCTCTCAAAGAACCAACTTTTGGTTTTGTTGATTCTATTTTTTTTTCGCAATTTCATTTATTTCTGCTTTGATCTTTATTATTTCTTTCTGTCAGCTTGGTTTGGGATTAGTTTTTGTTCTTTTTCTATTTCTTCCAGGTGTGCAGTTAGGTCTTCAACTTTAACTCTTTATTCTTTTTTAATGTACGCATTGAAGGCTATAAATTTCCCTCTCAGCACTTCCTTTGCTGTATTTCATAGGTTTTGATATTTTGCTTTCCCATTTTCATTTGTCTCGAGATATTTACTGATTTTTCTTGCAATTTCTTCTTTTCATCCACTGATTATATTTAAGAGTGTGTTGTTTAATCTCCCTATTATATTTACTGATTTTTCTTGCAATTTCTTCTTTTCACCCACTGATTATATTTAAGAGTGTGTTGTTTAATCTCCCTATATTTGTTCATTTTCCAATCTGTTATTACTTTCCAGGTTTATTCCATTGTTATCAAAGAAAATGCTTTCTATATTTTCAGTCTTTTTAAATGTATCGAGATCTGTCTTGTGACCTAACATATGGTCTATCCTGGGGAAGGATCTATGAGCACTTGAGAAGAATGTGTATCTGCTGTTTTGGGGTGTAATGCTCTATAAATGTCTGTTAGGTCTAGTTCATTTATCATACTATTCAAGCCCTTTGTTTCCTTATTTATCCCCTGTCCAGATGTTCTATCCAATGCTGAGAGTGTTATATTGAAGTCTCCTACTATTATTGTAGAGACGTCTATTTTTCCCTTCAGTTTTGCTAGTGTGTACCTCATGTATCTTGGGACACCCAGGTTAGGTGCATAAATATGTATTATAGTTTTTTCTTCTTGATGATTGCCCCTTTTATTAATATATAATGACTTTTTAAAATCTCTTTTAACAGTTTTGCATTTAAAATCTATTTTGTCTGATTTGAGCATCACTGCCCCAGAGCTTTTTTTTGGTTATTATTTATGTGGAGTATCTTTTTCCAGCTTTTCACTTTCAACCTGATTGTGTCTTTAGATCTAAGCTGAGTCTCTTATAGACAGCATATAGATAGCTCATTGTTTTTTACCCTTTCAGTGTGTGCCATTAGATTGAACAATTCACTCCATTAACATTCAACGTATTGCTGCAAAGGCATTTCATACTTTGTCCATTTTTTCCTTTGGTTTTCCATCGTCATATTTTACTCTGGTCTGTCTTTTCACACTTTGTTTCCCTTACTAATCTTTATTTCTACACTCTTCTCCATGTCTCTCATCCTTGTCTTTTCCTTTCAGGCTGCAGCACTCCCTGTAGTATCTCTTGTAAATCCAGTCCTTTGGTAACATACTCTCTCAGGTTTGTTTGTCTGTAAAGACTTTAAACTCACCCCATTTTTATAAGGACAGTTTTGTCTAGTAAAGAATTCTTGCTTGACAGTTTTTCTCTTTTAGTACCTTAAATACATCATACAACTGCCTTCTCACCTCCATGCTTTCTGATGAGAGATCAGGACAGGTTCCCTTGTTAAGTGATGTGTTGCTTTTTTCTTGTTGCTTTCAGAATCCTCTCTGTATCTCTGGTATTTGACATTCTGCACAGTTGATGTCTTGGAGTAGGTCTATTAAGAATTATTCTGTTTGGGGTGCATTGTCCTTCTCAGACATTGATATATATGTCTTTAATAAGGGTTGGGAAGTTTTTGGTCATTATTTCCTCAAGTATTCTTTCTGCCATCTTTCCCTTCTCCTCTCTTCTCCTTCTGGGACATGGATCATGCAAATGTTTGTGCATTTTGTATTGTCATTCAGTTCCCTGAGACCCTGTTCAATTTTTCCTATGCTTTTTTTCTGTCTGTTCTCCTGTCTTTTCAAGTTCAGACATTCTATCATTGGCTTACTTATTCATTCTTCTGCTATTTCAAATCTGCTGTTAAATGCCTCTAATATATTTTTAATCTCATCCATTGTGCCTTTCATTCCCATAAGCTCTGTTACTTTTCTTTGTAGGCTTTCAAATTGTTCTTTATGCTCACCAAGTGACATCATTTATCTCTTTAGCCATATTTTCCTTCAAGTCCTTCAATTGATTTAGAAGGTATGTTTGATTATCATTTATTATTTGTCCTAAATCACATGTCTCACCAGTATTTTTGGTTTGTTTGGTTGGGCCATCTCTTCCTAGTTCTCAGTATGTTTTGTAATTTTTGCTGATATCTAGATATCTGATTTATGTTGGTGAATTTACTCTGATGATCAATTTCTCTCTCTTGTCTAATGGTTTTGTTTCATGACTCTTCTATGATTTTTGTCAACTTATTCTAAATCTTTAAATTTAGATTTATTTAAATTTAATTTAAATTTAAATTTAAATTTAAATTTAAGTTATCAAGATATCAAAATAGGACCAGAGACCCACGAATGGGGCACATGTCCCTTGGCTCTGGGATGTGAGAGGCACCAAAAAGGTTTTTTTTCCTGCAGTTTCCCAGCTTGCCAGAAGCTGGCACTTTATTGATAAATCTTTCCACAGAGGTGTCTCTTTCAGTCTCCAATGGCTGGTGATTCTGGTCTGGCCAGAGTCATTTAAAGCAGACTCTGCTTGCCAAATTCATTGATTCATTGAAGAGAAACAACTCTCTGCCCTCCACCACACCCTCCCTTTTCCCAGGGAAGAAGACATGTGTTTCCCTCTCAGTTGGCTGCAGTGAGGCATGGGTTTTACCCAGGCTGTTCACCTTGAGGGTAAGGGATGGGTGCTATTCCCGGCTTTGAGGACTAGTAATTCACAATTTTCATTTCAGTTTCATCATCTCTGTCCCTCACCCTCCTGGATGATGCATGGCATTCTCCTGGTCTGCAGATCTCCAATGCAGCTACCTTGTACAGCAATGCAGCTACCTTGTACAGCCTTTTGTCCTTCCTTTATTGTTTTTGTAAGAGAATTAGAGCCCTGCCTACCTACCCTGAGGCCATCTTCCTTGAAGTTCTCCCTTATTAATTTTCTTAATGGTGCCTTTTTATAAGCAGGGATTTTAAATTTCAATTAAGTCCATTTATTTAAGTTTTTTTTTTCATTTATAGTTAGTGCATTTTATGGTCTTGTCTAAGAAATATTTGTCTACCCCAAGATTGCAAATAAGTATAATATTAGCTGTAGAGTTTTATAGATACCCTTTATCAGGTTGAGGAAGTTATCTTCTATATCAGGTCTGCTGAGAGCTTTTTAAATCATGAATTGGTATTGAATTTTGTCAAATGTTTTTTTCCTGCATCAGTTGGTATGATCATGTTATTTTCTTTTTTAAAAAAAATTTAACATGATAGATCACATTGATTGATTTTTGAATATTGAACCAGCCTTATATGTCTGCTATAAACACATCTTGGTTGTATTAGTCTTTTTAATATATTGCCAGATTTGGTTTGCTATTTGTTTTCTGAGGAATTTTGCTTCTTTCGTTATGAGGATGTTAGTGCATAGTTTTCTATTTGTTACTCTCTTTGTCTGGCTTTGGTATCAGGGTAATGCTGGCCTCATAAAATGAGTTTACAAGTGTTCCCTTCTCTTTGATTTTCTGGAAGAGATTGTGTAGGATTAGCTAGTGAAACCATCTGGACCCAGGAAGTTTTTTGACTGAGTTTCAGTTTCTTTAATATTTATGGGACTATTTGGAATAATATTTCTTCTTAAGTGAGTTTTGGTTGACTGCAGCTTTCCAGGGATTGTTTAGTCTCACTGAAATTGTGAAATTTATATGCATTGAGTTGTTCATAGTGTTTCTTTACTATCCTTTCAATGTCTGCAGGATCTGTTGCGATATTCCCTCTCTTATTCCTATTCCTGATTTAATTTTAATTTTACTGAACATTAAAAAAAAACAACTTTTGACTTGATTCATTTTCGGTATTGCTTTTGTTGTTCTGGTTGTTTTCAGTTTCATTGATTCACCATTACCTTCTTTGTTTTCTTTCTTCTGCTTACTTTAGTTGTATTTTGCCCCTTTTTTCTTTTTTTAAAATTTTTTGTGAAGAAGCTTAGATTACTGATTTGAGACATTTCTTCATTACTAATGTCAGCATTTAATATTCTGAATTTCCCTCTAAGCACTGCTTTAGATGCATCCCATTTTCATTTTCATTCAGTTCAAATATTTTCTAATTTCCTTTGAGACATCCTCTTTGATCCATGTATTATTTATAAGTATGTTGTTCAATTTTCTAACGTTTGGAGAGTTTCTTCTTATCTTTTTCTTACTGGTTTCTAGTTTAATTTCACTATAGTAGAATAACCTTTGTATGGTCTCAACTTCTGTAAATTTGTTAAAGGTTGTTTTATGTCTCAGAATGTAGTCTATCTTGATGAATGTTTAATATGCTTTTGAAAAGAATGTGCTTTTGTTGGGGGGAGAGTAGATTATTCTATCGATAAGATCTCTACCGATAAGATCTCATTGGTTGAGGGTGTTATTCAGTTCATCTATACCTGAGACTTAGGAATTTCCTTTCCTGATTGTTGAGCCAAATCTATGGACCATCTCCTAGAGCTCTGTGTTTGTGGCAATGCCCACTTCTGTGCTTCAGGCTTTGTTGTATTCCTGGGGAAGAGGTAATTTTACCACTTGTTTAGTGGTACTTTGAAATCTGGTCTTATTCCTCTATCCACCTGTTATTATTTACTTTTTTTGGGTCCTTAAAAAGCTTAAATAGCTGCTTCATGCATTCTGTACAGGTTTTAAAGTTGATTTTACTTTGGGGAACCACCCTCTCCCACTCTCAGTTGATGTGTGAGTGGGATAAAACTTCCATGTGCCCTGTGCTGGTCAGTTTAGCATATTCCTCCCCAAGACTCAATGACTGATAGCGGAATGTGCATGTGCCTCAAGCTGTTCAACAGGAGTAATTTCCATGACTTTTGTGGGAACCAACGGGAAACAGAATCTTTCTTCACTCAGGGTGTTTTATTGCCAGGATGGAATCTCATCACAATTGGGGAAGAGTTTTCCTCAGAGTGAAAGTGTGCACTGAGGAAAGTGAACTAGAGAGAGAAAGAGTCAAACTTCTCAAGAGCTTGCTCAAGCACCTAGATCCAGGCATTCTTGAAGCTAGTCTGCATCTGCCATATCCCAAACTTTTCAGGTACATGAGAAAAAGTCACTTTCTCCTTGTTAGCTGGTTTAAGTTAGTATTTGTATCACTTAATATTCAGTGAGTTTAACACATCTCTTAATGTTTCTTTCAAATTCTATAAATCCCTCAGTCAGGATTCTTAAGGTCCCAAACATAGCATCCCCTTCCTTTTCAAGCTATCACAGTTCTCCAAACAGGAATGGTTGTCCTTAGAGAATCTCAGCATGAAAACTGGGCAGGGTAGCTGGGTCCCAGCGTGGAGCCAGAGAGCATGTTTGCAAGTCTGCATCTGTTGGCAAGATTAGTGTGCAAAGCAGGCTGTAGGCCAGGGTTTATTTTTAATAATCAGAGACTCATTTTGCTTTTGAAATGTGCTGCAGCTTTCTGTGACAAAAGGAAAAAAGACTGTTCAACTTTCATTTCCCTCACCCCACAGAATCTACATTTCTGGTAATTTGGAGAAGATACAGCTTTTTTTTTTTTACCCTTGGGGTTCAGTATTCAAGAAGGAAAAAATGGGTAGAAGTAGAAAAAGACAAGTTTCTTAAATATGGGGAAGGAATATTATCTGTTTCTCTGCAGCATTTTGCTACCACATTTGCTAAAACTCATCAGGTCCCTAGAATTCTGGTGGAAAACATTTTCGGTATGTAGATGAGGCAGATGCCTGGAATATGTGTCAGGATAATGGACTCTTAGGACCATGGAGATCTTCAGCTTGTAACCCAAGATTTTATTGATGGGGGGAGGACCCTTGAGTTTGGAAAGGGCCCTACTCAAGCTCCCGGGGAGCATTAACAGTAGAACAGGAATTATGCCCTGGCATATTCACCCCCACCTGGGCCCCAAACTCTTTCCTGTGTAGCCCGCACCATGCAGGCCTCACTCCTTTACAACCTTCCCACATCTCCAGAATTGCCCCTGAGTGTGTGTTAGCAGGGAGGGGCTCCTAGGTATGATGTTGCCAACCTGGGCTACGCACTCCATCTATCTGTTACCCATCTACTCATCAGTCCTCACGGCAGGAGTCTTTTGGAATCTTGCGAGTTTCACTGGCAAGATTTGTGGTGTGGAGGGCACATCCGTAAACAGGAAACTTGCTTTGGGCAATGGGATATGAGTGGAAGTAATATGTTTCACTTTGGGATGGAGGCTTTTAAAAGCTAGCAAGTGATTTATCATGCCCTCTTCTTCCTTTGTCTCAGCAGCCCGTCACATTCCACTTGCTCCCTGGGTGAGAGAGAGAAAGAGCAGAACCTCAGCTGACTGATGATGGACAAATACTCTGAGTGAGAAATAAAACCTTGGGAGGGTAGGATTTGGGGATTGTTTGTTACTAGAACATAACCTAGTCTTTCTCGTCTAGTATTACTGCCAATGCGTTGTGTTGGAGGTCCTAAAGACCACCCCTGACTTGAGGATTTACTAGGGGGACTCATAGGACTCATACACTTGGCTATGAGTTATTTTAGGAGAAGGATACAAAGGAAAACCAGCAAAGGAAAAAGGCACATGGGGTGAAATCTGGAAGAAACCAGGTGCAAACTTCCAAGAGTCCTTTCCCAAGAGAGTCACACAAGAAGCGCTTAATTCCTCCACAAGTGAGTTGTAACAACACTTGTGAGATGTTGTCTCCCAAGGAAGGTCATTAGAGACCCAGTGCTCAGGGTTTTTTCTGGGAGTTAGTGATGTGGGCACCCTTTGTCTAGTAGGTACCAAAATTCCTGACTTCCAGAAGGAAAGCAGGTGATCAGCATAAACCTCATGGTTTGTACAAGTAGCTTAGGCACAGTGAGCCATTCTGATGAGGGAGTGGTGGGAATCTTCCTGAAATCCAAGTTCTCAAATGCCAGCCAAGGACCAACACTGCAATCAGATCTTTCAAAGGACAGTGTTTCAGACCTGCTCTGTTAACTCTTTCCTGCATAGGCATGCTTTCTGAGTTGGTTTCTAAGAAAGGACTTGATGGTTAGCAGGTGACCTAGGCATGTGCCTAAGTGTGTGCGTGAGACATAGAGCATCCCTGGCTTGAGCCTCCAAACTCTGCCAATCAGCTTGATCTCATGGATATTTTCCAGGCTATTGTTACCAAGATAATAACATGGAAATTGTCCCACTGGGTTGTCTTGGCTTTTGGAGTCATTAAAGGGTGGCTTTTTTTTTTTTCCCCTGCAGCAGACCCCCTGACAGGGAGAAGTACCTCTGTTTTTCTTTCTTACTGTACCATTACAGAGCTTTTTTTTAAAAAACAAAACAAAACAAAACAAAACATAAACAAATATACAAAAGAATTAATTCTAACTGCATTATAAAATCTTTCCTACCAGTAACATTTCCTGGGAGTAATATGTGTAAAGCTGTATAAAATTGTATATTTTGCAATTTGTCATAAGCTTTCTTTGAAAATATTAATCCTACCCTCTTATTCTTTCTTTTGGGAGTTAGTGACTGATCAGTCAGGATCAGCTAGGTTATGCTGCAGTAACAAAAAAGGGTCATATCCCATGTCCATTTCAGGTCAGCCACAAGTCTGTTCCAGATCATTCTCAGCCTGGGACCCTAACTGATTGAGTAGCCACCATCTGAACACTGTCAATGAATGTGGCAGGGAGGATGGGATGTGATAAATCACTGTCCTCCTCTTACAGGCTTACCTGAAAGTGGAACACATCATTTCTCCTACTCCATTGGCTAAAGCAAGTTACATGGTATCAGTTTGCTAAGGCTGTTTTAACAAAGTACCACAGACTAGTTGGCTTAAATAACAAGAATCTATTGGAAAGTGGATGTGGTTCAAATGATTGGGCTTCCGTCTACCATATAGGAGGAGCCATGTTCGATTCCCGGGGCCTCCTGGTAAAGTTGTGCCTGTGTGGAGAGCCAGTGTCCACATGGCAAGCCATGCAGCAAGATGATGACGCAACAAAAAGAAAGACAAATGGGAGAGTCAAGGCAAGATGCAAAAGAAACCAGAACTGAGGTGGCACAAGTGACAAGGAAATTCTTTCCACATCAGAGGTCCCTAGGATCGAATCCCGGTGAATCCTAGAGGAGGAAATAAGAAGAGAAGACAAAAAGAGAAATAGGCATAGAAGATCACACAGTGAATGGACACAGACGGCAAAAACAGCAGGGGTGGGGGAGGGGGAGAAAAAAGAAAAAATCTATTGCTTCACAGTTTTGGAAATCAGAAGTCCAATCTCAAGGTGTTTGATTTTATGCTTTCTCTGAAGTCTGTAGCATTCTGATGGTGGCTTTCAGGCAATCCATTATTCAGTCTCTGCCTCTTTCACATGGACATCTCCTTCTCCATCTGTGTCCTCCTGACTGTGCAAATTTCCTCTGCTTATAAGGATGCTGGTAATGTTGGATGAAGGCCCACCCTGATGCGTTTTGGCCTTACATTAATTAATAATGCCTTCAAAGATCCTACTCACAAATGGGTTCACATCCACAGGAAGGGGGTTAGGACTTGAACATGTCTTTGTGGAGGACCTGGTTCAATCTTTAACATATTACCCTGATAATTTCAAGGATACAGAGAAATTCACACCTGCCAAGTGCTCAAAAGGAGCATTGTAAACAGCTGGTAGTGACTTCTGTGACAAGACAATCTGTGTTGCTTATCCACATGGGTAAAGTAGCTCGTGTTTATTGAGCACCTACTCTGTGCCATGCCCTGGCTGGCCCAACCCTGTGAACACAATCTGTTTTCAAAGAGTTCACAGCTCAGTAAAGGAGGCAGATATGGAAGCAGTTAGTACACAGGATGACAAGAACTGGGCCAGTGATATGTCCCAGGCAAGTTGGGCCAACAGAGCAAGTGATCAGTTCTGCTGGGGGGTTAGGGGTTAGTTAGAGAAGACTTTTCCAAAAAAAGTCAGATTCTGAGCTGGTTCTTGCAGGAAACGTCAAGGTCTCCAGGTAGGAAAGACATATAAGGGAATTCAAGGTGTGGAAACTGCCCTCTCTACTTTCCACTCTTGTGGCACTTATCTTACTCTGCCCTTTATGATACCATCCAGGTGTCTGCCCTGATTTCCTGCAGCCCATTTACAGCCAGACATCCTGTCTGCTCCTCATGATGAGAGGCAGGGCAATGTAGGGTAACAGCACAGCGGCTGGAACAGGCTGCCTGGGGTCAATTCTGCTATTTACCAGCTGCATACTTAACATCTCTGTGCCTTACTTTCCTCATTTGTAAAATAAAGGTAATAATACTCCCTCATTAGAAGTATTTTCAGGATTAAATTGGTTAATATGTATGAGGCATGTGGGACAGCACCCTTCACATGGTAAGTACTTCGTAAATACTAAACAAGTACAGTATTTGATATTCGTATATATTAAGTGCTCAATATTTTTTTTCCTTTATTAATCCCAAGTGACCCTGCCATCTAAAATAAAAATTCTCTGGATGTTGGGAGCATCTAGTAGCCCCATGTCTACACATGTGATCAGCCACAATCAAAGGAGCACTACTGCTAAAAGACAGAGGGATACAAAAGATGATGTCTGAGGCTTGGTTCTAAGATGTAAGGGTCAGCTGAGAGACAAGATGTATGCCTGGATCCAACCAGAGCCACCGTAAATGATGCTGCACCTTCTCTCCAGCTTGCAGTTGCTTTGATGAGGAGAACATCATCTCCAGAAGGGTAGACCTGGGGGAATTATCTGATTAGGCAGAGACATCCTCGAGAATTCTCAAATGGATTCTGCAGTAAGCACCCAAACAAACACACTAAGACAGGGAATGTGTTGACCTATAAAGCTGCAAAGATAATGCCAGGTCTTACTTCTTTCTTTCTGATCTATTAATTAGCTGAGGCATGCGAAGTAGATTTCTAAATATCCCAGGAAGTCAGACATGCTGCTGAGGAGAGTCCAGGAAAAATAGCATAGTTACAGGGGGTTCTGAGAAGACTGGAGGTGACAGAGGCCCCAAAGAAGTGTGACAGTAGAAGTGCCACATCAGACTGCCAACATGAAGCCCAGATTAAAGAGAACCTGAGAGCATGTGTTCCCCTCATTGGCGGCCATGAAGGACCCATCTACAGATTGGAATTTTGGCAGCAAAGGCAATTTCAGCTTTTGTGTGTCACTCTCTGACTCAATGTTGTTATGTGTTGCTTCCTGTTTATTGAATTCTATTCCGGATAACTTTGTGATTAGAGTGTTGGCAGGCATGCCTACCTCATATTTCATATGGTCCCAGGAGTACTAGGTGGAGTGTAAGTGGAAGGGAGGATATGCCAAAAAATAGAAGTACTGATCAATGAAACTGATTACTGGACGAGTTCATGCAGTTACACACAGGCATCTGCCCAAAGAGAAAACCTACCAAAAAAAAAAAAAATGGTGTAGAATTCAGAGTTGGGAGAGAGATGCGCTGAAAGATTTCTAGGAAGAGGTGGTTCTTCCCTGGGCCTTGAAGGATGGCTGGGTTTTAGATGTATATGGAAGGAGAAGGGATGGTATTCCAAGATGGGGGAATATAATTTTTGAAGCCAAGTTTTAGTAAATGAGCAGCTCTTGAGAATCTCCTATTGGGTCAGATACTGTGCATGGCACTTTCTGCATTATCTCATTTAATCCTTGGGCTCAGGCTGTGGGATACATTTCTGAGTCTGGTTTATGGCTCAATATTGTACCAATGTTTAATTAATAAATATTTACTGAGCACCTACTATGGGCCAGAATCTTCTCCGTCTTCAGTTACGGTACAATTCACTTACTCATTAACTTATTCAACAAATATATTCTGTGAATTAGATGCTTAGAATGCATCAGTGAACAAAACAATGATCCATATCCTCTTGGAGTTTCCATTTTAGTGGGGGAAGCAGAAAAATATGCAATAGATATGGCAAATAAATTATTTATACAGTATGTAAGAAGGTGACATATGGTGCTTGCTGTCCAAGCCAGTTAGGACAGTACATGCCTCCTCCATCCCTCCTGACAGGTTACCTTGGGAGCCATATGTTCCATCATCTCTTCCAGATGGACTGGGATAGTTGCCTAATTAGTGTCCCCTCTTCTACCTCTCCAAAGCCATTCCTGACACACCAGCCAGAGATGAAAAACTCAGAGCATTTTTCATTGCACTTGTCCTTAAGTCACTATGTGACCTGGTCCTGCCTCCCTCTCTTGGGCTCCTTTTCATCCTTCAGATTTCAGCGTAGATGTCACTTCCTCAGAGAGGCCTCCCCAATCTCTCTATGTAGAGTAATCCACCCTCCCCTCCACATTAGTCTCTGTTACAGTCCTTTGTTTCTCTCTTTCAAACACTATAGCCATCTCACATTTAATTAATTAACTAACCTATCTCCTCTCTGTCTCTCCTCCTGGAAAGTAGGTTCCACAAGAATAGGGGTCTCTATCCATCACAGTACCACCTGTGTCTGGTGCGTGTTTGACATGGGTAGATGCTCCTTAACTATCATATGACTCAGCATCAGAGATACAGAGGTGCCCCAGGCGAGATCTCAGCTCTCAGGAACCTCATGGTTGAGTTAGAGAGGCAGGCAGCTAAGAGCTCCAAGTGAGATGCAAGAAATCAGGGTGCCACGGGGCTATAATGAAGAGGCATTAAACCCAGTCTGGGGGAAGATTGGAATGATGTTCTGGAGGAGAGGATGTCTTAGCCAGACACTAAAGGACTGGGGACATTTGGCCTAACAGAGACTAAGAAAAGGGCATGTAGGGAGTGAGAGTGGCATGTGCAAAGGCCCAGACTGGTGAGAACACAGTGAGCTCGGGGCTCTGGACAGTTGAGAAATAGCTGGAATGTAGGATATGGATTGGAGTCATAGGAGATGAGGATAGAGAAAGAGCAGGTAGCAAATTATAAAAAGCCTGGTACGTCTTACTGATGAACTTGGCCTTGACCTATAAGCAGTGGGCAGTCACTGACTGAGTCCGAGTGTCTTGTAAAGAAACATGGTTTGTCTAATCTCAGATCTTTTCTTTATGAGGTATCCACATAAGTGACCATGACCTTCTTCTTCCCCAGGGCTCAGAATTTTCCAGAAAAGAAAAGAACACAGTCAGCTGTCCCCACAGTCCTCTAAAACTTCTAAATATTGCCAAATTGCCCCTTCAAAAATGTTTTATCAATTATACTCTCACCAAAGCATGCCTGTTTCACTAAATCTTTACCAACTCTGGATATTCACAACCTTTTACATTTTTGCCTGTTGAGTTAAAATTATTTCTTTGTTGTTTTAATTGTATTTTCTTGAATACTAGTGAAATTAAAAAACTTTGCTTGTGTATACTGATCATTTTTATTTCCTTTTCTGTGTATTGCTCACTCATAAGCTCTGCCCATTTTTCTCATTAGTTATTTTATTAATCGATAGTATTTATTCATTTTAAGGCTTTTAATTCTTTAATATTATTCCTTGCAAATCTTTTCTCCTAGTTTTCAAACTGCTATTGTGTTTTACTTAGAAAGCCTTTCTTACCCAATGGTTTTGAAAAATTTCTCCTAAATCTACTTACACGGGCTTTTAGGGTCTTGGTTTGTTTGTTTTTTGTTTGTTTGTTCTTATATTTAGAGTTTACTCTGACTCTGTAGAATTCATATTTGTGTGGTGTGAGGTAGGAAATCTAACTTGAATGTTATTTTCCAAATGGGTGTCTAATTGTCCTTATTATATTTATTAAATATTCTATCTTTCCCCATTCCTTGAAAAGCCATGTCTAACAAAGCAAAATTTACATATATACATGGAGATGCTTCTGGATTCTATTCTGTTTCATAGGTCTATATGTTAATTCCTTTGCTTACTTTATGTTAGGTCTTGTTAAGGCAAGTCTTAACTCATTATTGTTCTTTTGCACATTCGTTTTGGTTATTCTCACACATTTCTCTTTCAAATGATTCTTAGAATTGGTTCATTAAGTTTCACCAAAAGCCTTATCAGGATGTTGATTGGGATTGCATTGGATTTATAGATTAAATTTGGGAAGATTTCTTTGTAATGTTGAGTCTTCAAATTGAGAGGAAGTAAAGGGCATGTATAGGTCATAGTCCATAGTCACGCTCTGGAGCAGCCAATCTCTCTACTTTCTCTCTTTGCATATTCAAGAATAAAAATTTGTACCACAAGGTTTATATACTTTTGTTACTTGCTTTTGTCCACAGAATTGTGAACATTTTCCCAGTTAGGTAAACACTTTTTTCACAGAGATGATTTTTAATGGCAGGGTAGTATTTCTTAATCTGGCTTGTGCTCCATTTACTTAGTCATTTCCATATTATTAGACATTGAGGTTGTTTCAAGCATGCCTTCCCTGTAAAGTAAGGAGCAGGAGGGAAGGGATCTAAGGCCCCTCTGACAGTCATCTTCGGGGGCAGATGGCATTTTTCAAGAAAGTTGCAGCAAGAGGCCCCTTTCCACATGCTCTATTTACAATGTGACATTATTACTTCTGCCACTGGGAGGTTGGGGGGTCTGTGGTCCCTCCTCTTGAACCTGTGGAAGGGCGCTTACATCCCCTCTTCCTCTTCTCCCTCTTAGATGTGAAAGGCAAAGACATAAAAGTTGATATAGCTCAGGATACTTTGACTTGAAACCCAGCCACCATGCTGTGAGGCAGCCTTGGCTGCACGGAAAGGCCATGTGTAGGTGTTCTGGCCCACAGCCCTAGCCAAGAGCCCAGTCGACCACCAGCACCCACTTGCCAGCCGTGTAAGTGAGTCGTCTTGGAAATAGATGCTCCAATTCCAGTGGAACTATCTTATCTGATACTGTGTAGAGCAGAAATGAGCCTTCCCCTGCAATCCCTGCCCATACTGCAGGTTTTATGAGCTGAATGAATGAATCGTTTTCAGTCACAAAATTTGTGGCTAGTTTGTTACAAAGCAACAGCTAACTGTAGCAGACTTTAAGATTCTAAGAAGTATAGGTCAGGTTTTACTGAGAGCAGATATGAAGTCATTCATTTTGATGTCCCACATGGTGCTCATAAATGTTTGATGAATTGGGGACTGGAAAGACGGTCTGGAGGAGTATTTTTCATCTCTGACAAGGCACGGATCCATAATCTGCTCTTTAATTCCTTGAGCCATTAAAAGTGGAGAGTTTAAGGAGTGTGCACTCTGAAACAAAACTCTGAAAGGTGCAACGTGCACCATCCAGAAGTATTGACAAAAGCAGGATGCACCTCTGCAACCCCAAAGGGAAATAATCCCTGGAGCCCTAACTAGCTCACTTCTAGAGCGGGGCACTCAGCAAGTTGTGGGATTCAGACCACTGCACTGTGTGACATTCTCTTGGGGAAGGAAAGAATTGGCAGCTTTGGAAATTACCTCATGCAACTTTTAAAACAAGAACCAATCACTCTATTTTTGGTTTAGAATCCTAAGAAAAGTTTCACAGAGATTTCTATAATCACTGTGTTTGAACCAGATATGAACTAAGTAAGGAGAAAGAAGGGAGGAGAAAGAAGAATGCTTAGAATAGTAGAATGGGGAAAGCATGAGCATTGGGCACAGTTTCTGGGAGGAAGAGAAGGAAGCAGAGGGTCAAATGGAAAGAGTACTGGACTAGGAGTCAAGAAACCTTGTTCTAGTCCTGGCTTTGTCATTAACTAGCCTATGGCCTTGGAAAACTCACTTTCTTTCCCTGGCCCTTGGTTTCCCCACATGGGAAATGGGGCTTTGGACTAGCTCTGGTAATCTGCACACAAAAAAATGCCCCAACCTTCCAGAATGATGCTGTGGTAGCATTTCAGGTACCATGACCTTGAATTGGGGCTTTTTTGGTGTCCTTTGAGACATATCCCATATATATCTCTTCTGCATCTGCCCCATTTTGTTCCCAAGGAAATGGACTTATAATGTGCCAGGTACCTTGATAAGCACTGGAGATCAAACAAAGACAGACCCAGTCTCTGCCTCCATGAAGCCTATAGGCTAGTGTTGGAAAACTTACTAAAATATATATATATATATATAAATGATGTAAAATTACAACTGAGACCAGAATCATGGAAGCAATTCACAGTTTGAAGAGAGCCCATGAGGAGGGGTCAGAAAAGTTCAGGACAACTTCCTTGCAGAAGTGAAACTTGGGGTGAGACCTGAAGGATGTGTCAGAGATAACTGGGCAAGGAAGGGAGGGTAGCGTGCTCTAGGCAGAGGGGACAGTATATGCCAAGGGACAGGGGAGGCCACTGTGGCTGGGGCAGAGAGAGCAATGGGTTGCTTAGCATGGGATGAACGGGGCAGTGGCAAATGAAAACATTGCTGGGGCAGGATCTGGCCATAATTTTTAAAAAAAGGAAAATAGCAAGTCCTGGAAAGGATGTGAGAAACTGAAACTCTTATACCTTATGGGTGGGAATGTAAAATGGTACAGCCACTGTGCCAAACAGTTTGGTATTTCCTCAAAAATTAGACATAGAATTTCCAGTAGAGACTCAAAAGAATTGAAATAGGTGTTCGTATAAAAATTTGTACATGAATGTTCACAGAAGCATTATTCTCAATAGACAAAGGTGGAAACAACCCAAATGTCCATCAGCTGATGAGTGATTTTTAAAAAAATGTGATGTATCCATACAATGGAATTTTATTCAGCCATAAAAAGAAATAAAGTACTATGCATACTACAACATGATGAATCTTGAAAACATGTTAAGTGAAAGAAGCCAGGCATAAAAGACCACATATTATATGATTCCATTCATATCAAATGTCTAGAACAAGGGAATCTATTGAAACTGAAAGTAGATTAGTGGTTTCTTAGGGCAGGGGCGTAGGCGGGCAGGGGGTGATAGCTAAATGGCATGGGGTTTCTTTTTGAGTTAACGAAAATGTTCTAAAATTAACATGCATAAATTTGTAACTATACTAATAGCAACCATTTAATTTTACATTTTAAAGGGTGAATTTCATGATAAATGAATTATATTTCAATAAATCTGCTTGTTTTTTGAAAAATATTACAGGGGATATGAAAAAATGCTACAAGTGAGTGTGTGGCTGTTCCGCCTCTACCTGCTCCTTAACTGAGAGTCTCAATCTGCCCAGTAGCCCTGGCACCACTGGTTGACTCAGATTTCAAGCACCCCTTGGTCAAGTGAGGAGTGAAGGAGCAGCCTAGAGTTTGCCCATATTAGAGACAGTTTGCCCATATTAGAGGGACACAGCAGCTGCACCAACGTGACCCTGTTTCTTTTCCAGCTTGTCAACTCAGCGAGTTGACATACTTCAGCTTGTCCAAATCATCCCACTATGTCTTCACCACTGTGGCTGCCTGTATAACAGTATTCAGAGCCTAGGACTGAAGTAACATGGAGCTCAAAGCTGCAAAGTCATGAGAGAGCAAGTCCTGATGTAACATCAGAGCAGCCAGACCTCAGGATTTCTCAGTTACACAAGTCAGTACATTCCCTTTTTGTCTTAAACCAAACTTCTGAATTGGGTTTGCTATCACCTGCAACAGCAAGAGTTGGCTCTGCTTGATATGAGAGATTACTTACCCAGAAAAATCCCACCTGGGACCGAGGGTGGCAAGTCCTTCCAGATCCTTCCTAGGCGCAGTGTGGTATTGATTCTTGATACTCAAAGTATGATCTCAGGACCAGCAGCATTAGAATCACTTAGGGGTTTGTTAGAAGTGCAGACCTGCAGAATCAAATAATTTTTGACACATTTTAACAAGATCCCCAGGTGATTCCTATGCACATTAAAATTTGAGAAGCGCTTGTATAGAAGAGAAGGTCAAGCTTTTCCACCTCTTTGGACTTTCCCTTGTGACTGGGCACAGTTTAGCAATTAACTGGAGTCACAAACCAGGGTTCAAATCCTGGCTTTTTTTTTTTCATTTTTTTTTATTATTATTATTTTTTAATTTGATATAATCTGTAGGTATGAAGGTATATATTGAACAGATAGGAATAGAAAGTTAGACAAATAAGACAAAATAGAGCCATACAACTCACTAATTGTACTGAAAATTCTCACTCTTTTTGGTATGGCCTCTCTTTGGGTTTTCCATCATCCAAATACCCCTTCACTATTTTTTTAAAAAGTTTTAATAATTTAATTGCCTTTTATAAAATAATACATAGATCACAAAAAAATATTACATTAAAAAAATATAAGAAGTTCCCATATACCCCACACCCTGCCCCACTCCTCTCATATCAACAACCTCTTTCATCAGTGTGGCACATTCAATGCATTTGGTGAATACATTTTGGAGGACTGCTGCAGTGCATGGCTTACCGTTTACATTGTAGTCTACACTTTCTCCCAGTCCATTCAGTGGGTTATGGCAGGATATATAATGTCCAGCATCTGTCCCTGCAATATCATTTAGGACAACTCCAAGTCCCAAAAATGTCCCCACATCACATCTCTTCTTCCCTCTCCCTGCCTTCAGCAACTACCATGATCACTGTCTCCACATCAAATACACAGTTTCCGGCTTTGTTATTGATTAGCATGGGCAGATTTGTTTTAAGTATCTGTGAGCCTCAGTTTTCTCTTCTAGAGAACGGGTGTGGGGCAAAAAGAGTATCTGCCTCCCAGGGTTTTTGAAAAGACTGGGTGTATTTAACTCATGTCTAGTGTTTGGCACACTGTTAGGCAAAGAGGAGGAACCCATACAACCAGCTATTATTATTTCCACAACTCTAAAGCAGGTTTGTTTTATGTTCAACCACCTAATCAGTTTTGAAGATCTATTGAAATAAGAAGTAGGAAAATGTTTTTTGAGGGTGTAAACTGATGAAAAAGTAGATTTTTGTCAATCTTAAGAGAAAACCATTCACAAAGGCTGATACATTGATATGTAGTTAGTAGTTAACTTGTAACTTTGAACAAGAGAAGTAACCAGGTAGAGAGGTAAGGAGAGGTCACCAGGAGGGGCGATGCTCTGAGCTGAGTCAAAAGGGAAAAAAGGCCCAGGTATTCTAAGGAGACAGAGGATGTGGTCAGGGAGTCCTGGCTGAAGACAGTCCCCAGAGAGCCCTGGGTAGTGGGTGAGGGCTTTGGGCCTTAACCAGTAGACAATGACGATCTAACTAATCAAAGAGACATCCAAACCCTCCTGGCTTCTCCAAAACAAGTTATCCTGCTGAATTCCATATTTCTCCACATATTGCACAAACCTTAGAAGAGCCCCAGGTTGGTCTCAAAAGCCTGGCACAGTCTATCCCTGTGATAGGGGACACAGGGCATAATTACCCAGAAGCTGGTGATGGCCATGAGGGAGGGGAGGCCCATCTGCCCTGGTGGTGACTTAGCCTCTGCAGATGAACATTTCCCAGCTGATTGCTTGGTACCAACCTGTGACCTTCTGTGATCAATTCTACAGGTTGGGAGTTGGGTTGTGAGGCCACCAGCAGAGGTGGGAGTGGGGAAGGGAGGGAACTCTGGGCAGGGTGCTACCAAGGTTCTGGAATGGTTGGCCACATGATATTGGAGAAGACGCATAGATCCTCTGCCCAAAGGAATGCTGGGAGTCCTTGACCCACTCTGGGGATCTACCCCAGCTGAGATACTGACCTTGGCTTTTGAGATTTGTAGGGGTGAGGAAGTAGAAAGGGCTAAAAATTTACTGAGCACCTTCTCAGGTACACAATCTTTGAGGTACCTGTAATTTACAAATGAAGATGCTTAGACAAAGACTGAGAAACTCTCTCAAATCCATTTTTGGGTATGGAGAGATGTTAAAATGTGATGAAAAGAATGAACTAGAAGTCAGGCAGAACTGGGTTCAGATGCCTCTTACTATCTGTGAGATCATGGGCAAATCACATCACCTCTTTGAACCTTCATTTCCCCAGCTAAAAAGTAGGGACTGTACAGAACAGATGTTAAAATTATCCATGGTAGCATATTTAAAGTATTTTGCACTAGATAAGGGACATAGTAAGAACTTGGTAAAGATTGCTAGTTATCTTATTTAGAATCCAATAGTAGAGAGGAATTAGGGTTGGTTTAGGAAAGGCCTCTCTCAAACATGGTAAAAGGGAGCCAGCGTTATGGGCATCATTAGTATTATGAGATTGTAGGATTAGAGATTCTTGATAGGAATCAGACTGCTTACAAATGTGAGAGCAACTGGAGGCATGAAGTTTGGAAGGACAAGTTGGAGAATCAGAGACAGTGCCACTAACGACCCCCTGCAGCCATGGTATATGTGCATAAATTAGAGTTGTAGGGAAATCCAAGAAACCAAGTATGTCCAGCCACCAAGGCAAGACCACAAGGGCATGCTTATAGAGAGGGCTATGGGAACGCCATCGCTTCTGTGTAGCTTCTGCTTCTCTGGGTCTGTAGCCACACACCTGGAGGTGGCCTTGGGTAACAGTTGGTCAGCAGGGTCTGCAATTGGAAAGACAATCTGGATGCAAAGAAGAGGAGGATGAGGACAAGTTGGGATGTTCCAGACATCTCTGTTCTGTCCATCACCCACTCTCATGACAATGCTCTTTTGAGAATAGTGGCTGCTTCTTCACTTTCTCCTTCTACATCCTGTGCAAGGTTCTGTTTTGACCAACTCTATCCCAGAACCATGCAACAGGGGGATTCTGGGAGATGTAGCTCTGGCTTATCTGAGTTGACATAGCAACAATGCATCATATTGGTGGTACATGACTGACCAAGATGGAGGAAACTTGGCAAGTTTGGGGGAGGAAAACCAGGAGTTTTGTTTTTAATGTGTCTAATTTGAGATGCCTGTTTAAGATGGCCCCCAATGATCCCTGCCTTCTGCCATTTGTGCCCTTATACGGTCCCAGCCCCTTGAGTGTGGGCTGGATTTCATGACTCACTTCTAGCAAATAGTATTTGGCAGAGGTAATGGGAGGTCACTTCTGCAATTAGGTTGCAAAAAGATGTGGCTTCTGTCTTGGGCATTATTTCTTGCTCCCTTGCTCACTTGCTCTGATGCAAGCCAGCTGCCATGTTGTAAGCTGCCCTATGAAGAGGCCCACGTGGCGGGGAAGAGAGGGAGATCTCTGGCCAACATCCAGCAAGGAAATGAGACCCTCACTCTAGCCACCTGCAAAGAACTGAATCCTACCAACAACTACATGATTGAGCTTGGGAGCAGACTCTCCCCTAGGCATGCCTTCAGATGAGACCACAGCCTCAGCTGACAACTCCTGATAGAACCTGAGCCAAAGGCACCCAGCAAAGAGGTGCCCAGATTCCCAACTCACAGAAACTATGATATAATGTGTGTTTCTTGTTTTAAACTGCTAAGTTTAAAAGTTGTTAAGCAGCAGTACATAGAGAAAGGTCAAGGAAGGATGGAGATGTGTGTTTAGAAACCATCAGTATTTGTTGGCATCTAAACCCATGGAACTGGATACAATCACTTTAGTAAAAGCAGTAGCCAGAGAATAGCAGAGATTTGAGGAGTGAGTCTTGGGGGTCCCCAACATTCAGGGGCTGGGCAAAGGAGGGGGATTCAATAAAGAAAATGAACACAAAATGGCTAGTGCAGAAGGAGAAAAGGCAGAAGAGTGTGGTTGGTGTCACGAGTCAAAAGAGGACCATGCCTCAAAAAGAAGAGAGGGGCCAGTGCAGCTGAGTGGGCAGGTAGGGAAGACTGAGAAGTGCCCATTGGTTTTGACCACATGGAACTGGCTGGCAATAAGAGCACTTTTAGTGACTGGAAGCTCACCTGCAGGACCAAGGAGAGCTGGGGGGCAGGGAGATGATTTGTTTACTTTGACTGTATGAAATGAGAAGTGCTCCCAAAGAAATACATTCCTTTTCAATCCCAGGATAATTGGTTTTGCTTTCCTGTGTGGTTCTTGACCTTGGGAGATGGGAGGCAGGAGAAAAAGTTAGAGGCTGGAGTGGAGTGGAGCGTGGCATTGGGAATCAGGGCATAGATGGAGCAAGTTGGATAGGCAGAGGCAGGGAGCCCAAGGGGAAGGGTTTAAATCATATTTGAATTAAGATTGTTTCTATGAATGGCCTGAGCCAAAAATATAACACTCTTTTTTCTCTCCCTTCCCTTCTTCCTTTTCATTCATTCAACAAATATTACGTTCTGAAACTCTGCCGGTCAGTGGTGATTTGATATTAAGTCAGACGGTGTACCCAAAAGGATTCATGGACTGGTGGGGGGCAGGGAGGAGTCAGGTATTTGCATAAACATTATAGGACCTTGTGATTAGTGCAAATTACGAGAGATATGTCCTAGTGCTGTGGGAGGGTAAGGGAAGATTTCCCTGAGCTTGCCTGGGAAGTGAGGGACGATTTCCTGGAGCAAAACTTAAACACTGAGTGGCTAGCCCCATGCTAAGAAGGTTATGCCAAGCCCTGCCCTCCTCTCCCCTCCCCTCCACCCCCCTCCTTCTCCTTCCCATTCCTTCTCCTCCCCTCCCACCATCCCTCTCCCTTTGCTCCTTCCCTCCCCCTCAACTTCTCCACTCCTTTCTATTCCCCTGCCTTCCCCTCCCATGCTGGCCTTCCTTTTCTCTCTTCCTTTCTTTCTCCCTTCCCCCTCCTTCTCCCCTTGGCCTCTCTCGCCTCCTTCCCTGGCCCGGGATGAAAGGCCTCCCAGCTGCTGAATTATGCATGCCCTTCCGCGGTGTTCCTGGCATCCAATTAGGGCCTTGGCCAAGTTGATAACATAGACAGATTAAAATGTAATTCATTGGGGTTGACATTTAAGTCCCAGTGTGAATGGCAGAGAAGAGAAGCAATGCACTCCCCAGTACCGTGTGTGTGTGTGTGTGTGTGTGTGTGTGTGTGTGTGTCTGTGTGTGTGGTGGGGAGACTGCCAGCTTCCTGCGCTTGTTTAACCAATGCGGGCTTCCAGCAGCCCTGCAGACCGGCCTTCTGGGGTACACAGGGCAGGCTTTGAGGCAAGGCAGACTTTTTTTTTAGAAATAATTTGAGATTTACACAAAAGTTGCAATAATAGCACAGAGAGTTCCCATATACCTTTCACTGAGCTTTCCCTAATGTTAACATCTTATGTAACCACAGTACAGTGATTAAAAGTAAGAAATGAACATTGGTACAATACTGTTAGCTACTGACTTTATTCAGATTCCATCCGCTTTTATACCAACTGTTCCTTTTCTGTCCCAGGATAAGCTGAGATCACATATTCCAAACCAGGCTTTTGCGATGGTGCCTCCCCAGGGATAGCAACCCCTCCCTGGGCCTTGGGGTCGCTGGTTCTCAAACTCTACGCTCCAGAAGAATTTGCAGAGATTTTATCTTAAGACCATATCCCCCTTCGACATTCTGATTCAGTAAGTCTTGGTTGAAACCCTGTAATCTTTATTTGTATAAAGATTTTTATATAATATGATATAATAATACAATACAATAATGTAATGTAATGTAATGTAATGTAATGTAATATAATAAAATATAATATAATATAATATAATATAATATAATATAATATAATATAATATAATATAATATAATATAATATAATATAATATAATTTTATCTTTTATTTTTAACCGGCACCCCAGGGATGACGAATTGGTGGTCCTGACCCATACCCGAGCACAGTCTTGTTGATTCCCAGTTCCTTCATCAAGTCAGTTGTCAATTTGCAGCTTTCTCTCATCCCATGTCCAGAACAAAATCCCAGGTAATTTCTGCTAGAGAGAAAAGGAAGTAACATTTATCTGCCAGTCACAGATAGATACATTTTCTCATTTATTCCCCTCCCCCCCCAGTTAACTCCCTATAAGAAGATACTGTTTTCCCCATTTTATATCTGAAGAAACTAAACAACAGGGATATTAAGTGTAGGGTGGCCAGATTTAGCAAATGAGAATACAGGAGGCTGCGTTAAATTGGAATATCAGATAAATGCAATATCTGGGACATCATTACACTAAAAATATTTGTCATTCATCTGAAATTCAAGTTTAACTGGGCCTCCTGAACTTTATGTGGCAACCCTAATTGAGTGGTATCCTATGGTTGCAGATCTAGTTAGTAGTCAGGCCTCCACCAGGATCTGACTCTAAAGACTATAGGTCGGGTACCCTTGTGTTTACGTGTTCAATGCTGGTCTCACCTGTTGAGCCACAGCAGCGTGAGATGGGCCAGCTGTATTTGTCCCCTGCTGTATCTCTAGGGCTTGGCACAATATGGGAGTAGGTGTTTAATATTTGTTGAATGAAGTAATGGCTAACTGTATGCATGAATGGACTCACTGCACTCTTTGTACCAAGGCAGGTTGCAAATGTGGTTGAAAGCTGGTGAGATGCTTTGTGATAAACTTGCAGGCAGGAGCTCAAGAGGAGTTAGAGCACCTGAGATCTCATGCCCTGTACCTGGGGGCCTCAGCCTGTGCATCCTGAATGAGGGCTAAGAATTTGCTCCTCTCATCCTAACATCTAGTGGCTGCTACTCATTGCACCTGTGAAATGGGGGGATTGGGTCTCTTCCAGCTTGAAGCTTTCATGATTCTATGATTTTTCTTTCTTAACCCCAGCCCCCTGAGTAGGTAAAAATATGGCCAAATTGGAGGATTTTGTGCCTACTTCCAGCTATTTGCTGGAAGATTGTTATTTCTTCTCTCCCTCCTACTCGTCCCTCCTTCTACTCTGTGGCAATTTTCTGAGCCCCCCACCCTTGGTGCCTGGCCTTGTGCGTCTTTCCTCGAGTGCTCCCTTCCACCCTGTCAGATGAAATCAGAAGCCTGGAGAGACTCAGCACAGCACGGTTCCTTGCAGACAAGGGAAGACGTTGGGAGCACATTGTATCTTTTAAAATAGACCTGCTGTCATCGGGAGTGTATTTTTAGTCATGGGAGAGATTGGCATGCGCTGAGTGCCACCATCTGCCAAAGGCAGTTGCTAGGCAACTGACACTGACGATAGCAAGGGGATGACTTCATGGAGGATCTGGGGACCCTGGTAGACCTATTCCTCTCCACTGTCTAATTCCTGCCTGCCAAAAGCCAGGCCCAAGAGAACCAGGTTCTTTCCTCCTGGGAGAGGCCAGGGAGCTGGTTCAAGACTGTGGGCGGGGCACAGAGGATGCTGCTCAGGTAACAAGGGATGCTGGGCCATCACTGCTTTCTTGATGGGGAGAATTCTATTTTGAAACTTAAGCCATGCCGCATGGTTTAAGGCTGCGCTGTGGACTTGGTGATCCTGTCTTTGGAGACTCACTGAGTCCAAAGAATCAGCAGCCTTCTCCCCGGCAGCCCCACGGGCGCTCCTCTGAGTCCCAGCTCAGAGCTGGGGTTATTTGGAGGTCACCAGCCCAGAGTTGCATCCTGGACTGAGCAGCAGGGTGCTGATCCAGATTCCTGGGTCCTGGCTTGATTCTGCCTTTTGTTATCTGGGTGATTTGGGGTAAGTCCTTGCAATTCTCTAGGCCCCTGTTTTGTTACTTTCAAAATAAGGGTTTTGGGCTACATGAAATGCATTTATGGGGATAAAAAGCAGAATAGAAAAATCCATGAATCCAAAAATCTGGGTTCAGATCCTGATTTTGCCCCTTTTGCTTGTGGATGTCTCCGGGTCAGATACATAATTTCTCAGTTGCTTTATCTGTAAATGATAGTAGTAATACTCTCATTGGGTTATAAGAATCCAAAAAAGCACTACACAGAAAGAATGCAGCATGTTTTGAAGCACACTAAATGGGTTGGTATCAGTAATTTCTGTAGCAGGGACTTTAAGTTGTCCACCACCATCACTTCCCTTCTTCCATGGTAATAGACCCTGGGCCCATTTCCAGCTTCCTTGCACCTAAGTTTTCACCAAAGGCACATGAACAGGAGGGATGGTTGCAATTTCTTCCTTCTTTCTTTCCTTGATAAGAAATTGCTTCCCTGACATCCTCTCCCCCTCCTTCCTAAAAGCCAGGGTGTGGCCTGCAACCCAGCTTTGACCATGCACAGCAGGATGACATGCTAGGGGGAGGGCAACAAGATGGCCAGACCCTGGGGTTGTTCTTATCTCAGGGTGGTGCCTCTGCTCTCCCCCTCCAGGAAGAAGACTGAGTGCGTATGACTTGCCTGGGAGGGCAGAGGCACCAGCAGATGAGTGGGGAGGGAAAGCAGCCCATCAGGGGTGTGTTGCCAAGCCAGTCACCACTGTGGATGACAGAGCTCACTGCCACGGCAAAGTCTTGAGAGCTAGCCAAGGGGTGAGGGAATGGGGCATCATCATTCCTGGGGGACATCAGTTCCCAGGCACACCAAGCTTACCAGGTGCTGGTGGGCAGGGTGCCAGGAGTCCAAAGACAACCTGTGACAAAGATGTAGGTATTGGCCACTGGAAACTGGGCTGGTGGGCACGGACATGGTGAGGGGACCTGACGGGTATGAGCTCTGACAGCATCAGCTACAGTTCTTCAGGAAGATAAAGAATTTACTCTGCTCTTTAAGCCATATGATTGAGGATTCTTCGTTGTCACAGCTTAAGATTTACCCTAATTTAATTTCCTAGTGCTATGCACATGGAAGGTTTTAGTTCTCTTTAATCTTTCCCAGCTCCAGGATTCCATGAGATTCTCGTGGGGGTTCTGTTGTGGTTGGAGTAACAAGGGCTAAGGCTAAGAGCAGAAATGTCACCACAGAGAATGCATCGAGTCGTATAGCTGGGCTCAGGGAGTGATGATGTCGGCCCTCAGAGAAGGGGCACAGCCCACGAAGGCTTCGTGGAGGAGGTGAATGGAAGCAGCTCTTTATCTGCTGGAGAGGATTTGGGGAGTTAGGGTGGAGAGCCTCATCGCTGAGCCATGGGCTAACTCCTTCTGCCAGGTGCAGGGTGAGCAGGTACCCTGGCTCATTTGACTGCAGGGTGGTGACAGGCTCGTGGATGCTGGCTTTGACTGCTTTATGCATTTAGAGGAGAGGGCTTCAGGATGCCTCTTAGCTGGGAGCAGCCTGGTGAACGGGTGTAGCCGCAGGGTCCGTCATCATTGTTCCGTGTGTTCTGTGGTGAGGAAGCTAGTGGCAGGTGCCCCTGGTCCCACACCTGATGCCACTCATGTGGCATGTTGTCCAGGGCCCATGGAGGCTGTGGCCTGCCCAGCAGTCAGGGGAGCCGAGGTGAGTGTCCTGCAGTGGCCTGGAGGCTGGATGCCCAAACCTGCTAGGTCCTCATGCAGGCAACGTGCCCAGGAATCTCAGCACAGGCACTCAGACCATCGTGGAAGGCAGAGCTGGAAACCCATAGAAATCATCTGCTCCAGCCCCCTCATTGAGGAAGGTGGCATAAAGCCCAGAGAAGGGCAAGCACTTGCCCAAGGCCAGCAGAGGGAACCACAATCTGTGACTTCCCCAGGTGGTGGCTGCAGCCGACTTAGAGACAGGTGGGGCTCAGGCCTCACGTGTGCTGCCATCCACCTGTGGGGCATTTGCTCCACCCAGAGGCTGCCTTTACTTACGGAAGCCCAGAACTAGAACAGAACTGAAGAGATGACCGGCTCAGGCCCCACTGCCTCCAGACATGCATGTATCCTCCACTCAAGACAGTTGGATACCTGCGACTTTCCTCCACAAACCCATAGGCCCTCTCTGCCACCTCGGTGCTCTGCCTCACTGGCCTAGCAGTTCTCCCTGGTGTCTAACTGCAGTTATTCCTGCCTTACTTTCCATTTGATTTACTTTAGCCCCTGGGAACAATTTGGTTTCGCTGATGGCTGTGTAGGATGAAATTAGTAACCCTGCTTTCATTCTCATTCCCTGACTTGTTCCTATGGGAGAGGGGGTGGAGGGAAGACTGCAGCCCCCCTTCCCTCCCATGGATTGAGGACAAGAATGCAGCAGCTCACCCAGACTTTCCATGTCCCCAGTCATCCCTGAGGCCCAAGCTAAAGGTGGAGGGAAGGGCCTTAAGAAATAAGTAGTTTGTATAGCCTTGACCCAAATCCAGGAAAAGGAAAATTACCCTTTACCAGCATGTTGCAAATTCAATCACCTCTCTCCATGATTTGTGCCTACAAACGTGGAACATTAGTTCCCTGTTCTAGATTCTCTTTGCATTTTGTTCTTTTGAGGAAAACATGAGCAGCTTCCTTTGTTCTCTTTGGGAAATTTGTGTCTGGAATGGAAAGAAGGAAGGAGGAAGGGAGCAGGAAATCAGGCAGTCTTCTGCCTGGAGAGAGAGCCCCTCTGTAGCTGTTAAGTGATTGCACTGGGTTGGAGAGGGGGGCAGAGAGGCTACCATGGGATACCCCATAAATGTGGGGAATCAGACCTACCAGTCAATATGGTTATGGCTAAACTGTGGGGTCAGGATCTCACCTGAATATATATGTAGCAAGAAAGGTTAAGATCAGTATGGACTGCAGTGGCTAGAGAGGGTGCTGTGGAACAAGCAAACACCAGTAGGATTTTGATGGATGGACCTTGGGTGGGATGAAGGAAGGAGGAGCAGAGATGGGAAGCTCAACTCTTCCAATGGGAGCAGGGAAAAAAGCAGAGGCCCTGTGCTGTGAAGGAGTAGGAATAAAGCTGGAGAGTTAGGCTAAATTTAGGAATGGATGGGTGGGATGTGGGTGGGGCAGATTGGTAAAGAACAAGGTAGGGTGCGAGGAGGCAGTAAGCCAAAGCCAAGCCCAGGCAGGAGAGGCCAGCAAGTCAGCATCAGACCTCTCAGGGCCCACAGAGGCTTCATGGGACAGTAGGATATCCATGCCCATTTTCCAAGAGTCGTTTGGGAGATGAGGGAGATCGGAGGAGGGACCCAGTGTGTAGGGCAGAAAGAGGGTAGATGGGCAGGGGCTGTATGGCAAGAGGGCCTGGTCCTGTCAGGTTGAGCTCACCCCAAGAAGCCCTGGATGAGCTAAGTGAGTGTCCTTGTCAAAACTGTGGGGGGCTCCTCTGAGAATGATGGGTATGAAAGTGCATTATATGGAGTCCAAAGCTCTTCTGTCTGCCGAGTTTCTTTCTGAGACAGGAGTATTTGTTGTTGCACACAACATGAAATTCCACATTCCTTCCCATGGCATTGGAAGCTCTCAATAATTTGGCCCTGGCTTAATGTCCTAATCTCATTACTCTCCTATCATCATCATCATCATCATCATCATCATCAAACAAAATAAAAATTTACTAGTGTATTAGTTTCCTAGGGTTGCCATAAAAATAGCCACAGACTGGATGGCTAAAAACAACAGATTTATTCTTTCCCAGATTTGGAGGCCAGAAGTCCAAAATCAAGTTTCAGTAGGACCATGCTCCTTCCAAAGGCTCTAGGGAAGAATCCTTCCTGGCCCTTCCAGCATCTGGTAGCTCCAGGTGTACCTTGGCTTGTATGGGAGAATCACTCCCATTTCTGCCGCCATCTTCACATGGACTTCTCCCCTGTCTGCCGCTGTATGTATCCCTGTCTCCTCTTCTCTGCTAAGGATTTGTCATTAGATTTAGGGTACACCCTAATCCAAGATGGTCTTATCTCAAGATCCTTAACTTAATTACTTCTACAGAACCTTTTCCCAAATAAGTTCAGATTTACAGATTCTAGGTGGATGTAACTTTTGGGGGGGCCACTATTCAATTGACTACCAGTAGCCTTTTTCTTCAAGGTCTGTACTTTATGACTTTCAGTTTGTGTTGCACAGGCTTTGACAAATGTATAATGTCATGCATCTGTCATTGCAGTATCATACAGAACAAATCTAATGACCTAAAAATGCCCTGTGTTCATATGAACATTGGTATGCATATATCTGTTTGTGTCCCTACTTTCAATTCTTCTGGGTATATACCTAGTAGTGGGATTGCTGGATCATTTGGCAATTCTATAGTTTGCTTCTTGAGGAACTGCCAAACCATCCTCTACAGTGGCTGCACCACTCTATGGTCCCACCAGCAGTGAATGAATGTTCCAATTTTTCCACATCCTCTCCAACATGTGTCATTTTCTGTATTTAAAAAAAAATAGTAACCAGTCTAGTAGGTGTAAAATGATATCTCATTGCAGTTTTAATTTGAATTTCCCTAATAGCTAGTGATGTTGAGCATCTTTTCATGTGCTTTTTTAGCCATTTGTATTTCCTCTTTGGAAAAGTTTCTGTTCAAGTGTCTTGCCTATTTTTTAAGTGGGTTGTATTTTTATTATTGAGTTATTGGATTTCTTTATATATGCTGGAAATTAGACCCTTATCAGCTATGTGGTTTCCAAATATTTTCTCTCATTGAGTAGGCTGCCTTTTCACTTTCTTGACAAACTCCTTTGGAGCATAAAATATTTTAATTTTGAGGAGGTTCCATTTATCTATTTTTTTTCTTTCATGGCTCATACTTTGGGTATAAAGTTTATGAAACCATTTCCTACACTAAGATCTCATAGATGCTTCCTTAAAGTATTTTCTAGGAGCTTTATGGGCCTGTCTCTTATATTTAGATCCTCAATCCATTTTGAATAAATTTTTACATAGGGCATGAGATAGGGATCCTCTTTCATTCTCTTGGATATGGATATCCAGTTCTCCCAGCACCATTTGTTGAACAGACTGTTCCGTCCCAATTGAGTAGACTTGATAGCCTTGCCTAATATCAGTTGGCCATAAATGCATGGGTCTATATTTTAATTCTCAACTCAGTTCCATTGGTCAATATGTCTATCCTTGTGCCAATACCATGCAGTTTTGATAACTGTAGCTTTGTAATATGTTTTAAAGTTAGGTAGTGTGATTCCTCCAACTTCGTTTTTCTTTTCTATGATGTTTTTTTTGTCTATTTGGGGCCCCTTACCTTTCTAAATAAATTTGATAATTGACATTTATATTTCTGTAAAAAAATACTCTTTGGAATTTTTATTGGGAGTGTGCTGAATCTGTAAATCAATTTGGGTAGAACTGACATCTTAATGATATTTAGTCTTCCAACCCAAAAACATAGACTATTCTTCCATTGATTTAGGTCTTCTTTGATTTCTTTTAGCAATGTTTTTAAGTTTTCTGTGTACAAGCCCTTTACATCTTTTATTAAGTTTATTCCTGGACATTTGATTCTTTTAGTTGCTATTGTAAATGGAAATTTTTTTTTATTTCCTCCTCCGATTGCTCCTTAACAGAAACCCTACTGATTTTGCATGTTGATCTTACGTCCTGCCACTTTACTGAACTCGTTTATCAATTCTAGTAGTTTTGTTGCTGATTTTTGAGGACTTTCTCTATATAGGATCATGCCATCTGTAAATAGTGAAAGTTTTACTTCTTCCTTCCCAATTTGGATGCCTTTTATTTCTTTTTGTTGCCTAAGTGCTCTAGCACTTAGTGACGGTGGGAATTCTTGTCTCACTCCAGATGTTAGAGGGAAAGCCTTTAGCCTTTCACCATTGATTATAATGTTAAGTATGGGTTTTTCATATATTCCCTTAATCATGTGGAGGAAGTTTCCTACTATTTCTATCTTTCAAAGAGTTTTTATCAAGAAAGGATGCTTGGAAAGCCAGTATAGCTCAGTGGTTGAATACCACCTTCCCATATGTAAGGTCCAGGGTTCAAACCCTGGCCCCAGGACCTAAAAAAGAAAAAGAAAGGATGGTGTATTTTGTCAAATGCCTTTTCTGTCTTGATTGAGATGATCATGTAACTTTCCTCCTTCAGTTTGTTAATGTAATATATTACTTTGGTTGATATTCTTATGCTGAACCATCATTTCATACTTGGAATAAAATCACTTGATCATGGTGTATAATTAATTTGATATGTTGTTGCATTTGATTTGCAAGTATTTTGTTGAGGATTTTTGCAACTAAGTTCATTAGAGAGATTGGTCTATAATTTTCTTTTCTTGTAGCATCTTTATGTGCTTTGATATTAGGGTGATATTGGCATCACAGAATGAATTAGGGAATATTCCCTTTTCTTCATATTTTGGAAGAGTTTGAGCAGGAATGGTGTTAGTTCTTTTCATGATGATTGGTAGAATGCATCTGTGAAGCCATCTGGTCCTGGGCTTTTTTTGGTTGTTGTTTTTTTTTTAATATATTTTTTTATTAGAGAAGTTGTAAGCCTACAAAACAATCATGCATAATGTGAAGAATTCCCATACATTACCACTCTACCAACACCTTACATTGTTTTGGAACATTTCTTACAGGTTATAAAAGAACATCATCAGACTATTACCACTAACTATGGTCCATAGCTTACATTTGGTATATTTTTCCATACACCCCCTCTATTATTAACACCATCAATTAGTATTGTACATTTGTTAAGTCCATGACAACACTCTCATATTTGTACTGTTAACCACAGTCCATCTTCTACAACATGGTTCACTGTTATACAGTCTCATGTTTTGTATCTTCTATCCAAAGTGTACACTCAGTGGCTCTCACTTTCATCACAGATTTGTGCAGTCATTGCCTTAGTAAATTTTTTAAAGTTTTCCTTAGTCCAAAAGAAAAAATCCCATACCCCCTTATTATTGACCCTTAGCATTGGTATAGTACCTTCTCTGATATCGATTCAAGACTATTACAACATTGCTGTTAACCATATTCTGTAAGTTCATTAATTGTATTTTTCCCATGCATCACCACATTCTTACCATCTTGTAATAGTGATGTACATTTGTTCTGGTTCATAGAAGAACATTTTTGTTTTTGTACTTTTAGCCGCAATCCTCATGCACCTCCAGGTTCACTATGTTAATCAGGCCCTAGATTATGTTCTAGCTTTCTTTCAATTGACATTGGCATCCCTAGACTACCCTTTCAGCCACAATCCCATTTATAAACCAGCTATGTTAGCTATACTCACATAATGTGTTACCATCAACCCTATCCATTTACAAGTTTTTACAGTCCAGCTAATTAAAAATTCTACACACATTGAGCATCAGTACCCCTTCAGCACACATCCTATCTCTTAGTTACCTATACGCTAGGTTTTAGTTCCATGTGTTTATTCTTAGTATTTAGTTCATATTTGAGAGACCATATAATATTTGTCCTTTATTTATTTATTTATTTTTTTGGGAAATAACTTTTTATTTATTTTTATTTTTATTTTTATTGACTTTGTAATAATATTACATTAAAAATATATATGTGAGGTCCCATTCAACCCCACCCCCCCACCCCCCCTCTCCCCCCCCAACAACACTCGTTCCCATCATCATGACACATCCATTGGATTTGGTAAGTACATCTTTGGGCACCTCTGCACCTCATAGACAATGGTCCACATCATGGCCCATACTCTCCTCCATTCCATCCAGTGGGCCCTGTGAGGATCCACGATGTCTGGTGATCACCCCTGAGGCGCCATCCAGGGCAGCTCCACGTCCCAAATACGCCCCCACCTCTCATCTCTTCCTGCCCTTCCCCATACCCATCGTCCACCATGTCCACTTTTCCCAATCCAATGCCACCTCTTCTATGTGGACATTGGATTGGTTGTGTCCATTGTACCTCTATGTCAAGAGGAGGCTCAGATTCCACATGGATGCTGGTTGCCATCCTCCCATTTTCAGTTGTAATCACTCTAGGCTCCATGGTGTGGTGATTGTCCTTCTTCAACTCCATCTTAGCTGAGTGTGGTAAGTCCAATAAATCAGATTGTAGGTGCTGGAGTCTGTTGAGGCTCAGGACCTGGCTATCACATTATCAGTCCAGAGATTCAAATCCCCTAACTATATCTTAAACCCCAACATTAACTGCACCTCCAGCAGATTAGTATGAGAGTCTCATGAAGGGAGATCCCATCTGAGTCCAGATTCATCACACATAAACACCATTTCCAGAGAGGGGCCATCTGCCCTGGTAGTAAACCCCATCGGCCATGACCATAACTCTCATGGGTCTCTTTAGCCTTTATAGGAACCAATATCTGGGGGTTGTATCTGCTTTATCTGTCTCTCTGACTCTGCTCAGTTGTGCATGAGGGCAATCCTTCTGCCAGCCTCCAGACTCTTTTTTAGAAACTCGTAGCCATATAAACTCATTTCTCCTTTCCATTTCCCCCTTACTTTAGTTCAAACAGCATTTTAAAGTCATGTTATTTTATGTAGACATGGATATTCTGCTGATCCGCATTGAACCTTCCATATAAGGTCCTTTTCCAGTTGCATCATCATTGGTATTTGATAGTGGTCCCTCGTTGCCAGGGAGGCTCATCCCCGGGTGTCATGTCCCACGCTGGAGGGAAGGCATTGCATTTACATGCTGAGTTTGGCTTCGAGACTGGCCACATTTGAGTAACATGAAGGCTGACAGGAGGAAATTCCCAGGCACAATGTTGCTCTAGGCCTTGTTCTTATTTTAGGTTTATCAGCTCACCAGCATAGTCATCAGCATCAGGGGCTCACTGTTGAACCCTCACTCCCTCCCGGTCCCCGCCGCTGTACCTGGGAGACTATCGCTGCTCCCCTAGGGACCACGACAGAGCACCACTGGCCAGGAACCCAGTACCCCCCCTGCTGGGTTTTTAGTTGTTGCCACTATGAGTATATCCAATCGTTACCATGCACCCTGGACATATGTTCTGTACAGCTCCCTGACAGCCATATATCACCTGTCATTGGTATCCCATACCAGTATCCCTCCATTGCCATTGTTGAAACACTCTGTGATCCAGAACTCCCCGAAATTTGAAGCCCAATATAATGTCATGGTCCCTTACTAGGGAATGGCATATAGCGATGGGTTTAAAGGATAGATAAAGAACTTGGATAAAGTTAGATAAAGAACTTAGATAAAGAATGTTGACTTAAAAAAATTCCACATCCTATCCTTTTTTCCCCCCCCCCCCCCAATTATTCAGCGTTTCTTCGTAGGAGTCCTAGACCACAGCAATGCATATATATAATATACAGCACTCCCATACATCCACCACAACACCTTTTTCCTTCCACAGCGATACTCTTACACCCTATTCACATCATATTTACTTAAGGTGATGTACAGAGTCTGAGATATTAGCTTTCTAACATGGTAATATCTGTGCTTACATTATGGTGCATACTTTAGGATACACAGTTCTTTACATTTTTAGTTCTCCTATGTTTTACATTATGGTTTACATTATCAGTCTGTCGTCTCCTATATGTTATGGTGTAATATTACATGTTTTATATCCATCCTTGTGTACTCTCAAGAAACTCCTCCCTTGCCCCCCATTTACTTTGGTTCCACACATTTAACGTCCATTTTCCCTTCCACCTTGGTGCCCACAGTGACAGTCAACCTCCGTTTCCTGAGGAGCCACTTCCAGAGATAGATGGAATAGTGTTTAGGGCCTAACTTGCTCATCTGCCCCAATGCCCTGGGAGCCACCCTTTCTCTCGAGGGATAGAGTTCCCTCTATTTGGTGGCATTAGTCCTCCCCAGGATGTGGGTCCACCCCCACTCTCACTACTTGGGATTCTACCCCATGGTGTCACCCACTCTGGCAGAATGAGCATTTAGACATTCCCCAGGAGCCCGTCCTGCATCAGACCCTCCCCTCCGAGCATTCTAAACAGGTAACCCTCTTTATTATATTTTGATATTATTTTCTTGGCATTTTACTCTCCATCACCTCCTAACCCTCTCCTGTGTTCGTATGCTACCCCTCCCTCCCCCCACTTTTGGGCAACATTACCCAACCGTCCCTCCCCAGCCACCCTCAAACCCGTAAAGCCCCAACCAAAGGCAACCCCTTGCCCCCATTTTATCTCTTCTTTGTGTTCATACTTACCACCATCTCGTCTTAAGTTCCACCCCTGCAGACATCAGCTCATATCCTTCCTCCACCCTCCGATTTCCTGTAAGCCTATCGTTCAGTCTCTTGCTATCTAGGGCAGCTTGTTTATTTCATATCATTGAGGTCATGTAGTATTTGTCCTTCAATGTCTGGGTTGCTTCACTCAACATAAGGTTCTCAAGATTCATCCATGTTATCACATGTGTTTGTAGTGTGTTTGTTCTTACAGCCGAGTAGTATTCCATTGTGTGTATATACCACATTTTATTGATCCACTCATCTGTTGATGGGCATTTGGGTTGATTCCAACTTTTGGCAATAGTGAACAATGCTGCTATGAACATTGGTGTACATATATCGGTTTGTGTCCTTGTTTTCAGTTCTGCTGGGTATATACCCAGCAGTGGTATTGCTGGGTCATATGGCAAATCTATGGCTAGTTTTTTGAGAAACCGCCATACTGTCCTCCAGAATGGTTGGATCCTTCTGCATTCCCACCAGCAGTGGATGAGTGTTCCCCTTCCTTCACATCCTCTCCAGCACTTGTATTCTTCTGTTTTTTTCATAGCTGCCAATCTTATGGGTGTAAGATGGTATCTCAGTGTAGTTTTGATTTGCATTTCCCTGATAGCTAGAGATTTGGAACATTTTTTCATGTGCTTTCTTGCCATTTGTATTTCTTCTTCGGAGAAGTGTCTGAATATTTGTCCTTTAATGTCTGGCTTACTTCACTCAGCATAATGTTCTTAAGGTTTATCTATAGTGTCATGTGTTTCCTTATTTCATTTCTTCTTACAGCAGTATAGTATTCCATCGTGTGTATCTACCACATTTTGTTTACCCATTCATCATTTGAGGGATGCCTGGGTTGTTTCTGTCTTTTGACAATTGTGAATAATGCCACTATGAACATTGGTGTGAAAATTTGTGTTTGCATCACCGTTTTCAGTTCTTCTGGATAAATTCCTTATAGAGGGATTGCCTGATCATATGGCAGTTTTTAAAATTTAATTTCCTGAGGATTGGCTAAACTGTTCTTTCACAGAGGCTGCACCATTCTACATTTACACCAACAGGGAAGGAGGAGTCCACATCCTCTCCAGCACTTGCAGTTTTCTGTTGTTGTTGTTTTTTCTTATATAATGGCCATTCTATGAGGTGTGAGATGAGATCTCATTGTAGTTATTAATTACTAGTGATATTGAACATTTTTCATATACTTTTTTTTTGCCATTCATTGTTCCTCTTTGGAGAAATGCCTATTTAAGTCTTTTGCCCATTTTAAAAATTGGATTGCTCGCTCTTTGTTGAGTTGTAGGATATCTTTATATAGCATGGAAATCAAACCCTTTTTGAATATGTGGTTTCCAAACATTTTCTCCCATTGAATGGGCTGCACTTTCACCTCTTGAAAAAGTCCTTTGAAGCACAAAGTGTTTAAGTGTGAGGAGATCCCATTTGTCAATTTTTTCTTTCATTGCTAGTGCTTTTGGTTTAAGGTTTAAGAAACCACCACCTACCACCAGGTCTTAAAGATGTTTCCCTACATTTTCTTCTAGGAGTTTTATGATTCTGGGTTTTACATTTAGGTCTTTGATCCATTTTGAGTTAATTTTTGTATAAGGTATGATATGTAGGTTCTCTTTCTTTCTTTTGGATGTGGATATCCAGTAATCCCAGCATGATTTGTTGAATAGACCATTCTGCCCCAGCTGGGTAGGTTTGACAGCCTTGTCAAAAATCACTTGACCATATATGTGAGGGTCTGTTTCTGAACCATCAATTTGGCTTCATTGTTCTATATGTCTATCTTTTTGCCAGAACCATGCTGTTTTTACCACTGTAGCTAGGTAATATGATATAAAGTCCAGATATGAAGTCCTCTAACTTTGTTTTTCCTTTTTAAGATGTTTCTGGCTTTTCAGGGCCCCTTACCCTTCCAAATAAATTTGATAATTAGGTTTTCAATTTCTTTAAAAAAGGCTGTTGGAATTTTACTGGGATTGCATTGAATATGTATATCAATTTGTGTAGAATTGACATCTTAATGATATTTAGTCTTCCACTCCATGAACACAGATTGTTTTTCTATTTATTTAGGTCTGCTTTGATTTCTTTTAGCAATGTGTTGTAGTGTTCTGAATACAAGTGCTTTACATCCTTGGCTAAGTTTATTCCTAAATTATTTATTACTTTAGTTGCTATTGTAGATGGAATTCTTTCCTGACTTCCCTAGTGTATAGAAATGCTACTGATTTTTGCAAATTAAACTTTTATCCTGCCACTCTGCTGAATTCATTTGTTGGCTCTACTAGCTTTGTTGTAAATTTTTTGGGGAGAGGGGACACTTTCTAGGTATAGGATTATATAATCTGCAAATAGCAAGAATTTTACTTCTTCCTTTCCAATTCAGATGTCTTTAATTTCTTTTTCTTGCCTGATTGCTCTAGCTAGAAACTCTAACAATATATTCAACAACAGTGGTGACAGTGGGCATCTTTGTTGTGTTCCTGATCTAAATGGGAAAGCTTTCTTTAAGTCTTTCAGCATTGAGTACAATGGTAGCTGTACTTTTTTCATGTATGCCCTTCATCATGTTGAGTAAGTTTCCTTCAATTCCTATGTGTTGGAGTATTTTTATCAAGAAATGATACTGTATTTTGTTAAATGTCTTTTCTTTGTCAATCAAGGTGATCATGTAAGTTTTCTTCTTTGATTTATTAATGTGGTGTATTATGCAGATTGATTTTATTGTGTTGAACCACCCTTGCATGCCTGGTATAAAACCCACTTGATAATGATGAACGGTTCTTTAGTGTGTTTTTAGATTCAATTAGTGAGTATTTTGTTGAGGATTTTTAGATCTGTAATCATTAGGGAAATGGATCTGGTTTTTTTTTTTTCTTTAAATTTCTTTACCTGGCTTTAGTATTAGGGTGATATTGGTGCCATAGAATTGGTTTGGTTGCTTTCCTTCCTGTTCAATTTTTTGGAAGAGTTTGAATAAGTTTAGTATTAAATCTTCTTTGAATTCTTGGTGTTATTCACTTGTGAAACCATTTGATCCTGGGATTTTTATTTTGGGCAGTTGTTTGATGACTGTTTCAATCTCTTAACTTGTGATTGGTTTGCTGAGTTCTTCTATTTCTTCTAGGATTAGTGGAGGTTGTTAGTATGTTCCTAGGAATTTTTCCATTTCATCTACACTGTCAAGTTTGTTGGCATACAGTTGTTCATAGTATCTTATGATCGCTTTTATTTCTGTGGGGTCAGAGTAATGTCCCTGTTTTCATTTCTGATTTTATCTATTTGCATCTTCTCTCTCTTTCTTTCTTTGTCAGTCTAGCTAAGGGTTTGTCAATTTTGTTAATCATCTCAAAGAAACAACTTTGGTTTTGTTGATTCGCTCTCTCTCTTTTTTGTCTCAATTTTATTAATTTCTGCTTGATCTTTGTTACTTCATTCCTTATTCTTGGTTTGGGAATAGTTTGCTGTTCATTTTAGTTCCTCCAGCTGTGTAGTTAGGTCATTGATTTTAGCTCTTTCTTCCTTTTTAGTGTAAGCATTTAGGGCTGTAAATTTCCCTCTCAGCCCTGCTTTCACTACATCCCATAGGTTCTCATAAGTTGTGCTCTTGTTTTCCTTTGTCTTAAGATATTTATTGATTTCTCTTTCAATTTCTTCTTTGAACCACTGGTAATTTAAGATTGTGTTGTTTAATCTTCATGTATTTGTGAATTTTCCTTTTTTCTACCTGTTGTCGATTTCCAGCTTTATTCCATTATTATCAGAGAAAGTACTTTGTATAATTTCAATCTTGATAAAGTTATTGAGATCTATTTTGTGATTCCACATATGGTCTATCCTGGAGAAAGATCCATGAGTGCTTGAGAAGAATGTATATTCTACTGTTTTGGGGTGTAATGTTATGTATATGTCTACTAGGTTTAGTTCATTTGTCATATTAGTCAAGCTCTCTGTTTCTTTATTGATCCTCTGTGCAGATGTTTTATCCAATAATGAGAGTGGTATATTGAAGTCTCCAGCTACTATCATAGAGACATCTACTTGTCTATTTAGTTTTGCCAGTGTTTGCTTCATATAATTTGGGGCATCCTGGTTAGGTGCATATTCATTTATGATTATTTCTTCCTGGTGAATTTCCCCTTTTATTACTATATAATGTATTTCCTTGTCTATAATAACAGCTTGGCTTTTAACTCCAATATAAGTATAACTACTCCAGTTGTTTTGTTTTGTTTTTTGGTTATAGCATGCATGGAATAACTTTTTCCAGACTTTCACTTTCAATCTATTTGTATCCTTGGGTCTAATGTGAGTATCTTCTAGATAGTATATAGATGGCTCATATTTTCATATCTATTCCATTAGTCTGTGCTTTTGATTGGGAGATTTAATCCATTAACAGTCAATGTTATTACTGTAAAAGAAGTTCTTATTTCACCCATTTTGACCTTTGGGTTTTATCTGTCATATCTTAATTTCACCACTTTTTTTACACTTTTGGTTACTTTCACTAATATGATCTTCATTTCTAGACTCTCTGCTAAGCCTCTCTCTTCTGTCTTTTCTTTTCATGCTTAGTATTTACTGGAAAGCCAGTCTCTTCATCTCAAACTCACTCAGTTTTTGATTATCTGTGAGTATTATAAACTCAGCCTCATTTTGGAAAGACAATCTTGTCAGATATAAGATTCTTAGTTGGCAGTTTTTCTCTTTCAGTATCTTAAATGTATCATATCACTGCCATCTTGCCTCTATGGTTTCTGATGAGAAATCAGCACTTCATTTTACTGGGCATCTATTGTATGTGATGAATTGTTCTCCTCTTGCTTGTCTCAGGATTCTCTCTTAATCTTTGGCATTTGACATTCTGATTATTATATGTCTTTTTTTTTTCTTTTCTTTATCTGTTCTTTTGTATGTTCACCTTTGGAAGCCCTGTCTTTAAGCTCACTGATACTTTCTTCTGCCTCTTCAAATTTGCTCTTTAATATCATTTATTGTGCTTTTATTTCCCATAAGATAGGCTATTTTTCTATTATGCTTTCAAATTCCACTTTTTGCTCATCCAGTGTCTTCTTAATATCCTTAATTTCTTTAGCCAACTCATTGAATTTATTATGGATATTTGTTTGAACATCTATGATTAGTTGCCTCAACTCCTTTATGTCACTTATGTCTTTACTTAATACATTTATTCTGGGCTCAGTTTCTGTCTTTAGTCTAGGGCTTTTTATTTTATTGGTTTTGTGTTACAGCCCCTCTTTGATACTTGGTTCAACTTAATTTGGAACTTTATAGTGGCTCATGTTTGGCCAATCTGAATTTTTTCAGCTTTTGCATCTGTTTCTTGCCCTTTCTCCCTTGCTGGTTGTGGAGTAGGAGCCAAGAATGCAGTTGGTAATATAAGTTATGGAGGCTGAAGCCACCCATGTTGACCCAGGGCCTGATGAAGCTTCTCCCACCTTTCTTCCCTGCCAGAGGTAGGGATAGAGCCACAGCCATGTGTAGTAATCCAAGCCATGAAGGCCAAGACTGTCTGTAGTTGCCAGGAGAGACTGATGAAGCTCTATGCCCCTTCCTCCCCTGCCTGGGGCAGGAATGGAGCTGCAAAGTAGCTGGATGAAACTGACTATAGTAGCCCAGATAGACTGATAAAGCACTGGGATCCCTTCCCCCTACCAGGGGTGGGGAGGGAGCTACAGGTTTACACAACAATCTTGTCTATGTGGGCCAAAAGCAACTTCAGTTGCCTGGAGATGTTGAGGGAACACTGCTCCTCCTCCTCCTTGTTAGGGGTGAGGATAGAGCCACAAGTGTGCCCAATAATCTAGTCCATGCAGGCCAAAAGCAACTGCAGTTACCCAGAGAGGGTGAAGGAGCACCGCCCCTCCTCCTCCCTGTCAGAGGTGGGGCTAGAGCCACAGGAGTGCTCAATAGTCTAGTCTATGTGGTCCAAATATGACTGCAGTTGCCTGGAGAGGCTGAGGAATCACTGCCCGCCCCCCCCCTCCATCCTGTTGGGGGGTGGGGGCAGGAATGGAGCCATAGGTGTCCAACAATCTACTATGTGAGAGATTAAGGTGCCCAGACTTGACTAGAGAGGCCAAGGAAACAGCACCCACTCTTGTCCTTGGGGGCAGGGATGTAGCCACATGGGTGCCCAACAATCTAGTCTGTGTGGGTCAAAAGTGACTAGAGTTGTCTGGAGAGGCTGGTGCAGGTCAATCCACCTTCCTCCCTGCCCAAAGCAGAGCTAGAGTCCTGACTAGTGCAGCAGTCCAACCCAGGTGGAAAGAAACCAGTCCCTACCTTCACTGTGATTTTCAATTAACCCACTTCCCCTCCTGCCAGGGGCAGAGTAAAATGGAGGTCACTGGCCTCCTTCTGACTTGGACAGGCTCAAACTTCAGTTGTTCTTAGGACTGGATTCCAGCCAGCTGAATTTACTTTCAGCAGCTGAAGTCAGTGCCTGACTGTCTCTTTCTCCCTTGTTTTCAGGAAATGGAGCTTCCAGTTCCAGCCAGGGAACAGCTTCTGAGGCATCTTGTGCTGCCAGTGGGGGGATGGGCACTGGCCTCCACAGCTGGACTACTCTACTAGCAAATCTTCACTGCAGATAGGAAGTCTCCTTCTGTTCTTCCAAGAATGTTGCAGGATGTTATTATGGTCTCCTGTAACCCCCAAATAGGTGATTTAGGTAGCTCTAGGTGATTACTAACTGCACCAAACTCACTCTTGGAACTCCTTACTGTGCTGCCATCTTGCCCCTCTGATTGGGAGGCTTTTGATGACTTATTCAATCTCATTAGTTGTGATTGGTTTGTTGAGCTATTCTATTTCTTCTTTTGTCAATGTAGGCGGCTCATGTGTTTCCAGAAAATTCTTTTCATTTCATCTAAATTGTCCAACTTGGCATACAGTCTGTCATTGCATTTTTTTAAGATACTCTCTATTTCTGTGGGTCAGTGGTGATGTCCCCTCCCTCATTTCTGCTTTTATTTATTTGCATCTTCTCTTTTTTCTTTGTCAATATAGCAAAAGGTTTGACAATTTTATTAATCTTCTCAAAAAGTCAGGCTTTGGCTTTGTTAATTCTATTGTTTTTTTAAATTATCAATTTCATTTAAATCTGCTCAAATTTTTGTTATTTCCTTCCTTCTCACTGCTGTAGGATTAGTTTGTTGTCCTTTTTCTAGTTCCTCTGGGTGTTCAATTGGGTCTTTGCGTTTAGCTCTTTCATCTTTTTTGATGTAGGCATTTAGGGCTACACATTTCTGTCTCAGCACCGTTTTCACAGCATCCCATAGGTTTTGATATGTTGTGTTCTCATTTTCACTCACTGTGAGATATTTACTGATTTCTCTTGAAATTTCCTCCTTGACCAACTGATTGTCTAACTTTGATATGTTTGTGAACACTCTGGTTCCCCATCCTTTATTGATTTCCAGCTTCATTCCATTGTGGTCAGAGAAAGTGCTTTGTATAATTTCAGTGTTTCCAAATTTGTTGAGATCTGTTCTATTACCTAACATGGTCTATCCTAGAGAATGATCAATGAACACTCAAGAAGAATGTATAAGTTGCTGTTTTGGGGTGCAATGTTCTATGTATGTTCATTAGCTCTAGTTTCTCTGACATATTATTCAAGATCTCCATTTCTTTATTAATCCTTTGTCAAGATGTTCTGTCTATTGGAGATAAAGGTGTGTTTTATCACTGCGCTTTTGGAAAAGTCTATTTCTTCCCTTAGTTTAGCCATTGTTTGCCTTATGCATTTTGGGGCACCCTTGTTAGGTGCATAAATATTTATGATTGTTCTTTCTCCATAGTAGAGTACCCCTTTTATTAATATATAATGTCATTTGTCTTTTACAACGGTTTTGCATTTAAAGTATATTTTGTCCAATATTAATGAATTAATCAGGGTTCTCCAGAGAAACAGAATCAACAGGAGATAACTGTAAATAGCATGAGATTTTATAAAATTCTTTCACATGACCGTGGGGATGCACAAATCCAGATTCTGCAGTCAGGTCGCAAACCAGGGGTGCCAATGAAAATCCAATGAAGGTACTTTATGAGTTCCTGGGAGATGTTGGCTGTTCAAAGACAAGCCAGGAAATTCTCCTTGAATGCTGAAATTACTTCCCATTTTAAGGCATTTAACTGATTGGATTAAACTTACTCATTGCTGATGGCAATCTCCCTGGTTGATTATAGATGTAATCAGCCATCTGAGCAGTAAACTCACTGATGATTAAAGTCCATAAATGTCCTCATATTACAATTAGCCCAGTGCTTCCTTGACCAAACAACTGGGCACAGTTACCTGACTGAGTTGACACATTAACCTAACCATCATAGTCCACCCCTTGTCAACTTGGCAACCATACACATTACCTTAAGCCATACTTAGTCTCTAAGTAAAAACAATAACAGACATGCATATATATATTTCCACTTAAGAATATTTAACTGTCCTGCATACAACTGGAAATGCATGAATTCTCCACAAAATAGGGTGCAAGTCCTTAAACTTGACATTTTTAAATTTTATGACATGAAACTAATACAACTTGTCATATAAGAAGGGAAAAGGTTAGGAAAGAAAACAAAGATATTCATTGTATGTATATATACAACATACTCATAATAAAACAAGAAAGAAAGATTCAAGACTATTACAGTCCTCATTTCTGTAATTGGTCATGTGGTCAAAGTTCATATTTGTTACTATCTTCCTCCATTACACATTCCATGTTCCCATTACCCTCAGCAAGTACCTCAACTAGTATGGTTCTTTGCCTGTATGGGGTGACCCAAACTTTCATTCCTGAAGATTCTGGGCCATTGTTAGTCCTGCTTGGATTGTGTTGGTACAATTTTCCATTGACTTTAATTATAGGGCATGGTTGTACTAAGAGATGCCCAAGAGGATCTCCTGTATACCAGGCAAATTCTTCTTTACCCTCATTATGTAGGTGCAGTCCTATTTCTCCTTGATAGTCAGGATCAATCAGTTCCAGCCAGTAATTCCCTTCTTTACCTGTTATTTTAGAGGTAAGAGGGGCCCAAAGTGGCCAGATGGCAATCTTAACTTCCAGTTCAGGGGAATCAATGTTGTGTTCTCTGGTGGCAGCTCTCCTCCATTTGGAACTAAGACTTGTAGACCAGCAGAGTTTAAGGTTGCAGGTACAGGAAACAAAAATTTTCCTAGTGGATCACTAGGGGTAATAATGAGTAGTGCCATTCCCATTTCCACCCCTTGATTCCTGGACCCATGAATCCTGGATATGGGAGAAACAGCACCATAGAGCAGATGCTGATTTAGAGCATACACAGCCTCCTGGAGAACATTGCCCCAGCCCTGCAAGGTATTGCCGCCAAATGGCACCATAATTCAGTCTTCAAAAGGCCATTCCACCATTCTAGCAATCCAGCTGCTTCAGGATGATGGGGAACATGGTAAGACCAGGGAATTTCACGGGCATATGCCCATTCCTGCACATCATTTGCTGTAAAATGGGTTCCTTGATCAGAAGCAAAGTTGTGTGGATTGCGATGGTGGTGGATAAGGCATTTGGTAAGTCCATAGATGGTAGTTTTGGAAGAAACATTTGAGTGCAGGGAACACAAACCCATATCCACAGTATGTTTTTATTCCAATGAAAACAAATCACTGCCCCTTTCATGATGGAAGTGGTCCAATGTAATCAACCTGCCATCAGGTGGCAGGCTGATCACCTTGGGGAATGGTGTCATATTGGGGGCTGAGTATGGGTCTCTACTGCTGGCAGATTAGGCACCTAGCAGTGACTGTAGCCAAGTCAGCCTTAGTGAGGGGAAGTCCATGTTCCTAAGCCCATGCATAATCTCCATCCTTACCTCCATGGCCACTTTGTTCATGAGCCCATTGGGCAATGACAGGAGTTGCTGGGGAAAGAGGCAGAGCATTAGCCACAGAAAAGGTCATCTTATCCACTTGATTATCAAAATTTCCTCTGCTGAAGGCATGCTCTGGTGAGCATTCATGTGGGACACATATTTTCATGTTTTTTGCCCACTCAGAAAGGTCTATCGACATAGCTCTTCCCCAGAATTTTTTATCACCTGTTTTCCAATCATGTTCCTTCCAAGTCTCTGACCATCCAGCCAAACCATTGGCAACAGCCTATGAATCAGTGTACAAATACACCTCCAGCCATTTCTTTTTCTAAGCAAAATGAACAACCAGGTACACTGCTCAAAGTTCTGCCCACTGGAAGAATTTGTTCTCACCACTGTCCTTCAGGGATGTCCCAGAAAGGTGCTGCAGTGCTGCAGCTGTCCACTTTTGGGTGGTACCTGTATATTGTGCAGAACTATTTGTAAAACAGGCCTGAGGTTTCCCTTCCTCAGTCACCTGATTGTAAGGGACTCCTCAAGAAGCCAAAGCTGTGGACTGGGAAAAAGAAGGTAATATGGCAGGGGTGGTGACCATGTTCTCAAGCCCTTTGTCATATATACCACTTCCACTTTACTATGGAGTGCTGCTGTGCATGCCCAACTTTATGGTTTGGTGGGTCAGACAATATCTAGCTCATGATAGGCAACTCAGGTCTCATGGTAGCTTGATGGCCTATGGTTAAGCAGTCAGTCTCTACTAAGGCCCAGTAGCAGGCCAAAAGCTGTTTCTCAAAAGGAAAGTAGTTATCTGCAGAGGATGGCAGGGCTTTGCTCCAAACTCCTAAGGATCTACATTGTGATTCTCCTATAGGGGCCTGCCAAAAGCTCCAGACAGCATCTCTATTACTGAAATTTCAAGCACTGTTGGATCTGCTGGATCATATGGCTCAAGTGCTAAAGCAGCTTGCATAGCAGCCTGGACCTGTCACAGATCCTCCTCTTGTTCCAGTCCCCAAACAAAACTAGCAGCTTTTCTAGTCACTCAGTAAATGGGCTGAAGTAACACACCCAAATGAGGAATGTGCTGTCTCTAAAACCTGAGGAGACCAACTCAGCATTGTGCCTCTTTTTTGCTTGTAGGAGGGGCCAGATGCAACAGCTTATCCTTTACTTTAGAAGGTATATTTCAACATGCCCCATATCACTAGACACCTAGACATTTCACTGAAATTGAAAGTCCCTTTGTTTTTGTTGGATTTATCTCCCATCCTCTTGCATAAAAATGCCTTATCAATAAGTCTAGAGTCTTTGCTACTTCTTGCTCGCTAGGTTCTATCAACATGATACCATTAAAATAATGGACCAGTGTGATGTCTTGTGGGAGGGAGAGATGATCAAGTTTCCTGTGGACAATATTATGACATAGGGCTGGAGAGTTGATATACCCCTGAGGCAGAACAGTAAATGTATATTTCTGGCCTTACCAACTAGAAGCAAACTGTTTCTGGTGGTGCTTAATAATGGCAATAATGGCAATAAAAAAGCATTTGCCCGATCTATAGCTGCATACCAAGTACCAGGGGATACACAGATTTCCTCATACTGTGATTGGAGTCACCTCCTGGTTAAGTTTATGATAATCTACTGTCATCCTCCATGATCCATCTGTTTTCTACACAAGCCAAATAAGAGAGTTGAATGGGGATGTGGTCGGAATCACCCCACCCCCCCCTTCACTCTGCAAATCCTTGATGGTGGCTCTTATCTCTGCCATCCCTCCAGAAATCTGGTATTATTTTTAATTTACTATTTTGCTATGCAGGGGAGTTCTAGTAGCTTCCACTTGGCTTTTTCAACCATAATAGCCCTCACTCCACAAGTCAGAGATCCAATGTGGGTATTCTGCCAGTTACTGAGTATGTCTATTCCAATTACACATTCTGAAACTGGGAAAATAACCACAGAATGGGCCGGGGGACCCACTGGGCCCACTGCAGAATGGACCTGAGCTGAAACTCCATCCATCATCTGACCTCCATAAGCTCCTACTCTGAGTGGTGGACCACAGTGATATTTTGGGTGTCCTGGAATTAATTTCACTTCTGAGCCAATGTCTAATAATCCCTGAAATGTCTGATCATTTCCTTTTCCCCAATACATAATTACTCTGGTAAAAGGCTATAGTTCTCCTTGGGGAAAGCTGGTAGGAAGATTAACAGTATAAATTTTTGGCAGTTTAACAGGATTCTTCCCCAAGGGGACATGGCCTTCTCATTCAAGGGGCTCTGGGTCTGTAAAATGTCTAAAGTCTGGGAATTGATTAAGGGGCTGTGATTCTTTGTATGTATAATCTGAGTTAGGGTTTCATTCACTCAACCTAAAGCTCTTCTGTTTATACAGATCCAGAAGAAATTTAGTAGAGTGCCCATCTATTTCACTTCTAGGTACCCCATGACCTATTAGCAAAAGACATAACTCTATGTGACTCAGATTATTTTGAGCGTTGCTGTGAATCTGCCTTTCACTGCAGTAGCATGCCCACCTAGTCTTTGGTGATTAACTGCCAATACTTGACTTCTACAGCCCGAGATCCAGTCATCCCCATAATGTAAGGATTCTAATTCCATTACACTCCCCCCACACACACCCCGCCCCCACACAGTAATATCTAGACTACAGAGAAGAGCAGCCACAGAGCTCTTCAGGGAGGATGGAGTTAGTCTTAAAATATATATTCCTCACAGTCCTATTAAAGGCATGTCCTCTGGACTTTCCTGGGGTGAGTGGGCAAGTCTTAAATAGTAAATCCATTCTAGCATTCCAATCTCTCTAAGCCTTTGAATTCCCTCTTCTACTGTATACCAGGGAACATTGAGCATCTCAACCTCAGACATGCTAGGCCATCTTTTGGTCCATGCTTTAGTCAGCCACCTGAACAAACTGTTAGAGCCCTTTCTAACATCTCTAGTTATAGCATTGAATCCAGAATTTCTGCTTTGTGGGCCCATATCAATAAATTCAGCCTCATCCAACTTTATATTCCTTCCACCATTATTCCATACCCTTAGTATACTTTCCCACACATACTCCCTTGATTTCCATCTATATAAGTTGGAAAACTCATGCAGTTCTTTTAGAAAATAGCATACTTCCTCGTGGGTCACACTTTGTACTTCACCTTTGGGGGCTTGCTGTGATTTTAGGTCTCAAAGAGCAAAGGGGTGGTGGGGGTGGGTAAGAAGAAGGATTAGAAATGCCTTGCAAGCTACTGACCTCAGGGCATCCTTTGCATTTTCATCTGGTAAAACAGGATTAATATCTTCAGGCAGGGATGGGAAGGCATATTCCTCAGGGCAGGGTGGAGGCTGTATAGTGCATGTTGGAGTTTAGCTGGTACCTGCCTCAGGGCTGAGAGGAAGTTCCTGGGGCAGGCCAGAGGCTGGGCAGTGCATGTTGGAGTTGGGTTGGTACTGCCTGAGGGCTGGGAGGAGGTCTACACTCACTGGAGCAGGCCAGAGGCTGAGCAGGGCAGGCTTTGGTTTGGCTGGTACCCACCTCAGGGCTGGAAGAAGGTTCAGACTCCCTGGGGAAGGCTGAAGGCTGAAGGGTGATACAAGGCTGACAAGGTGCGGTCTCCACAAGGCAGGTCATCACAGGTTTATCTGGCAAAGTCTCAGCAGAATTTACGGTTCCAAAGTCCCCCAAAATATTATCATCATCCCATATATCTCCATCCCAATCCTCAGGGTTCTACTCCTTTCCAACCAATGCCTTCATTTTAACTGCAGACACCCTGCAAGGTTGGGATTGTAGTTTCCTTTGTAACTCTGCTGCTCATACAATGAGAGTCTGAGTTTGGTTCTCAGATATGTCAAGCCTGTGGCTGCAGGAAATAAGATTTTCTTTCAGAGCACACACAGAAACTTTCACATCATGCAGCATTCAAGTTGCAAATTTGAAGCCTTTAGCTCATCGCTTTCTTCTGTAACTATATCCAGAGTATGTAGGAGGAGCCAGCCAACATCATTGTACCTTCTGACTCCACAAAACTCTATTAAGGTGTTGAAAACACCCTCACCCAGATCCTTGTCTCTGAAAAGCTTGGAACTAGGGGAATCCAGGGATGATCATTTGCCTGTCTCCATTGCCATTTCATGCCATGAACTGTTAGTGGTCTCTTCATTAAAGGAAAGGGAGTCATTAGTATCCTTGAGTCCTGTTAGAGTAGAGAGCCAATTGTAAAACTCCCAGAACAACTTCAGATATCCCATGTTTAGGATTCTGTTCCTCAAGAACCACTCCTGGTCCCAAGCTGTACTAATCAGTGTTCTCTAGGGAAACAAAATCAACAGGACATATCTATAAATAGTATGAGATTTTATAAAATTCCTCATATGACTGTGGGGATGCACAAGTCCAGATTCTGCAGTCAGGTTGCAAACTAGGGGTGCCAATGAAAATCCAATGAAGGTACTTTATGAGTTCCTGGGAGATGTTGGCTGTGCAAAGACAAGCCAGGAAATTCTCCCTGAATGCTGAAATTACTCCCCCTTTTAAGGCATTCAGCTGATGGGGTTAAGCTTTACTCATTGCTGATGGTAATCTCCCTGGTTGATCATAGATGTAATCAGCCAACTATGCAGTAAACTTACTGATGACTGATGACTAAAGTTCATAAGGGAAGCGGACTTGGCCCAGTGGTTAGGGCATCCATCTACCACATGGGAAGTCCGCAGTCCAAACCCCGGGCCTCCTTGACCCATGTGGAGCTGGCCCATGTGCAGTACTGATGTGCACAAGGAGTGCCTGTGCCATGCAGGGGTGTCCCCGCATAGGGGAGCCCCACGCGCAAGGAGTGCACCCTGTAAGGAGAGCTGCCCAGTGCAAAAGAAAATGCAGCCTGCCTGAGAATGGTGCTGCATACACAAAGAGCTGATTCAATAAGATGACGCAACAAAAAGAAACACAGATTCCCGTGCTGCTGACAACAACAGAAGCAGACAAAGAACATGCAGCAAATAGACATAGAGAACAGACAACTGCAGGGGAGGGGGGAGTGGTGAAGAGGAGAGAAATAAAATAAATAAATCTTAAAAAAAAAAAAAGTCCATAAATGTCCTCATATTACCGTTAGCCTACTGCTTGCTTGACCAAACAACTGGGTACAATTACCTGGCTGAGTTTACACCTTAGCCTGGTCATCACAATTAGTATAGCTATCCTCATTCTTTTTTGGTTATTCCTTGCATGGAAAATAGTTTTCCAGCCTTTCACTTGCAACCTATTTGTGTCCTTGGATATAAGGTGAGTTTCTTGTAGATAGCATATGCATGGGTCATATTTTCTTATCCATTCTACCAAGCTGTTTCTCTTAATTGGAAGTTTAATCTATTAACATTCAATATTATTACTGTAAAGGCAGTACTTACTTCAGCCATTTTTAAGGCTTTTACATGTCATATTTACTTTTGTTCCTTTTTTTATCCTTTTAGTTACTCTTACTAATAATCTTTCTACATTTTTTTTTATTTTTCCATAAAGGAAAAAAGAAGGAAAAAGACAAAAAAGAGGGTAAAAATAATAAAAAATAAAAAGAAAGGAAAAAAGAAAAGAAGAGAAATGGGAAGAGAGGAAAGAAATAAAGAAATGCAGGAGAAGGAGGAAAGAAAATAAGGAAGAGGAGAAGAAAAGAAACAAGCAAACATGGGCTTTCCTCTCAGATTGCCAGGACCCACTAGGCCCCCCTCTCCGGCTTCTTGTACCACCAATCAATCACCCCATAGCCTGCCTCTCCACTGGTACCTGGATGAAGAGAGCAAGGCGGGTGCGGGGGAGAAGGAAAAAAGGAAAGAAAACTCAGCTACAGCTTGTCCCAAGACCCGCCTGCAGGATCACCCCACAGCTACCCCTCCTCCCCAGGGGCCTGCTGGGAGGCTTCTCTTTGCCCCGGAGCCCAGCTGCCCTGACTCCCCCACCCGCTCCAGCCACCCGCTGCTCCTATCACCCCTGTGACACCCCGGCTTCACTTTTTCCAGCAAGCCTGTCCACCTACCCGCAGTTTCTGGAGGAAGAGTGCAGCCTGCTGTTCCCTACTCCACCATCTTGGATTGCACCTACCACTAGCTTTTATTGAGCATCTTCATATGCCCAGAAATCTCTAAGCATTAAACATGTAATAAACTCACTCAATCTTTGCAAATTCCCTATGAAGAAGAATTACTGTTTTCTCCATTTCAAAGCAGAGAGACGGACTAGCTCAAGGTCTCTCAGCTAGCCCGGGGCAGGGCTATGATGGATCTGACAGCAAACGTCCCCCTGGACTTCAGGGATGTCGTGCTTACTCAAGCCTCCCAGCCTTTACCGCCTGGGAGCCCTTACCGTTCCCCTCCCTGGACTGCCTCCCTACCTCTCGTCTCTCATCCAGCTAATGAATTCTTGATCTGTTTTGCATTTTTAAAGTAAACCTTTACTTGAAGTATAAAGGAACTACCTTTTTGTTCAACAGTATACCTGTTCTCTTTCTCCCTGCCAAGGCCTGGTGTGGAGCAGGGACACAATAAATATTCATCGGATGGAGACATCTTCCTGCCCCCGCTCAGCTCCTTTGCTGACCATCCTGTTCCCAACTCTCAGTTGTGTGGGAGAATCCAGACATCTTGCACAGCTGCAGTTCAGTGCGGCCCATTTTGGCTGGGAATCAAGGAGTAATTACAGCCAAATAAGTATTATTACAACCCACATCAATCAATGTGCCGCTCCCCAAATGCTCTCACCAGGAAACAAAACGATCTCAGTAAGATGCTGTCATCTTCCTTAAGCCCAAGTGTCTCTCTGGTGACAAAGGAGTGTGTGATACTTAGAGGGACGTCGGGATTGACCACCTGTAAGCAGTCTGTTGAATGTGTTGCCCATATAGTCTGAGCCTGCAGGCCTCTGAATTCAAATGTCATCTGTCACTTTCTCTCTTTTTCTCTGTGAATGTGGATAGGGGCCTTAATTTCTGAGTCCCAATGTTCTCATCAGGAATGTTGAGACAATAATACTTCCTGTGAGGGTTATTTTAAGGATTAAGTGAGACAGTATGTTGAAAGTATCAAAAGATTTCCTAGGTGATTGATAAATAAAACTTGGGTTTTCCACTACCACTCAGTTAATCTTTGTGTTCCTTGGGGAGGGGGTGGTTTTGTAAACATAAAGGTTCTGTGTCATCAGCTAGATGGTAAGCCCAGGCCTTCTTCATAGCACAGAGTAACCAGGATAGAGAGAGACCTTCCTGGAGAAATGGGGGCCTGATCTGTGCATGGGAGGAAGAATCATCTTTAACATCAGAATTTATAGATTGTTTTTGGAGTACTGGGGTATCTTGGAGAAAAGGAGACATGCAAGTGGGAATTAAATGACCCAAACCACAAAACTCCCCTCACTTTATAACATTCCCTTGGGACTCATACATGATTTGCCTGCAGAAGAACTTGCTCATGGGACGGAGGCTTGGGAAACATCGTGCGTGGCCAGGGAAGGCCTTCACTGCTGTAGGAACTTTGTGGGGAGAACTTCTTGCTCTGGGCCACTAGCAGATTTAGCGACTTATTTGGAAAGAACTTTTAGAAAACTTGAGACTCACTTTCATGGATTGCCTTCATTTTCAGGGATGGAGCTTGGATGTGGCATGTTTCAGATTCTTTTTGCCAATCCTTTCAATTCAATTCAACAAGATTCCCTGATACCTTCTGTAGGACAGACATAATGCTAGGAGCTGGAAATTCAGAGGAGAACTAGACACATTGCCTCTCTGGTGGTGTCCACTAGCTTCTAGAGTGATGTATGGGGAACTATGGGCTAGAAACATGAGGTGCTGACCTCTGCTTGGGGGCAGGGGGAAGCCAGCCCTGAAGCTTGAAGGATGAGATAATCCATTACCCTTATGCTGAGCTAAGCGAATAGTTTTACTTAAACATCCAAGAAACAATTTAGTGTAGTGGTTAAGAGCAGTTAGACAAACCTGGATTCATTCCCAACTCTTGCTTATTAGCTGTGTTACCGTGGGCAAGTTACTGAATACCTCTGAACTTCATTTTTCTTTTCTGCATAATAGGAACAGTGATAGAAACAGTACTTGAAATGGCTGTTGTGAAGATTAAGAGAGACACTATATATAAAGTGCTTACACAGTACTTGGTGTGTGGTATTCACCCAGTAGAAGGTGGTGGCGATTTTACCCCAAAGAGGTCTAGGAGTGGAGAAGCCAGAATCTCATAGAGATTCTGCCTTAGGATCTCCTTTCCTCAGCCTTCTCATATTTTCTATGAATTCCATAAATTCTCTTCCTCTTCTGCCATTAAGAAATGACCAGCTCTATCACACTTCAATTCAGTTCTGCCCTTATCCTGCCAGGTCCTGGAAGAAAGAGATTGACAGAGAACAAATACAGGCATACCCATGTTTCATTTCTAGCTGTGGCTTGGCCCTAATTCCCAATGAAACCACAAAGGGTTGGACTGGCCTCCTCTCATGAACAAATCAATCTTTCATCTCCAGAGGGAAATTTAAGTTCAGAGACTACCTCTTCCTCAGTCTCAGTCATAGGAAATCTCTCTCTGGACTGCCCAAGTAGAGTCTGGGTTCTGTACTTAGCATGTTCTGTGTTATCAAATCTTCTCACAATGAGTTTTTTTGCTTTCTCCTTATTTTTCCATCAGTTTGTCATTTTTCCTTATTTTTTCCACCAGTTTTTGCTTTATATAGTTTGAACCTTTGCTATTAGTTTCATGATTGTAGCATATTTTTGGTAGTTTTTTTTTCCATATTTACCACCCTTAGCCCTATTAAGTTTTTTCAACTTAAATTCCATTTGTCTGTTTAATATTGTGAAATATACTCCTCTCTCCATTTATTTTCAGCCCTTTAGTAATTTTGCTTCAGGTGCATTTCTTGTAAGCTACATGCAGTTAGATTTTTGTTTTAACTTCTATTGAGTTTAATCCAGGTATATTTATTGTGATTATCATTATATGTGGTTTCATTTATACAATCTTATCTTGTGTTTTCAAATTTCTACACTTTTCTTTTCTTTTTTTCCTCTTTTCCAGCTTTCTGTTGGTTAATGTTATCTTCACTTTCTCCCTTTCCCTCCTACTGCAAGTACAATTTTCAGAATTGTTGAAGTTGTTGGCTACCTTTCCATGTCATTGTTTAGGTTTTTGTTTTTGTTTTTTATATGTATTTTTATTTAATTCCCCTCCCTCCCCCGGTTGTCTATTCTCTGTGTCTATTTTGCTGCGTCTTGTTTCCTTGTTTGTTTCTGTTGTCGTCAGCGGCACGGGAAGTGTGTGCGGCACCATTCCTGGGCAGGCTGCACTTTCTTTCGCTCTGGGCAGCTCTCCTTACGGGGCGCACTCCTTGCGCTTGGGGCTCCCCTACACGGCGGACACCCCTGCGTGGCAGGGCACTTCTTCCATGCATCAGCACTGCGCATGGGCCAGCTCCACATGGGTCAAGGAGGCCCGGGATTTGAACCGCGGACCTCCCATGTGGTAGACGGACGCCCTAACCACTGGGCCAAGTCCGTTTCCCCTTGTTTAGGTTTTGTGAGAATTTTCATATTCTTTCTCTTACTCACCTTTCTCTGTCTGGAATTGTTTGTATGTGTAGCACTTTCACTCAGCTACCTGGGCCACCAGTTGAACCTTAGGCCATATTCTGTAGGGATATTTCAAGTCCAGTGTCTGAGCCAGCTGGTAGATCACTGGGTAAGTCCTGTTTGCCAAGGCTTCCTGTGTTTCTCCAGCTGCCCCTCGAACAAACAGTGTGGGATGGGCTACAGCCCCAGGAAGAGAGAATAGCTTCCTTTTGTCCAGATTATAGGTCTGGGAGCCTAGCTTTTTCTTCCTATTTTGTATGAAGTATTTGCTGCCCCTCTTGTGTTTTAGGAATTGAACTTCTTGCTTGTTTCACGACTGGGAGCCCAGTAGGTCTGCAGCATCAGTCCTCACCTACCCTTACCTAGAGTTGTTCTTTATTTGGTTTATTTTATATGTGTGCTTTATAGATGAATGCTGGTTTGCATTTGAATTCACTGGACAATTTTGACCACACTTGTCCTTTACTGCTTAGGAACCTGATCATTCTAACCCAAAGAATCATAATGTTCAACCCCGAGATCTTATGGGTACAATTTTTCCCATCTGGTCATAAATATTTTCCTCCTTTCTGACTTTTAACACAGGGCCTTAGACTGTAGGAAAGAGTTGCAATCGTATTCCAAACTCCTTTCAACAAGATAATTTCTCTAATGGCCCTACGAATGCTCTGCTTTAAGCCATCAGTTCTCTGGTCAGTGCAATTTCTGACATAGAAGGTCTATTTGAAGGGTCAGGGTTAGAAGGACCTCCAGTGAGATGGCAAACATATGAGAGAGTGAGCCTGCCAAGAAGCCGACCTGATGCCCCTGTGTCAGCTGTGTCAGCTGTGCTTTTCCCTCCCTCAATTTCCTCCTACTTTTCTTCCTCATTAGTTCCTGAGAGTAAAGCTGTTGGAGCACCAATATCTCCCTCAGGCCATAAAGATTTTAACTCCTTTTTTAATAGATGAAGATTAGAGAGGCTGGAGTGACTTGCTTAGGTCTCCCAGCTCAAGGGTACTCATACTGGCAGAACCAGGACTGGAACTCAGATTTCTTGGTCCCAAATTGCTGCATGGTAACAATTTTTTCCACCCAGGTCCTTTGTTCCTCTCCTTTGGTTAACTAAACTTAATCAAAAAAATGTTGATTGGGCCCCTGTTCTGATTGCTTTCACTGTGCTAGGCATGTCACTGAATAAGGTAGGTATGGCTTTGGACCCCTCATGCCTCCCAGTCTAGTGCTGAGAGCATGTTGACACCTATGGACAGGTGCACCGGTGAGCATCCTGGTTGGTTGCTTCACACTGATAGCGCCCTGATTCCCCCCAACTCCAAGGCAATATCTTTGAATGCAAGAACCGTGCCTTTTTCTTTCTCTGTATCCCCTTAAAACAGGTTCTGGTCTGGGGCTGTGTCCAAAGGGGTCTCACATCAGACTGATTACTAGGTAGGTGTAAAATAACCCTCCCCATGCTGGGCCTTTGTCAAAATTGTGAAGGAAGCAGAATTTGTCTTTATTGCCCCCACTTCCTTATATCTCAGTCTTTCATCTCTTCTTTCCCATCGTCCCTCTTCCCCAGCACTTCCATGTTGACCTGGATTCTTCTGATCTGATAAACTCATGCCCTCATCTAAGGTCTCTGTGCTTCACCCTTACCCTTTTTCCTGGGCATTTGTGTTATAAAGAAGGGGTCACCAATGTTGGCATTTCAGGCAACAGGCGGGAAATGGAAATTTGGATGATGTCCCCCCACCAGTGTTTTCCTATAAGTCAAAGAGTATAAGGTTGTATCTGGTAGTAACCACATTTTTGTGTTCTCTGAGTCTCTCCAAACTGCCCTGTGCCCAGGACTGACTGCTGTGGTTCTGATTACTCCATTTCAAGTATCCTTGTGGGTCGAGTTTGAGAAAGCAATGTTTTCACAGGATGTTGGTCAGGAACAGGAGAACCCAAGCAATCCCCTCTCTTTTCTGCCTCTGTGTGCTTCCAAGGGCAACAGCTCAGGAGGTCAGATGTGATGGTCAGGAAGTGGGGCACTGCGAAGAAATTGTGTCATCTCTTGTCACCCCTGGATGAGGACAGTTATCCTTGGGACTTGACAAAACTGGACAAAAGGCAGTGCATGAGAAAATTTCTCCTGCCCAGTCCATGCCCCACTGATCAGAGGTTCCTGAGATACATGAGAGCAGATGTTCACCTTTCTCATTTCTTGCCACTGGCTTTCCTGGACTGCCAGGTGGTGAAGTTTCTCTTTCATTCTAAACAGAGCGGAGGACATGGAGAATCTTCAGTGGCTTTTGGCAGATGAAGGATCAAAGAAGTGCTCAGCAGCCGATTGCATAATCAGAAAGGCTAAGCTCCAAAGGGAAGGGTTTTATTTGAGGGTGAACTCCCCTGTTCCTCATTCCAGTTCTCACGAAGGCATCTCTCATTCCCTGTTGGGGGGAACAAGGCCTGAGGAATTTCGGCTGCTGCTGGCTGCCAAAGCCACGTGCTGACAGACTATTCTGGTACAGCTGCAATGCCATTTTAAGCATCAAAATAAATATAAAATCCATTGATATGTAAGAGGAAAAGAGGGACAACACTAACCGGGTCAAAAAAGCCATTTGCAAGAGCCGTTGGATCTGCCTAAATCCTACATATAAAATGAGAGGTGTAAGTGTTTGCCATGGAAACCGTGGGAGGAAAGCTTGGAGAATTCAGGTCTTGGCAGGTGATTCCAGTCCTCCAGTGTTGCAAAATCCAAGCTCAGTACAGAAAAGGTATGAGCCCTTGATAAAGGGGAAATCTAGAGGGGCTGATGCTGAGACTTGGGTATATACTTTAAGAGGAATGATTCCTCACTGAAGATGGGGAATCTGCTTCCCAAAATTTTTTCAGAAAGCCTCGCATATTTTGTGACTTGGGGCTTTATTTTAACACTGTATTCAAGTTTTTTTAAAAAAACCTTTTAATAGGATGTCCACAAGGTTTTGATGGCTTTATTTCTCTTCCTGTCTGGGAAGACCCTGGGCTTGGGCAAGGGAGAGGTGGGCAGCTCATTTCCTGAAGCAGCCAAACGCTCTCCCCTCTCTGTGCCTCAATGTTTCCCATCATACACATAGGGCATGGGATTAGGCGTGAGCCCTTCCTGCACGTACTTTTTAGAAAATGTTTGGACAAACTTGGGCCTGGCACTGGGTGGAAGAGATTTAAGTGAGAGAGCAAGTTAAATGCAAGTCAGCACGTAAGCTGCCACACAGCTCCCTGGGCTTTTGGCTGACGAGGGCAAACTTGACTTTTACCTTGATCCTAATGAGCGTTCCTCTTCACCCTAAAACTGCTTAGCTTGGCTTGCCTCTTTTCCCTGGATGATCTCCAAGATCCTTCCCAGCTCTGATAGGCAGTGGGCCCGCAAGTTCAGAGCTCTGCTGCAGGTTACATCTTCAGCCCCCGTAGTTGGCTGTGGCTCACGATTTTATTTTCCCTGGAGATACCCACCCTGGAGGACAAACTCCCCTGGACTCTTGTACCCAGTCTAGGCTTTATTATGGGCTGATGCAGGCCTCATTCTTTCCGAGTGAAAGGCTTCTTGTTCAGCTGAGGCAAAGCTATTATTCCTTCGAGACGAAAACCTTGTCATTCCTCATGTGCTTCTCATATTCTTTTCTCTCTTGATCAACGTGAGTGGGTATTAATCTCCCTTAATTCCCTGCAGCTGGCCTCACTTTTGGTGGCTGTTTGGGAACAGTTCTTTTGTTCCCTTTATCTTTCTTTTTAAGCAAACAGATTTTCTTTTGAGTGCTGGATGAATGTCATCCCACGTTTTTGGTGGCAAGTGCTCTCTCCGAAACAACTTCTGCTGGGACA